>NC_083235.1:50216197-50841197 GCF_032191835.1 Heteronotia binoei | reverse complement strand
AACTAGCAGATTGTGCTAACAGACTGTTATATTGCTATAAAGTCCTCTGTTTGGGGGCAGCAATTTAAGTGTGGGGAAAACTGTCATGTGGGTGTGGATGCAGTGAGAGCTGCACAGATAATCACAGCGGTGTGGAAGCAGCCCCTAGAGAGCAGACAAAATTGTTATGACAGTTTAATTCACATTTTTATCTCAAAGCCCTGTGTGTGCTCAACAGCTCTAGTAAATAAAACTCTCTGGTTTCTTTATCTAAAAGGGGATATTACTTCTTTTTAAAAATGCAGTTATCAAACATGCTCTAATAGTGTAGACATATGTTCCTCCTTTGAAAAGCCTGCCCTTTGTTCCAGCTCATCACAGCTCCCTAGACCCTAATTAACGCATGCCCCTGATTTCCAACACCAAAGCTCTGGAGTGACTCATTTTCATACAGTTTGATCAGGCAACCTCAGAAGCTAGATCAGGCCTGCATAACTTGTGACACAGCAAATCAAAACAATGCACTGGCTTTGGGTGGTAGCCTACCACCCATGTTTACTGCCTGCCTCAGAGGTCCCAAACAGGGCTTAATGAATGGCTGTTTTTTGCTTGGCATGTTAAAAGTTGTGCAGGCCAGAGCTAGATCCAAGGCATTTTGTGTTTTCCAGTTCCATCTGTCCTGGGGGCCTTTTTCTGCCAGCATTACTCAGCCTGCCTGGCGGTTACTGACTCACCAACCAATAATGTTTTGTTTTGCTGACAAACAGCACCAAGTCCCAGAGCGCCATTTGCAATGTTTGCAGTATGAATCAGCCTAGACAGCAGCAGCAGCATCTCCCATTTCAAAGTATCTTCCAATCTTCCGCAGGTTGGATGGGGCTCTTGCTAGTACTGCAAATCACAGAGAATGGGTGCAGTGCTGAGGATTACAGTGATGGAAGCAAACCAAGATACAGAACACTGAAGCCATATTGGATGGGTTGGGACCCGCAGATGAGTTATGCATTCTCAGTAGTCCTTATAAAAGTGGAAATTAATTAAAATTAATCCTGGCCATCTTGCTTGCACTAAGTGAAAGCAGTAGTATCCCTACTGTCTTTTCTGTGTGCACAAGTCCTGATGCCATTTCAAAAGCAAAATGTGATAATATATTGCATTGTTCAGTGTGCATGTTATTTCACTAAAAACTTTATTAATGTGTAATACTTAGCTTCAACTGTTGTGCTACTGCTTGTGGAAGATGAATTGTGCTAAGTAAATTTTCTTTCGGGTTATGCATCCCTGAATCCAAAACCATGTTAATACATGCATGACTGTGAGGGACACCAAGACAGAGATGCTGGTAGGCTGGCCAGCAGGGGAAGCCCCACCCCCACAGCCACCATGTGCCTTTAGATCTCCACAGGTTTAAAAACCTACAAACACCTTGTGTTTTAAAATGTGCATTTGTGCACCTTTAAATTTGAATAGGAAGTGAAAGCTGCATTGGGAGGGTTCAGCAGCAGAGCCACCTGTGTGGGTGAGAGAGAGTGAAAGTGTAGTCCCTCTGCTTGCTTTCATATCAGATGTCTTTGTACAGGAACCAGAGCCAGTAAGTGTGTGTGTGTGTGAGTGAGTGAGAGAGCGAGAGAGAGAGAGAGAGAGAGCAAGAGCACAGTCTCTGTGCTTGTTTTGGATTCGTTTCAGACATCTTTGTGTAGTAACCTGTTTATGGGATGGAGGAAAACTCCACCTCTCTCTCTTTTCATTTGCCTGTGTTAGTCCAAAGAAGTTAGTTGGAAATAAAGCAGCTCCAGTGAGATCATAAAAATGTGTGCTTGCAAACTCTGCTTATTTTGGTTGCTTTATTAGTGTGTTTTCACTTTCATTTACTGGAATTGCTGCTGCTTTTGGGAACATGGAAATGAAGACTGTCCAGGGAAATTGCACTGCTGTATCTTTATTTATTTTAGGGAATTGGAAAGTCTGGCTCCACCCCCAGAGTCCCCAGATATTTTCTGAGTTGGACTTGGCAACCCTAGATACTGGTCATATGGAGTGTAACCTATTACAGAGAGGGATCCTCCAGCTTTCATAGCTGGTAGCAGAGGAAATTTCAGAGACAGATGATTGCCCTACAAGAATTTTTTAAAAGCTGCACAAGCTAGGGGTCTCGCCTCTACAGCACTGTAAAAGTTCCTGCTCTCGTTTGTGTTGGATCACCTGAGTTGTATCACTCCTACTGGAACTGTGACCCTAAATGACCTGTCTACCCCCAACATCAGTTGCAGAAATGCAACACATGATGGATGAACACTGAGGTAAAATTAAAGTATGGGACCTACACTGAATCCATTAGGCATGCATTCTCCTCTTCCAGTATCTATATGCAAAGTAAGGCACAGTCTCCCTCCTTTTAATCCTGGAATCTTTATAGCAGGTGTCCCCACGTTGCGGCCTGCAGGCTGTGGCCCCCGACCTTGCATGGCTCCCTCCAGCCCGTTTGTTTGCTGCTGTTACCTACAAAGCATTCTTCCTCAGACCCACACTATTCTTGTTGCAAAAGGCACCATCTGTTGCTGTTCTTCCTGTCCCTTTCTTGGGAAAAACAATAGCAACATTGTCTCTTCTGATCTCCAGGGTTCCTTCTGTAAGCCCCCTCATGGTGTTATCTTCCAAACTAGCATTTTAGGTGCTTTGCTTGCCAGAAAAGCTCCGGTAATTGTACTGCTACTGCTCAGCTTTTTCACTACCCCTCCCCATGCATTACCATGTTGAAGGTTATATGTGTGTGTAAGGAAGATGTGGGAATAGTACAGGAGATATCTGGCCAGCTTTTGCAAAAGGCTGGCATTTTTACAACAAAGGGCTGGTATTTGGTGAAGGGGGAGGAAGGATACAAAATGTTTTGCATACTGAACATTTCTAGAGGCTCCACCCATCAAGGCTCCTCCAAAAGGCTTTCAAGGTTACTAGTGAGGTTGCTGCTGCAGCAGGCAAAAGCAGTCTTCCTTCCTCAACAAGAGCTGATTGCTCTGAGTACTTGCCTTGCTTGCTTCTACCTCTCATCCCCCACCCACTCCAGCCAGGAGTCTTCACATGCATCTGTGATTGCAAGAGGCAGTAAGTGGCCCCTTGGGTTGAGACGGAAGGAGTACTCTCTTAACAAGGAAGTTTATGGGATTTCCCCTTCCCCATGGGAAGGAGAGCAAGACGTTTTGCATCAGTGCTTAGTTCTTGTGGCCCTTTATTACATGCACAGAGAAATGGTGATTGACACTTTGGGGTCAGTCGGCAATTTTTCTCCAGGTCAGTTTGGCAAGAGATCCTGGAGGTTTTCCTTCCATCTTCTGGGCATGGAGCAGGGGTCACTGGGGATGCATGTGGAGGGGAGGTATATCTGAAGTTCCTGCATTGTACAGGAGGTTGAACTAGATGATCCCTGGAGATACCTTCCAACTCTATGATTCAATGATCTTCCTCCAAGTTCTCCTCCCCCCCCCCCACAGCTACCATTTTACTTCTCATGACTGAGACTTGGTTGGCAGGCAGCAATGTGTATGCGCACCCTTGCATATCATTTGAACTTGATGGCATATCCTCTACTTCAGGTGGGAGGCTGCCCTTTCATGTGCTCTTTCTGTCTATCTGCTCATTTTTGGAGGATCCCCAATTTTTAAAGTATCAGCATGTGTACATTTAAACCTCAAGGCAGTGTGTTTATTAAGAAATAAATCTCATAGTATTCTGCCATCTGGTAGGTCAGATTCATAATCATTTTTAAAAATATTCTTCCTAACCTGTGCATATGGCCCAGTACACCTGAGAATTGTAATGGATTGAGAGGCAGGATCCTTTGCCATGGTCAAAATGAAAATCCCCAGCTGCTGCAGCTAGAGTGGGGTGGATTTGATGGGAAAGAGGTTAGGCTCCCTAAAACTACTTCTCATATTTTTTTTTATTCATGGATTATATTGCAACTGCTACTTTGTTAAAAATTCTGTAAGAAGATCTCTGCAAAAGAAAGTGCTATTTCAAAGGCATAAAAAATTGCAGATGAACACTGTGTCTTTAATGACAAATGGACTACTGAGTACTTCTTTGTTTTTAGGATAAAGCAGTTTGCCTGATATGTCTTGAAACTGTCTCAGCATTAAAGGTGTGCAGTATTAAAAGGCACTTTGAATCTTTTCACAAGAGCTACTCAATATATCAAGGTGCAAGTGAACAAGATAAAGGCTCTTTTAAAAAATCAATGTTTTTGCAACAAAGTAATTTTAGAAAGCATGTTGAGAAGAACCTGTCCTCTGTGAGGGTCAGTTATCATGTTGATAAATGTATTGCTGAGAGTCGTAGATCATTCACTGATGGTGACTTCGTTTAAAAGTGCATGGTTAAAGTAAGGGAGGAAATGTGCCCTGATAAGGTATCTTGTGTTAGTTGTGTCAGTTTATCTGCATCTACAATTATGAGGCATGTTGAAAAACGAGGGAAAAAGTTGCATATGTCACTGATAGTCAAGTAAAAAGTTTTGATTTTTTTTCTTTAGCATTAGATGAGAGCAATGACATTATAGACACTGCTCAACTACTCTTTTTTAGTAATTTTTAATCAGGAAGATAGATTCTGACATCATCATCATCATCATCATCATCATTATTATTTACATTTATTGATTGCCCAATCCCTGCCACAACAGGGCTCTGGGTAATGTACAACATATTTAAAACAATTTCAGGTGTACAATATGATAAAAATTTAGAAAGAAACATAATTAAATTAGTACAGTATAAAAATAGATGGTGAATAATATTCCCATTCAGGTTGTAGACTGCTGGTGTCATGAGCCCTGACGAGGAGGAGCTGAAAGGGTTAACAGACCTGGAAGAGTTGCCAGCCAGTTCCTCAGCTGAACAAACAGCAGCTGGCCCATCAATCACTCTCCAGGCACCAGTGTCAGCTGTTGATGATCAATCTCCTCCCATCTCAAGAGTTCGAAGCAGGCTCCGGAAAGAACTTTCAGAGCGAAGACATGAGGCACGCCAATGCTTCAGATCTCTCAGCCCTGAGTTCTAGCAGAGTCACTGCCACCCACAGAGCAGGCTGATTGAGACTCCCATATAGCTCCCACCCAGGACCAGGTAACCTTGTGGAAGCAACAAGTCTATTCTCTGGCTTGCATCCACGCTCCTTCCTGATCCTGACCTGCTTGATTTCCTTGGCACCCTGACCTTGTGGCTTTTGGACATTGACTTCTGATTCCGGGTTGTGATTCTGCATTGGTGACTTGGCTCTTGCTTGACTTCCTGGACTTGGACCTTGGACTGGCTTTGGACTCCTGCTTGCCTGCACCCTGAGAATGTAATAGCTGGCTTTGCAGGCGGGGAAGAGGGAGCAAGTGAGTTGAATAAACAAACAGGACACCAGTTTGAGATGGAACCATTGCTGTCCTCAATCAGAAGCCTGGTAGAACATCCTTGTGGAACTGTATACAGACCTGATGGAATTTGGCAGAGAGTTCTACCAGGTTGAGGCCAAGACCAAAAAGAACCTGGCCCTCGTTGAGGACAGCCAGACATTTCTGGGGCCAGCAACCACCTATGCTGCAAGCTCAGCACCCTCCCAGGGATACATTGGTCCTATAGATACGTAGACTTCAGAATTACTTAAGAGCTGTGTGCACTGCAGAGTTTGAAAGGCACGGCAGTTGCAGAAAACATATTCTTGAAAGTGTGCAAATCAGTAGAAAAGCATCACAATTGACGGTGCAAGAAATATGGTAGGAAGTAAAACTGGTGCAGTGAAGAGATGCTGAAATTAAACAATGCACTTCCCATGTAATTTCATTGCATCATCCATCAGCAAGCCTTGTGTAGTAAGATTCTTCAGTGATAAAGTATTGTGCATATTGTTGTACCAAGCATTAGTTAAGTCAGGCATCATGGCCTTACTCATCAGTTTCAAAATGTTATCGCAGAGATAGATGCAGAGTATGGAGATATATAGCACCATGCAGAAGTCAGGTGGCTTTGCTGAGGCAAAACCTTCAAACATTTTTCAGTCTTCAAGGAGACTTTTCATTCTTCATGAAGAAAGGAAAAGGTCAAGTAGTACTTTCTGACCCTGGATGGATTTTTGATTTGTCTTTCTTAACTTCACAGAGCATCTGAACACACTGAATCTAAGGTTGCATGGAAAAGAAAAACTTGTGTGTGGCATGCATTCTGAAGTTTTTGAAGTAAAACTAAATATTTTTGTCAAGCAAGTTAGTGAACTTAACTTTTCAAACTTCTCATGCTGCAACAGACTAAAATTTGAGGACAGGAATTTACAATTCAGTGTTGAAAACATATTAAAGTACTGAACCTATTGCAGATGGAATTCCAGAATGGATTAAATGATTGCCAGAAGCATGAAAAGGAAATAAGATTGTTTCAGAAGATGCAAGTAACTTTTTTCAGATGGAACTAACTGATTTGCAAGCCAGTGATCATCTCAGAGACATTGACATATAAAAGTCATTTAGATGTCTATTCTTGTCTACCAGATATATTTATTAACCTAAAGAAATTGACTGTAGCCATGTTCACATTCTTTGGCACCTCGTACATCTGTGAAGAAAATTTTTCTAAGTTGAAAATTGTGAAATCCAAGTGTAAGCCAAGACCTATGAACATTTATATGACATTTTAAAACTGTCACAAACCTTTATTTGGATATTATTGCCTTGGCTAACAGAAAACAAGCCACAAAAATCACAATGACTAAGTAGGCATGTGTAGGTAGATAAAAGGATTCCACAGTGAACTATTGTTCCAGTTTCTGAACTATTCTTCTTCTTCTTCTTCACAATGGATTATGTTCAAGTTAACATTTCTTCATTGACCTCTGAATGTTTATGTTTGATCTAAATAGGTAGGTTAATAACTTTGTTACATTTTAAGATGTGACCCTCCTTAGGGAATGGGTGCTCTAATGAAGCCCTCAAGTGACAGAAGGTTGAAGACCCATGCCTTATAGTATAATAAGGCATTGGTAGGGTTGTCAGGTCCTCCCAGACTGCTGGTGGAGGGATGAGGGGTTAGGGTTACCAGATCCAGGTTAAGAAACTCCTGGTGATTTGGTTATGGAGTCTGGGGAGGACAGGGATCTCAGTTGGTATAATGCCTTAGAGTCCACCCACCAAAGTGTCCATTTTGTCCATAGGAACTGATCTTTACTTCAGCTGTAATTCCAAGGAATCTCCAGGTCCCATCTGGAAGCTGGCAACCCTAGGGGCTACTAGCTTCAGTTATTTGTTCTGTATTTACGTGCAACTGAGAACTTCTTCTTGGTCTTGTATTAAGGAAACAGAACCATTTTCTTTATTGCTGTGAATCTTAAAGTACTGGAAGCAAAAGAGGGCTAATCTTTATCTTGGCCAATTTACCAGGAGCCTGAGTTGGGTCCTTCAGTGCAGAGTATTTGGCATAATGTTAATTGTATGGCTTGTGTAAAAGCAAGCTAAGCAACAATGCAGATTTGGTGCAGTAATACAACTCTGACCCTTCTGCTTCCTGTTAGGCAGGCAATCATTATTTACGATTCACTTACCACATAAACCAATGCTGCATTCAAACAGTCAGTGTTTCACTACATCTACACAAAGCAACATGGGTCAGTTTAAACTGCCGTAAACTTTAAACAATCCGGTGCAAGACATGGGATAGGTAAATTCTCCAGATAGGAAATGACAAACAAAGGCTACACAGTTGTGGAAACAGTGCAACTGTTTCTATAGAATTATGTTGCTGTGGAATTATTGATTTATGAAGTTATCTGGAAAACTGCTGGGGGGGAGGGGGGATGGTTCAAAAATGTTTTTAAAAACCACTTACCTAGTCCCAGGTTGTCCTTACCTATCCCTCTTACATCCAGTATATGAAAACACCCAACTGGCTACAGCTGAAAGCAGTCTGCCTCTTGTTCATTTGATGTAGCAAAAGTGATGTAACCATAAAACACACTGGAAAATGCAGTAAGAGACAACAATGACATCTCAGTGGATGGTCCCACTGGGAGCCTTGGTTAGAATGTACTAAATATATGGAATAAATTGACCAGATTTGGCTTAGGAAGGGAGCAATGTTAAGTAGGTGCATTTAGAAATAAGTTCCATTTTATTCAATGGGACTTACTCCAAGGAAAATGTTCTTAAGATTGTAGTCAAAGTGTTACATTTTAAAAGGAGCTGAACTCATTTTCTGTGGGTTAATGAAATTGATCTTTTTCTTTTGTTTACTCTGAGATATATTTTCCTTGATCAACATAGTTCTGTAATTCTAATCGATTCCCCATCTTTTCTCTACCCCTGTCCCCCCCCCCCCCAGAATACTGGATTTCCGTCGTGTCCCTCCAGTGGTGGGGAGATTGATTAACATTACAAAGGAAATTTTAGAGGTTACTAAGAATGAAATCTTACAAAGTGTCTTTTTTGTTTCACCTGGTAAGTCATTATATGCAGAAAGAGAAAATATGCATGACATACACTTCTCCTGATGCTGCAGTGTAAGGGCTACTTTGAAGAGATGGAACTTTTGTGTAGAAAAAGGAAGTGAACAAACCACACATATTCATCTTTTGTGCTGGAAAGCCCTGATGAAATCCCTGCTTCCCACACAACAGCGAGCATGCAGCAAATGTAGACATGCATTTTCTGTACATGTTATAGTCCACACAGACTGTGTGCTTTTAGCCTACAATGGGGAGCTACCTATGCAGGAAATTGGTCCCATTTGAAGTGTCCCTCCTATGCTACAAAACAGGATGTGAGATAATGATCCCCATGAGGCTTGCCTTGCTTCCTGGTATATACATTTATCAGTGATGAATGGGAACACTGCTATTGTTAAATGCTTAAAACTCATGAGTCATTCATGGATAACTGTGGCTGTGGTCAGACGGGCAGTTTGGCCCGATATAGTTGCTGTTCCTTTATGGATTAAATGGACTTGGTCACACAGCCACAACTGATGCCCATTTCCCAGTTTTACTCACCCCATTGAATGACAAGTTGGATGTGGAGTAAACAGCCATCAGAGAAAGTCTGGTGCTTACAGATGTCTGCCCGTTCATCCTGTGTTTCCAAATGTCTGAACTCCTTTCTTGCAAAGTCAAGCCATTTCGGAAGTCTGAACCTTCTCTTCAATTCCCACCTCCTGTTTTTCTTTGTGTTATGTGTGCATAAGCACATAATTGCCCCTAGTGTAGTCATTCACTATGGCCAAGTAGTTATTCTGGCTCAGGAGTCCCCAAGGGAGTTGTTTTTGAGCAACAGATCCCCCCCCCAACCCCTCTCCCCTGTTTCTGCATCAAAGTTTCTTTTTGAGCGCATCCCAAGATTGACACAAGGGTAAATGTATTGATGTCAATGGGACTACTTTCATTTAGATTTGCACACACCCCAATGTATTCAGAGGAAAAGCGGCAAAAGGAAGGAGGCTGAGAGGAGTTGGAGTACTTGGCAGAGGGATTGTGGAGCTGTCAAAAAGGAGCTGGAGCTTCAGATACATTACTTATGTACAGGGTCAAAAGACAAAAAAAGAGGATGGCACATGGTGAAGCTGGTTCAGGGTGGGATGTCTGACCAAAACTTCCCACAGCTATTTAAACCACTGCAAACAGAGGTGCAACCATATCATTCCAAGCCTCCAGTGTGACCACAGCCTGTGTTTCATAAAGATGAAAAAGGAGTAGGCATCTAAAATACTACCTCATAGTTTTCTAAGCTTATGGTATAATTTAAATTCTTCGCACCTTGTGGTCCTAAGAAAGTAATCCTTAGTTAACAATTTAAAAGCTGATCTTGTGATTTTACTAAAAAATATTCACATTACAAAAGTTGTGTATCTTTTCCTCTTACTCATACATCCTGCTTTTTCCATAGCTAGCAATGTGTGTTTCTTTGCCAAGTGTCCTTACATGTGCAAGACAGAATATGCTGTATGTGGGAACCCTCATCTGCTTGAAGGATCTCTTTCTGCTTTCCTGCCATCCCTCAACCTGGCTCCAAGAATCTCCATCCCAAACCCATGGATCCGATCCTACACCTTTGCTGGAAAAGAGGAGTAAGTGGGTAAATGAACCTCTCTCTTTGCTTACTACTATGCAAATTGTATAGCACGCTGCTTACTTTCTACATGTTTGGCTCATACGCTGGGTTTTGATCCTCTCAGAAGACATACATAGGTCACTATTCTTTCAATTTTACAGCCAACAGAGTAGAGCTCAAAGAAGAAAGATTGAAACCTAGGTCTCCCAAACTTCTGCATAGGATTAGACCACAGAGTAATAGCCCACAGTCTGTGAGTCAGGAGGACCCCCAGATATGTAACTTCCTGATTCACTGCTACCTTCCTGTACTCTTTGCCTGCACAATCCAAGAGGTAGAGAGCATCAGTGTATATGAGAGAGGGCATGACCCACTAGTCCGCTCCCTTCTAAATCCCACAAAATCTCACTATCCCCGGGCCAAAAGAAGCCCGTTTGAAAGCCACCAGAGAAAGGGCTTTCTCCGTTATGGCCCCCGTATGGTGGAATCAGCTGCCGGAAGAGGTGAGGGCCCTGCGGGACTTGGCACAGTTCCGCAGGGCCTGTAAGACGACCCTCTTCCGGCTAGCCTATACTTAGCTAGGATGACAACTCGATGTAACTGGCCAGCCATCTGTTTACAGGAAATTGAAATATTTTGTTTTTAAGGTTTTAACTTTTTAAATATTTGTTTTATACTTGAAATTGTTTAAATTTTATGTTTGATTAATTGTTGGAAGCCGCCCTGAGCCATTCGTGGGAAGGGCGGGATATAAATCTCGAATAAATAAATAAATAAATAAATAAATAAATAAATAAATAAAAATAGTATTCAGGTAGAATTTTGCACCACTGAAACTTATCTGCTGTTCCCTTCCTGGTTGCAGTTTGAATCATTGAAAGGGAGCTCCATAAGTGTGCACATATGAGGTTAATTACACACACACACACCTGCTAACTCTAACCTGGTCAGCCAATTTGGTCTGTTTGTGGACAGAACTGGTGCCAGATGCCCTAGGCCCCAGCCCCACCAGACCCAGGAAGCTAAGGACTGGGTGACGACCTGTGCACTCCTTGGAGCCCACTGAAGGAGGAAGAAGATCTGCTACTACTGATGTCACCCCATACTGATGCCACCCCAGCCCGAAAATCTGTACCAGCTGGGCAAGGGGGCAAATGTTAAACAGCATCAGGGAGAGTATTTCTCCCTGAGGGGACCCCACACAACAAGGGGTGCCTAGTAGATACCCTTTCCCCTAGTACCACTTTCTGTCCCTGAATTTGGAGAAATGAGGTAAGCCACTTCAAGACTACCCCACGGACTGTGTCAGCGAGGCAGTGGGTCAAAAGACTGTGATTTATCTGGTAAATGTATTCCTCCCTGTGACCTGTTAAGTGAGACCTAATTTTAAGGACAGAAAATATTCCCAATTTACTTAAGAAACACAATAGTTCCTTGGGGCAAGAATCCTACAGTTTGTACATGTAATCATCTGATCATGAACTGTCTGTAAATGCCCCAGCATGGTGTAGTGGTTAAAAGCAGCAGACTCCAATGTGGAGAACCAGGTTTGATTCCCCACTCCTCCACCTGAAGCCTGTGGGTGACCTTGGGCCAGTCAACAGTTCTCTCAGAATTCTCTCAGCCCTGCCTACTTCACAAGGTGCTTGTTGTAGGGAGGAGTAGGGAATGTGATTGTAAGCCACTTTGAGAGTCCTTAGGGGTATAGAAAAGCAGGGTACAGAAATGCAGAAAACCTTCTTCATCTTCATCATCCCTGAATATCAATTTTGTATGAAAATAACGATTGACAGCAATTTTTGCAATCATGGCACTGAGAAACTGGCAACTCCATTAGCATGCCTCATTTTAACTACTTATTAATGAGGCAGAACAAAGCATAAGGTGGTGTGTATTAGAACAGGTTTAAGATGGTGGGAACAGGCAGATTGCTTTGATGTAAAGCCTGATGAACAAGAAACCAAATTCGACAGCTCTTTGGGCTTTTCACATCCCCCTGGCAGTTCTTGGCAAAGGACAGATTGATACTATTGGATGTGTCAGTTGTAAAACTGCCTCTGCATGGAAGAGAACAACAAGCCAATAAACTATTCCAGAAAAAATATGCCTCCTCCTCAGAAACAGGGATAAACATAGCACCAGATTTCAATCACTTCCCAAAACCGAGAACGTACTTGGTAGAATAGCAACATCAGCATTTACTTCTGTGATATTTCTTGCAGATGGGAAGTGAATCCACTTTATTGCAACACAGTGAAGGAGGTTTACCCTTATAGCAGCGGCAGCCGGCTACTCAATATCATTGACATGGCAGTATTTGACTTCTTAATAGGTAAGTGGAAGCAGCCTAATAACAAACTAATTGATTTGACAAACTTTCTCAAGGCTGTCGGGTTGAGTCTAGCTGACTGTGGGAAACTCTACAACAGTAGGAAAATATCTTGTTTTGTTGCTAGGTGTTATGGAAATAGTAAAAGCCACACAAAGAAGAGTAGGAGTCCAAGCAAATAATTCAAATAGGCAGGACTTCCGCTGGAGACAAATCTTAATATTTCCGCTGCCTTTCTGTGGCACTTGTCCTTTCCCTGTCCCCTTATGTGCTGCAACCTTCCTTTGAAACATGAAGGCCCTCATGCTAAACATATGCTGTTGGTCAGTGGAAAATATTCAGGTCAGTCATGCTGTCACTGCATGATCCTGGGCGAGCCACATTCTCTCAGACTTTGTTCCACCTAGAGAAGAATAACGGATGAGATCTATTCTTTACCAGTAATAGTTGCCTTCCTTACAGGGTTGTTTGTGAAGTTCCTTGAGAAGTTATGGAAAGTTCTAATTTATTCAAGGCATCCCCAAGAGGGATGCACAGTGGTTTATGAAAACACCAAAATGCAAGTTTCAAACAACAAGCACTACCACAACTCCACCAAATACCCTAAACCACATACTGGGTGGATTATGGATCCAGTGGACCAGCTCACACAAAACCACAGGATAGGGCCAACAGTCTTGTGCTCTCTGATCACACCCAGGCTAAATACCTACAAACAGAAGAGAACAAAACATAGTCCAGGTCTTACCAGGCTGCTAAATATTATAGTATTCTTCCTGTGTTTAATCTAAATCCACCCCATATTAGACACTTTTAAGTCCCACTGATTTAAATGGAAAAGCTAAATACGTTTTAAACTATCTTTGTTGGCTCAGAGCGCTGAAAAATAAACTGTAGCTGGATCATGCCCTTTGGGAGCTACATGAGCAATGCACAGGCATAAAGAACGGTACTCTTTCTGGAATAGCAGATCACTGCTAATATCAGGGAATCTACCGATTTTATATTTCTGAAGAGAACATATAATTGTAACTGCTACAGCAGTTGTGTGCTGATAGTAATTAAATGTGGTCTTCAACACATATGTACGCATGCATCTTCCATATGGAACTGGAAAAAATCTGCATATGCTCAGCAACATAGATTTCTTTACTGCCTATTCTCTTACTAAACAATTATTCCTTACTGAGAACAGCCATTCCTAATTGACAACAGGCAAGCTATCCTTACTTATAAGCTTCCATGTGCTGTAGTATTTAAAGGTATAGCAACATTGTATTGATGGCCAAGACCATGCTGCCCTCCGAGTGTCAATTAAAGCAAAGTTCTCCTCACAAGACTACACATCCTGTTTCCTTGGCTGTGCCAGAATCCTTAGAGAGTTCAGAACTCAAGTGTTCAGATAGAAGGTCCTGCTCACTTGCCATAGTGAATTATAACCTCTCTGGTAATGGTGACTTTCCTGGCTGATTCTAGAACAGCAACAACATCTTAACCACAAATTCAGCGTTGCCAGAAGCAACAAGAACAAAACAGACATTTTAGCCCATAGTCTCAGAGTACCAGTCGACAATAGAGACATGATAAATGTTAAAGCACATGATATATAACCAAAAGATTAAAGTCTTCTGTAGATTATATTATGTTGCATTGAAGTGCATATAAGGAGGAGTGCATATAGGAGGAGCGTGTCTCAGCATGCTAGCCTCACCCTAGTATGCTCACCAGAGTCTAAGTGTGTAGATTCTGCCCTGCGTTCAGGAATGTTTAAAAATGCAGCATTCCTAATCACAGGGACAGAGCCTACATGTGTGGGGTCCATGCTTATGAGCTGGCAATTGCACTCCTTCCCTATGTGCATTGATTTCAACACACAGCCTGTTATTCATAGAGGATTGTCAACACAAGTACATCTTCACACTACTCAAACACCAGCGCCCTCCAAAGCATAACACAGCTGACTTAAGGGAGTAGCATATTCAACAACACTGTAATAGCAGCATCAGACTAACACATTTTAATCCAAGCAGCTCAGAGCAGCATACACGTTTCTCTCTCCCCCTTCCCCCTTTCTGTTCTCACAACCACCATGAGATGTAAGGTCAGGCTGAAAGAGAATGCTGGCTCAAATTTACTCATTGAGCTTCATGGTGATGGGCCATGGTTCAGAGGTAGGACATCATCTTTGCTTGCACAAGTTCCAAGTCTAAATCCTCAGCATCTCCAGTTAAAGGAATTAGGTACAGGGCTGGATCTAGGGAGGGCAGAGGGGGGTGCTTGCCCTGGGCGCCAATAGAGGGGGTGCACCACATTGGGTATTGGGTCCATTGTATTTTATGGGATCACAAGATAGAATGGCCCAAAAGGGGGCATCATTTTTTAATCCCCCCCCCTCAAAAAACATGTAGATCTGGTCCTAAGTGATGGGAAGGACCTCAGCCTGAGACCCTGGAGAGCTGCTGCCAGTCAGACAAAACTGAGAGCCAGTTTGGTGTAGTGGTTAAGTGTGCTGACTCTTATCTGGGAGAACCGGGTTTGATTCCCCACTCCTCCACTTGCACCTGCTGGCATGGCCTTGGGTCAGCCATAGCTCTGGCAGAGGTTGTCCTTGAAAGGGCAGCTGCTGTTATAGCCCTCTCCAGCCCCACCCACCTCACAGGGTGTCTGATGTGTGGGAGGAAGGTAAATGAGATTGTGAGCTGCTCTGAGACTCTTCGGAGTGGAGGCCGGGATATAAATCCAATATCTTCATCTTCTTCTGACTTTAATAGACCAGTGCTCTGAGTCAGGATAAGGCATGTGTGTTCATGTGAGTGAACGTGGATTTGAACCTAAATCCATCTAAAACTCTAACCACTACACCATGCAGGTATGGTAAATACCCATTAACACACACTAAACCAATCGTGAAGCTCTGAACATCCAGCCTATGGGAAGAATCCCATGAAACTTAAATACTTGCAGTAAAGCATTTTGATCAGTTAGTGGGTCCAAATAAAAAAAAATATTACCCCACTATTTGTATGTGTCTTGATCTATGAGATCAAAAACTGGTATTGATATCCCTTGAATACTGCATGCCTCATGAGAAAAACCCCAAGTGAGGTTGGTTGGATTCATTCTCAGGCACAACTACTGAATTTCATTTTCTCTTTTGAAAGGCAACATGGACCGTCATCATTATGAGATGTTCACAAAGTTTGGGGATGATGGCTTTTTGCTTCACCTAGACAACGCAAGAGGGTAAAGCAATTGTTGAACTACCTTTAGACCCTGGGAATTGATGGCAAGAATTAGGGAGTTTTGAAGGCATGGTCTTCCCTGAATCACATAAATATGCCATTTGCTATCAGGTGAGCAGAAACAGATTTAGGACTAAGAGAGAGAGAGATGTTGACTTGGGCTAAAACTTCTACTAAAATCAATGTATTGTAGGCAGGCATCACAAGGAAAAGGACTGAATCTGGAGATGGGCATGAACCAGGAAAATGGTGGCTTGTGTTGGTTTGTGGTTTGATTGGTTGAACTGGTGGTTCATGTTGGTTCAGGAGGTATAGAACAGCCCCCTCACAAGCTAAAGAAGCCAAACTCAGTGGAAGTCTTTAGCAGGCTCTCCTTCATCCACCTTCCAAGTTTGGTGAAGATTGGATTTGGAGTGTCCAAGTTATAGGCCCCCAAAACGGGTGCCCCACAGAAAGCACAGTTTCAGCTCTCACAACTAACTCTTCTTTGTGCTGCAAAATGAAAACAGCTGAGTCAGGATGTCTGCTCTCATAGAGCAGAATGGAAGCTCCATGATGAGCTGCCAGTCAAGCTATGGATAACTGCTATAGGTGTTTCTAGGGCTCCCAGAAGTCCACCCCCACCGTTGTCTAGGAATTGATTGAATTGGTGCCAGGCTATCTTGAAAAAATGAACTACAAAAACAAACCACCAAGGAAAAAAAGCAGTTCATTTTCCAGTTTGGGTATGGCAGACCTAACCTGATTCCTCACTAACCTTGCTCCGTGTCTCTCCGGAGCAAGCTAGCGATTTCACACCAGCTGCTCTGTGCCGCCATTTTGTGCCTGGGCAACCCACAATTTGCTGCACCGCAGCTTAAAATGGGGGCATGGAGCAGCTGGTGCAAAATTGCTAGCTTGCTCCAGAGAGAAACAAGCCTGGCATGTAGCAAGGTTAGTGTGAAATCAGCCCTAAACAAACCTGTTCAAAATGAACCATGAACCAGCTTGGTTCGTGCTTGAACCATAGTTTGTTTTTTGGCTCATGCCCATCCCTAATTGAAACCTATAGGTTTTTTTTACCAGGGAATTCTGGGAGCTGTAATTGTGTGGTGGAGGGAATTGAGATCTCTAATGGGAATTCTGTGCATATTCACTACACTACAATTCCCAGGATTCTTTGATAACTGAACACATAGTGAGAAATCCTCAATTATAGGTCCTCCATAGAATGTAAGTACTATGACAAAAATCTCTTGACATTTTCTTATACTTTCTACTAAAATTTCTCGATTGCAGTTCATTGAGATTTAAAAAAATGTAACACATGCTCACAGAACAAGTTTTGAGGGATTTCTTTCTCTCATCAGGGACTGGTATTGATAGAGACAAGATAAGTGGTGTGATGTGTAATATTTCCCTGATATGATTCAGCCATACCTAACACACCACCACCCTGTCGGTTGCTCAGTGACTAGGGGAGGGGTCCTCATGAAGCTACTGATTTACAAGCAATTCCAACCCAATCCTTCTTTGTTTGTGGTACTGTAAGATCTGTAATTTGACTGGGGAGCAAGTATGGATGAAGGGGAGTAGATCGATCCTCCTTGTGTCAAGGAGGGGAGTCCTGTCCCACTCAAGTTTATATTTCTTTTATTTATTTATATTCTCAGGTACCATCTAATTAGTCAAACCATACATGGTTAAGTCACTGATTCCATTGACCTCTGATGATCTCTGAAACACTGATTCAATTGACCTGTGATAACTTCTGAAACACTTTTTCTGAATTTGTTGGTATACCATTGGTATACCTTTCCATTTGTGTTTACAATTGTTTCTTGTTATTATAGATTTGGGAAACACTCCCATGATGAAATCTCCATACTGGCTCCGCTCATACAGTGCTGCCTGTAAGTACATGTTGTTCTGAGGGCCATCAACACATTACATTTCCTTCACACTCTTCCCAGCTCTGTGTAATAAGATGTGTGTTGAAAGGACTATGATGGGAACTTAGTTATCAGGCATGCGCAGGCCAATTTGGGTCAGAAATATGGTGCATGGGCTTAACCCTCAAATGGCCCAGAAGGGACATTACTATTTGCCTACTGGGGAAACCATATATATTGATGAGTAGCTTAAGTTTCTACAAAAGGACAAGTAGTGGCTCCTGGGGCCATTCAGTTCAAGAAAATGATGTGGGATAAGAGGTTTAAGCACTCTCTCAATCAGGTTGCAGTCCTGATCCAAATCAGCCCATGTGCTTGACAATTACGTTCCCATCACAGAACTGCACATCTAATTGCAGGGATCAGGGAGGACACAAGGAAGCTGCAGATTATTGCCATGAGGACACAAGGAAAACATAACTTGTAGGTCACCCCTCATTCTCATTACATTAACTGGACGATTAAATTATTGGTCTGTGAACAATAACAAGCCAGAGAGCATCAGATTCACTGATGATGAGGGGATGAATCACCCATGCAAGTACAAGTCAGAAACTACACCCTGCAAAGATTAGTGTGATGTGTCCAAAACTGGACCTGAGAACTATTATCTACCTCTTGCCCAATGATTGCCTGAAAATTTAAGATACAAAACCTGCAACTTATGGGTATGGAAAGCAGTCCAGGGACTACAGAACAAGCAGGCACCTTGTGATGCCATTGAGGCTACAGCTGCTCACCGTGGTGGTGCCACTGAACAGTCCCCACTAATCAGATCCCAGTTTGCCATTAAAGGCTCAACACAACAGATGCTATCAAAATATTACTGCTTTCCAGATATCAAGGCACTAAAAGGTCACCCAGACAACACAGGCCAGTACAGTAATACAAGAAGGTTGTTACCTCTCTGGTCCTACAGTCGTGGACACTAGCCCAGTCCATAGCACATAGGCATCAACAGGGCTATTTTGTAGCAGGGGCTCCTTTGTATATTAGGCCACACATCCCTGATGTAGCCAATCCTCTAAGAGCTTACAGGGCTCTTAGTTCAGGAGGATTGGCTACATTAGGGGTATGTGGCCCAACATGCCAAAGGAGTTCCTGCTACAAAAAAAGCCCTGGGCATCAATGACTCCTTGAAAGTCTCTGTACTTCCATGAACTACCAGACAGCCATATAGGGCTCATCCAACAGCCTGGCTGCCATTGCTTTGAGGCTCTATGTAGGCATTCCCAAACTGGATTCAATCAATCTATTTCATTAGCTACTGTCTGGTATGAGATTTCTCATGGAGGATCATGATCATAATAAAAGACAGGAAAGATGTAAGAGTGCCCTTGCATATCTTGGTCAAAGTCAAATCTCCAAACCCATTTGTAGATCCAGTTGTTACTGATCTTGCACTACAGCTAGGAAGCATTAGTGATGTGCACTTGGAATGCAACTGATCAAAAGCCATTCCTTTGACTTTTCGATCCAAATAGACTAGGCCTGATCTGGCCAGTCTTCTGGTAGCAGCACAGCAGTTGAGATACTGTGGGTGCAGACAGTTTCCATTTCTCTGTTGTGGGGAGGAGGAAAAGGGCAGTGATGGCAGTGGGTGATTGGCAGATAGGTGCCTGGCAGAACACTTAGCTCATTTTCACACCACATCATATAGTCTGACGAATCACACTGGTAGCTCATAGACAACTTAGCCTTGCAGAGTGAAGGCCTAGCTTCTGCCTTCCCAACAGTAAAACTACAAGGTCAGGCAAGAGAAAGATCAGATCCTTCTATGTGATAGGACCTGTCTAAAAGCAGTCCATGTCTGTGTGTCTATCTGTGATGCCTGAATCTGCAGCTAAAGCAGGAAGGGTCAATGTTTAATTATCTTCTATAATATAATAAAACACCCTTCACCTTGGCAAAACTGAGCAACCTGATTGGTTGGGACTGTGGTGCATCAACCTTTGGTCCGTCAAACTATCAATCAAGAGTTCTTGCATGCCATTGGTTGAGTCCGCTTCTCTCTCCCGTCTGAGTGGCTGTTGCTAGCCAGCAAAGCTGATTCTGTCAGTAAAAGGCAACCAACCTTAGTTCTGGCAGTTATTGGCTCTCTCTAAACCTCCCATTGGCTGAGCCACCTGATACATTGATTGACATAGGAGAGAAAGAAACCCTTCCCCCAATTGGCTGAGGGAGGAGGGAAACAGCCATAGAAAGGCTTCCCTTGATTGGCTGAGGACTCCCTATCCTTCTCTGAAAAAGGGAAAAATGGCATCCTGTGGCAACAGACCAGAGAGAGAGATACAGAGGGAAAATGAGACAGAGAGATTGAAGTCCTGTGTTTATGACCAACAACGTTATCAGAGAGAGACTGTTGGTCTGAAAGATATCGCTAAAGGCCTCTGAGGCAGAACTCATTGGGACCAGTCCTGATTACATCTGCCAGTTCCAAGTTGGTTGGAAAGTCCTGGAGATTTTGTGGTGGAGTTGGAGGAGGGCATAGGAGTCAGGGCTTCAGAGCAGGGTCTGCCAAACACAGCTTCTTACTGGGTAATAATATTTTTTATTTTATAAATAATATACAACATGAAAAGAAAGAAAACAACAACATCAACACAATAACAATAACAATTGTGCAAACACAAACACTAAAACAAAAACAAGGACAATAAATGAAAAGTACAAATAAACAAGTAAACAAACAATTTGGAGGAAGGGAACTTTGATCTGATTCTAATACTATATTCATCTATCAATTTCATCAATCCTTCTTCTTCATCACCCCTCTCCCTTGTAATGACTATTCCTACATATTCAACCAATCATATGCGGGCTGCCATACTTCTTTACACTGGTTTAACTTTACTTCCGCCAATTTTGTAGAGAGAAAGTCCATTTCAGCTATTTCCAGCAGTTTCTGCACTAATTCTTTCTTAGGTATTTGTGGTGTCTTCCAATACCTTGCATATACAATTCTCGCAGCTGTAGTTGCATGAACCAAGAATTTAGCTTGTACCTTAGAAATAGGGGTTTGGCATATACTCAAGAGATAAAATTCAGGTAAATGTTTTATATTTATTTTAAGTATTTTTTGTAACCAGATGTGTACTTGAGGTCCAATAGCTTCTTGCCTTTTCACATTGCCACCACATATGATAAAACAAACCAATTGTATTCTGACACTTCCAACATCTGTTCAGGATGTTCCGGTATATCTTAGAAAGCTTCTCAGGGGTAATGTACCATCTATAAATCATCTTGTATATATTTTCTTTGAGAGGATCTGGTCATTTTTATGTTCGTCTTCCATAGCTTCTCCCAGTCTGCTAATACAATCTCATGGCCTATATTCTGCATCCATTTAACCATTCTTTCTTTAACAATTTCTTCTTGCATTCTTATCCCTAGGAGTAAACTGTATATTTTTGCAATCAATTTCTCTTCCATACCAGTCCATATTTGATCTAAATCATTCATTTTTCTTTCAAATCCCAAAATCTTGTCCTGCACAAACCTTGACTGAATTTGTGTCTTAGTCCATCAATCCAACTGCAAGTGCATCTTCAAATTCCCGTGGTTATACAGTAATGTGTGATAAGTAAGAATTTCATCTCAGTTCAGCAGGTTAAGGTGTACCAAAGCTTCTAGTGGGGGCAACCACCTCAGCACCTTGTTAAAGAATTGTGGTTTTATCCATTGCCAGGCTTTATATAGTGTTTCCTAATTTCATGTCTGGTAAACAATTTTTTGAGGGGGGTTGGTACCACATATAAAAATGTCATCTTCACTGGAGGTCCGCACCTTCTATAACCAATGTCTTTTTATTTGGTAGTGTGACCCAGTCTTTAAGCCATTCCAATGTACAGGCTCTGTGGTACAACTGCCAGTCTGGGAGGCCGAGACCCCCTCTCTGCTTGGCGTCCTGTAGAACTTTCAATTTGATTCTAGGTTTCTTGTTCTGCCAAATAAATTTACAGACTAAAGTATTTAGCTGCCGAAAAAAGGTTTCTGGAAGGACTATGGGAATCATTTGAAACAAGGATCTTGGGAGAACATTCATTTTAATAGTCACAATTCTTCCTAAAAGTGATAAAAGTATATCTCTCCATCTCTCGAAATCCTTTTTAATCTCATTTAAGAGTTTATCATAATTATCAGTTTTCAATTTTCTAATTCCTGCCGTAATATAAATACCTAAATATTTCAACTTTTTCTCATATCCAAAGCCTGATTTGTTTTCCAGTTCTTTAATTTGTTCTTTTGTCATATTCTTTGCCAAAAACATAGTTTTCTTAGTTAATTTTCAGACCAGCGACTTGACCATATTGAATCAATTTTCTTTTAAGTGTTTCAATTGAAGAATTCAGATTGTCCAAAATAAACACCACACATCTGCAAAAGCCTGTACTTTATAATGTCCCCCTTATATTTTTAGTCCCTTAATCTCGGAGTCTTCACGTATGGATTGAATCAAATATTCCAGTTATAACACAAACAACAATGGAGACAAGGGGCACCCTTGTCTAGTACCTTGTTGAAAATTTATTGGCTTCATCAATGTTCCATTGATGTGTACTCTTGCTATTTGTTTCATGTAGATGGCTTGAACCATGCATTTAAAATATGACCCAGACTCAATCTTATCCAAACATTTTAACATAAAGCTCCAGTTAACGTTATCAAAAGCTTTTTCTGCGTCAAGAAAAACACAAGCAACTTGTTTATCTGGGTGATCGTGATAATATTCCAAGATGTTTAAAATATTTCTTACATTCTGCCTCATTTGTCTCTTTGGTAAAAACCCTCTATTACCTTTAACAATACTTTAAGCTTTTGTGCTAGAATGGCGGCAAAAATTTTATAATCAGTATTCAAAAGTGTATTGGTCTATAATTTCTTATATCCGTAGGGTCAGATCCCTCTTTATGGATCAAAGATATCATGGCCTCATTCCATGAATCCGGGACTTCAGCTGTATTTTCTATGCCTTCTATCACTTTTTTTATATGGGAGCAAGAGTTCTTCTGAGAAAGTTTTATAAAATTCCGCTGGTAGACCATCCAAGCCTGGAGCCTTATTATTTTTCTGTGTTCCTATCGTATTAACAAATAGCTTTGTATCTAAAATCTCTTTTGATTTTGGAGGGATTTTCTTCACCTTGGTTCTCTCAATGTATTCTTCTTGTTTTTTCTCCAAAATTTCTTGTTCCGCACATAATTCTTGGTAGAATTTTCTATTTGTTCCATTTGTTCCCTTTCCTGGGTTTCAACCAGATTTCCATTCTTAAAACACTATCATCCTTTCTCTTTCTTTTATTAAACTATAAGCCAACCATCTACCAGTTTTATTGGCATTTTCAAAAAAGTTTTGCTTGGCCCATCTTAATTTTTTCTCTAATTCTTCACTTAATAACAGATTCATCTGATGTTGGAGATTTTGAATTTTAATTCTGATTTCCTCATTGCTGTTGGTCTTCCATTTCTTTTCTTGAGTTCCTAAATTTTCTATCAACTGCTTATAGGCTTGTGTTCTTTCTCTGTTTCTCCTGGAGGAGTACCGTATCAAAATTTCCCTGAAAAAGGCTTTAAACGCATCCCAAATTATTTGAATTGAAGTATCTTTCTTCAGATTTTTCTCAAAAAACATTTTAATTTAATCTTTGGCTTCTCTCAGAAAGACCTCCCTTCAAAAATTGATGATTTAAAGTCCATCGGGGTCTGTTTCTATAGCTTGTCAGTAACCTGTATTGGACTATGATCTGCAAAGGAGTGAGGTAAGATTGTTGCGTCTTCAAGATTAAGAGACATAGTAGATGAAATCCAGCACATGTCAGTCCTTGACCACGAGTCATGAGCTTGGAAATAAAAGGTGAAGTCCTGAGATTTAATATTTCGTGTTCTCCAAGCATCTATTAGTCTTAGTTCTTCTACCAATTTAAAAAAGGTTTTAGGAAGTTGGTTTCAACATTTTTCTTTCTTTGTCTTTTCCCCCAGTTTCTGATCTAATTCCGAGTCAAATACTGCATTGAAATCATCTATGATACATAATTCTTGATAGTCCATAAAAGCAATCTGATGTATCATTTTAAAAACACTCTCTTGTTTTTCATTTGGAGCGTAGATATTAGCTAAAAGCGATATTTTTCCATTATGTGTGATTTCAACCAGAAGCATTCTACTGTCTTCTGCTGCATACAACAGCTGGGACTCAATCTTTCCCTTTATGTAAGTTGCGACTCCCCTCTTTTTTACTTGGTCTGACGCCGAGTACAATTTACCTAGCTTTTTATGTTGTAGATGTTTTACATCCTTCTGTGTAATATGTGTCTCTTGCAGACATATAACATCAGCTTGTAATTTTTTCAGTTGCAAGAAAGTCTTTTTCCTTTTCTGAGGTCCATTCAAGCCATTCATATTAACCGACACTATTTTTAGTCCATCTCTGTCCATTATTCCTCCTGGTTATTACTATCTGGTATCCTTTCTTTAGCTTTTTGAGTTTGGGATCTCATTTTGATCTTATCTCTCTTTTTTTATTTTGTTGCCCCCTATCATGTTTCTGACTGCCCTCTTCTTCTTCATATTCACGCCCTTCTTCTTCTGAGTTCGAGGATTGTCTGTCTTCCTCTATGTGATGATTCAAAAATTCTTGCGCCTTATATGTTGAATTCAAATTGAACCTTTTGTCTTGAAAAGTAAAAAGGACGCCTTCCGGTGTTTGCCGTCTAAACTGAATATCATTTTCAATCAACCAAGTTGTTAATTTCTTGTATTTGTTTCTTCTCTGCCTCATGTTCCAGGGTACTTCTTTCAAAATTTTAATTTTGCTTTCCTTCCAAACTAAGTCCACTCCTCTTATTGCTTTCAAAATGGCTTCACAAGTTGAAACTTTTGTAAATTTAATGTGGATTTCCCTCGACAGATTAAATTTCCTAGTATAGGATGAAGCAACACTTCTGGTCCAGTCGATCTCATGTTTAATGTCCTTTAATACCGCCTCTACACTTGAGGCTAAGAATTCATTTATTTTCTTTTGTATATCTTCTCCCTTTTCCTCTGGGACATTCTGAAATCTTAAAATGTAGGCTGCTTTCTCCATTTCCAATTTAACTGTTCTGTCATCAATCTCTTTACATTTATCTTCCCAGCCTTGCAGCATGTCAGACATCGATTTCATTTTTCCCTCCAATTCTTCCATTTTTGCTAATACTTTATAGGTTTTGTTGAGTGTTAATCAATAATTGCTTTTGACACTCATGTTTTCATTAGTTTTCCTTAGTTCCTCTTTAAGCTCCACCTTGATGCCCTCTAATGTATCCTGGGGTTTTTTAAGCCTGCCATCATCATATTCTGTAGTTTTTCAATAGCATCTTGGTTTATTGCTGTGGCTACTGACTTAGGTATCCCAGGCGAGGCTCCTTGACCAACTTTTTTAATCTTAGGGTCTAGGGTTTTTTCCCCCATTTTGCTTAACCTTCTCTGTCTGGGTCTTAATATATAATTGCTCTATATACTGTACGCTGTACAGTACACTTTAATACACTCACTCTAAAATCACCACAAATCTATAAAGCTTAAATATTTGTATCACTTCTATAAACACATACCCACTTTACCCACTCTAATCAGTCAAAATCAAATCTATTCAAATTATACCTTCTATTTACTTTCAATTCATTCACGGGTACCCTCTAATCAATTTCCCAAATTATACCCCACAATTAATTACATCAATCACTGTCCAGAATCAATATCTATTTTTCTCTGATAAATCATTAACCAGTATCTATTGTTACTATTAAATCATTGATGCAGACTATGCTTAATTCATTTAACACAGTATAGTTTAAATTAATTGATTTCAAAACATTTTACCACCTTTAATAACACTTAAGATTGAGTGTTCCTGTTTCTACTTCCGCCTCCCAGGCAGCAAGTTTAGATTCTAGAGCATCCCCAAGAAAGTTTGTCCTTTCTACTTCCTTCTTCCTGCTTCTTCCCACAAACCCCCGCGGCACCATCCATATAACTCACCACCAATGAATAAGTTCAGTTAATGGATTTCATGCCACCCCTTCTTGGTCCAGTCAACAGCCCAAGTCAACTAATTTACGCTCCAACGGTCCCCCCAGTCCACTCCTATCCGCTACAAACAAGAAGCTGCACACCCTTTCTTCAGCGAAGAGACAGCTAAGAACCGCCTCTTCCCCCTTTTGTTTCACAAAAATGGCGACTTTCTCTTCACTTCTCTCCTCGCCTCCTCCTCAACATTTCACTCACCACCTCCATGTTCCGCTCCACACGCCACTACTCTGTCTCGCCATCCTTCCGACTCTGTCCCACTTTGTTCCTTCCACACCACCACCACTGTCCCTCTGCCACTATCACCAAAGGCACCTCCGCCCGGGTCACTGCGTCTCACGCCACCACCATTACTCCACTACCACTATCACCAAAGCCGCCTCCAACACAGCCACAACGTCTCTCCTTCTCAAATCCTTCTTCTTGCCAAATCCTGCAACCCCACTCTGTCCACACCAACCAGCTCTTCTCTTCACTCTACACTTCCTCCTTCACATTCCACTCACCATATTCTATTCATCCCTTCTTCATACACCACTCTCCGTCCCGCTGTCTCTGCCCACCTCGCTCCTTCCACGTCGCCTTCACCGAGCTGCCTCGTGCACTACCACAACGTTTCTCCAACTCTCCAGCTCAACTCTGCTTCAACCTCAGCCCTCTCTTCAGTGCTATTTACATGAATGGTATGTTTCCTGCTATTTTATCCAGTAGTACTAAATCCATCCATTTCCCCTATTGGGACTAGTCTTGTTAGATGAAATTCTTATGTTCTCTATCCTCCAAGCTCCGGAGACCCAGTTGAGTCGTGAAAGCGCTTACTAGCATCGGCACGGATCAGATTAAAAGTTAGGAAAGGGGGACCTCCACTTCCCCTCCTTTGTTCAACCAACTCCCTTAGCTTCAGAGAGCCTTACCGATTCTATTTAGGGGGCAACCTTGACAGGGAGTCCCCTCTAAGGCTAGTAGTCAATGCACTCGCTGAGGAGTCTCAGGTCTGTGCACTGTGTCACTGCGCCACTTTCTGGAAGTCTCTCCCAAACACAGCTTCTTGCTGTGGGAGCTGACTGGGTGATTTAGGACCAGTCACAGACTTCCAGTCTAACATGCCTCACAGGGTTGTTGTTCAGATCAAGGGGGGGGAGAAGACTGATGTAAGCTGCTTTGATCACCCCCCACTGTGGAGAAAGACTGTCCTTTTTCTATGCAGAGGCTGCAGGGAGAGGGAAGGCAATGGGAAGCTGAAATCAGAGGGGCAGATAAAGGGAAGGGTTATCAACTCCAGGTTAGGAAATTCCTGGAGATTTAAGGAGTGGGGCCTGGAGAGTGTGAGGTTTGAGGAGGGGTAGGATCTCAGACATTTCCTCCTGGGGAACCACTCCTGCCAGTCTCCAGGTGAGCAGGTTGAAAGCCAACAGGCATCCACGCCAAAACCAGCCTCAGTACTTCAGTACCTGAAGTATTTATACAAAGCTTTTTTACTAATAAATAACAGTATACTATATAAAGTGCATACAATAGCCACACCCGAATATAAAATCCATATTTGTATGAGACACTTAATACATTCAAAACTGGAACTCCACGTTGTGGTGAAGTGAACCGTGGAAATAGAGTCCAACGCTCCAATCTTCTTGTAGCCAGTGTAAAGATCGAAAACAGCAAGGCACACGTCGCAACAGGAATGCGCGTAATGCCCTGTTTCACACGGGGCTTCTACAAGCTGTGTGAATGAGAAATTGAAATTCACTAGCACATTTTGTGATTACAGAAGCAACTGAATTAAAACAATTGATATTAACATACCTTCAAAAATATTCAAAGAATTCATATGGGAGACCCAAGCTCCAAACATTCTGCAGACAAACAACGGTAAAGAGTAACAATACATCATGCACTTATAAGTATCAGGTGTGATGCACTGTAACTCTTCTTAAAGTCATAGACAAGGTATCTACAGTAGCACATTTCATGTGTTAAAACCATACAAAAACAAAATAGTTATACATTTTACAGAGGATGAAAACATTACAAAAAGCACGACAGGTCCCAATCATTATTTAGCCCGTTAGGTATTAGAGAAGAGTTACAGTGTATCACACCTGATACTTATAAGTGCATGATGTATTGTTATTCTTTACCATTGTTTGTCTGCAGAATGTTTGGAGCTTGGTATGTTAATATCAATTGTGTTAATTCAATTGCTTCTGTAATCACAAAATGTGCTAGTGAATTTCGATTTCTCATTCATGCAGCTTGTAGAAGATGTATATGTATGCAATCGTTTCATTTTATCTTTTTTTTTTTAACCAATTTGCTCTGATATATACATCTATATATTTTATGCCAATAAAGGCTAACTTGACTTGACCAGGGCATTATGCACATCCCTGTTGCGACGTGTGCCTTGCTGTTTTCGATCTTTACAGTGGCTACAAGAAGATTGGAGCGCTGGACTCTATTTCCACGGTTGACTTCACCACAACCCGGAGTTACAGTTTTGAATGTATTAAGTGTCTGATACAAATATGAACTTTGTATTCGGGTGTGGCTATTGTACTTTATATAGTATACTGTTGTTTATTAGTAAAAAAGCTTTGTATAAATACTTCAAGTACTGAAGTACTGAGGCTGGTTTTGGCATGGATGCCTGTTGGCTTTCAACCTGCTCCAATTCCCACATTACTCTTTTTGGTTGCTAATCTCCAGGTGACGGCTGTAGATGACTCAGAATTACAACTGCTCTCTAGACGGCAGAGATCAGCTCTCCTTGAAGGGGGAAGGAGTTAAGGCCTCCACTTGGTGGGAAAGCAGCAAGGGGGGATACTCACACAGAGTCTCCTTCTACAGCCTGTTGCATTTTTTTCCACACGAGCCTTATTCCTAGCTAATTTTATAAAACCTAAAGATGCTAACAAAGGGAGACAAACCTTGCTCCACCCACCCCATCCTAGCCTAGCTGGTTAATTTTTTTTCCCCTCTGGAAGGGAGAATTTGAACGGTGTGTCAAGTGAAAATGCTTTCTCCTATCTCTGTAAAGTTTGAGTGAAGATCACTTCAATGAGAATTTAATTCCAATTGATGGAAATCTAAAGAGTTACCCACAAAATAAGCTGAACATTTTAACTGACAAAATGAGCTGACCTTAATAACATTTCCGTGCACATAGTTATTGGGCATCATCAGGTTACCTGACCAAACGAAAAGTTTTCTATGGGCTTCGTTGCAACTGATGCCAATCACAATACCAAGGATACATCCAGATGGAAGCACTTGTGTGCAGAAGCAAGTGACAGCAGAGTTATTTTTGGCCACAAAAGCACATCTGTCATGTGGATCACACAGTCTACACAGGTCTGATTGCAGCCACCTGCACTGAAAACTATCAGAAGCCACAGCAGGGGGCTGCTGCAGAATGAATAGTGATAGAGCAGTCACAAATGGCAAGTTTGGATGCTGGATTTTTGGAGACCACACTTTCCTTGATTGCATTTCCCGCTTCAGACCACCACCCCTAGAATCCAGGCTCAGTCTAAAATAAATCAATTTCCACCAGCTGCAGATCTGAAGAGATGTACATCATCACCCAGACCGAAGCTTATCCATGTTGGGAGGGTGGTGGAAAGGGCATCCGTGAATCTCAAACCCTGGAGCTGCTGTCTGTCCTTGCACCAACATCCAGAGAGTGTAGAAACCATGGAACTACATTCCCAATAGTTCCCAGTGTCCCATGGGGGATTCACAAGCCCAAAGTCCTGTAAAAGCAGTCCCAAGGAAGCCTCCTCTCCTCATACTGCACTCAGTTAAGTTTGGGAGAGGGCAGGGAGACTTCTGAAACGGGTGTGCTGAAAGCCTAAGGCTCTTTGAACCTTTGAAGGTGGAACTCAGATCACTTTCAAATACTTGGAGACTTTCTGGAAAATAATCCATCAAAAATTAATTTCCATAGCAGCTTGCAGTGGGTCTTCTCAGTGATCAGAATGACGCTCCGGGTGCATGTCTGACTTCAAGATTTGAATGCACATTCATTGCCTTTCCAACCTGCCATTTGTCATGGTTTAAGAGAATGGAGGCATTGCTATTGACCCCTGTCAAGAACATTCAGGTTTTAATCTTTTTCCAGAAGAAAGAAAAAAACTGAATATCATTGGTTAGATTTCTTTCCTCTGGAAGCATACAGAAGGGGCAAAGTTTGTTACAAACTACCTGAATCCTTCAAGAGTCTCCTTTACTCATTCCTATAAATCAAGAGCGGGCCATTTAAAGGGTTATTCATTCTCTGGGCTTTTACTTCTTTTTACCATGTCCAATTGATTCCATCATATTCCCCTCCCTTCTGTGTTTCTGAGCTACTTGATGTCAATAGCATCATCTCAGGCCACAGTTACAGTGAGCCTCCAGGGTGAGCTTCAAACACTGTTATTCACACCTTGTTAAGCTTCTAGTTTATAATTAGAGGGTTGCCAATAAATCCTTTAAGTGAACTCCAAGTCTGAGTGATTTAAACAGTCTCTTGCTCACACCTAGCCTGAAATAATTACCTTCTTTCAGCCACAAAGTTTTGTTTCCATCCTTTCCTCTCCAGTATATTAAATGCAGTCAAGATGGGCTTTGCAGCATACCTATTGGAGAAATCAAGCACCTGAACAAATAGGGGAACGATGTTATTTCTAAGAACATGTGGATTGAAATGTACTGTGCTACATCCTGGTTTTGTATATGATACTTGGTAGTCAGAGTCAGAACAAAACACATGCTGAAACCTCACACTTCTAAAAGCGTCACTCCAGAAAGTCCAAATAAAGGACTTGCAGTGTTTCCAAGAGATGACGACGCTTGGACTAGGGGTGTGTACATTCCATTATATCATAAAAGCAGAAAATTTTGTACACACAAAATGTGTACATCACAAAATGGAGCATGTAGAGCTTTTTAAAAAGTGTCTCCATAGCTTATGGTTGCAAATGCAGACTTGAAAGTAGGTGGTAACCATGAGTCTGGGGGAACAGTAATTAGAAGCCAGAAAATGCTTATATGTGGATATTGGGTAGTTATGGATTAGGAACACGATGTCCTGCACTGCTGCTTTTCAAAATTAAAAAGCTAATTGTAACTAGAAATGCCATTACTTCACACTGAATAGACCCAATAGGCAGGCATACTATGTCCAACATCCATGATAATCTGTGAGCCAAATGTTTGCTCTTTCACCTGTCCACTGTTTGACCTGAATAGCTGTCAAACAGTTTTGCAGCTGTGCAGAAGCTGTGGTGGTAGCTTTGTAGGGATTTGCATCTGCACAGCAGCATCATGAATAATTACATGAGATAGTGTTCATTCATAATTGCAAGCTGTTTGAAGTGCTCACTATTTACATGATTGGCAGCCAAGCACAATAACACAATAACTTGGAGAAACGTCGACTGCGGGGTGACATGATAGAGGTTTACAGGATTATGCATGGGATGGAGAAAGTAGAGAAAGAAGTCCTTTTCTCCCTTTCTCACAATACAAGAAGTCGTGGGCATTCAATGAAATTGCTGAGCAGTCAGGTTAGAACGGATAAAAGGAAGTACTTCTTCACCCAAAGGGTGATTAACATGTGGAATTCACTGCCACAGGAGGTGGTGGCGGCTACAAGCATAGCCAGCTTCAAGAGGGGATTGGATAAAAATATGGAGCAGAGGTCCATCAGTGGCTATTAGCCACTGTGTGTATATATGTGTGTGTGTGTGTATATATATATATATATGTCACTGTGTGTTGGACTGGATGGGCCATTGGCCTGATCCAACATGGCTTCTCTTATGTTCTTAACAAAGGTCTGCAGGGGAAGGGGAAAGTAGGCTTCTCATCAAGCTGCAAATGTGCATGCATAAGCTGTCAGGAAAGAGGAATCACTGAGGGCACACCAGATGAAACAAAAAAAATTCCTGCTGAATGACGGCAACAGAAGCAGACAGGGGTGCTTCTTTGGGATATATGGCACACTTTGTCTGAGCCCCTGCCTCTCTCCAGAAACAGTGGGGCATTTTAGCTGTCAATATTAAGCTTTGAAAAGGATGAAGTTTCAACAGGGTTTGCAATATATTTTATATTAATTACTATCATCCTTTAACCAGTCCTTAATAGGGGCGGTGGGGAATATTGAAATAATAGTGCTGGCAGAGATATTTAGCATTCATTAAAGCAACATGTAGATACTAAGCACCATCCTTACCTGGCAGTTTTAGTTAGTGGCTTGGATCCAGACTAGCACTTCCATGGGCACAAGAACTGTCTGCAGAGAACAATTTCCCCAAAACAGCCTTACTTCAGGTCTACTCGGTCCTGTACAGGTCTACTACTGAATTAGTTTTGCATTATATTATTCAACTACAAACAAACCCTACCCATGTTTTCTGAGGAGTGTTTCATCAGTTCCTCCTGCCTGCAGGCAGATCTGCACACTTTAGCACCCTACACTTCAGCCCCCTCATACTGTTCCTGGAGGCCTCCTTACAGACAGCATGGCAGCAGGAGACAGAAGTGACAGAAGATGTAGACAGGACCCCACCACCCTAATGTCTACATCTTCAACCAGCTATCTTAAGCATATGGGCAATGTATTCGCAAAATGGCAGTAGCATTCCCATATCATGTTCTCAAATCCAAGACACAGCTGCAGGAACACATGAAATAAAGACAGCACATTAAAAAAGGTTCAGAGTGTCATGCTATTATCACAGAACAGCACAGTCAAAAAGTTTGAATAGGTGGGTATGAAACAGAGGAGGTCCACAGTAGTAGTCATCATCAAGGGAAGATGTGTTTCTTTCAGATGCTTTCCTTCACACTACTGAAGGTTGTCCTGGAAGAAATCAGCTTTTGAATTCAGTGGGGGACTCCTGATGAAACACTGCTGTTATGGACTTTACAGTATTCTTGCACCCATTCCAAATACTTTTTTGCTATTTAAGGATACAGGATGCTACTGTCTTCATGTGTATTCCCACTATTGCATATAAATAACTAGCCCCCAGACACCTGGAATAAGGAGGGCTTCCCAGATCAGAGGTTTGGACTTAATTTGAGACACAGCACTCCCATCATTAAAAATTAAGCACTGGTCACATACCTTTAGGGCCATCAGCAGTCAGGAATCTATGTATTTTCAGAAATGCATCTCTCAACGTGGCCCTGGAAGAGTGTTACGCTCTAGCAATAAGAATCTTCTGGTAGTCCCTGGGCTGTGAGAGATCTGGTTGTCCTTGATGAGGGCCAAGGCCTTTTCTGCCCTGGCCCCCACCTGGTTGAACTCTCTGTCAGAGAATATTCATGCCCTACAAGATGTTCTGTCAGGCAACAACAGTCTGGCACTCTCACACTCCCATCTTCCCCCTTTTTTGTTCCCCATATGCCCTCCACGCAGCGGGTTTGCAGATACTGAAACAACTGCCATCTTGAATATAGGATGTAATAATTTGTTTGGGGAACTTACTTTTAATGTATTTTACTATTTTTATTTCTATTCGTATGTTATCTGATTCTTGATGTAAGCTGCCCTGAGCTCTGCTTTCAGGGAAGGGTGGCCAACAAAGTGAATGTGATAAAATAAATATATACTCTTTATGCATCCTTCCACCTTTGAGGGTCTAAGCCGGGAAGACAGTTATTTTTAGCTGATTCATGTGTCTTTTTCTCATCCAGAATAAAGAAGACAACATTATTACGGCTGCAGCTCTTAGCTCTGCCAGACTACCGACTCAGTGATGTTATGCGGGAATCTTTGCTTCAGGACCGCCTCACTCCTGTGCTCACAGAACCACATCTTCTGGCACTGGATAGGAGGTTACAGATAATCCTGAAGACTGTGAAGAAATGCATAGAGACCAATGGAGAAGACCTAGTTGTAGCTAACTTTGAGCCTTTAGAGCCACCTGCATTTGACAGAACATGATGATCACGTTTGAAACCCAAGCAGAAACAGGGACACGAACTTTGTTGATTATTCTCATATATCCAGGAAAATTGGATTGGCATGGGCAAGGTCTCTGGAAGGTCACAAGATATGAACTGAGCTACTGGGAGTGTAGTGGGAGCTGCAACTTTGGTACCTTCATCTCCACTACCAGTTTTCTTTGTGCCTGTACTGCAGGAGACTCCAAAATCCCAGTAGTATGTAACTGCAAACCATGCTGTTTGCATGCTGGTGTACGTAATGATCTGTTAAGGCCCCTGAAGTGCAATATTAGACCTACGGAAGCTTGAATAAGGCGGAAGTATGCTTAATGTACGTTGGCATACACACCTATCTCAAACTTTAGGAGAACATATGAAACTTAGCAACATCCATATTAAAACTAACAGGAGTGATAGACCCTGGCTGAAGACAGGCGCTCAAGAAATGGGATTTTTCTCCCAATTAAGAACATACAGAGAAGGTGTATCCAACATTTTTAAGCCTGCAGGCCCCTTTGGAATTCTGACACTGGATGGTGGGCATAACCACAAAATGGCTGCCACAGTAGGTGGATCCAACCACAAAATCTCAGGGAGTGAGGTCATGCATAACTCTAGTAATTCAACATTTCAAGCAGAAGCTCTGTTTAACCAACAATTATATAGTTAATATTTTCTTGCATACATGGCAGCTTATCTTCAGTCATAGGGCGAAGATCCTTGTGCTATGGTGGCAATGTCTTAACCAGATCCCCATGGCCAATCAGAAGTCCAGCTGGGCAAACGCCCCACAGATCCTGTCTATTTTATAAAAACAATTGACAGGCTCCAGGAGAGGTTCACATGGTGCCCAAGTTACTGAGGATAATAACGGGAAAGGTGATTTTATAGATATACCAGCTTCAAACCCCACATATTGATACTGAGAAATGTCTTTCATCCTAGGTTGTGATTCTCAAATTGGTTGACTATGTGCCTTTGGGTGGTTTCCAGCATCATAGTAAACAGGAAAATGCCAACGAAGGCATTCCCTACAGTGGTTGGCTGCAGTCCCTATACACTGCAACTGCCAAATGAAGAAGCAAAGTCTGCACACTGAGTGTGCTTATATAACAGGGGTGGCCAAACTTGCTTAACACAAGAGCCAGATAGAATAAACGTCATATTTTTGAGAGCCACAAGACATGAACGTCAGATGTTTGAGAGCTGCAAGATGAAGGAAGGGAGGATGGAAAGAAAGCAAATAGATGAGGGAGGAGGGAGAGGTGGAAAGAAAGCAACTCTAAATGCATTCTCCAAGCAAACCAACAGGGCAGTAGGCGCTTCGAGATCCACACAATATGTGTAAAAGCCACATGTGGCTCCCAAGCTGCAGTTTGGCCACCCCTATTATATAAGAAGGATTCATGCAGCCACTGGATCAATCATTAAGAGATTAAGCCACAACATATTACTCCCACAGTGGTCCAGAGAAAGATGACAGGACTGCTAACGGAAGGCAATGAAAAACATATTTGTTTAGAAATAAAAGTTTATGTCCAAGCTTGATTTTTAAGGACCTTTCTCTATTTGATAAAAAAAATGGTTATCTTTGGCTTCTGCAGTCTTACAAGGATCATCTACAGTTATTCATTGTTCCAGTGTAAGTGGGAGATTTGTGGAAAACACATGAATATGTTGCCTTATCCTAAAGTTCACAGCATTATAGGGAACCACAACAGACTTCCAAGAATCAAAGCGCAAATCAAGATGGGAAAAGCCAAATGATTTGATGAAAAGCCTTCCTCCCAAATGCTTGATGAGCCAGGGCTTGCCTTCACACTAGGTTATTTGGAGATGAGATATTAAGAATACCTAATTACGGTATATTAAAAAGTTCTGCAGTTTACATTTGTACAGAGACACTTTGAGAACCAGGACCAAGAAAGATCCCAAGATTGCTAGCCTGCTCTAAAGCATGCTGGCAAAATCAAGTGGTTATCTTCTACAGTGCAGGATAAACTTTAACAGTTCAAATGGTGGGAGTCACACTTTCAAATGCCCCCCATGTAAAATGAACACATCAGCTCAAGCTATTCCTGACAAAGGAAAGCTGGCATCATGAATATGGATCATTTAGAAGAAGAATTGCAGATTTCTACCCTGCCCTTCTCTCTGAATCAGAAACTCAGAGTGGCTTACAATCTCCTATATCTTTTCCCCCACAACAGACACCCTGTGAGGTGGGTGGGGCTGAGAGGGTTCTCACAGCGGCTGCCCTTTCAAGGACAACCTCTGCCAGAGCTATGGCTAACCCAAGGCCATTCCAGCAGGTGAGAGTGGAGGAGTAGGGAATCAATTTATTTGACCAGATGACCAGAACAGCTACTTCCTTCAAAAGAAACTTATCTCCTCAGCACAAAATGTTTTTGAAACATCTCAACAAACAATAGTACACACGAATTTTAAAAATGGCATTTTGCCATTTTCCCTCCCCTAACCCAGTGTATCAAACTTAAAATCCATGTAAATATGAATACAATCTGAACTAAAGTTACACATTTAAGATTTTCAAATTACAACTATTAGCACATTTATAATCTTTATGCAAACATTCCAGAATAAGCTCTTCTCAAGCTCAGCTACTGCCATAAGTCTTGGGACAGCATGGCAAAACTCTCATATAATCTACCCTGATGCAAACATTTGTACTGGGGTGGAAGCGCACAAACTCAGCTTTCCTGATTTGCTAGGTAGCATCCTGGACTAGTACAGGATATCCTTTGCTAGCCTGTTTGGAAGATTCCCCAGCAGAAAAGCATGACTGATGATTACCTCTGGCTGCATTTGTCTGTTCAGCATTACAAGTTCTATGGCTATTACTCATTTTCATCTAGGACAATTCCATACCTACATGGATTATAAAACAAGAATTTACTCTGACAGAGTTGTGATATAGCTCCTTCTACTGATGACTACCAAGCAGCACAGTTAGTAGTTCTTAAGATTTGCCTCATTCCAAGGATCACCCCATACATATTTTGTACAGACTGCACTGATGAAGAGATGTGTGAAACAAACACGCCTACATGTGATTCCAGTTTTGATACATCCTTCCCTTCCACATAGTCCTCACTTTAAAAATTCAAATTGCCTAGATGGTATCAAGTATTTAAACTGGTTTACAGGTAGAACCTATAAATAAATTATTGTCACTTGCAAAAAGATACTGATCTATAGGCCCAAATCTATTTAAATACTTGAGAACATGCAGGCATTTTACTTTTCTTAAAATTAAGATTCTAAAACAAATTTGGGCTGTTATGAAACTCACAAACCCACTAACCGACTATTGGCAGAGGAGGGATGGAAGAAGAAGATATTGGATTTATATCCCGCCCTCCACTCCGAAGAGTCTCAGAGCGGCTCACAATCTCCTTTACCTTCCTCCCCCACAACAGACACCCTGTGAGGTGGGTAGGGCTGGAGAGGGCTCTCACAGCAGCTGCCCTTTCAAGGACAACCTCTGCCAGAGCTATGGCTGACCCAAGGCCATCTCAGCAGGTGCAAGTGGAGGAGTGGGGAATCAAACCCGGTTCTCCCAGATAAGAGTCCGCACACTTAACCACTACACCAAACTGGCTCTCCAAACTGGCTTTAAAAGAAGCCCTTTTAAAAATATGACAGCTATATCCTGTTCTTGCACAGAGTTCCCAGCTATCTTCATACAGACCAGAACCTAGGTCTGAACATTCTCAGATAGCAACAATTCTACATCACCAGGTGTTCAGATTTTTCTACCTGGGACCAAATGATGGCTGTTAACCAAACAATGGTCTACATCTAATACACACAGAAAATAAGATTGAGAACATTCTAGAGTTACCCTACCATTATCAAACTAAAAAAAAAAAGGTTAAAAAAAAAGGTAAAGGTAGTCCCCTGTGCAAGCACCAGTTGTTTCCGACTGGGGTGACGTTGCTTTCACAATGTTTTCACAGCAGACTTTTTATGAGGTGGTTTGCCATTGCCTCCCCCAGTCATCTACACTTTCACCCCAGGAAGCTGGGTACTCATTTTACCGACCTCAGAAGGATGGAAGGCTGAGTCAACCTCGAGCAGGCTACCTGAACCCAGCTTCCGCCGGGATCAAACTCAGATCGTGAGCAGAGCTTAGGACTGCAGTACTGCAGCTTTACCAGTCTGCGCCACGGGGCTCTTTTTAACTAGTAACCAGTAATACCTCTAGCATTTCTGTTACCTCATTCATATGGGATATTTGTCTCTGCAAGCTAGAAGAGATGAAGAATTGAAATGCCATCCAGAAAGGGTTAATTCTGCTCCCAGATTCACATCAGGAACCCTATGCAAATACACATTAGCTTGACCCTTCTGAAACTATACCTAGAACATACTCACAAATTTGCAATACTGAATCTCATTTTCAGATTATTTTTTTTTTACTCACAAGTCACTTCCCTGAAATAAAGATTGTGTCAGAAACACTTTAAATCATTTTTGTTGGAAATAATTTTAAATCGGGGAGCTTTCACTCCGTGGAAGAAGTAGCTACTAACACTTATGAACTCTGGCACTCCCAACTGCTTTCTTTGAAGAATCAAAGGTACCAATTAGCAGTATAAGAGGAAATCTACTCCACTGGCTTCTGGCAGAAACAGGAAGATATTATTCCAGTAAAATAAGCTATGGCCTTCAGACATAAAACTCCAAGTTAATAAGGAGGAAATGCAGGATATTTAAAAAAAATGAATACAGCAGGAAACTGTTCAAGTCCTGATGCAAACATGTCAGTGATCTCTTAACCACAGGTAAAGGAATCTAGAACAGAGCTCTTGAGTACTCAAAGACATGACCTACCTAGTGATAAGAGATTTGTAATACCATACTTATTTAAATGTCGTTAGGGAAATACACTTCAGTCACAGCAACAGGGAGCTAGGATGCAGAATCAGCATGATCTAACAAATAGCCACTTCTGGGCTAATCTGCAGGGAAATGTAAAATAAGACACTTATCACATTTAAGAATTTAAATCATTTTTTATTGCTTTACCTGCCATTAGGACAATCTATAACAAAAAGAATATATCAGCACATACAGTAAGTCAGACTTATAGTCAGGTAACAATACAAAAATGGTCCTCTGGTTGACTATATCACTCTAGGGCAGTAGAATTTAAAATTTGCTAAGGTGGCCTAGCAAGAAAGATAACCTCTAAAGCCCTGAATGTTAGCTAAGGCAAACTATACCAACTGTGGATTCAAACATGTTTAAATTGCACACAAAGGTAAAGCTTCAACTGTGATTAATATTTAACTCAGACATAGCTGGTTCATCTTAAAATCTTGTCAGCAAAACTACAAAAGGGAGTAAACAGCAAGCTAAAAAGACGCAGTAGTGAAACTTGATTAGAAAGCCTTATAAAAAATGTGCATTTTGTGGCGCTCTAACTTACAGATTTAAAATCTTTTTTGGTGCTGCAACAACGATCAAATCAAGATTCAGAAGTAACAAAGAAAAAAAAAATCCCTGGGTAGATTCAAACTGAATAAAAATTTAGAGAAAAAAAACTGAGCATTTATGGACTTCCGAGGAGTACAGGTGGAAATCCTCATCTCACTAAAATCTTTAGGACAAATGCAAGGAATTCACAATGTATATTTTACATTTCATCCTTACCTAGAAATGTGAACATATCAATAGCTTCCTATAGTTTCTTAAGGTTCTAATCCTCAAACTTTAAATATGATTAGCAAACATCCTTCCAACAGCCAACAAGTCAGAAAAGTGTATCCCAGGTCCAACAAAGATATGGGAGGAGTGGGACTTGGAGTCATAAGAAAGTTGCATAACTAATGCAAACACTTGCTGTCACTCCCAAATAAAACCCTACTCTAGTTTTAGACAATTTACACTTTATAAGGAAACTCAATCACCTACAGTATCCAACTGTGAAATTCCATAAAGCTAAAGGGCAGCACTGGATGCACACAGAATATTGTAACACAAACCTGGTAAATATTGAAACACATTTCAGACTTGACAACAAGGTTAACTTTTGCTAAACAGTTCTTGTTCTGTCAGATCAGTATGAAAATCCTGGGCAAAGCAGAGTAAAATGAAAACTGTTCAAAATGAATCTTTTTTTTAAAAAAAAGGCTAGAAGTTATTAAACTTCTGCTTGAACAAGAGATCCTCAGTAACAACATGAAGTTTGATAGGAAACTGATCTTCTGCTTTCTGTCTTTCACATGAAACAAAGTGTTGTCATCTTCCTAACTGAGATGGTGCATTTTATCCTGCATTGAATGCCAGCTATGAGAAGGGAACTAGTTAAATCAGGTTCCAGAGAAGCAAAGCTTACAGGGGATACACAGAAAAGCAAACAAAGTATGAGCCCTTCAGATTCCTGCTCTACATTCAGCACAGGGGATGTGCTATTTGGCACTAACTAGGGAGCAGCGCAATTCTTATGCCAGTGTATACACTGACAGCTATATTCAGGTTTTAACCCACTGGTTAGCTTCTGAGAATCTGAACAGAAAAAAAAGATTAGAAGGGGCAAATACAAACATTCACAACTGAGAACAGGCAAAAAAGCCAGCTGTGGCAAAGATGAGCAACACTAGTAGCATTTTTGCCAAAACAAAAGCTTTTACACAAAAAAGCTCATAACCAAGTCCTCTTAAACCAACAGGTACAGGAGCAGTGAATTCTCAAACTTCTAACTCTGGTTTTACTAGGTGATCTCAGCAAACCAAACCAAAGATAACCATAACATTTATGCTAGCAGTTCAGCTGAGTGGACAAGCCTCTCTGACTAAGAGAAGTACAGTAGAAAATGACCACAACTTAAGAAACGTAGGATTCAGCAGTTGAGAAATGTATGTCTCTTAATTTTCCACTGTTACATCCTTACTCTATGGCAATAACCTTGGTGTTAGGAGATATCCCCACCAAAAAGGAATGACAGTCACTGCCCATGTTGGACACTATACATTGCACAGGGAGAAACAGTAACAGCAAACATCTTCTTATAACTTTCTGTTTATTTTAAATGGGATTTGGAGCACCAAACTAATGATGTAAAATTTAAAATGGTGCCCTGAAGAGCAAATATTTTCCTCCCCCAAACAGACAGGAAGCTGCAATAGCCAGTGGCCATGTGGCTCTGCACAAGAGTAATGAAGCAGTCTGCATTTGTGAAGCATGTATTTGAGAAAGAAGGAGATCTCAGACAGACAGAGAAACAAAACTGTTGTACTGCTGGATGTTCCGTTTGAGGATATCTGAGCATGGACCCAAGACACGCTCAAATCGGGGTCGGTCGAGCTTTACACATTTCAATGGGCCACGAGCAACAACAGTGGCAGCACGAGGACGATTCATCAGGAGAGCTATTTCACCTATAGAACAACAAAATCCACAATGTTTAGCAATGTATATTTCAAATGGGATGAAATATGGTGCAAAGGCGTTTCAGACCAAACTGAAAAATTGATCATTTTCAAACAAAAACCACCAGGTTTTATATTATATATTAACTTGAGAGACTTTTAAGTCAAGATCAAGACATTATTATTTCTAATCTCTTAAACATTCTCTCATCCCATTATCTTTTATTAAATACCAACAAGACTGCAGGTTATTGACACACTGCAATATTATTTGCATGTACCAAGCTAAATCTCGACACTGTGGAAATTACAAAGTCCAGCCCAGTGATAGTTAATATCAAAGCCTGATAGTTACAGATCATAACCTAATCTGAAATTTTGTTCTGGAGTTTGTTCCAATTTTCTTACCCACCCACTGAAATTATGTACACTGATTTTTCACTACAATTTGTGTGTCAAGGATTGAATATTGTCAGCTTCAATGTTTCCTGACAGGCCAGTAAAAACATGCAGCTAATTCATGCACCCCTCCATGAAGGGTAGAAGGGCCATCTGAGCCTATGAGGGCCTTACGATGTGTGTCAGAGCAAAGGATAGAAGAGACAGCGTTTCTAAAATACATATGATGCAATCTACACTACTAAATTTTTAAAGGAACACTGTAAACCCAAAAGACTCACCAAAATAATCAGAAGGTGCAAGCCTGCCCACTTCAACAAATTCTTCATTCTCTGACCTGCGCTGTAACACAGCAGCTGTGCCCTAAATGAATTACAGCATTAGTGAATAAGTTTGCAAAGGGACGCTAGAGCAGTGTAATCCATTTTCATGACACTTTCACAGACTACCAATCCTATTACGCAGCCTGACGTACCATGTCCCATTAGCTGTAAAAAAAGGCTATCCAGAAAGGGAGGTTCATTATTTTACAGACTATGCAATTGTGTTCCAATTAAACACAATATTCATTCATGTATGACCACCTATCAGGAAATATGTATTGATTTTCTGCTGTATAGGAAGGAATTTTCCAAACAGAGAAATACAAGCTGGGGGCTTGTGAGCAAATGTGGAGTGATGAAATCAACCAGGATTTTCCCTTCCTCCTCAGCTTACATTCAGTGGCTCACAACATTCCACACTCCTAGAGTACATTTGATCATCAGGCTGTGGTATTGGGGGGCGGGGAGAGCTTTGAACAAAGTCCACTTTCTGCATACTTAGGGAGTCTCCTGAGATCTTGTCAGACAAGGTTTTGCTGCTTTGTTGAGTGCCGGAAGGACTTCGTTACTAGACACAGTGATGAAGAATCATTATTTCTGAACACTGTTCATAAGTACATGTAAACAACAGAATTCATACTGGTACTAAATGCAAGGCAAATATAACTAGAATAATTTAACATGCAACATGGTTTTGTTACTTCAGCTCACCTCTAGTATAATGAAGAACTCATCTCCTGGCTCTCCTTGCACCACAATCTTCTGGCCATCCTCAAACTGTACAGGTTCTAAAGCATCAGCTACTGTGAGACGTTCCCATTTATCAAGGGATTCTAGATATTAAAAAAAGATTCAGCTCTTTAGCTTCAGCTGAAGTATTACAGGTTTATGTTGGCACCACACATTGAGATATGCAACTCTTGCCCAATCTTTTCTTGACAGAGCTATCTATTCTACTACAACCTGGCAGGAAAACTTTAAATATCCTTTCACTTAATCAACTGACTACACACTACCTTGTGGTAGGTTAAAAATACCCAAACAGTGAGCAGGCCAGGGCTCTTCACAGCACTTTATGGGTAAATGTTTTTCACGCATTAGGTAAGAAGCTGCAGTCTGAGTATATCCAATACTTTTCAGGCAAAACCAACAGGTGGATTCTCCCATATTCACTTGCACTATGGAAAATGCTCAGACAAAAACCTACACCAGTGGTTTGGTAGAAGTTTTATTTATATACATTTTTTAGGTAAGGGAATGAATAAGTGGCCAAATTCAGCAACCAAATTAGATTTCTTAGTCATTTTTTGTTCAAGTTTTCATGTAAAGTTCTCTTCTACAATCATGTCTACTTATCAATTCAAACACAATGGGTTTGAACATTTTAAAGTATTTTCTGTGGACACTTGTGGGTGACCTTGTGCCTGCAGTCACACATCTTAATCTAACCTACTTCAAAGGATAGGTTAATGATGTAAACTGCATTGGGTCCCCATTGGGGAGAAAAGCACAATATAACATTGACATAAAATACAAATATCAAATACACACTGAATACAGATTACAAACTCCTGTTGCCATTGTTTACAAACAGCATCCTGGTATTTAAAAACAGCTTTAAAATTTAAACTTGCAGGCTTGCTATAAAATAGAAATCAACTGGTTTATGTCTAGCAAAGGCAAGAAAGTCAATGCTAATGAAGAGTGAATAAGTAAAATACTGTGCTAGCTCCTTGCATTTATCACCTAGCTACTATCTATGGTCTTATTTAGGACTGGATTAGATTAATTTAGCTTATTTATTGGCAGTCCTAACTGCAATTTTAAATTGTGGTCTTATATTTGTATAACTGTTGTTTTATTTACATTGTAAGCACCCTTGAGTTCCAAAAGGTAGAAAATGCTTTAAGGTTTATAAAACTGAGGCGCTAGCACTGAACACTTGCAGAGTAATGCCCCAGCTAAAAATGTCCTGCTTCCAGGGAATGCTAACTGAAAAGGGGGGGGGGGAGGCTAGAAGTGATAGGGAGTTATAATTAGGTAAAATCAGGATCTAAGAATTGTAAAAATGCATGGAGAAAATAAAGAATATGGTAAGGGAAATGAAGTCAGAAGGAGAGAGCTGAGAAAAGAAAGCAGAGCCACCACGTTCCTACACACAGCAGCACACAACCAAGTATAAACTCACTTTTGAGTCACCAAGCTGAAGTTTAAGTTCAAGTGTTGACCACGCATTTGGAGAGTTTTGCAATTCTATCTCTATACCCATATCTAAAACCCCACATTATGTCACCAATAAAGTCTAACATAACAACATCAATAAAGCAAGACAGGTATATTTTACTTCTTATCAGAAGGCAATGTTCTCACACATGCAACGCCATAATTTTACTGGGAAATTCTTCACTCACCCAGTATTGACACTTTACTTAGAAATTCTTCATACATCTTTCTCTTTCTCAATGTGCTACCCTAGAAAGAAAGCACAGACACATCCATATATTATTCTTCCTCTACAGTACCTTGACAAGCCATAGAAGAAACTAAAGATTTTAGTCCCATATGTGATTAGTATCAACCCTAAGATATCCAGTAATTATAGATCCACTGCCTTTGTATATCCTACTTATGACAGCTAATAATCACTAACAGAATTATCCTCCATTTATACTAAATGGTGATAACATCCTGTGCAAACGATTTCACTGAATACATGAGCAGGCTTCCTTTTGTCCATTGTAATCTACCAATTTCACTAGAAAGCTCTGTCTTTAAAAAGTCATTTCAATAAAACAGCATAATTTGGCTTATGTAGTCTGAGTGTACAAACAACTTACTGCTTACAGTTATGAAGGACCTGCATATACTTGTCAGTGACCTAAGAAAAGTATGTAACAGATATAACAATTGATATATACCAGCAAAGAGACAATGTGTTTCTATCATAGGGGTCTGGAAAAAGTCAAACATTTACCTGTAACTAAGGATTAATGTTTATGACTTTAGAACACTGATGCCTAAAGTTAATTTATGCTGCCTTTTTACTCCCAAAAAAGTTTTAAAATATTACTTTTAAATCCTTGCCTATATAAAAGCTTATGTATACTACAGTTAAAGCCTAATCTATGAAATATGAGAAATGAATTTAATTAAAACAACAGACTGGTTTGGGTATCATCAAGTGCTGTTGTATTTTATTTAAAATATTTACACAAGACCTATCTGGCAAGAATTTGTGTACTAATCCCCAACCGCTTGGTCTCCCCCAAGCAGTCCTTCTTAAAGCCAGTGTACATATATCAGGGCCATTATTCACATACAGGTTGATTCTTTCAGTATCAGTCCATAGTCAGAAGATGTACCACTATTATTCCTTTTATCGTTTGTAACAGGTGATGGCATGTACCTTTACTGATGTGTGAGTTCATTCAGTTTCTCAGTCAAGACCCCATTACATGCAACCTCTTAGGTGGGATATAAGAGCCTAAAATATACAATCTCCATTTTCAGCATAGATCTGGGCTTCAATCTTCTAGATCCAACAATTATTGTGCCTGAGATCTTTAAATTCATTGGCCCAGGACATGCCTCAACTTTAGGCAGTGTTATAATTTTAAATACTTTGATGACCTACAACATCATAGCTCCCATTCAAATGTCTATAGTTAATCAAGAAAGTGAAAGCTCTATGACTACACTCTAACGATGCATGAACATGACACAGGAGAAGACAGTGTCAGCAAAAAAAACTAACATGAAAGGAAATTTGTAATCAAGTTCTAAACATGACAGAAGATTTTCTAAATAGAGACTATTAATATTAACAAGCAAGATCTTTTTTCTATTTCCAATCATATTTGGAATCATGTAGTCAGCGGCCAATATTTAATTAGGCCACAAACCAACCAAAATTAAACATTTAACCACATGCTTAAATTTGTCTAACTGAAACCAGTGGATTGCAGTGTATTTAATTTTGATGGAATCATATCCTAAGTATATTTACCCAACATGTAAATAGCTAAAAATCATAGGAATCCTTGCCTCAGTTGCCAACAAGAGGTGCAGGGTAGAGAAAGGGGGTATTGGGACAGAAGAAAGAAAGAGGAATTACAGTAGGCTTAAGGGGAAGGAACAAAGTGGATTCAGAGCAGAAAGGCAGGGGAGGAAACAGGAGTTGAGGAGGGTAGCAGGAGGAAAAGAGGTAACCAGAGTAGTCATAGGGGCCAAGGTGGACAACAAAGGGGACACAGTGTGATAAGGAGAAGGGAGGAAGAATGGGATTTCTTGGGTCTATCAAGGTAACAAAAAAACTATTCAAAACTTAAGAACAATTCAATTGAAATACACAAATACGAAAACATTCCTTTCAAATATACAGAACACTTACCATAAGGATTCTCCTGTAACTATCCCTGTCAATACCCCACAGTTTCACATTGGTTTTTGCTTTGACAGTTGCTGCTCTGGGTGTACCATAGATCAGTGCAAGTTCACCAAAGCTGCCCCCTTCTCCAACACTAGTGGCCCACTCATTGTTCACATATACCTAAGAAGGCAACACAGCCAGTTAAGGAGGGCAGAAATGTTTTATTCACACTGGCAATACCTAAATAATGACACTTTAAAAGGATGTGCTAACTAATGTGAATGACTACATTAATGTGTTGTAATTGTAAGTGCTTTGATTGCTTGTACACATCTGTGAGAACAGAAAAATAAGCTAAGAAAATAGATATTAAAATCTGAAAGAACATTTTAAAAAGTGTTCCTTCCACGTTTATTGGAATTGATAGCTGTTATTCTAACGTCTCAATGTAGCCTGACAAGCAGCCTATGATATGCTGACCAAATATTTAAAAATATTTATATACTGCTTTTCCTAAAATAAGCTCATATCTGTTTCCGGATGTACACAAACTGTGTACAATACTTAAAAATATATAAAAGAGTCAATATAAAAACATATTAAGCTAAAGTACTTTCTAAAAAGCTCTGCCTTGCATTTCTTTCTGAACAGCAGAAGGGATAATATAGCTCAGCAGTACACTGTATTAGGGACTGCTGCCACAGAAAACAAGCTGTTTTATCTTAACTTCTCTTAATAGAAGGGGAGCAGCAGCTCTTAAGACATGTGGGTCCGAGACAATAAAAGCCTTTAAAGATCAAAAACAGTGCCTTGAACTGAACCAGGAACAAACAGCTGATTCCAGTCAAACAAACACAATACTACATTCTGTATCAATTGTAGTTGGAGTTGTCTTCAATGACAGCCCACTTAAAGCAAATCACAATAATTTAGTCTTCAGGAGTCATTTTTGAGCCCGGCACTACTGAAAAGAGGTACTCTTAAAACCATGAACCATTCCTCACTGCAAAATTGGATCCAATAACTCCCTTATGTCCTTAACTGTTAACATGGTGGGAAGGAAAACCAGACCCATGCTTTTTCTTTGCCCTTTCATATGCCCTTTTCCATCACTGCACACTGGATTGGATCCAACAATGCCCTTCCATTTTAGAAAGGCAACACTGGATCCAAGCTATAATCTGAAGTCATCCAAGGGCAATGAATTTATAGTTTAGAGAAACTTACATCCATTTCTCCTTGATCAACAACATAGAAGTTATCCCCTTCATCACCTACAGAGGAATTTAAAACGACAATTTACAGTAAGTAATTACTATTATAAAAACAATTTACACTAACTAATTACTAAAATAAGAAATTAGAAAGCGCTCACACAAAAACTATCTACCACTTCTGGCAGCAAGTACTAGATCTATCTTATACTGTGGATTATCTGTAACGGCCACGCTTTAAACTTTACCCTAAAATACACCCATGCAAATGAGAAATCACACTCTATTCCAATATTACAAAGATGAAAACAGAAATATTATCTGGTAGTTAGGAAATTTTAAGCTAAACTCTCTATTTCAAGGGCCAGGGCTGCAGAGAATTTTCACTTAGGCACAAAGGACCAGTCAAGGAGTACATGGTAGTCATTGCACTGGGCAAAGACCTAGCTAAGTAATAACAGCTTACTGAATTCTATACCTGGAATTTATCATTGGTTTTTTTTTGCGAAAGTTTTCTAGCTGTACAACAGCTTGCAAGTGCATGCATTTAGTGCTTGTAAGACTTGATACTTCATGCTAAATGAATAGTTAAAGTACATACAAATATGACTACTTGCCTTGCTGTATCACGGTCTCACCAGCAATATAGGTAACTGGAAACATGGCATCAAAAATGTCACTGAAAAAGATTTCAGAGTGAGTAACACGTGGCATAATGGTTAAAATGACCTGCCTAAAGAGGACAGGGAGGCTCCCACACTTGTCATTCAGCAAACCATGTAAAACAAAATTGTTCAGGAGGCCATTTTTAGAAAGGTAACTAGGCTACAGCAACATGTTCTGGGGAGCTGAAAAGGAACAGGACTGTGAACTATACCACTGTGCATAACATATATTAAATTTTGGCTGTATGTATTATCCTAACTGTTTTGTTTTATACTTATGTAATAATACAATTTCTACATTGTTTAACACATTGTTTATGTCTAATGCTTGGTTTTTGTTTCAGACTGCTGTAATAGTCCTACTACATTGGTTATGAAATGTTTCATCTGATTGGATTGCATTGATTTACACTGCATAATTAACCTTGAGTCTCAGTGAGAAATGTGAATAATTATTATAAATGACTGAATTGTGTATTACTACTTAGTTGGTTTTAAAGATGCCATTGAACTCAAACTTTGTTGTAAGTAGTGTATTAATACTAACTGAAGTCTATCATAGGACTGTCCAGCGTATTCTGATGTGAGGACAAGCAGTATGATAAATATACAAGCACAGAGCCTGTACATTTAAAATACAGGTTAGGTTTTCCTGCCAACCATCTCCATATTTAACATATTCAGGCAGTGTAAAATACAGACATCAACATGGCTGACTTCCTTCTTTATCTTGCTGGTCCATGAATATCTTTGGACCCACAATGTCCCTGCAGAGCCTGCATGGCATCTTGCCACTCTCTGACCTTAAAGCTGCTGAAATGAGGATTGGAAAGACTTCTCAGTGCAATCAAATTCACACAAGTTGATGGAGAAAAAACAGCAGCAGATATGTGTCTAATATCACAGCATGAGTCACAGCCAACCAATGATCAGAATGGTATGTTAAAACTACATTCTAAATGCTTTTATTTGGTTTGATTTAAAAGAGACAAGAAGCAGCAGACAAACAGAAAATTTCCTACCTTCTTTCATTGTCATCCAGATGAGCAAAGAGCACATTCTTCTCAATAGCTTTGGCCAAAGCAGCCATAGTTTTGTAATCTTTTGGAATAACCTATAGAATTGGAAAGACCCAAGCAGTTTCAATTAAAGTCTACAGAAATAGATTCGTAGAGTGAACTGATTTCTAACCGCAAGCCAAAATTCTGCCCTCACTCCACCCTTTTAAGGCCACTTGTCACATGTTATATCCAAAAAGAAGATTGATTTTTTTTTTTGAAACCACAATTCATTTGAAAAATAAGAAAAGCTTTCCAGGGTTCTTTTAAAATTTCATGCAATTACATCTACATTCTCACAACAAATACAGAAGGCAGGCATCATTCAAACTGAGTTCTACTCTCCCCAGCTCAGGGCTGGCAGAGTGGCAAATCTTCAGGCCTCTTTCTTGCTACAACACATTTCACAAGAGTCTCAGTAGGAAAAAAACGACTTGTCCTTAGCTTCTGAGAAGCCAGCCTTGACAATCCACTCCAAGCTCCAGGGCAAGCTGTATCAAGTACAATCATTTCAACTGTACAGTTATCACTGAAAACTAATGCAGCCACAAGGATACAACCAACAGAGTTGATCTCTCACATAGTTATTAATGATTAATAAAATTTTTACCATCCAAGGATGTTAACTCTGCTGCATGCCCCAGCTAAATAATGCTGCTTCTCTCTCCTGTATATTTTACCTTCCATCTTACTGACATATCCCTGAAGAGTTTAAATACACATTATTCTCCTAGTGTTAAATTTTCTGTAAACAACATACAAAGGAGAAGTGTTAGTAGGGGATATGATTTCTGTCGTGGATGAGGTTATAACTGAAGTTACTTGGGCAAATGTCAGAGCCACAGAAGGCAGGATTGTTTCCTCTACCCCAACTTTTACTTAAAATGCTTCCTTCCACATTCCTTTTCTTTACTGAATAGGCAGCAACTCAGACCTATGTGGGAGAAGTTCAATGGCAAACTACCGTCAAGTTAGATGTGCATTATACCTTACATCAAGCGAGAAGTTGGATTTCACTTTAATAATTTTGGCTAGGCCCAGGAGAAATTGCACAGATTATTTTTGTAATGGCTGGATAAATACCTTTCTAACATAGGATGCAGCATCCTCTTCTGTGTAAACTTCTGCACTGATAGCACCACGCCTTCTGCGACCCTTTACTACTGGGTTCATTGGTGGTGGTGGTGAAATCTCATCTTCACGCGAGTCAGTACGAGAGCCAGTTTTCTGCTGACTCATAAACTGTTTTGTTTCTTCCTGCAGGAGAAAAAAAGTTAAGTAATGCAGGGACCATGACAGCAGCTAGTAGGAAGACAGCCTTCCTCCCTTGCTATTGTAAATTATATGTTATTCCTGGAACAGATTAGTTCTGAAATGATACACAATGACCGCAAAAGTCTTCAGCAAGTTCAAGCTTTAGATCTTTCCATACTGACACCAGCAAACCCCTTTTAATAAGGTTATGGAAAGTAGCATACCACTGTTTAAAATAGTACTGTCCAGATTCCATAGAGGATTTGAACAAACAAACTCAAAACTTTCGCTCAGGGCTATGTATATTTATTCTTTGATTAATGCAATTGCACAGGCACATTTGCATGCATGCTCAAAACCAAGTAGATTTCTGAACAAAATCCAAATGTCATGTATACCTTTTACTTATAAGCTGTTTTAAAAATGCAATATGCAAGCCCTTAAATTACATAGAATCCTTCCTCAAGCTGCATGTTCAAGAAAAAGGTATCTGATGCATCAGACTAGGCTTTGGGAATGATATGCAAGGCCATCCTGCAAGTTTCATGGCTAAGAACAATTCAACACAATTACATGGCAATAACCCCACATTTGCTACTGTCTACAGAACTGCAGCCAATCCTGGCTTTTTCACAAACATCTATGTACAATACAACTTTTGTACACATTCACATTTTTGGTGCATACTTCAAAAACCATACAACATGAGATAATCCTAAAGAAGCACTGGAATTCAGGTCTTTTAAATCCATGACAAAATCCATGACAAACAACAACAGAGCCACACATGTAAGCATGATTAGCTTGTGATAAAGTGGTCAATGATTATCAGATTTTGCAACAAAGATTTGACATTTATTCAAGAGAGACTGTTTACGTTGAAGCTATGAATTAAGCTGGGAAATAATGCATGGCATGTACAGCTTGGGTGTACAAAATGGGTTCAAGAAGCTACTTGTCTAAAAATCAAGAGGGAATATTGCTTTAAAGTGATATAGGCTTTCAGTGATTACACTTCTTAATTGGTTGCATGGCAGCCACTGTTTGGCAGTATGTAGTATACGTACACACATACATATGTAAAGAAAAAATGGTAATATACAGTGTGTCTGAGATCCATGATAAGCAAGAGTTATAGCCTATGAAATTTTTATGCAAAGTTCAAAAGTACACAAGATGCACAGTAATGATTTGTTGTATCAAAACAACATTAATCTTCCTTTTCCCATATCGATGTTATAAGAATATTCAACATACTAGCATTTTGAAGACTCATTCTTACACCAGTGCAATTTTCTGGTCAAGTTGCCATGTTCTTTCTACACTTCGAAAAAAGAAGAGCAACATCCTATCCAACAAGTAATCCTGAACTTCTCAATGGTCAATGAATTTATAAGAATTTCAGCTCTTGTTTTTTCAAAAGGTTCCTATTATTCAAGCTAGTGAAGAAACACTAACTCATTAGATAGCAACATGCTTCATCTCTTTATATATAAGGAATGAAGGATTGTTGACCTCTGCAGTGAAAAATACGGCCAACATGCAATGCAGCCAATGTAGTTCTGTTGACTTACCCTTGACACACATGCTGCCCCAGGCAGAGTGGTCTGTTTAGTGTTGCTCTTTAAGCATTGAGCATTCTTCCTCTCCCTATAGCTAGATAATTCACTATACCATTGTAAAGTTTCATTTTCTAATTTAGCACAAGTAATTTAAATGGCATAACAATTTCAATTCAGAATTTGCTTCAACCAATCTGACTTGCTTGCCTCAGCTTTCAACAGATAACAGAAGCAGATAGGGCTTAAAGATGTTCCTGAAGAAACCACAGTTAAGCTAAAACCTACGCCCCAAATAAAACCAAAGCTAAAGGTGATTATTCCCTAACAGTCCTGCTCTCTCTCTAAGACAGAGGCAGATTCTCTTGCTAGAATAAACTCAGGACTGTGTTCAGGCAAGAGGCCTGTAACTGAAGGCAGAGCACAAATATACCAAATTTATAACTTGCAGTTACAGTGGTAAAAGGGAGGAAATGGATTCCATTTATCACCTTGCCCAACCATTTGCAGCCGCATAGAATATAATAATGGGCAATGAATTATGCATATCTTTCCATATCTTTAACTAAAAACCATTTTACATGTTCTTTGAAACTAGTGCAAAGGAAACCTGCTCAGTACCCCAAGACAATCCTAGTGAGAGAAGGGATTTCTCGTGTGTTGTGAGAACCTGCCAGTGAACTCTGAAATAGGCAGAAGCAGCACAAGAAACTCCCTGCATCTGCATGCTTTGGTACAGTATGAGAGAAACTCTCTATTCCTAAATCCTCTTTCATGTAAACAAGCTAGTATGCCAGTCCCAAATCTGGGAAGTCCTGTTTATCTATCACCACTATATTTCATTCACTGAGCAAACCAACATTATCTTTTGACAATTAAGTCACAGGGACTTCTATTTTAAGCTAGCATGTTTTGTCCATATTTCTACAGTATTCATCTTCTTGTCAGGTATAACTCCAATTTGCATTTTATCAGAAATGGTAAATTACATTTGTAAATCTGGAGACTTTTTGAAGCCTAGTTGATCATGAGCCGCTAAAATACATATTAGAACTCAGCACAATCCACACAGCAGACAAGCACTACAGTAAAAAAAGTACAGCTTTCCAAAAGCTTTGAAAACAGTGGCTAGCTGATCATCAGTTTAACAGATTAAGCATTGCATGCTTAGAACTATGCTATCACTGGTTTGGCTCCTTTTTATTTCTATTGCTTAAAGAGGCAATTATTTGAAAATTTTACCAAAAGCTAAAAAGTCATTTGTAAACTGTAATATTAATGGAGGGGGTAGGGGTCACATATACTGTACAATGTCCCTTTTTATTTCTTCATAAAAAGTCAAGAACACAATAAATTTTATAGGTTTTAGCTATCATGAAGATCAAAGTGTAATTTTGCTGTTATTGCCAAATTGCTAGATTGGCAACTGGCGCCCTTCCTGTCGCACCCTGATCTAGCCACAGTAATCCATGCAATGATTACCTCCAGAATAGACTACTCTAACTTGCTCTATGCTGGCCTTCCTTTGAGACTGACTTAGAAACTCCAGCAGTTCCAGATGCGGCAGCATGAGTCCTGACAGAAATGCCACAGACGGCACATATTTAACCAGTGCTACACCTGCTACACTGGCTTCTCGTGGAATACTGAGACAGATTCAGTGTTTTAGATCTGACCTTTTTAGGCCTTGAGCGGTCTGGAACCAACGTATCTGCAGAACCATCTCCTCCGGTATGTTCCTGGAGGAGCATTGTGTCCTACTGGTAACAATTCCCTGGTGATCCCTGGTCTAGGGAAGTCTGGCTGTCCTCAACCAGGGTTTGGTCCTGGCGCCAACCTGGTGGAACTCTCTGCCAGATGACATCAGGGCCCTGTGGGATCTTGTGCAATTCCGCAGGGCCTGTAAGGCAGAGATGTTCTGCCAGATTTTTGGTTGAGGACAGCAATGGTTTGTCATCAGCTGGCACCACCCTATCCCACCCCAGATGTTTTGTTCTTACCCCCCCATGACACTCTGGCAGTCCAGAATACAACCAAAAACACATAGGATCTGGGATTTTTGTAGATTTTAATCTAATTTGTTATGTTGGTTTTAACCATATATTGTTTTTGATATATGTTGTACATTGCCCAGAGCCGGGATGGGGCAATTAACAAGTCTAATTAATAACAGCAACAACAACAAAGTATCAGCTGATCTTAGTTGATTCATTGAATGCACATATTAAGCACAAAGCACTAGTTTAGAGTTCCATCTGTATAACACTCACACAATCATTTGCCTTGTTTTAGGAGACTGCATAGTGTGACACTTAATTAAAATTGGAATGCAAAGCTGGCTAAACCATTAGTTTTATTAGCAACTACATGCTTTTACATACATTCATAATGGCTGAATTGAAAATGAAAATACACAACTATAGAATCTCAAGAGAATGATTCTTACACATAAGACAAAATACACATTCTTACACATAAGACAAAATACACATTCTTTCAATACTGTGTTCTATGAAGGAATATTGATATTATGAATAGTTTTGATTGTTAGAATTGCTAAATATTGGTCTTACAGTTTCCTTAAAGGCATGGTATGAATGCTACTGACCACACCTCTCTTTTCAAAAAATGTTGACACAGTGATGGTAGAAGCTGTTTACAACATAGCAGTCAAAGTACAAAAGAAAAAAAACTTTTTTTTGCACAGCCACCAAAAATTACTGGATTAATAATCAGTTCCTCTTCTGCTATGTGCTTGCCCGGTATCCTCTAAAGAAATATCAAAAAAATCAAAACTGCTAGCAACCCTCACACATTTCTTGCGTTTTTCAAGACTACTAAAGGCCTTTTATGTCCCACTATTTTAGTCCCGCCCCTTACTTTCTAAAATTAAGGAAATACTAGAACATTATTGACTCATCACCACCAAATTAATAGGAAAATTAAGCGACAACAGGACATTATACTGACCTCAAACACATTACAGAATTTTTATGTTAATACATGTATGAGCTGAAAACTTGCCCTGACCTGAATAGCCCAGGCCAGACTAGTCTAGTCAGATCTTGGAAACTAAGGAGGGTCAGCCCTGGTTAGTATTTGGATGAGAGATAACCAAGTCCAGGGTTGTGCGGCAAAGGCAGGCAATGGCTAACCAGCTCTGACCATCTCTTGTCTTGAAAACCACAGGGTTACCATAAATCAGGTATAACTTGATGGCAAAAAGATAGAAAGAAAGCTTAAGTGTTCCCTGGTGAAACACTTCAATCACGAACTCACAGCTTCAGTTTATGCTTTCTCTGTAGCGGTTAACTTTTTCAGACTGTGAAGCTATGTTGAAAGCAAGAATTCTGACAGTATATTATATAAACATAGCTATCGTATTTTAGTGTTTAAAATATATTTTAAAAAACTCATATAAAATTTTAAAATATTAAAATATTTTAGGTTCCCTTTGGATTAGTTTTAAGACTTGATAAAAACGCCCAACTATTGATATATTTCCCCCTTACATATTAAAGTTAGCATTTTCTTACTGCTAATGCACACTGAGGTTCAGATACAGAGGCAGCTTCAGATTTTATGTCACTGAAAGAGTCCTAGTAATAAAGTATTAAACTGGTTTGAAAACTTCCTATTAACCCCTAGTGCTTGCAATGTGAAGGGATGGAAGTACTTGATTTTTCCTCTCTTCAGTCCTCATGTAGATGAGGCCCCAAACTTCTTGCCCTCTTATGGTTTACAAGGTATATCGCAAGAGTGCCTACACTTGCACTTACAAATGCTCATCTCAGCCTTGACAGCAGAAATGTATGTGAAACAAATATGAAAAGAGCTTATGCATTCTGAAATGTGAGCTAGAGGTACAGAGTTTTATGGCTGCAGAACTGATATTTTTACTGGATTATGGCTTTGTTAGACTAAATATATAATTACAATGACTCAAGTGCAATATCAGTTTTGTTTCACTTTATGAGGTGTACACAAGAGTTAAAACCCAGAAAGCTCTTCTACTGTGTAAGGAAGAACTGCATTATTGAAGTTTATATTCTACTTACAGATCAAAAGAAAGTCATTGTATTATTCTGCTTAACCATTATAGCCCTTATTCACCAGAAAAGGTTCATCAGAACATCTTGAGGCCACAATGGACTTTAAAGCCTTTCCTATTTTCTTTCCAGGAGCTTCTATCTATAGTGCTGCTTTCATTTGGGTTTAGAGTTTCTTCCTGCCCACTTTAAAAACTTCTGCCATAGCTAACAAATGGCTGTGCAGTTAAATATATACATTAAGGGCTATAATACTAGTTTATTCTACATCAAAATCACTCAAAGTTGTAATTTTGCAATGCATGCAAGTCAGCATTTGCTATCTTTTATAAAGTAACTCCAATTTCTTTGAAACTCTTTTGCACAGCTAATTTATTCTTTCTTCTCCATTTATAAAAGCATTGTAATATGTTTTTCTACACTAAATTAGAAAGCAGCTTTTTTTGGACAGTACTTTTTTAAAAAGTTCAAATGCTGATTAATTTATGCCAAAAACAACACTTGTTATTTTGAGAGATTGAAAAAAGTTTTGCCATTCGCTCCCATTCTCCAAGCTTATTTTTACCTTTTCCAGTCTTTCAAAGTATTCCCGGAGGAATCCCATAGGTCTCTCAGGTCGCACTGTACATAGCTGGACGATGCAATCCTTCAGGAGTGGCTGGATATTATGTTTTTGAACATATTGCTCGCATTCACGAAGGCTACGCTCCTCTTCACTGGTGGTGCTGGCAGAAGTCGCCATTCTTCTTGTCTGAAAGGAAGACACATTTGAAGTACTCCAAGAGATGCCTAGCTGGGTTGCCACCACGCATTAATGCTGTCAGCAACCAGCCACTAATTTATCTAAAGGGGTAACTAATTAGTAGCAATGGAAACATATTCTGCCAAACAGAGGAGGTACCTAGTTCACACGCATGCTCTCTGGGCCAGAAGTACTTGAGGAAAACATTACAACAGAAAATATTAAATATCACTACTCAAAACCATGTGCTACTAGCATAATGTGATCAAGGCAAAAAACCCAAACATTTTAATCCTAGCTCCTGGACAGAATGTTATCAGTAAATAAACGTGAAGTGTGAACAAATATAGCCAGTAACTTTTCAATCATAAATGGATAACAGAAATAAACTTCTATGTAAGTCAGTCATTCAACATGCATTTAAAACAATATTATCCAAAATTAGAAGCAAGGCAACTACTCAACACTTACTTGAAGGGGAAATGACAGCAACAACTACAGGTATGAACAGAATTTCAAGGAGAGGATGTTGATCTCAGTATCACCTTTCAAGAAGGAAGGAAGGAAGAAAGTGAATAACAAACTCCCAAGTGTTACTAGCCTATTAATACATGTCTTCCTAGGTGACAGATTTAGAGACACTGCATGGCAGTATAGTTGTGATAACAAACTTGTGCCTCTGATTTCTGCTCCTGAGGATTATACAATGGCTAAAGATAATGCTGCACTGCCACAGTTCCAAACACACTACATTGTTAACTGTAAACCCTGTAAAGAGACTAAAGATTATGGTCAATGTTCCCTCAAAGTCTTGTGAACAAAAATTCTTCTTTGTGAGCTACTAGCATTAAAGCTGTGAACTACTGCATAAATTATTGTGCTCTGGGGTCATCATTCCTGAGCTAAGACAAAAATGTGTGAGCTAGAAGCTAAAAATCTGTGAGCTAGCTCACACTAACTCATCTTAGAGGGAACATTGATTATAGCACACCTGTTTCTAGTCAAATACAAGCATTTGATGCCTTAGAAGTTCATAAGGATGCCTTAGAAGTTCTACAGTTGCTCCTGTCATTTTCACAACCTGTATAATGAATGTCCTGTATAATGAATGTCAGTAATACTTAATAAATTGTCTGAAAGTTATTCTGTGACTATGACAGCCTGTAAATTAGTCTATGGGAAAAAGTATCAGGCAACAAACAGTGCTCAAACATAACTGCACAATGGCAGTTAGATGACCACATGCTCAGTTCTGTGTAACAGTAAAATAAAACAAGGCCTCAAAGACCAACCATTTTAATTACAACATGCTCAAAACATCACCTTTGCACAATGCTCTGGTTTTGCAACAAGATTCCCTCACAAACTGGGAATGACAATTTGGTGACAACATTTAGGTAATCCCAATATAAAAGTCACACATCTTCAAATCACTTTGCAGAAGCACATACGCAGGGGCTCCAACACTACCACATAATGATGTGAGATTTCTAAGAAGGGATGCAAACAGAGCATGGAACTTCTAAGACTGGTTCTGTCCAAGACCCCTGGGTCAGTGGACTTTTAAATGAAGAAAGGATGTGAGAGGGTTACTTTTCTCATAGAAGGGAAACTGATGTGCTTAAAATAACTGCCCCTCTTGCATAACAATTTTGAACAGCAAATCAATTAACAACAATACCCTGATAGTAATAAGCAAATATAACTAAAACAGCTTGGAAAAGTTCTGAATTTCTAAGGTAAAGGGTCCTAACTTCTTTCGGAAATATCAGGTGTAATTAACACAGTGTATCTGTATCTGAAGATTGACAGCTCTAACCTGGAGCAGTCCTGAAACATTTATAATAGTTATCTTTTTGTACCTTCTATAAAAGGTCTAAACAGCCTTCATTATGCTAGAAGGCAGCTAAATAAGGTGTGGCTCATTTCCCCAGGTAAACAACAGTTCAAGAGTTCAGCAGTTCTGGGCTGCTTTGAACTACTTCTACTATGATGAGAAAACCTTACCCAATTAAGAACTACACAGTTTTGAAGGAAAAAACCCTTGTATGAACAGCTGTAAAAAAAACTTTAAAAGGCAAACCCGACATAAATGCAGTTAGAACAGAAGTAGTACATGAAGCTTAGCTTAAGATACTTCTGAATTGTTCTTGCTCCATTTCATTGAGATGAATATAGATCTAACATATATTCTATCTTGACAAATCAGTCCCAAATTAAGGAACCTATCCCTATCCTGACTTTTGTTCACCCAATCTAACAACAGGACAAAAAGTACGTTGTTTAAAAGGAGATCTTCCAACGATTCCAAAGGCCTTTTGCAAGCAGTCAAGTGTTAGGCACAGATTTCTGTCCCAGGTCAAAACCAAGGCTCTCAACTCACCGGGCCACCCCTCCCCACGGGTCGGGCCACCCTCCTCCAAGCAACAGGGGAGCTTCTCTCAACCTACATAGCCGCCTTGTTTCAACCTGCACAGCGCCATCATCTCTCCCCACCCCCCACCCATGAACGCCTCAAGTTTCCCTGCACTATCTACAGCTTCAATATCCAAGCGATGCCGCTGCGTGGCAGAAAGGGAAGGGCCTTCCCACCCCCGGCCTGATCTCTCTCCCCTACCACCACCTCCATTCACGAGGAGCCTCTCAGCACCCTGCCCCGCCGACGTGCCTTCCACTTCCACCTGTGAGGATCCCTTGCCTCCGGCTGCACCGGTAACCACCCTCGACTACCCGAAGGCATCCAGAAAGAGTGAGGATTTTCCACCCGAGAGGATCCCTTGCGCCCGGCTGCAGCGGCGCTAACCACCCTCAGCTCCCCCAAGGCATCTCTCTAGGACACCCTCAGGCTCCCCCTCCTCGTAACGTTCTTTTCCCTCACACCTTGTCCGCGATTTCCCCAGCCCTCATGGAGGCCTCCGCCGCCGCCTCCCTCAGGGCCTCGTTCTCCACAGGGACGCGCCTCTCTGACCACACACCCTCCGCCCGCTGGGGACCAGGGCCCAACTCGGACTTACCCCGGGCTCCAAGCCGCAACTCCCTGCCTGGGCCTCTCCCCCTCCCCCTGTCCCGAGTTGTAGCGGCCTCCTCCTGAGCAAGCGCTCGCACCGGAAACCCAGCTCCCTCCGCCAATCGCCACCCGGCCTGACGTCAATGAGCCTCGCTCTCACTTGGCGAACGGTCGCCGCGGCAACCTTAAAGGGGACGCGCTACCTTATCTCTACGTCTTCTCTCCGCTCGCGGTCCACAAGGGGGCGGGGAAAGAAGAAAGAGAGACAGAAAGGCCCGCCCACCCTCATACCAGCACGACCTCTCCCTTTAACATCCGCTGACGTCAGGCTGGGTGAGAGGGAGCTGTCGCCGTGTCGCTTTTTCTCTCTCCTGGCCTCTTCTGCCCAGTACGCGGCTACAGCAAAGCGGGTGACTCTTTTAAAGCCGATTAAAGTGGAGCGCGCAGAAGAGCGGGAACTACCACGCTGTCTTCAGGATTCTAGCCCTGCCAGCAGCTGCAGTTATTCTGGATTAAATCCCACGAAGTTTAAGGACGTGGTTTATTTTTTTTTTATGCTCCTTCGCTCATGCTTCTTGCACCACAGCCTGGCTTATATTTATACGGTGCATTTGGAATGCCTTCTTTAAACATAAAACGTTGCATGGAAACAAGACCCACCTCTTTGCCCGTTAGAATACCCTTTTTTATTTTTACACAGTAATCACTATACGTCGCGCCCATCCATCAACCGCGGGAACAAAACGTCACATAATTTTTTACGGTATTCATTCTGTATAGAACGCATGACGTTTGAAAGGCAACCGGAGCAAAGGCAGGGAAGGCCGAAATCTTAAACACAATTAGGAGAATCAGTCCACAGAGGTGGCAGTGTGGGTGAGTGGCACTGTCTACTGAGAGGCTCTTCTAGGAGGCCAGAATGATTGGGGACATCTTTGGTGGAGCGACTGCCCTCCATCAGGCGACGAAGCAGCAGCTCGCGCTGGGCGGTGAGGCAACGCAGCCAGGTGACTGTGAGAAGAAAGGGTTGAGAAACCAGAGGACTAAGCAGAGACCAGTAGAGGAGTTTTCCCAGGAGTTTCTCACCGGCCCCTGCCTGAATTCTCTAATAGGCAATCTGGTCAAGGATACTTAAATCCTTATATTGGTGCTCTGAAAGGACAAAATGGATCCTTCAGCAAACCTGAAAATAGCACCAGGTTTGCAGAAAAATGTGGATGGGTTAAAAAAAGAAAATAATAAACGGACTGCCTGTAGCTTTAATAAATGGATTCCCTCAGTGGCTGCTGTTAGGCAGCTGTAACAGTTATGGAAAAATTTCTGTCAGTAAAAAAGCAGGGTCAGGGCCTTTCCCAAGGCTGATTTGGTCAGTGAGGGAGAACTCACTGGGGCTAGGCCTGGCAGAAGTCACTAAACAACTTCCTAAACCCCCACTTGCATGACTTTCCTAGCCTGACTATTTGCTGCTGTTCAGTATCAGCCACCCTATGAAAGCTAGTGTGTATGGAAGACGCAGGTTCAAAACACCAGTCTGCCAGGATCCAGATATTTTCAGATTTAATTTTAAAGCACTTATTAGCTATATCTGCAAATACGGCCTGAATAACGAGTAAGATCAAATAAGCAAAACATTTTTTTCAGATTTGCATTGTGCATACCATTGTGGATAGATTTTGTTGTTGTGCACACACAAATTTATTTTAGCATGCATAGCCCAGAACAGCTTGTCAACAAGCCAAATGAATAGACTGCCTCTGTGGAATAGCTAGTGTCCCAAAACCAAAAACAAATCTTTTAACAATTACGGTAGATATGCTGTATATTTCCATACAATCATTTTAAGAGTTTCCAACCTCACTGTGTATTAGCAATGTAAAAAGGCAAATGGTTTTGATTGTACTGCCCAGGATGATCTCAGCACTTTCCTAGAAAGGCACTTAGGAATGAGATAGCCCCTTTTTTATTCTGTTCTAGTCAAAACTGTTTTAATTTCATTTTTTCCTCAAGTAAGTGGGCATGAGGATATACATCATTAGGCACCATCACACTCCAGGGCACCAGGTGGATTTGCCTGGATTAGTTTGAAAAGACAGTGAACAGTGCACCATTAGCCACTACGAACTCACTAACCAATGCAGGGCAGGAGTAACCATGATGCACACTTCTGTTGTTTCCAGCTGCTGATGTGGTACAATTCTGTAATTTCACTCCTTTCCCTCAGTTTGTGCCTCTGAGGATTGTGGTTCACGTCCCATCTTGCCTCGTGTGTCAGAAAGATGTTTTGGCTGCAGGCAAAGATTGTCCTTATGGCTGTCATGGGAGAAATCCTTCTCTTTTCTCTGGAGACTGAAACCAAAGCGTCTCTTCTCCAAAGCAAAGAGCTGGTCTTTACTTTCTTCTGCTTCCATGTATGAGATTTCATTAGAATCCCATTTTTAATGTTCCTTCTGCATTTATTATCTATTATTAAAATATTTATACCCAGCCTTACAAGTAAAATATTAGTGAGCAAAGATAAATGCACTAGGTTTTTTAAAAAAATATGTAGGTCATATTAGAGGCATATAGTCTGTTATCTCAGTCTCCCAGTAGACAAGGCCTGACAAAAGAAGCCATTCACTAGCCATTTGCTGATATACTGGGGAGGGGGATCTGTCATCATAAGTCTTTACACACTTATATAAGCTCTTTTAAGACATCCATGGGAATCATGAACCAGGCAACCATGCACATTGGGGTCCCCAAACTACCCACAATATTCCTGTTATGCTCAGTTGCCATGTTGACTGCCCAATGTATTTTGCATACACGTACAACTTTGGTATTGTCATCATCTCTATCATGTTGTGGGGCAAGACCAGCCACTGTCTTACCCTCTCCTTTCCAGTATTGCTGCCACTGCCTCAAATAACCACATCCTCTGTCTCTTCTCGGTTTAAAACAATTTTATTCCAGTAACATATGGTAACAATCAGTTCTTCGCATTATTAATTACTTCTTTTTATCTAGCCCATATATTACTTTTCTAATCCCCCCTCCCCCTGTTACTTGACCCCCGCCGGTGTTGTATGCTTAAAATACTAATATTTAAAGGTACCACTAATAAAACAAAAATTTCTATTTTTCTTTCTTTTAAGACTTAATCATTATCAAAAATTGTCCAATGTCCTTTTACTTTCCACTCTTTTTCTATATAACTTCTAAACTTCTTCCACTCCAGCCTAAAAATTTCTAAATCATAGTCTCTTAAAATTCTTGTCAATTTGTCCATTTCACTCCATGTCATAACTTTTAAAATCCAATCCCATTTCTCTGGTATTCTCTCTTGCTTCCACAGCTGCGCATACAATGTCCTAGCAGCTGAGAGCAAGTATCAAATTATAGTTCTATCTTTTGGAAATTTTTCCATATATAATCCCAACAGAAAAGTCTCTGCAACTTTCTTGATTTCGTATCCCAAGATCCTAGATATTTCTTGTTGAATCATCTGCCAATACTTTTTTGCTCTTTCACAAGTCCACCACATATGGTAAAAAGAACCTTCATGTTTTTTACACTTCCAACATCTATCTGGCATCTTATTGTTCATCTTTGCCAACTTTTTAGGAGTTATATATCATCTATACATCATTTTAAAACAGTTCTCTTTAATACTATGACATGTTGAAAGCTTTATAGAATTCTTCCAAAGATATTCCCAAGTTTCCATCTGTGTTTCTTTATTTACATTAATTGCCCACTTAATCATTTGAGATTTCACTACTTCATCTTCTGTAGACCATTTCAAAAGCAGTTTATATAGTTTTGAAATTAATTTTTCATTATCTCCAAGCAGAACTATTTCCATTTCTGTTTGTTCTTTTCTTATTTCTTCAGTTTTGATATCTTTTTCCACCAAGCTCTTTATTTGTTGCATTTGAAACCAATCATATTTATTATTCAACTCTTTCGCAGTTTTCAGCTCTATTTTACCGCCTTGTATTTTTAATAGCTGATTATTTGACAACCACTTTTCTTCACCCGCTTCAGCTGTTATTTTTATCACTTCTGCTGGCACTATCCATAACGGTTTTCTCTCATCATCATATTTCTTATATTTCATCCACGTATTCAACAAATTATTTCTTATATAATGGTGAGAGAAAAAACCATCCATCTTTTTTTCCCCATAGTACATATAAGCATGCCAGCCGAATTTATTTCCATGACCTTCCAATGCTAAGAGTTTTTTGTTTAGTAGCATCACCCATTCTTTTATCCACTCTAAGCAGACTGCTTCATTATATAGTTTTAAATCTGGTAATTGGAATCTTCCTCTCTCTTTTGCATCTGTTAAAATTTTCATTTTAAGTTTTGGTTTCTTCCCAGCCCACACAAATTCTGATATCTTCCTCTGCCATCTGTTAAACCGTTTGCTATCCTTCACAATCGGAATAGTTTGAAATAGATACATTATTCTTGGTAAAGTATTCATTTTAATTGCAGCTATTCTTCCCAGCAATGACAAATTAAGTTTATTCCATTTTATCATATCTTCATCCATTTTACGCCATAGCTTCTCATAATTATTTTTAAACAAATCAATATTCTTCATTGTTATCTCCACAGCCAAATATTTTACCCTCGAGGTAACTTCACAACCCGTTAGCTCTTGTAATTCTTTTTGTTTACTTACTTGCATATTTTTACATAAATTTTTTTATTTTTTCTTTATTTATATAAAATCCCGCCAGTTCTCCATATTCTTGTATTTTAGCTAACAGCAAAGGTGTTATTTGAGTGGGGTTTTCATTTATAAACCTTATATCATCTGCAAATTCTCTATATTTATAAGTAAATCCTTTTATTTTTAATCCTTCTATTTCTTTGTCTTCTTGAATTTGCATCAGTAAGATTTCAAGTGTCATTATAAACAACAATGGAGAGAGCGAACACCCTTGTCTTGTACCTTTATTAATTATCATATCTTCTGTAAGGTCTGCATTTATACATAACTTTGCACGTTGTTCAGTATATATTGCTTTTATCATCCTTATAAAGTCTTCTCCCAACTCCATTTTCTCCATAACTGCAAACATAAAGTCCCAATTTAGATTGTCAAATGCTTTCTCTGCATCCGCAAAGAATAATGCTACTTCCTTTTCTGGATGTCTTTCATAATACTCTACAATATTTACAGCAGTCCTAATATTGTCTCTTATCTGTCTTTTGGGGTGAAACCCCACTTGATCTTCCTTTATAAAGTTTATCAAATATTGCTTAAGTCGTTCTGCCAGTATTCTTGTATATATTTTATAGTAATTATTCAATAATGAAATCGGTCTATAATTTTTTACATTTGTGACATCTCTATCTTCTTTTGGAATTAACGAAATCACTGCTTCCTTCCATGTATTTGGTATTTTACCTTTTAATCTTATCATGTTCATCAATTTTTGGAGTTTCGGTATTAATTTCTCTTTAAAGGTTTTAAAGAACTTAGCTGTATATCCATCTGGCCCAGGTGCCTTTCCAACTTTCATTGCATTGATCGCTGCTTCAATCTCTATTCTTTCAATTGGCGCATTCAAAACTTCTTTCATATTTTCTGTTAAGGGTGCTATTTTAATATTTTGTAAATACAGTTCCATCTTTTCTTTCTTTATTTTAACACCCTTAAATAATATAGCATAATATTTTAAACATTCTCTTTTTATTCCTTCTTGATCCACCATCTCTCTTCCATCAGCCACAATCTTACTAATAATTTTCCAGGTATTTTCCAGGTTCATTTGCTCCCTCAAAAGACTTTTGCTGTAATTTTTTCAAATTTTATTCCAGTTCTTTATTTAACAAATGTCTCATTTGTGTTTGCAATATTGTAATCTCTCTCGTAATTTTCTTCTTCCCTGGCCTTTTCTTTAATTCACTTTCTTTTTTCTTTATTTTATTTTGAATGTCCGACATCTGCTTATCTTTTGCCCTCTTATCTTTATTGTTCAATGTTATCAATATTCCTCTCATTACTGCCTTATAGGCATCCCAGACCGTCTGGAATTCAGACGGCCCCCTGGGTCCCACAACAATGGGACCGATGCCACAGGGACGGGCTCGAAACACTCTATAACCTCTCAAAAGAACAGCAGTCTAGCTCGCTTCCCCCGAGCCCTGCCGCCATAAGCCTCAAGGGGGCTCATTTTGCGGCATCTCCCGGCGGGAGGGTGGCACCCGCACAGGACACATATCAAATGAAAGAGGGGGCGCAGGGCTATCAGAAACAGCTGGCGGAGGGAGTCGGGAGCCCACCCCACTGGGGGATCCACACCCCGAAAGTGATAAAGGTGGCGCAAAAACACAGTGGCCCAAAAACTAGGGGCTATCAGGAGGTCCAGTAGTGGGGCCAGGACACTAGAAGTCCTCCCACTGTTGCTCCCCACCAAGCACCAAAAATACAGAGCATCACTTGCCCCAGACAGAGAGTTCCATCTATACCTTGTGGCTAATAGCCACTGATGGACCTCTGCGCCATATGTTTATCCAATCCCCTCTTGAAGCTGTCTGTGCTTGTTGCTGCTACCACCTCCTGTGGCAGTGAATTCCATGTGTTAATCACCTTTTGAGTGAAGAAGAACTTCTGTTTATCCGTTGCTCAGCAATTTAATTGAGTGTCCATTGAGAAAGGAAGAAAAGTACTTCTTTCTCTACAAGATGTGTACAGTGTCTCTGCTCTAGTGTCCTCCTACAGTGTACCACTTTCCCACCATCTAAAGCAGAGATGCTTCTAATATAGGTTTAAAGATTAAGGGACATCTTATGGAATAGTCAGTAGATGGGGGAATTTTTACATCAATACCACCTTTGCAAATGGTCCCTTAGCTGCATTCATACATAACAGCAAAGCATGGTTGACTCTGTCCTTGAGGAACAGCTCTCTTTTTATTCCAAATGACAGTCAGGATTTATGTAATTCTGTTTCACTACACTGTACTAATAGTGTAGGCATAACTCTCTTGGAGAACTTCCCCTGGAATCTCACTGGAATCTGACTGGCTTCTCAGCGTGGAACCCGTTCTCTCTAGTCTTCTCACTTTGAAAAAAGTAAAAAAAGAGTTTTATTTAACTTTATTTCCCCCTTTCCCTCTCTTTAAATAATCTTGGTGTTTCCGGCGGTGATATTTGGGGGATTTTTGGGGACGTCACAGGAAGTGCTGTGAAGTCACTTCCTGTTTCCGGCAGTGGCATTTGGGGGAAATGATGTCACTTCCTGCTTCCGGCAGGTGGTGCGGGGGGGGGAAATGATGTTGCAGGAAGTGATGTCACTTCCTGCTTCCGGCGGTGGCATGACGTCACCGGCACACACATCATTCCCCCCCTCAAGGTGTCCCTGGCTGGCCTGCAGATATTATGGCCACCCTAGCCAGGATACCAGAAACCCTCCCACTGCACCCCCCCAAGCACCAAGAATACAGAGCAGCACTGCCTCAGACATAAGAACATAAGGGAAGCCATGTTGGGTCAGGCAAATGGCCCATCCAGTCCAACACTCTGTGTCACACAGAGGCCAAAAACCCCAAGTGCCATCAGGAGGTCCACCAGTGCGGCCAGGACACTAGAAGCCCTCCCACTGTGCCCCCTCTCCCCAAGCACCAAAAATACAGAGCATCACTGCCTCAGACATAAGAACATAAGAGAAGCCCTGTTGGATCAAACCAATGGCCCATCCAGTCCAACACTCTGTGTCACACAGTGGCCAAAAAACCCAGTGCCATCAGGAGGTCCATCAGTGGGGCCAGGACATTAGAAGCCCTCTCACTGTGCCCCCCCCCGAAGCACCAAAAATACAGAGCATCCCTGCCCCAGACATAAGAACATAAGAGAAGCCCTTTTGGATCATGCCAATGGCCCATCCAGTCCAACACTCTCTGTCACATAGTGGCCAAAAAACCCAGGTGCCATCATGAGGTTCACCAGTGGGGCCAGGATACCAGAAGCCCTCCCACTGCACTCCCCAAGCACCAAGAATACAGAGCATCACTGCCCCAGACGTAAGAACATAAGAGAAGCCATGTTGGATCAGGCCAATGGCCCATCCAGTCCAACACTCTGTGTCACACAGAGGCCAAAAAACCCAGGTGCCATCAGGAGGTCCATAAGAAGATAAGAACATAAGAGAAGCCATATTGGATTAGGCCAGAGGCCCATCCAGTCCAACACTCTGTGTCACATAGTGGCCAAAAAACCCAGGTGCCATCATGAGGTTCACCAGTGGGGCCAGGATACCAGAAGCCCTCCCACTGCACTCCCCCCCAAGCACCAAGAATACAGAGCATCACTGCCCCAGACATAAGAACATAAGAGAAGCCCTGTTGGATCAGGCCAATGGCCCATCCAGTCCAACACTCTGTGTCACATAGTGGCCAAAAAACCCAGGTGCCATCAGGAGGTCCATAAGAAGATAAGAACATAAGAGAAGCCATATTGGATTAGGCCAGAGGCCCATCCAGTCCAACACTCTGTGTCACACAGTGGCCAAAAAACCCAAGTGCTTTGCTAGGCTCTCTCAATGGCACAGCAGAGCTACTGAGCCAAGCCTCTCTTCCTTCTATTGGTTGAGGCTCCTCCCCCTTCTGGCCCCCTGGGGAAAGAAGGAAAGAGTCAGAGCTTCCTTTGTCCAGTTCCCTGGATCACATGGGAGAGATACAAAGAAAGCATCTTTAAGACCAACAAGTGCTAATGTTTTAAGCATGTTTTAAGTTTTTTTTTTTAAATATTTGTGTTGTCTGTGTCCTTTATAAAGTTTATATCTCTGCTACCTAATCTTAAATAGGTACACACCTGGCCTGGCCCAACATGGCCCGGCCCAACAAGGTCTCATTTATGTTAGATCTGTTCCTCATAACAAATGAGTTTGACACCCCTGAGTTAACCTATGTTTGGCCAAATTAATTCTCATCAGGTGTGTCCTGTCACCTTTTCTTTCCTTGAGGTCTTTATTTCTTTCTGTCCTCTTTAATGTCTCACAATAATTGAGAATGATGACAAGAAACATGGACTATTTGGGGGCTGCCTCCTCTATTTGCAGTGGGAAATTTGCCTCAGGAGTAGGTTGGGCCATGGGAGAAGGGGAGGAGTTTTAAAAATTAGTTCCCATTTTCTCACAACCAGGTATCTAGTGTCATCAGTAATTGCAAACCATCTTGTTGTAACTTGGTTATATGAAAAAAATGTAGGCCTCTGAGCATATGCAGAATGCCTTTTACTCACTAATGAATAACCACAGTCAAGCTTCTGTCCTCATATTCCCCAAAGTCTACAATTAGGTCCAAATAAATAAAGTGGCATACTGCTGAGGTGGGCTTACATAAATTCCAGAAACCTTCATAACAGAAAAAGAAGTACTTCACTGCAGACGGCCAAATGGCTGAGAGAGTATAATGGATAGGCAATTCTAAGCCCCATCACCTCCCATACTGATAAAAAGTATAATATATATGGAGTGGGATGAAAATGGTGGTAGGAACATCATAGCCTGTCTTTGCATGTTTCTCTGTCTGTGGCAGTCATGTTGTAGATGTCATAGTTTGTGATTCCTGAAAGTAGCATTCTATGGCAAACACTCAAAAAGTAACTCTTGCAGCCACATCTGAAAAGCCAACCTACATGTACTTCTTCTTGCATCACTATTATTACACTTATACAAACACCGACAACTGTAGCTGCCATGTGCCTGCAACAGCCATGTGCCTGCAAGAGCATTGTGAGCATTGACCCTCAACCCCGGTTTTCATAAATCAAAAGCTAGGAGTGTTCAATTAACAGAAGAACTGGTGTATAGAAAGAAAAAAAGATGCTGTTGAGTTCTCTCTCTCTTTTAGAACTCAAGCTTTGATGATGATGATTGGTGTATGTGTATATATATATATATAAATAAAACAGGAAGGCCTGGCATGACTTGGTTCCTTGGGGTCGCAAAGCGTTGGACTCGATGGTGCGACTGAACAACAACAAACCTCATTCTAAGCATGCATACTAGGAAGCATATTTCGGTGATTTATTGTCAAATTTATTGTCAAATAAGATTTATTGTCAAATATATATATAACTTGGACCAGGAATAAATTATTTCAGCTTCTTGCCTAAAGGAGGATGATAAATGAGACATACAAAACAATTTTTAAAAAATTATTTTCACAAAAGATATTGTATGACTGAATAATCACTAGAGGGCAGCATTAGTAGACCCTTTTCAAAGTGGCAACTTCTCTTGCTACTTACTACATCAAATATCAGTTCATGTATATGTAACCTATGTCATTTTCACTGATGGTTTATGTCTAGTAAAAAGATTTAGAATTTAGGGCATAAGGAGCAAAAGATAACAGCGCATGGGCAGTTAGTAAATTTGTCACAGATATATTACCAAATGCAATAGCTTCACTCCCTCAGACAATCTGGCCTGAAGCAGGAGAGAGAAGGCCTAGAACTGAACTGAGGGAACTGCTACCTTCTTTACAGATATGTGATGAGCCCAACCAGGGGGAAAATTGTATATTAGAATTTCCATTTAGTTGATATTATAAAGAGAGGGTTTGTCAAGCTGTTAGATATTGCTTCTTTCCTCTGAGTCAGTCTGGCCTGAGGCAGGAGAGAGAAGGCCTGGAGCTGAACTGAGGGAACTGCTAATTTCAGGGGTGTTAAACATGTGGCCCAGAAGGGCTCCTATCAGGCCCGTGACCAAGTCTACTTCCTTCTTCCTCTCTCTTGCTTCCTTCAGTTATCAGAGACTGTAAAATAAAATATTGCAAGAGTGCTAATCTTGTAAGCATGTTTGATTTAAGGGTTTTTAAAATAAAAAAATCTGTGTTTATTTGTATCCTTTATAAAGTTTATATTTCTGCTACCTGGCATTACATTTTATGACACACATGCCCCACCCCTACAAGGTCTCATTTATGTCAGATCTGGCCCTCATAACAAATGAGTTTGATGCCCCTGGCTAATTTCTTTGCAGGCCCAAGCCACAGAAAGAAAGCAGCCAAAACGGCAGCAGCAGAAGCCATTAAAAGAACATATGGAGAAGCAGCAGCTCTGCACTTCTTTAAGTTTAGCCTTTTGTGCTTTCTCTTTTCCTTGTATTGCTGGGCAGTGATTTCTTGGATTTGCTTTTGTTCTGAATACCCGTTACCCAAAGAGGCAATCTCCTAATTCAGGGGTGTCAAACTAATTTGTTATGAGGGTTGGATCTGACATAGATGAGACCTTGTTGGGCCGGGCCATGTGTGTACCTATTTAAGATTAGGTAGCAGAGAGATAAATTTTATAAAGGACACAGACAAACACAATTAAAGATTTATTTAAAAAAAAAACCCTTAAAATTAAACACGCTTAAAACATTAGCATTTGTGGGTCTTACACATGCCTTCTTTGTATTTCTTCCACGGGATCCAGGGAACTGGGCAAAGGAAACTCTGGCTCTTTCCTTTCTTCCCCAGGGGACCAGCAGGGGGAGGCGCTTCAGCCAATAGAAGGAAGAGAGGCTTGGATCAGTAGCTCTGCTGTGTGATTGAGAGAGCCTGACAAAGCAAACAATTTCTCCCCCCTTCCTCCCCAAGGGAGGAGCATCAGCCAATGAAGAAAATAGAGGCTTTGCTCTGTAGCTCCTGTGCAATTAAGCAAGCCTGCGAAAGCAAGCTGTTATGCAAAATGAAACGAGAGAGGGAGAAGGAAGTAGATGACAGTTGCTTGGGGGCCTGATTCATCCCCCCGGGGCCACATGTTTGACACCCCTGCCCTAATTAGTTAGGGAAAATTAGCTTAAAAGGAGAGAGGGTAACTGGGATCTCCACTGATGTTTACAGGGACTCTTTCCCCACCAATGTTCAGGGGGTAAACTCTTGAAACCAACAGGCGTTCAGCCATAAAGGGTTTTTATTTATTATTAAAAAAGAAATAAAAGAGCAATACCCAAACAAGCACACAGTTTAAAACACTCAAGCTAACTAAGAGGAAATTAAAGGGAAAATAGGGAGAAAGCAATTACAGGGAAGGTTATACAGGCACCAGTCTCAAAGACAGAGGTCTGCAGAGGCAACAGCAGAAATGACCAGCATTTCCCAGATAAGGAAAGGGCCCATAAGCAAGTGGGGGTGTGAGGTATGGAACTGAAAACACACATACACTGACTGGTGTTTGGGTTTGCCAGATATAGGACAAAATGTGGCCTGATGGCAAGCAGACTGTGTGTGTGCTCCAAAAACAATAGCTTGATTAACAAAATAGGAGTCAATTGCACCTTTAAGACCAACTTAGTTTTATTCGGAACATAAGCTTTCGTGTGCATGCACACTTCTTCAGACGAAGAATGAGGTACAATAAGCAGAACCACATATAGCTGGTGGGGTTTGGAATGCCAGGTGGTACAAAGTTAAAAACCAATAGCAGAATAGTAAAATTAACAAATTCAGAAAACCTTTGATCTGGGTTAAATTAGCGAGGGAAACCATAAAACAGTAACATGTCAAAATGTGAGAATGCCTATTAATTATTCTATTGATAATAAACCTGGGTCAAAAAGAAAGCATTTCTTTCCTTCCCAGAAGTTTTTCCAGTCCAACTAATTTACCTTTTAACATGTAACATAAATATATACATCTTTCTAGTTTGCCATTAGGAAAAACACATTAAAATATAGTAGAAGATGGTGCAAATACTCTAATTTATTACTCTAATAAATACTCAAATAATAACTAAGCTTGATTAGTTTTTCAGAGATGGACAATGAGTTGGAAGAGATTGGATAGGATTTCCTGAGGTGGACTATAGGTGTCAATGACTCTTGACGGCCTGGTGATTGCTGGATGAGGAACTACCAGGTTTTAAAGAATACTGTTAAGTGTTGCTAAATTGGGGTAAATGGGTCAGGGGGAAGTGGGGCTGGAGTTGACAAGACTAGTCCAAGGTGAGATCATTGTTTCTTGGGAAACCCAATGTCCTTAATTATGCATCTCCTTAGGGTGCGGAGAAGGTCATTAGTCAGTCAGCTGCTTTTGACTCACCTTCAAAAATGGTTTATATTCTTTGTTTACCATCACAGTAGTTGTTTAACTTCTATTGCCTATCCCATTTACTGTGTTCTCCCCTTTTTCCTGTTACATTGCCTCTATTGGGGAATTTACATGAAATAGATTTATAATAATGCAATTAGGTATAAATTCATATACATAATACATTTGTAACCTTGTTGTGAATGTTCCAGGTGGTTTGTAACTTTGTTGTGAGTGTTTCAGTTGGTTAGGGGGTTCCAGCCTAGATGAAATTGTTGTTACTTTAGTAGACTATTAAGTGAATGTTATACCTTTAAGAATGTTACATGTAGCACACAGCTGCATGGTATTATGAGCATTGGCTTTTAAATTTCAGTCCTGTGCATAGGGCAACTGCCACTTAATTCTTTGAATTTCTACTTGAGTGTGTTGAGCAAATTGCTGCAAAAAGAAGGTCTGCTTAGCTTTAAAAATTTAAAAAATATATTAATCATTAAGAAAATAAGAGCGTATGACCATCTAAAGAACAGCGTGCCTATTATATTCAAAGAAATTTTAGGCCAGCAAACTCCAGAAGGCTCGTAACATCTGGTTGAATGTATCAGTTTGAACTGGCTATGGCTCCTATATGAAAAATGTACACACTTAAGTACTTTGTAGTGGTAAGTTTTTCACTGAAATATTTACTTTTGAATTTTTTGTTCCATTCAGCTGTGTGCTATCTTGTTCTGTCATTATTTTGGTTTATTCCAGATTGAGAGTAAAGATGTAATAAGAAGAATCATGAACATGGGTCAGTACTAATGGCTGTTACTCCTGAAAAAACATAGAGAGACATTACTCCTGAGGAAGTCTATGGATGAAATGGGCCTATATCCGGGTGCTCATTGACCTTTTTTGCAATATGGATATGTTAATATTGGACTTCTTTAACAACATGAAGCATGCCTAACTTACAATATGAAACATGACTTTTTTGCAATATGGAAATGTTAATATTGGACCTCTATTGGAATATGAAGTATGCCTAATTTAAAATATGAAATATATAAATGAATATTTATTATGATATGAAGTTTGTAAATTTTAAAATGTTGAGCATTAAAATAGATGAGTCTTTTAAATTGGTTATTATATTCTTTGTTTACCATCACAGTAGTTGTTTAACTTCTATTGCCTAAGCTGATTCTTTGGCAGGGGGAGGGGTATTACTGCTAACATTTCTGAAGGGCACTGAAGAGTTTGTCTCTACAAATGTTTCTATGTTCATAGCTATGATTATTCACTTTTACTTCTGGTTGTAAAGTTGTTGAATTTATTATTAATGTTTGTTACCTTGAAAACAATAACACCTTGAATTGTTCTTTTGAAACAATTTCACATTTCCTTGTCAAGCCACGGGGTGTTGTTGGCTCTTGGGAAAGGGCAGGCTGGTGTGAGTGGAACCCTGCACGTGTGAAAGGATCCAGCCTAGTGGCTCATCAGTGAAAGCCTGTTTGTGCCTGTAAGTATTAAAGAGAATTCAAACCATACTCTGAAGCTATGACTAGATTAAATGTATATGTTTCTGTCAGGCTTCTCCTTTGACTGTGTGGAGACTTAAAATCACAGAATCATAAGGAACCCCCAGGGTCATCTAGTCCAACCTCCTGCACAATGCAGAAAATTCACAAATACCAACCCCCTAAAATCACAGGATTAGCATAGCTGTCAGATAGCCATCTATCCTCTGTTTAAAAACCTCCAAGGAAGGAGAGCCTACCACCTTCCGAGGTAGCCTTTCCCACGGAATAACCACTCTAACTGTCAGGAAGCCCTTTCTAATGCTGAGCCCAAAACTCTTCGGATTTAATATCAACCTGTTGGTTCTAGTCCTACCTTCTGGAGCAACAAAAAACAATTCCATACCGTCCTCTATATGAGAGCCCTTCAAGTACTTGAAGATGGTGATCATATCACCTCTCAGCTGCCTCCTCTCTAGGCTAAACATACGCAGTTCCTTCAACCTTGCTTCATAGGACTTGGTCATCAGGCCCCTCACCATCTTTGACTTGTGCTGCTAACCTGTTCTTTGAAACCAACATGTAAATAAATAAATTCTTGTTATTTATTTGATTTGATTTTTAGTCCGCCTTTTCCATAGAAAAGGCTCAGGGCAGGTTACATCATAAAAGACAATCAATAGTTAAAACCAATTAAAATATATAAAATCTAGAATTACAGAATAACAATAGAGACTAAAATGGCAACTTCTGCCTCACAAACATGGCCTATTGTCCATGTCCAGCAGGTCCTACAGCACTGAGATGGAATGAAAGGGGGGAGGCCAATAACATGTGACGTCCACTGCCTCAGCTGAAAGCCTGGTGAACTGTTTTACAGGTCCTACAGAACTGAAGTAAATCCTGCAGAGCCTGGATCTCCAGAGGGAGCTCATTCCACCAGGCAGGGTGGAATTGTTTATATACTAGGAATAAGGCCCTTTGCTGGAATAATTACAATAGGTTCCAGAAGGGTGCCAGCTGCACTCCCTCCCTGGCCGATATCCCAGATGACCTTCAAAATTCTTCCCCTGAAAGTGGTAACGGCGGCGTCAAAGATCAGCCCTGTTGGGCTGCAGAGAAGGCCAGTGTGGTGTGGCCCTCCAGGCACACTGATGTGAAATTCCCCCACTCCCTCCTGGCCAATCTCCCTAATGCAGCACAAATCTTGTCCTCTTGGAAAGTAGGGATACCAGCATTAAAGGCTGGCCTTGTGTGGTTGTACATAAGGGTGTTGCAGATGCTGTAGCCTCCAGGCCCAGTGACCAACAACTCGAGTCCCCCTTTCTTGGAGAGTGTTCCAAAGACCCCTAGACATCTTACCAGCATGTTCCTTTAGTTGTGGCACAAATGAACCTTGGTATCTTTCACAATACTGTCAGAACCCTAAGTTGTCCATTTGCAGGATGGTGACACTTTGCTTCTATCTGAATGCATGGCCTAAGAGAGCCATAGGTTGCTGCAATCAAGGTTGAGCTGTGTGTGTATTTGTGTGAGTGAAGGATGTGCTGCAGTTTTAATCTTGTTTGTATTTGCTTATTGTTTATACACATAATATTTTGTAGTGTTTTTATGTTCTCAGCCTTCAGAATTGAGGATAAAAACAAAAGCAATAGAACAAATTCATCTAGAAAGGTAGGTAGATGAATACACCAAATTTCCCACAAAGAGCACGATTTCTGCTATTGTGAATAAAATCATTCCCATCGCCCACAGACAGAGCTATAAAAGTAATAGGCTTTGCTGTTCTAAATCAGCAGGGGACTGGAGATACTGTGCAATCCTAAACAGACATATATCCTAAGTCTGTAGGAGTTAGTGGACATAAAAGGGCACATCTCTGCTTTGGGTTACACACCCTATACCTAATTTCCTGTTATGGTTTTGTTCTATTTTATTGGGGGTTTACAGACTTCCAGAGGACTTAATACCTCTTAGGCAATGTAGATAAATTTATTAGCAGTAGAGGAGAATACATTGCACCATCAACGTGCATGACACTTTGCAGAATACAAGAAGACAAAAGTTTACAATCTAAAACTTGACCCAAGGATAAGAAAAAAGGGAGGTGAAAAAGGGAAGAATACACGAGTAAAAACACCATATTGTTGTTTGCATTGACAGATGAAAACATCAGGAGTAAACTTGTACAGTTCAATGCAATTCTCCATTCCAGAGACCAAGACCAGATGGAGACATTTTATATAACCTTTTATGAGAGGTTATTCATTATGTCCCTGTGTTTATGTGCTTATGCCTTTGTGTTGTTTCTCTGGCTCCCTCTTGCTTGATTTGCAATAATACAGTAATTTGCAATGATATGGCTGAGACAAATACCACTCTCCTAAATATCAGTCCACTCACAAAAACAATCAATGTGCCCCTTCACTTGGAAACAAGGCCCATTGAGTTCAGTTGTATTCACAAATAGAGAACTGCGAAATTAAGTTGTAATCCTGAAGCTGTCCTGCTAAAGTAGCTATCCCACTTAAATCAGTAGGATAATAACTGTACATAAGGAGATGGAAAATTACAAAAGTCCACGGTAATTAGTGAAATAATCAGATTTTCATTAAAAAGAACCAAAAGAAAGCAGTTCAAATCATTAATGTTCCTGTTCACAAACATAGCTGGAGACCATGAGGAGCCTTTTCGCAAGCAGGCATTAAGAAAAACGCGGACAGCAGGACTCAAACCACCTCCCACCTGCCGCCCACCGCTGACACTATTCCAGTCTGATGCAACCATCACAACAGAGCCACGTGGCCCCCGGTTTCCTCCTCTCTAGCCAGTGGCCGCAAGCCCTGTTGGCGTCGGGGCGGGGCTTGCTGCTTGTCGCCATTGAGGCCTGTCGCCAGCCCCCGTGGGGCGGGGCGAGATGGCTAGGTAGAGCCTCCGCCATCCAATAGGAAAAGGAGGTGAGACAAATGGTACAGCCCTCAGGTCAGTGGTGGCTGTACGAGTCGTAGTTGCATCTGTTTTGGGCAGGAACCTGAGAGCAGTGACAAGGAGGGCTCCTTCCCATCTCCCGGTGGGAGGATCGGGTGAGGGACGAAATCGAGGCCGGCGATTTGGCGCTATGGAGGCTGCAGCTGGAGAGGGGGAGCCCGAGGCGCTGAGTTGTTTCTCCTACAACCAGGATTGCACGTACGTAAGTAGGGATAGAAGAGAGGAGGGCCAACTCCTCTTTCTTCCTCCGACCTCGCTCTCGCGCAGCTTTCTGGGTGAAAAGAAAATCCAAAATCAAGATTAAAACCATCCTTCCCTCTTTGATTGCTGTTGGGAGTAGGCAATGGGCAAAGAAAAATGAAGGCGCTTAAAAAAACAAACAAACAGTGGCTCCTTTTATGTAGATCTGCAAAAGGTCTCTGTCTTTTAGAGGTATTATATTCCGGAAGAGCTTCTCGCTGTGTTTAAATTTTTTAGAAGGAGGCAACGCCCTTGTCTCCCCCCCCAGTCGTTTAACAGAGAATACAGCTTAGCTTTTTTAAGGTATTGGACCTATAGGATGGACTTTCTCTAACCTTCAGAGTTTTCCTTTGAGGAGATGATGGTAATATCTGTTCGATCTATGTATTGGTCACCATGCGAGTATTTTTTATAAAACTCTTCAAGGGCTTGGCGCTGTACATGAACTTGTTAAAAAGAACTAACTTTGCCTTCCACTTTATAATTAAAATTTTACAGTTGTGGTGGTCACTTTAGTTTATTTTGATTAATTGGTTTGTATCCTCTGAACATATCTGTTCTGTTGACTTACTATAGCATCTCCTGGCTGCTGCTGTTCTTCTCAACACTACCATAAGGGGACTGTTGTTTGTGCTGTAAGTGGTTAATGGTATGTTTGTTATTCCCTTATGCCCCGCAGTTCCTGTGGGCTGTGGAGTTGAACTTACTGACAGTTGGATTCCTTCAAGTCCTATAATTCTCAGCTTTTCAGCAGGTCAAGAATAGGCTTGTATTTCCAAAAAAAGGGTTGGTGTTTCTCTTTCAGCATTGTCCAGCATTGGCTGACAGTTCTATGATTTATGGTTTTCCTTCTGTCCTAATGTCACCTTTGCGGACCAAGTGTCAAGAAAAAGGAAACTAATTTAATAACAGGAAATGTCGTCATGGTATGATCACAGGTTGCCCTAGTTCTTAAAGTATGGTTTCAGTTGCTCAACTTCTTTTGCTGGAAAGCTGAACAGCAAAGCAACTGCAGTGGACATCTCAAAAGAAGAAAGTTTAAATGAAGACTTTGTAACCTATTTATAGCCTATAAATATACAAGGCCTTTTATTGCTGCCTGTTTATTCGGGAAGCCATAACTAGTCCAGCTCTCTGATTTTTTTTGAATTACCAATGCTCTTTTAAAAAATGCATAAAAATATTCTACCCATATAAGTCTTTCCTATAGAAACCTAGTGTTGCTGTAGCTGCTCCTACAGTGCAGTGGGGGGAGTCCACATGGCATCTTTTCCTGCTGCAGTCCCCATGGTGACCCTTTCCTCTTCCCTACATTGTGGGTGGGGTAGACTTTCCTGACTCTTTAAACATGGGAATTGACATACTGATATACCATTATATTGCTATGTCAGCTGCTGATTTAAAAATAAGCTGCAAAGCCCCCTGGTGCCATGGGGGGGGGGGAGGAATGGATGTCATGCAGACTGGTGCAGGGAAGATGGTTGCAATGTGAGTAGAAATACGGAAATTCAGAATTTTCCACCTGCACAGCAGCCAGCTTGGCTTTTCTACCATCTTTCCAAAAACCCAAGTGGTGCACAGAGCAGCACAGTGCTGTGTGAAAGCAGAGGAAAAAACCCTCTTCCCAACGCCCTCAAATTTGAGACAAATCACCCATGTGGAAAAGGTCTTTATATCCAGTAGCCATAGTACCTAAATGGTACATTTTTTCATATACATTTCACTAATCATTCATATTGTCCCCTGAGACCCTGATATGTGTTCCTCTACCTTTGGAGGCTACATGGCAACTAGTTTTAGAGTCTTCTGTGTTCTGCACCCCAATTGTGCAAACTTCTCCGTAGACATATTTGCCTAACAATACTCTGTAACTTCTAGATGTCAGGAGGAATGGGAAATAGAGTGTTCTTTTAATTTATATTTTTTTACCCTTTGTGGTTTTTGGATTGTGGACTGCTTTTGGGGTGGGGAGAAGTGGCATGTGTGCCATATAAATATGATGGGAAATCTCTTTGCTTTTAGCTGAAACCAATAGACATCTCTTAATAAAAAGAAACCAAGGGACATCTCATAATAAAAAGATAGCAATAGGTTTAAAATGAGATATTTAGCTTTAGGGTGTAGTGAATACAAGTTAAATTGTTTAAAATGTTTTCAGTTGGCATGATGATTCTTATTTACTCTAGTTTCAGAGTCAGTAGGTGAACATATGAACATATGAAGCTGCCTTATACTGAATCAGACACTTGGTCCATCAAAGTCAGTATTGCCTTCTCAGACTGGCAGCAGCTCTCCAGGGTCTCAAGCTGAGGTTTTTCACACCAATTTGCCTGGACCCTTTTTTGGAGATGCCGGGGACTGAACCTGGGACCTTCTGCTTCCCAAGCAGATGCTCTACCACTGAGCCACTGTCCCTCCCCTGGACACAAGAGGAGAGATTGCTCCTTATATATTCATCAGATATTCTAAGACAGAATTCTACAGAAGATAAGAACATAAAATAAGCCATGTTATATCAGGCTGATGGCCAATAGCCCATACATTCTAACAGTGTCACACAATGGCGAAAAAAAACAGGTGCCATCAGGACTGGTCCACCTACAGGGCTAAACTCCAGAAGTCCTCACACTGTTGCCCCCCCCCCCCCCCCGGCACCAAGAATACAGAGCATCACTTCCGCACACATTGTGTTCCATCTATACCTTGTGGCTAATAAATCAAGATGAATCATAAAATCACAGAGTCTGATGGGATCTCCATGGTCATCTAGTCCAACCCTCTGTATAATGCAGGCAATTCACAAATACCCCCCCCCCCCCACATCTTTAGTGACCCCATGCCTAGAAGATGGAACGAATGTCCAGGATCCCCAGCCAAACTGGCTTGGCAAAAAGTGTTGCCTGACCTCAGAGCAGCAATCAGCATTTCCATGGACCTGTAAGAAAGGGCCGCAAGAACTAAGCACAGATGCAGCCCTTCCTGCCCTCCTTTCCATGATTTGCCTAAGTTCACAGAATCAGCATTGCTGTCAAATGGCCATTTAGCCTCTGTTTAAAAACCTCCAAGAAAGGAGAGCCCACCACCTCCCAAGGAAGTTTGTTCTACTGAGGAACCACTTTGTCAGGAAGTTCTTCCTAATGTGTAGCCGAAAACTCTTTTGATTTAATTTCAACCTGTTGGTTCTGGTCCAACCTTCTGGGGCTACAGGATACAATTCCACACCATTCTCTATATGACAGCCTTTCAAATACCTGAAGATGGTGGTCATTTCACCTCTCAGTCGTCTCCTCTCCAGGCTAAAAATACCCAGTTCCTTCAACCTTTCCTCTCGGGATTTGGTCTCCAGACCCCTCGCCCTCTTCTGGACACATTCCAGCTTGTCTATATCCTTCTTAAATTGTGGTGCCTAAAACTGAACTCAGTACTCTAGGTGAGGTCTAACCAGAGCAGAGTAAAGGGATGCCGTCACTTTGTGTGATCTGGACACTATACTTCTGTTGATACAACCCTAAATTGCATTGGCATTTTTAACTACCACATCACACTTGTGACTAATGTTCATTGTATGGTCCACTAAGATTCCTAGATCCTTTTCACACATACTACTGCCAAGAAATGTCTCCCCCATCCTACAGTTATGCATTTGAGTTTCCCTACCTAAATGCAGACCTTTACATTTATCCCCATTAAATTTCATTTTATTTGTTTTAGTCCAGTTTTCCAGCCTGTCAAGATCATCCTGTATCCTGACTCTGTCTTCTACTGTATTTGCTACCCTCCCACTGTAGTATCATCTACAAATATAATATACATTTCATCCATTCCTTCTTCCAAATCATTATTAAACAGATATTAAACAAAACAAGTAGCCATGTTAATCTGTCTGTAGCAGTAGAAAAGAGTAAGAGTCAGTAGCATCTTAAAGACCAACAAAATTTATGGTAGGGTATGAGATGCTGAAGCTGAAGCTCAAATACTTTGGCCACCAAATGAGAAGGGAGCACTCCCTGGAGAAGATCCTGATGCTAGTAAAGACAGAAGGCAAAAGAAGAAGGGGACGGCAAAAGATGAGATGGCTAGACAGTGTTACTGATGTAACAAACACGAATCTGAGCAAACTTCGGAGGATGGTGGAAGACAGGAGGGCCTGGCGTGACTTTGTCCATGGGGTCGCAAAGAGTTGGACTCGACTGTGCGACTGAACAACAACAAAATGATCTTTTATGAGTCACTGCTCACTTCTTCAGCAGTAACTTATAGTAGTGCATACCCTACCACAAATTTTGTTAGTCTTTAAGGCACTACTGGACTCTTACTCTTTTCCACTTGTGACTATCTTTAATAACGTATTCCACCAACTTACCCAATATCAATGTTAGACTGACAGGTTTGTAATTTCTAGGTTCTCCACTGGAACCTTTTTTTTTGACGATATTGTTACATTAGCTACCTTCCAGTCCTCAGGAATGCAGGCAGATTTTAATGATAGATTGCATATTTTTGTTGGGAGATCCACAAGTTCACATTTGAGTTCTGAAAGATGTATGCCATCTGGGTCTGATGATCGGTCAGTTTTTAATTTGTCCGTCAGTCATAGGACCTCCTCTATTTTCACCTCAGTCTGATTCAGTTCATTCTCAGTACGCCTGAAATTGGCAATTTTGAAGTGGGTGAGCACCTACCATCTTTGATAGTGAAGACAGAGGCAAAAAATGCATTCAGCTTCTCTGCCATTTCCCTAACATCCTTTAGTAATCCTTTTACTCCTTGGTCATCTAAGGATCCCACTGCCTCCCTGGCTGGTTTTCTGCTTTTAATTTATTTGAAGAAATGTCTGTTGTTTGTCTTTATGTTTTTTGCAATATGTTTCTCATGATCCTTTTTTGCCTGTCTGATCACCAGCTTGCATTTTATTTGCCACAGCCTGGGCTCCCTTTTATTTTCCTCACTTGGACTAGCGTTCCACAGCTTAAAGGAATCCTTTGTTTTTACTTCTTCCATTACTTGTTTGTTAACCCTGCAGGTGTTTTTAAATACCCATTTGTATTTTTCCTAACCAGTACTCCCTATAAACCGTGGAGTCTTGTGAGCAAAAATTCTACTTCGTGACTACTGGCCTTAAAGTTGTGAGCTACTGCATAAAGTAGTTTGCTCTGAGGTCATTTTTCCTGAGCTAAGACAAAAATGTGTGAGTTGGAGGCTAAAAAGCTGTGAGCTAGCTCACACTAACTCAGCTTAGAGGGAACACTCTTCCTAACCTGTAGTATACATTTAATCTGAGCTTCCAGAATTGTAGTCTCCAAGCTTAGATACAATTATCATCATTTCTGAAACTGACTGAAGGTCTGTCTTAACAATAGCCAGACAAATATCTCTGGCATTTCTTACGTGTAAGTCATAATGAAGATATCTAAGACTGGTTGATTGTTCAATAGTTGCTTAGGAATAGGGAAAATAAAACCACATGACCAAGGCTGTGAACGTTGCTTTTCTTTAAAAAACAGAATGAATCATGATCCAATTGTTTAATTAGTGTTCAGGTAAATGTGTCTAATTTAGAATGGAAATGCTGTTGTCTAAAGGAGAGAGTCTTCCTCCTTGGCAAGAAGATGGAGCAGCTGCAATTCACCACAAAGAGACTCCTGTGTTTGCCTATTTAGTTGCCAGATATGCCTGCTTCGAGCCAAACTAAGGTTTTTGGGTGAATTAGGGTCCAATAAGCTGACTGTATCTTCATAGTACAGCTCTCATTGGAGCAGCCCCATTATATACCCTCTCAATTATACTGATGCAGTTTTTATGACTCATTTTTAGTAGAGAGCCCTTTGCCACAGAATTGGAAATCTAAAGTGTATAACCCTAGTCATCATAGCGTTTGTCTTCTCAGGAACAGTACAAACTAAGGCACTCATTCCTGTTTTGTAGATGAAGAACTGAGTCTGGTATACTGACTTCACTAAAGCCATATGATGAATCCAGAGGGCACCAGAGCCTAGGTGTTCTCCACTCTATAACTATGCCATGGCATCATAATTACTGTTCCTGTTTAAGGCATACTGGGTAATTCACCAGTCAGATGTTATCAATAGACTTCCTAATATTTGACTACAGTATTCCCTGAATGCTACTGTGTAGGTGGCAGCATATCTTCTAAGTTTCATTATAGTGTCATTTGCTAGTATCCACTGATCTCCTGATAATCTTGTTCCTGAGGATCAATGGACCCTTAGGAGAAGCATGGGAACAAGGAGGGGGTCTTCAGGGAGAGAGGAGATTCATCAGAAATCGCCGTCCCCCATTAACAGAACTCAGATCCCCTTGACTCTTTGGAATATGTGATTGGATAAAGGGCAGCAGGACTTTTGGTGATCTAATAAAATTAATATTTCAAATATTTGACCAGTCAGTTGCTTAGATCTTTTTTTTTTGTCAGCCCTGCTTTTTTAAAACATTTAGTTGAGTGTTGCGTGCCTTGCAGGAGTGGGCTTGCTTTATAGTCCTGGGAGTGACCAGTGGGCTTGCTTTGTAGTCCATAGTAACATGCCCAATCCAGTAGAAATTAAGGGGATTTTTGATCAATAAATGGCCTAATAACATAAAGCGAATCGTTGACTTTAGAGTCAGTGCTGAACTTTCATTACAAAATGGTTGTATTTTATGAGGTACACATCAACTACTTGCAGCCTATGTTTATACATCAGAAGTTTATACTCCAGAAGAGTTGTAGCCTGTGTTTATATACCTTGCCCATGATATACATCAAAGAATTGTACAGGCTAAATAACAATTTCAGGATTTGTATTAGTGGCCTGGGATGAAATCTCAAGTGGAAGCAGCCATTAAGGCTGTTGTTACGTGTGAGTTACATGGTAAGGCAGCAGTAACACACCCAGCACCATTGCAGCCAGTCACATTACCACATTCTGCATGGGAAAAGGTTGCAGCTGATATTGTTTGTCCTTTTGATGCTGCCTCCATTGATTGTCATTATGCTATTACCTCCATGGATTATTTTAGTAAGTGGACAGAGATGACATTTATGTCACAAAGCTACTTCTGCTGCTTTGATCAAAATTTTGGCTGCAGCTTTTAGTAGGGAAGGGGATCCTAAAGAAAATGTGGTTGCTGTTCAAGGCGTATAGGAGATGAGAGTTTGAAAAGTAGATGGAGTAGTAGGTCTTGACCATAGGTTTTTGTCCAAATAAGTTCTCTGTGTGTATCTCATTAATAGTTATTCTCTTCCCATGTTTGAGCACCGGTAAGTGCACACGAGGCATAGCCAGATCCAGTCTCCCACATAATTGATAGGACTAGATTTGCTATGGATGCAGAGGTCAGATTAGGTTCAGATCTGTAAAATACCAAGGATCTTCAGCTACTCTTAGAAAAGAATTAAGGCTGACTGTTCGGATCAGAATTACACGTACAGAAATATCGCATAGTGAGGTCCTTCCTGACTATATCACTTTAAACTCTAGATAGAGGATGATATGTTTGAATTGTTCCTCGTATAGAAAAGTGAGATATAAAAATTTTAAATAAAACAAAAACTTATTGCACTTATAACAATGGTACATCAGGGCACAGTGAACATGGGACTGTTCCTCCTGATACATTAACTTTTCAGAGGCAGGGGTTTTAAAACTGAACAGGCTAGGCAGGGCTGTATTGCATGGTATATCTTGAGAAGTCTGGTGTAATTTCTTTATAGTTTTCTCTACACTTATTGACATCTGTTTCAAATATGGACTGATAGAATATGGAGGAAAAGGACATTTAACACAGATTATGTTTAGTTGCATTGTGAAATGCTAAATTGTGGAACAAAAATATATTATGATCAGGTTGGATCATGGACTACCCATGGCACACTAGATACAATGGCAGCCTCGTTTGGTATGTCGCAGTTGAGCTGTACCTATCTGGATCTGTTTCATTAACAAAAGCTATTTTTGGTTGCATTACATTTTTTCCTTTACTGGTTGGTTTTTATTTCCAGATCACAACTTGGCAGATTGCATGTTATTTTATTGAGCATCTGGATATCTTTATGTAATATTTTCTTACAGTTTAAGTTGACAGTAAATAGGGAGTGGTTATTTAACATATCAGCAAAGTACACACTTTATTTAAGAATTTTTCCCTGCCTTATCTCCTTGGACTAGGCATTTTAAGAAGTGAAAGTTGTAATCACTTTTGCAGCTACCACTGTCTCTGGTAAGAATATGCTGGGAACCAGAGTAGGCCCATATCTGCAGTGTGCACAAATTATAGGGGTATAGGGCAGGGTATAAATCGCAAATTAAATTAAATATGTGTTTATTGCTTCTCCAGCCTCCTTCAAAACTTTATGATTAATGTATTTAGTACAGGGGGGTTACAGCTTTTTCCCACCCACCCTTCTTTCTGTCAGTCCTGCCATAGGCATTAAGCCACCAATTTTTGTTAGCTGTGAAGACTGTCTCTAGTTTTCATGTTGTCCCCAAACACAGTAGTTTTCATACTGCTGGAATGATATTTTTGGCGTACCTTCCAGAGTTGGTGTAAGCATTACTGCAAGTATATTATATATAAAATCTATAAAAGCATTTTGACAGCTACTTTTGCGCTGTTATTATTAAGTAGGACAATACCCCACACCTAACCCACAGAACATTCAGTATGCCAAACTTTTCATTTTTACATTGTGCCAACTCCCAGATTCACATTTGTAGCCAGATTGGTGATGCTGCAGAAGAGCCAGGTAGCTGTAACATCTGGTAACCTTTCCATTTATGTTCTAACCAGCTTTCCCCCATGTATTGTGTAGGAGTTGGGTGCATGTTTCTGATTCTGATAAGCCCTGGTTTTGTTGCTAGTGCTGCGTTAATTGGGATCTCTAGTGGTTGGTTCAGAGATGTTTTGCTACAGAACATGTCTTCATTTTCCCAATTACCTTTTCATTGGTGATCTCAACCAGAAATTTTGAAAAGTAGGAAAATTTGCTTGTAAATGACAGGTGTTTCTGACAGGTGGAGATGGCAACTGCTTGTTGTTTGCAGTCTTTATTTGTGCAAATCCATGTATTTGTATCGCTGAACAAAGAAAAGCCAGTAGCAAATGGATTTAATCTGCATGTTGTGTCTATACTTCTTGTCTTCAGTTTTCATTCATCTTGGGATATTTTAAACTAGTTGTCAAATTAAAACTTTACGTTACAACTGTTTAGCTCAAGCAAGTCAGTATGACAGAAGTATGTAGATAACACTTTGTACCAGTTCAGTTGCTCTGGTAAATGGAAGCCTTCTTTCTGTTTCTGGTGAGCTCTTCTCTGACAAAAAGGTACATATATAATTTGTTTTTCAATAGGGATGCCTTGTCTTAGCTCAGCATCCTGAACTTTGAGCAAACCACCCTTTCTTTGAAGTCTGGCTTTTCTCTTTGGGGCCAAATTGTATTTGACATTGGGAACCTGTGCTTGGATCCCCTGATGTGACATTTAGCCTTAAAATAGCTGAGGAGGATGATTTCGGATTGTGGCTCTGATGCTGAGAAGGGAGATTACCTATTCCAGTCTGTTCTGTTTTCCTTATTGAAAGTGACGCCCTCCCCTCTGCATGCAGCCCTGTACCTAAATTGTAGTTAAAACCAGTTTGCACAGAGGATAATTTTGTGCGGTTGTGCATATATGGAGAAAAATTTAAAAGACTCTCCTTTTTCCTGTGTCCCTATAGTACTCTCTTCCATACTAAATGTAGTGGAAACTTCTCAGAGATTTTGGGCAAATACTAAATTGGTTCTCTTGTGTTCTGTGTCTGCCCAGGTACAGAATTTAGTATTGTCTGCCTAATTCAGCATCCTGAGATTTTTTTTCTTTCTTTCTAGCCAGTTGTTAGGTGTTAACAATTACAAAGGCAGGACTGAAACTGTATTGGCAAGCCCTGATAAAACTTTTGGTAGTTAAGACTAAAGGGGTGGTGGCTTCACTGCTGATTGTATGCTGTTTAAACGTCAGCTGAAGTCCACGTCATGACTCCCTCTGCATGATTAATGATCACTGAAGGCACTAGATGACACTTGGCAGAGCGCCAGTATTAAGGGCAGAACCACAGTATCTTGTGTTGCTCTTTGACTCTTCCCATTGTCTTTATGGACCCTTTTGACAAGTTATATCTTCTGCTCTCCTTTTTTTGTTTTACAAACTCATCTTTTGCTAAGCATTTTCAGATTCTTCAATGTTTGGAAGTTTGCTGATGCAGAATATAACTGAGTTGGTATGTCTCTAATGACTGTTATCTTCTACAGTTCCCTAGCAATTGGAACCAAAACTGGATACAGACTCTTTTCCTTGAGTTCTGTAGAGCAGCTGGATCAGGTCCATGAAAGCAGTAAGTCTGTTTTATTTTCCATTCATTAGAGTATTGGTAGATGATGTGGTTTGTTCTTCATTGCAGCATTTTAATCTGCCTCCAAGGAGCAATTCCATTTCTTAAGAGCATAACATAAGAGAAGCCATGTTGGATCAGGCCAATGGTCCATCCAGTCCAACATTCTGTGTCACACAGTGGCCAAAAAACCCAAGTGCCATCAAGAGGTCCACCAGTGGGGCTAGAAGCCCTTTCATTGTACCCTCCCCCCCATGCACAAGAATACAGATCATCACTGCCCCAGACAGAGAGTTCCAACAGTAAGCTGTGACTAATAGCCACTGATGGACCTCTGCTCCATATGCTTATCCATTCCCCTCTTGAAGCTGTCTATGCTTTTAGCCGCCTCCACCTCCTGTGGCAGTGAATTCCACATGTTAATCACCTTTTGGGTGAAGTACTTCCTTTTATCATTTCTAACCCAACTGCTCAGCAATTTCATTGAATGCCCATGAGTTCCTGTATTGTGAGAAAGGGAGAAAAGTACTTCTTTCTCTCCCGTCTCTATCCCATGCATTATCTTGTTAACCTCTATCATGTCACCACACAGTCAATGTTTCCCCAAGCGTTTTAACCTTTCTTCATAGGGAAAGTGTTCCAACCCTTTAATCATTCTAGTTGCCCTTTTCTGCACTTTTTCCAATGCTATATCTTTTTTGCGGTGCGGTGACCAGAACTGTACACAGTACTCCAAATGAGACCGCACCATTGATTTATACAGGGGCATTATGATACCGGCTGATTTGTTTTCAGTTCCCTTCCTAATAATTCCCAGCATGGTGTTGGCCTTTTTTTATTGCAATCACACACTGTCTTGACATTTTCATTGAGTTATCTACCATGACTCCAAGATCTCTCTCTTGGTTAGTCTCTGCCAGCTCATACCACATCAACTTGTATTTATAGCTAGGATTTTTGGCCTCAATGTGCATTACTTTGCACTTGGCTGCAACCTGTGTTGTGTTCAAACTGTGCTAGATGCAGTTGTGTTGAAGGGACAGTCACAAAACACATAACAAAACAGTACTGGAAATTCTCATTCTCAGCACAACCACATTCAAAGCTGAACACCAATTGGCAGTAAGTTCAAGAAGATTAAATGCACAGCTGTGCAAACTTCATCCACTTCCAGAGATCAGTTTGATGTTTTCAAATTTCCCAAAATTGAATCTGCAAAACAAATAGGCATGATCACTCCTGAAGATGCTCATTTGTGCATTTATGTAGATTTTTGGTGGGGAGGAGAAGAGGATGAGCTTAGCAGGATGAATGAGATGTAAAGCCATGACTTTGTGCCATTGAAGATGTGTCTAGCTGGCCCAGATCAAACTGTGTGAAGTTCCAGAGAGGCCAACAAGATAGTTCCTGAAACAAATTAAAGGGATTGTAGGTTGCCAGTTTTTTATTATTATGATATATGAACATACACCAAGACATTACTGAGTTCTTATAAATAAAACTTCCCATATTCTTTAAAGTTGTAACACATCATAACCACCCTTAAATTAGTCAATTTCATTAGGTGGAAAATTTTGTGCATTTCAAATCCACTCATCAATTGTGGGGCTTGGGTCAGATTTCCAGTGGTGTGCAAATACTAATTTAGCAGCTGTTAGCATTTGTGAAATTAAGTGTTGCTTATCTTTCTGGAACATAGCTGTATAGACTGGTAATATAACTTGAACTAAAAAAGGGAAATCTACAACCAAACTACAAATACTCTACAACAGAGGACCAATAAGTTTGTGCTTTGCAACATGACCACCGTATATGCAGTTACAATAGCAATATCATGCACGTTTCTATAGATTTTTAGTTATTTTATGTGGTAACAAATGCCATTGTTACAATATTTTTATTGAATCTTCTTCGAAAATGTCATAACTGAAATCCTTCTTCTACTTTGATTAGAATGAATAGAGACATTAACTTTCAAATCTTTTGCATTTTGGAAAGTATATTCTCCTAGTTTTTGCTTATCTCTTTAAATTTTGTCAAACGTCTTATACCTGAGCCTTTATGTATACACTTAGTCAAAAAACTCCTTACGTTGCAAATATTCAAACCCGTTAATATTACCATTGCTGGTTCAATAGACTTCTTGGAGTATTGCCTGCAATCAATCAGTTATATGTATCTATATTATATAGTTCCCATTTCACTGTAGAACTAAGTTTAAAATTTTGCAGGATATTTAAATCTCTTACTGCAGATGCTAATGGCAAAATATTGGATGATTGATAGTTTTTTATATCATCTGCAGAAGACCATTTAAAGTCCAGTTTTCCATATGATAGACAGTATTTTCTAAGTGCTTATTCAACCACAGAAAGGTTGTCAAAGGAATTCTAACATGATATTGTTCTTTAGCCACTTCTGACAGATCTTGATTTCCAGCTATCCAGCTATCAATTTGGCTGCCAGCTGGACTCCTGTTAATTTTTCTGTGAGCTTATAGCTGTGTAACTGGTTTGGGGTTGCATATCTGAGGCATATCTGAGGTTTTCATTAAATCTCCGGATCTGCTAAATCAGCTGCTGGTCACACACCAAGTTTATTTATGTTACACTGTAAATACATGCTATTTCCTTGCCTACCTCACAGAGCATCCACTGGTATTAAACAATATTATGATAAGTAGTCTGGAACAAAGAAATTACTGTTAAAACTTGCAAAGACTAAATGTTTATGTTAAAATTTACTCTTACCTGATGTGAACAAAGACAGGTGTCTGAAATCATAATAGCAGGCTCCATTTTCTTTAATTCCTAACAAAGGATGTATATGAAGATGGCGGCGAGCCGAGGAGCTCCGTGCTAAAGCTCCGCGCTAGGCTCCAACTATATAATAAAACAACACATTCCAGAACGCTAGAACGCTGGAAACGCCATCTATAACATCGTAATTACATATACCAAAGATAAGCTACACTTTCGGCGAGTTAAATTGCGGCTGCTGTGAATAGACTAGACTGAAAGTGCCTACCAACGAGGGCCGAGAAGACCGAGACGACCCGGTCGTAGCCCCGGTCCCCAGCTTCAACATTCGGACGCCGGAGACGGTGTGACTGGAGGTGCGAACTGGAGGGGTGGACTGGCTCGGGCTGATCCGCGCCGTCGGCTGACGACACCGACGACTGGCGGTTGCGGGCGAGCGAGGACAGCTGTGGCGGCGAGAGGCGGTGAGAGGCGCTGAGACCGGAGCGTGCAGGCCGAGGCGGGCTGAGACCGGAGTGTGCAGGCCGAGGCGGGCCGACAGCTAGCGGGGCTGACGACCGGCAGCTGCGGACGCCTGCGAGCGGAGACGGCTGGGAGGCTGGGGCGACAGAGCTGAGGCAACAGAGCCCACAGACTGCCTGGTTGGGGACCGTCTGCCTGAGACCCATCTACTCGAGCAGCCATCTCGCCGGTGAATCCGCTGGAGATTGCATGAGGCAGGGAGGCGAGGCGAAGTGGAGAGTGTGAAGAACACTGAGGACTGTTAAGAGTGGCATTTTGGTTGAGGAGACTGTGGCGCCAGGGTGTTTGGAGTCAGTGGTGGATGAGGTAGGGAGGGGCGAAGTACCAAGGTAGCTAGTCTACCAGCGGGACGACGGCCCCCCCTTCCCCCCCCTCCCTGCTCCTCTTTTCCCCTCTCTCCCTAGTGGAACTGTTAACACCTGGAGAGTGAGCTGAGGACGCCCAGTGGGAGAAAGGGTGAACTACAACGCACCCGGTAACTGAGTTATCAGGACAGCAACCGCACGGCTGCGGGTAACAGGGAGGACTAGTACCCCTCTGGAACCCTGAGCTGGGTGGAGGCTGCCTGAGCTCTCAGACTCTCCCACCCCCCAACAGGAACTTCAATGAGAGCGTCAATACCACCAATTATAAGAACTATGCAATACCATCTAAGAGAGAATAAGACTGAGATCCAATACTCTCCTCTGCCACTTTATACCTTGCACTTTAGACTCTATCGCCTTGCACCTTCCTGGGCACTACCGCACTTTGGACTTTGCCGCCTTGCACTTTTTGGACCTTTGATACTGCTGCACTTTAGCTTTTTAGAGCCCTATAATATAAGGAGTGGAATTTTGCACTTTAACACTTTACATCTACTACTCCGTACTCTATATACAGCAGCACTTTACTTGCCGAGTTCTGTCACCATCAGTCGACGAATAGGGTCCACCACAGAAGATGACTGCCCTGGGGATTCCAGTACTCCTGGGGAGGGGAAAGTATGAGGGTGGGAGCAGGCAGTTTTATAAGCGAAGGAGGCTGAGACATGAGAGTGCTCGACCTCCTTCCAGCCTGCGTCTCATCCCGACGGTGACAGGTAGTGGGACCAGACGAATCTACTCGCCTCCGTCACTGGTGTTATGCAATGCCAGGTCCATTAATAACAAGACCGGCGTCCTCCGGGACTTTTTACTGGAGCAAGATGCGGACCTGGCTTGCGTGACCGAGACCTGGGTGCGAGATGGGGAGACCGTGGCTCTCGCCCAGATGACCCCCCCAGGTTACTCGGTCTTCCACCAGTCCCGGACTAGCAGGTGGGGGGGAGGAGTGGCACTACTCATACGAGAGGCTTACTCCTTTAGGGCTCTCCCGACCCCGGAGATTCCGGGCATTGAATGTGCCGGCCTGATGTGGGACGTTGGGGAGGGGTTGGCGATTTGGCTGGTGTACCGACCGCCTAACGCACCAGCCGTTGCCTTGCCATCCCTGGTGGAGGCCGCGGCGGGCTGGGCGTTGGAGTACCCAGGGCTTCTGGTCTTGGGCGACTTCAATGTCCATGCCGACGACGCGGCCTCCAGCCAGGCGATGGATCTGGTGTCATCCATGGCGACACTAGGACTCTCCCAGGTTGTTACAACGCCCACTCATCCGGCGGGACACATGTTAGACCTGGTCTTCGCGGCAGGAGTACAAGTGAACGACATTGCAATGGAAGCAGTGCCATGGTCGGATCACTTTGCCCTCAAGGCTCGTGTGGATATGCCACCCCAAACCCGTTTAGGCGGAGAGCATATTTTGGCTCGCCCGCGGAGCCTGATGGACCCGGAACGGTTCCTGACGGCTCTGCGGGATACCTGGCCCACGGGCGATTCCCTGGAGGCTCTGGTTGAGTCCTGGAATGATGGACTCTCCAGGGCTATCGAGGAGATCGCGCCTAGGCGTCCTCTGCGCCCCCGCCTCAAACCGTCTCCCTGGTTTAACCAGGAATTGCGGCAATTGAAGCGGGACCTCAGACAACTAGAGAGGCTATGGCGGCGTACTCGAGACGAAGTGACCCGAACATCTTATAGAGATAGGTTGAAGACCTATGAGATGGCAATCAAATCCGCAAAGAAGACATACTTTGCGGCTAAGATTGCGTCCGCAACTTCACGCCCGGCACAATTGTTTGAAGTAATTCGAGATTTGACTACTCTGCCCCAGGGCAGACCAAATTCTAGTGAATTGGAAATAGGCTGTGAGGCTTTTGCGAACTACTTTGCGGACAAGATCGCATCGACCTCCCCGTCAACTTTGAGACAGTTAACACAACCGAGGCCCCAAGCACGTCTTCGGATTATACCCGGGACTGTTTCAGCCCCCTCAGCCTGGAGGAAGTCGACAGGATCCTCTCATCTGCCCGCCCAACAACTTGTAAACTGGACCCATGCCCTTCCTGGCTTATTAAATCTTGCCAGGGGGATCTCAGATATCCTATACGGGATATCATAAACAGATCCCTAACGGAAGGGCTTTTCCCAGCACCACTTAAAGAGGCTGTGGTCTGCCCCCTCCTAAAAAAAAACATCTCTAGACCCGGCCCAATTGGCACACTATAGGCCGGTCTCAAACTTGCCCTTCTTGGGCAAACTTATTGAGAGGGCAGTGGCGAGGCAGTTGCAGACTTTCCTGGAGGACGCTTCCGTCCTTGACCCACTTCAGTCCGGCTTTCGCCCGGGTCATGGGACGGAGACGGTGTTGGTTGCCCTGGTGGATGACCTCCAAAGGCATCTGGATCGGGGTGGCTCGGCGGTACTGATGTTGTTGGACCTATCGGCGGCGTTCGATACGGTCGACCATCAGTTGCTGACTTGCCGCCTCGCCGACGCGGGGATCCAGGGGCTAGCCTTGCAGTGGCTTTCCTCTTTCCTTGAAGGTCGGGGACAAAGGGTCGCGATTGGGGGGGAGCTATCCCAGAGGCGTTCACTTAATTGTGGGGTGCCCCAGGGAGCGGTTCTCTCCCCGATGCTGTTTAACATCTATATGTGACCTCTTGCCCAGATTGCCCGGAGGTACGGGCTGGGGTGCCACCAGTATGCTGATGACACCCAGCTCTATCTACTTATGGACGGCCGACTGGTCTGCGCCCCAGAGAACCTAGATCAGGCATTACAGGCCGTGGCTGAGTGGCTCAGACTGAGTGGACTGACACTGAATCCTGCGAAGACAGAGGTCCTTTGTTTGGGCCGTCGGGGGCCGGAGGGGGAAATCCCCCTGCCAACTTTTGACGGTGTACCGCTGAGGCCGGCGGACAGGGTCAAAAGCCTTGGGGTGCTATTGGAGCCGTCCCTAAAGATGGAGGCTCAGATAGCGGCCACTGCCAAGTCCGCGTTTTTTCATCTTAGACGGGCAAGGCAGTTGGCCCCCTTCCTGGACCCCGACGACCTAGCAACAGTGATCCATGCTACGGTCACCTCGAGGCTGGATTACTGCAATGCCCTCTACATGGGGCTGCCCCTGTGCCGGACCCGGAAATTGCAGCTGGTGCAGAATGCCGCGGCCCGGCTGTTATTGGGCCTCCCAAGATGGGGACACATTCGGCCGGGTCTTCGGGCTCTGCACTGGCTTCCAATAACATACCAGGTCCGGTACAAGGTGCTGGTCATTACCTTTAAAGCCCTATTTGGCCTGGGACCTGCCTACCTGAGGGACCGTCTCTCCCCACACGTTCCCCAGAGAGTACTGAGGTCTGGCACCCAAAATCTCCTTAATATCCCCGGGCCCAAGGAAGTGCGTCTCAAGACAACTCGAGACAGGGCCTTTTCTACAATGGCCCCTATGTGGTGGAACCAGCTACCGGAAGAGGTGAGGGCCCTGCGGGATCTTACTCAGTTCCGCAGGGCCTGTAAGACGACCCTCTTCCGGTTAGCTTACGCCTGACTGGACTAATGTAGCTCTCTAGATATCTGTGATTACCGTATAGTTAATACTAGTTTTAAGGTTTTTAAGGTTTTTAGGTTTTTAAATGTTTGATTTAAATGTAACTATCTTATTCCGATTTTATTGTTTTATTGTTTGTTGTAAGCCACCCTGAGCCACTCGTGGGAAGGGCGGGATATAAATCCTGGAATAAATAAATAAATAAATAAGGAAAAATATTCTAGGTGCCATAACTTGTTAACAATGACAATTGTACATTAGCTGACTGTGAATAGTAGCATCTCATGTTACCCTATGCTTATTTGGAGTGAAGCAACATAATACAATGGTTTGACATAAAAATGCATCTTCCCCCACAAAGGCAAATTTCAAAGTAACACGAGGGAAATCAAAGAAATTTTTTTTGTGAGCCTGGTTCACAGACCCCCCTGAAGCCCGTCCATTGGCACCTTAGGGGTATGTGGACCACAGTTAAGAACTCCTGCTCTTGGTGAAGGCTTTAAACTAGGCTAGACTAGGCTGATGCCATCATACAACTCACAGCACAATCCTATGAAGGGTTACGCCCGCAAGAGGTCACTGAAATCAGTAGTCTTAGACTGGAGTAACTCTGCATAGATTGCATTGTCAGTTAAAGGTAAAGATTTGTCGGCCAGGGCCAAGGTGCCATTTAGTCTGACAGTTTAATATTATGTTGTAATATTATGTTTCCTGTAGGAGCAGCAGCCATAGCTAATCAACAACCCAAACTACAAAAAGGTGTCAAGTGCTATTTTTGACAGAACAGGAGGTTGTTTGGTGACTTGCAGATGGTGGTTCAAAATTCCTTTAGGAAGCAGAATCTTGTGTTCTTTGTGTCAGAAACTAAAGGGGATGTTGGGGAATCAGTTGTGTAAACAACCTCAGCCTATTGCCAAGCGCCAGTGCTGCAAGAGAGATCAGCTCTTGGGGATTGTCAAAAGGCAACAGAATCTTATTCCTAGGGATTGGCACAAATCAGAAAAACTGGGGAAAATAAACTTTAAAGGGACTGCACAAGACAGCTTGAAACAGCTGAATTGTTTTTGTGGCTTTCATGGAGAACAGAAAGCAGGGGTTTAAAGAGACTCAGAATCCGTTTTCTGTTCTATCCACAAACTGGCACAAACTGCTTTAAAAGTTCATGGATGTTCATGATGGTAGACCCACCATGAGCTTCAGTTTGCGAACCACAAACAGGGCAAAATTCATGACAAACTTCATGATTCAGTTTGCACCAATCCCTATTTATTCCTTCTTTTGTAGAACAGAGATTGCACATTCATATCTTAGAAGCTTAAGAAGATTTATTGATTATACAAAAAAAAAATAGAGATTCTTCCAAAAATAGGAGCAGATCATAATCCAATAATGTGGTCTGCGAAACCTATCAAAAAGACCAAGATGGCGAATAAATGAAGATTTACTGCAGAAAGATGGGGTAGTAAAATCTCTGCAAAAAGAGAATAAAGCCTTTTTTCACGTAAATGAAAATGAGGATGTTCAGTACCAATCGGTGTTGGATGCTTATAAAGCGGTAATGAGAGGTATTTTAATCACGTTGAATAGTAAAGACAAAAAAGTTAAAGAGAAACAAATGACAGACATACAGAAGGAGATTCGGAAGAAAGAGAGAGAGCTTATAAAGAGACCGGGGAAAAAGAAGATTTTAAAAGAAATTAGAATTCTACAGGACCAATTAAGACACTTGTTAAATAAAGAAGTAGAATGGAACCTAAAAAGGTTTCAACAAAAATCTTTTGAGAGTGCAAATAAAGCTGAAAAATACTTGGCCTGGCAAATGAAAAGAAAAAGAGAAAATAAAATGGTTAATAAAATTATTTTGGGCAACAAAGAAATTGTTGATCAGGAAGGAATTAAAAGGGAGTTTTATAAGTATTATGCAAATTTGTACAAAAGTCACATGGGGCATAAAGGGAAAATAGATGCCTATTTACAGGAAATTAATGTCAAACCCCTAACCGACAATATGAAAAAGATCTTAAATGACCCAATTGGTAAAGAAGAAATTGAAGCGGCAATTAATTCAATGAAGCCAGGGAAGGCTCTGGGTCCTGATGGTTTTACAGCAAGATATTATAAAGTTCTTAAAGAGACTCTACTTCCAAACCTTCAGAAACTGATGAACAGAATAGATGGGAAGATACCTAATACTTGGAAAGAAGCAGTAATCTCGTTGATACCAAAAGAAGACAGAGATGTGACTAATGTTAAAAATTATAGACCAATCTCATTGTTAAATAACGACTACAAAATATATGCTAGAATTTTAGCGGAACGCCTGAAGCAGCATTTGAACAGTTTTATTAAAGAAGAACAAGCAGGATTTCTCCCCAGAAGGCAACTAAGAGAAAATATTAGAACTGTAATAGATATTATAGAATATTATGAAAAACACCCTGGAAAAGAAGTCGCTTTGCTTTTTGCTGATGCAGAGAAAGCTTTTGATAATGTCCATGGGGACTTTATGTTTGCAGTAATGAAGAAATTGTGATTGGGTGAAGATTTTGTAAGAATGGTAAAGGCAATATATACTGGCCAACAAGCAAGACTTTGTATAAATGCAGATCTGACAGAGGAAATAGCAATCTGTAAAGGAACAAGACAAGGGTGCTCTCTTTCCCCTTTTATATTCATAATGACGTTGGAAATACTACTTATGCAAGTTCAAGAAGATAAGGAGATAGAGGGTTTGAAATTGAAAGGCTTTTTTTACAAATACAGAGCGTTTGCAGATGATGTAATGTTTATAAATGAAAACCCAACTCAAGTTACACCAAAAAATAAAAGAATATGGTGAACTGGCAGGCTTTTATGTAAATAAAGAGAAAACAAAAATTTTGTGTAAAAATATGTCAAAGTCTAAACAGATGGAACTACAAAATTTGACAAATTGTGAGGTGGCCTCTAAAGTAAAGTATTAGGAGTAGAAATTACAACAAGAAACATTGACTTGTTTAAAAACAATTATGAAAAGCTTTGGCGGAAAATTGAAGTGGACTTACAAAAATGGAATAGGTTGAATTTGTATATCGGCAGTAAAAATGAATGTATTACCAAGAATAATGTTCTTGTTTCAAACAATACCAATAGTGAAAGAAGAGAAACAATTTTATAAATGGTGAAAGAAGAGAAACAATTTTATAAATGGCAGAGGAAACTTTCGGAATTCATATGGGCCGGCAAGAAACCAAGAATTAAGATGAAGATCCTGACAGACGCAAAAGAAAGGGGAAGATTCCAAGTACCGGATTTAAGACTATATCATGATGCAGTTTGTTTGGTGTGGATTAAGGATTGGATAGTGTTATTAAATAGAAAATTATTAACACTAGAAGGCCATGGGAAGGTTTTCGGTTGGCATGCATATTTGTGCTATGGGAAAAGTAAAATGGATGGGTTTTTCTCACACCATTATGTAAGAAGTAATTTGCTTAAAACTTGGTTGAAGTACCAAAAATATGGAGATGAGAGGAAACCGCTTTGGATTGTGCCAACGGAAGTAAGAAAATTATATTTTGATATTGAGGAAGAGAAATGATTACCATATAAACAATTGTTAAAAATACAAGGAGGCAAAGTAGAATTAAAATCAATGGAAGAACTGGATTATAAATTTAATTGGTTTCAATGGCTGCAGATTAAAAGTTTGCTGAAGCAGGATATTAGGAATGAAGGAATAAGACAAGAACAAACGGAAATGGAGAAAATGCTGTTTGGCGAGGACGTAAAGTTGATTTCAAGAGTGTATAAACTATTACTGAAATGGTCTACAGAGGAAGAAGTGGTAAAGTCTCAAATGATAAAGTGGGCAATTAATATAAAAAAGGAAATTCAGATGGAACAATGGGAATATTTATGGAAGAGCTCTATGAAAATATCGACATGAAATAACATAAAAGAAAATTGCTACAAAATGTTGTATAAATGGTATATGACACCAAAAAAACTGTCGAAAATAAACAATCAGTTGTCTGATAAATGTTGGAAATGTAAAAAACATGAAGGGTCCTTCTACCATATGTGGTGGACTTGTGAAATGGCTGTACAATATTGGCAAATGATCCAGCAAGAAATGTCAAAGATTTGGGGATATAATGTGAAGAAGGCACCAGAAACTTTTTTGCTGGGATTACAAATAGAAAATTTTCCGAAACAAGACAGAACATTACTTTGGTACATGCTTTCAGCTGCATGGACATTGTATGCGCAGTTGTGGAAGCAAAATAAAATTCCAGAAAAATGGGACTGGGTTATGAAAACTATGCACTGGAGTGAAATGGACAAATTAACAAGAACATTAAAGGAATTTGATATGGAAAAATTTAATAATAAATGGCGAAAATTTCAGAACTAAGTGGAAGAACATTGGAGAGTGAAAGGACACTTGGTGATATTTGATAATGGATAACTTGTTTAAAGTAAAGTAATATTAGCTATTTTTAATTTACTGAGATAAGAATTATAGTTAAAATGAGAGTATGAGAATATATCTTGTTCTTTCTTAAAGGATTACAGTAAGATAGATAATATGACTTAATTTAGTATTATATTGGATTTTTAATCAAATGAGGTAGTAACCATAAAGAAATATAAGTTCCTTTCCCCCCTTCTTTTTAAACAGTTTCTTAAAATGCTATATTACCTTTATTGTTTGTTATATTGTAAGGAACACCGGGGAAGTCTTGAAAATGGGGATGGGGAGGTGGAAAAGGTGATGCAACATATTGATTTTTATTTGAGGAAAGTAATTAAAATAGTGATATAATATGTTGTAGAATAATAAAAAATTGTTTTTTTTAAAAAAAGATTTAATGATTACAAGGAACCGTGAACAGACCAAGACATGACAGATACCAGCAATCCATATCCCACTGTAGATCAAATTAAACATAAACTGTAGATGTACCCGTCTTTGTTCAGAGGGCACACAAAGAAGCACAATCACTTTCTGCTATTTTATTCTAGAAAATTATTCATGCTGACACCAAACAAAAGGTAGAAATCCCACCTGTATGTTGGCTACCTGTGGGGATTGTATAGGAGAGTATTCTTCCTGCCTTCCTTGGGCTGCACTCTAGATTATATAATCTGATTCTAGCTTCTTCCCTTGCTAACCATTGACCTAGATCTTTCAGGATAAAGGCAGTTCTGCTTCCTTGAATATTTCTGAGGAGGATGTTTTCCTACAATCCAGCATATCTGTAATTGAGGGGCAAGCTGTCCTAGCCTTGTTATCTTGAACAGACAATACATTTTTAAATGCAGAAATCGAAGGGATAAAACTCACTAGTGGCATAAGAAAAACCCTGCTGGATCAGACCAAAGGTCCAGCATCCCATTCGTCACAGTTGCTTCTGGAAGGCAAAAGCCATGTGTGTGTGTGTTGCCTTCAGCAACTAGTATTTAGGGGTACATTGCCTAACAGTCAGGATGGTTAAATAGAACCTGTAATAGCTACTGATGACTTTATCATTCACAATTTTGTTTCATTCCCATTTAAAAGAATCTAAGCTAATGGCCATCACTGCATCCCCATGGTACAGAGTCCCATAAGTTAATTGTGCATTATGTGAATAGGGTATAATTCTATTCAGGATTGTATCAAGAATCTTTTGTTTGTGTGTGTACAGAGTTTAAGGACCTTCAGCCTTTTCTCCCTTCCCTCAGTAATTTTGGTTGTCCTTTTCTGTGACTCTTCCAGCTCTACTATATTTATATTGAGAAAGGGTGGCCAGACTGTATGCAGTATTCCAAACCTGGCCACACCATAAATCTACACAAAAGCTTCAATTGTACTCATTCTGTTTCCTAGTAATTCCTTGCATAGAAGTTGCCTTTTCTGCTACTGCTGCATTTTAAGTTGACATTTTCACTTAGCTATTCATCATGACCCAGTGATCTGTCCTGATCTGTTTCTTCTGGTTTAGATCCCATCAGTATTTATGTAATGGGATTTTTTCCCACCACTGTGCATTGCTTTACCTGAAATTACATTAGATCTAATTTGTCACATTATTACTTAGACTGGAGAGATCATTTTGGTGCTCTTCACAAAACTTGACTGCAGACTTTTCGTTTCCAGTTCCAGATCATTTATAAACAAATTAAATTACATCAGACCTAGCACAGACTCCTGAACAAAAATGAATTCCAGTGGTGGACCCATTGGATTGTGCTGTCCCTGTACTGAAGAAAGCTCTTGATACATATAATTCAGACAATGCAAATGGATGGCACCTAGGCTATGCACAAGGTATCATCATCTATGTATCATTCCTGTGCTGAAAACCCTGAACTGGCTGCCTGTCTGTTATCAGGCACAATTTGAAGGCCAGTTACTTACCTTTAAGGCCCAAAGGTTTGGGGATGGGATATCTAGAAGAATAGAATAGAAGAATTGCAGATTTATACCCCGCCCTTCTCTCTGAATCAGAGACTCAGAGCAGCTCACAATCTCCTGTATCTTCTCCCCCCACAACAGACACCCTGTGAGGTGGGTGGGACTGAGAGGACAACCTCTGCGAGAGCTATGTCTAACCCAAGGCCATGCCAGCAGGTGCAAGTGGAGGAGTGGGGAATCAAACCTGGTTCTCCCAGATAAGAGTCTGCGCACTTAACCACTACACCAAACTGGCTCTCCCAAACTGGCTTTAAACAAGTGTCTCCTCCAGTACTATCCAGTTTACCACTTGAGGTCTTCCTCTTAAGCACTGCTCTTTGTTTGCTCTTACAGAGCCTTTCATCCATACAGCTGTCAGCTGGCCATAACAGTGATATTTTAACCTCAATACCTGTTATGGGAAGGGGAATGTGCTCTGCTTAAGAACAAAAGCTCCATTAGATTTTGTCATCTATGGATTAATAGCTGCAGAAGGGATGGCTTTTACAAAGTTTTTGTATGATGGATATTGCAGAATGAGGTTGATAAAAGACACGTCATTAACCCCTGCCTGCTTTGGCAGAGTGCCCAGACCATTGCAGGGCCAACATGAAGCTCTGTCAAGTGTGGCTAATCTTTGAAAAAGCCAAACATTAACATTTCAGCATTTTCAGTAAGAACAATGCATGTGCAATGTTTTTCTTCCTTTTGAAAACTGTCATTTATATTTATTTGCTGACCAGATGAAATCCCAGATGTTTACATTGTGGAGCGCCTCTTTTCTAGCAGTCTGGTGGTGGTGGTGAGTCACACAAAGCCTCGGCAAATGAATGTCTACCACTTCAAGAAAGGGACAGAAATCTGCAACTACAGCTATTCTAGTAACATTCTCTCTATCCGGCTCAATCGGCAGGTAAGTGGCCAAGTTCTTCCTAAGATGTATTGTATGTCCTGAATACTCTTGCTTACACTGGTTAAATGTCAGGTTTGCTGTGTTGCTTTTAGAAGAACCGAGTCTCTCACATTGCAAGAAGCTACCCAGCCTTTTACATTAAGCACATAAGAGCAGCTACCATGCTGGATCTGGCCAATGGCCCACCTAGTCCAGTAGCCTGTTCCACATGGTGATCAACCTGATGGCCACAGAAGGCTCACAAGGAGAGCCTAAAAACCAAAGCTTTCCCATGTTGTCCCCTAGGACTAGTATCAGATGAATGCTATCTTTGAACAAAGGAAGTTCCATTCAGTCATTGTAGAGAAAAGCCACTGACTGGACCTATCATCTTAATTTGTCCAATTCCCTTTTAAAGCCATTGTTACGTCCAGTCACAATGAATTCTACAAATTAGTTACTCTTTTGATTGAAGCATTACCTGTTTTTGTCTGTCATCAGTCTACTGCATGTCATCTTCATTGGGTGTGTATGCGTTCTAGTATGATGAGACAGGAATTTCTTCTACTTACCTACTTTCCTCTATACTATGATAAGCCTCCATCATGTCCCTCACTTCGTTATCTTCTTTCTAAGATCCAAAAACCCCCAAACTCCTTAACTTTGCCTTGTAGGGAAGATATGTCAGCTCCTTGGTCATTTTGACTATCCTTTTAAAGCACCATTTCTATTGCAACAATTTTATTTTTGAGATGGGGTGACCAGAACTGTACACAGTATTCCCCATATGGCTCCACCATAGATCTGTGCATGGGCATTAGGTACTGACTGTCTTGTTTTCAGGTTTTTTCCTGTATAATAATCCCTAACACATCTTTTCCTTTTTCAGCACTGCCACAGATTGAGCAAACATTTTGGTCACAGTGATCCAACACTTTTTTGTTTATTAGTCACTGCTATCAGGCCCCATCTGTGTATATTTAAATTTAGGATTTTTTGCCCTAGTGTGCATCTGTTTACACTTACCAATACTGAAATGCATTTGCCATGCAGTTGGCTGCTCAACCATTTTGGAAGGATTGTGTTGGAGTTCCTTTCAACTCCACTTTGGTTCTCATCATCATTGTTGGTCTCCCTGATTCCAGTTAGCTATGAACAAAAACAGCAGTGTGCTTCTGTCATTATGGATTTAAATCTCTTTTCTGGGAAGCGTTTCCTAGTATTTGACATGGATGTATGAAAATATAGTGAAGTTACCCCAAAGTATTCATTCAGCTTTTTTTAAAGTTGGAGCACACCAGAGCGCCGCTCCAGCTGGGTTGGCCAGGGCTCTGGCTGGCCAAGGCTCCGGCTAGCCCAACGCATTCCAAACTAGCTCATTATGCTGCATTCACCACTCCGCCTTTGCTTGCATATCTCCTTGGTTCAAGTTGGCTTTTGTTAATCTAAGTACCCTGAGTCAGGAGTCTATAGCTTTGCCTGTTTTTAACAATACTTATAAAGTTTCTTCCACAACCTTCCTCACTACCTTTCAGGAATTACGGGGGCAAATAGGGACAAATATGACAGAATAGGATAGCAAAAGGCAAATATTTTGTCAGACAGGAAATTGATGCCCTCATCGAAGTTAGGACGCCTGGGTCCTTGGTTCTGGAGTCCTGTGGGCTCGGATGGAGGTAAAGAGTGGCCAAGATGAACCTGGAGCTGCTTGGTATGTCAGGTTGTACATCTAATGCTTGCTCTCAGTGCTTTGCAAGTGTGGGGTTGAGGTGGGATCAGCCTGGGAAAGGGGTGGTGGATGAAGTGGGGTGTGGTTGAGGAGGGGTCCAAGAGTGGGGACAATGTGGGAGGTGGAGTGGTTGAGGAGGGGTCCATGAGCAGTGTCATCTATCCTCTAAATCTTAGCAGAGGAACAGGAGGGACTCCTCTGCTGATTCTCTCCTGGGAGGGTTGCTCATAGACCATCAGACTCTTCTTTATTCATACAGAAGTATCCTGTGGGGTCCTGGGAAGGAGCTCTTGGCCCTCTGCTTTGCTTCTATACATTATGTCAAAACGGCCAGCCTCTTCATCACCGATGCAGGATTGGCAAATGATCAAAATGTAGGTAGAAATGCTAAGCAGGGCTACTCCAAAGTAAGTCCCATGTTATTCAGTGGGCTTACTCCCAGGACTGTGGCCATGTGATTGCAGCCTTAGGCTCACCAAAGGAATACTGTGTTGGGGAGAGCTGTATTTTTCTTTTCCATTTTGCTGCCCTTATCTAGGTACAAGATTTAGATCGCTTTCAACAAATATAAATGGTAATCATAAAACATTTTGAAATACAAGTGAATTCTAAAAAGTCTTTGTGCTGTTGCTTGGGCTGCCACCACTGTCTTTTTCTTCATCCATCCAGTCCTTTTCACCACTTCCTCCTCCTAACTGCAAGGCAGCTTCCCCATCTAGTGCTTCCAGCCGCCCTGCTGTTTCTCACCTAATAGCAGATCAAGATGGGTAGCCCTGTTGGTCTGTCTATAACAGTAGAAAAGGGCAAGAATCCAGTAGCACTTTTCTAGTCCGGGTAGTGGGGGAATTTCACCATGAGATTAATTAATATTTTAAATTAATATTTCTAAAACGTTTTTTAGAATAAATTGTAGGCTGCAGTTGTATCCACAGTTTCATACAGTGGAATATATCACAGTAAACATCTCTGGGATCAGGTTGTTACTGTGTTGATTTAAAAAAAAAAATCTTTTGATTTCCATAGGTATTAGAGATATTGTTGCAGTTTTTGAGAAGTCCTTTGTATTCTTCCTTCACCATTGTATAAATTTGATAAGCATCACAGCAGCATTTTGAACAATTATTTAATGAGGTGGAGATTAAATTGAAACAAATTGAGCCTGTGTCTGTTGCAAAAATGTCCTTACCTGAGGCTGGTTGACACTGTGTGGAAGATTTATTTCTAGCATGTTCACCACATGGTAAGTGTCCTGTTTGAAGAGACAGACAGGGTACATTGTATACACACAGCAGGAGGCCACAGTTAGCGGGCAGCTCCTTGGTGATGTCAGGGGGTGTGGCTTAATATGCAAACGAGCTCCTGCTGGGCTTTTTCTGTCTGTTATGCATGGGTGTGGACAACCTTATCTCAGCTACAGCCTTGCAGGCTACCCCTATTAGGCTGCATGTTTCCTGTGTCATCCTCTTCAGCTCCCCTTTTGTATAATGTGTTATTACCACTTGACGGCATATCCTAGGATATTTGGCAGGGATGTGTGGCAACAGTAATTTGTTTAGTTTTCTCTCAGTTTTTACAGTAAAAATGTACCAAAATTATGACTGTCGCAGTTAAAATAAGAACAGAGTTTTTGTGTAAATGTTTGTTTTCCTCAGTTGGATTCTTTAGTGGAAAATCTGAGCTTGAAAATGAAAAAAATATATATTTTTAACGAGTTTCTGAAGCCTTGTGTTCTAGGAACAATTAGTTGCACATGTTGGCAAAACTGGATTTTTGTTTCCAGCTGGTGAAAGGCCTAATTGGTGAACAGCAGAACTCTAAAAACAAGATGGTGAATATAACCATAGGACCTGCTAATAATATCCTAATCTGTTCACATCTCAGGTCAGGGTAGGAGTGGAGTGCTTCAAGACCATGTGCTGACTGGCTTTTGTACAAAATGTCTCATCCAGAGAGCTTTTGTTTTCAGGGACTGAGAGTCCCATTTTAGTGGTTTGAATTGCTCCAGGACAATGGCTTCAGTTTCTCCTTGTTTCTACTGCTGGTGAGAGATGCTGGATTCAGAGAGGCCTGTGCAAATGAAAATAAAGAACTGGCTTGCTGGATCAGACCAAAGGTCTTCCTAGTTCAGCATTTAGTTTCCAATGGCAGCAAACTGTACCTTAAGCTTATATACATAGTGTATGGAAGATTTGTTTGCACGCCTTTAAAAGACACAGTGAAAATGGACCTGGTGTGTAGATAAAGGTGGCAATGCCAGTGAAATAACTATGGTTTTCAGCTCCCAGGTCCCATCTCAGCAGTGGTTCCTCTGCTTTGAGGGGTTCAAAACCACACTCCAAAACAGGGATTGTCATACAGTAGCATTCTGGTTTTGGGGCAAACTCTATGGTTTTGAAGGCAAAAATGATAGTTTTGCCCCCAAAACCAGATCATCATGTTCAATGTTGCCCACCCCCAAACTGCCCCCAACCCCCCTCCTGCAACAACAAGGGGACCTGGAAACCCTGGAAATAAGTAGGGCTACGACAGGTTGTCTGAATCAAACACAAAAGGTTAGGGATAAGACAGTAATTGAGATGGATTAACATCTTGCAGAGGGAAATAGCTGAAAGGTGATAAGAACAGAGTTCAATAATGGGAATTACTATTTTCTATTAAAATAACTACTAACGATTTTTTAAAAATTAAACTAATAGCAGGCTTGAAAAGGCCAGGAAGGAGCTCGTTTTATGTGTGGAACTCATTGTCATAGGAAGCTGAGAAAGCTATAATATGTGATTGCATTTCCCCCTTTTTTCCTTTGAAGAAAATTCAAAGTCAGCAAAGATGTCTTCTAGACAGTACTTTTTAATTCTCGAAATATCAGATTAATGTGAATTCTTTTTGTTTCCCTGACATTAAATATGGGGTACTGGAAAATGCTTGTTAAGGGCTATTTGTTTGGAAGGCACTGCTGAAATGACTTGGTTTGATTTCTTGGCAATCCAGTGCTTGAGATATTACAGGGTTCCCCCCCCCCCCCCCAAAATGCAGGGTTTTCATTTCCTTAAAGAACCCTTTATCTCAAGTCATATTTACTTTACTTTATTTGAAGATAAAATTTCAGGCCTGGATTTTAGAATCAGTTGTTTAAAAACTGTATTTAAGCAAATGTTTGCATCTTTCATGAGGAACTGAGGCTCCAGAGGTTATGATGATATACTGGCCAGCTCTCCAGGAAAGATCTTAGCTGTTTCATTTCTCTTTCCTTTTTTACCTGCCACATAAACAGCTCCTTCTGAGGTGACATTTCCATTGGCAAAGGTAGATTGGCATCAGCAAGTAAAGACTATGCCCTTTCCTGTCCTGGTGCAGAGTACACTGGCAGCATGCTGGAGTTGATGTCTTGTTCCTGGTTCCGGTGTACAAAGCTGCATAATCAAAGAAACAGTCTTCATATTTGCATTGTAAGACTCTTTGCCTTTGGTTTTCATGGACCTTAGCATTCATCCATCTGGGCTGCAAGAGGCATGAATGGGAGCTCAGCTTTCCAGCCAGTCCAATAAAAGATAATGTTGGCTAAATTAGGTGTCATATTTTCTCTTTTTTGCCAAGAGAAAGTCTTTTATTTTTTTGAGCTATTTCTATTTCCAGTCACTGAAGCATCCAGGGTATGTGCCTTATATCTTGCTTTATGCTACCTAGGACTTTAGTGTCTGTGTTCCCTTTCCCAAGCAGTTAGAGGTTCAGGGCAGCCTTTATGAACTTCTTGTCTTTTTAGAGAAGAGAAAAATCTGAGAATCTGTTTATGAATGTATAGGTAGAACAGGTGCTGTGGGGCTGGAGCAGCAAGCACACACAATTACACCAGTTGTCCATCCCCTAAATCCCAGCCATTCTGTAGGCATCCTAGCAGTTTCTCCCAAAATTGGGGCTGACTTTTAGGAGGAACTTTGGCCCATCAAGGGCTGCTACAGTGTGCCACTAGCATCACTGATTATTCTTAGGACACTTGGTGTGCTGGGTACTGTATCAAACACGTTTTGTAATATTAGAACTGCACTCCTAAATCTACAAGCTGAAAACCTTATGTGCAAATGAGACTGAGTGTCTTCTTACTGAAATATTATTTCCCCTTCTTTGGGTATATTTTCATTGGAACCCGGAAAGTTAAGTGTGCAATTGTGCCCTACCATGGAAATAGGTTACTGTTTTGCTTGCATAATTTCCCATTATAAAATCATAGAGGAAGTGAGTGAAGGATTGCTTTTCTGGTCTGAGCCTCTATCTTACTCCTGCATATTCTATGCAGGGGTGTCAAACATATGGACTGTGGGCTGGAACCAGCCTGTTAAGGACTCATATCAGGCCCATGAGCAACTGGCTCTCTCCTGTTTCCTTTTCCAGGGCTGTTGCTGCATCACAGCTTGCTTTCACACCTCTCTCTCAGTTGTGAGGGGAGAGATAAAAATACAAGCCGCCTCCCCTCCATTGATTGAGGTTTCTTCTGCATCTTTCTGACTGAGATGGAAAGAAAGGAAGGGGGAGAAAGGGAGGGGGAGGGAAAGATAGATAGATAGATAGATAGATAGATAGATAGATAGATAGATAGATAGATAGATAAATTTATTGTCATTGTTCTCAACAAAAAGAGAGCAACGAAATGAGGTGCTCTTCCACAAAACATACCAACACATCAAACACACTTATTCATATTCATACCATTTATACCAGAAAGAGAGAGAAAGAACAGTGTTTGAGTTCAGTGGCACTTTTAAGCCCAACAGAGTTTTATTCAAGGTATAAGCTTTTGTGTACATGCACACTTATTCAAAGAGAGGGAAAGACAAACACAATTTACATTGTTTTCTTTGAACCCTGATCACATACAAGCATTGTTGAAAGAAAGGAAGGGAGTGTGAGAGGCATGCCTTGAGATAAGGGAAAAGTGGAATTAAAATGAAATTATTTTGGCTTATTCTGAAAAGTTTTTTTAAAGATTAGATTTCCTTGTATCTATCTGGGATTTACAGTGGAATCCTGAGGAGAGTTACTCCAGTCTAAGCCAATTGAAATGAATGGGCTTAGACTGGAGTAACTCACTTTAGGATTGCACTGTTATTTCCTTTCAAAAAGATCTTAACTAGGAATTACAACAGTTGGATTGGATTCCATTGTTTAAGGACTGGAAGTAGATGGCTGAGTATTTAAAAATACATTTATGGTTCCATATGTTCCAGTTCAAAATGTCTCCTGCTCTCCCCGCCCACCTCACTGGGTACCTTTGTTCACACTAACCCCCCCCCCCTTTGCTTTTAAAACTGTTTCATTATCATCACTAGCACTGAGTGCATTTTGCCGAGTCTCAAATTACTTAGACAGATTCCCTCTCCAGTTCTAACAGATGAAGAAAAAAGAAACTTAACACTGCAGCTTGCAATCTTTATTTGTGGAAAGGAGCAAGAGTTCAGTAGCACCTTAAGGACTAACAAAATTTGTGGCAGGGCATGAGCTTTTGCAAGTCACTGTTCACTTCTTCAGATACAACTAGAATGTGAGTCTATTTGTCCTTATATCTTGGAGAGTGGAGTAATTTCAGATGCCAAATGATAATGCAGACATTGTTAATGAGACAGAAAACAGGTCTTAATTCAGTCCAGGAGGATGCATTGTCTTGCACTTCATTATCAGTTGCAATTCAGCTGTTTTTCTAATCTCTTTTTAAAATCCCTTTGTAAGAAAACTGTTATTTTTACATCAGCAAGTGAAGGTCCTGGTTTTAATATTCTCCCACTGTTTTTTGAATGTTGTGGTTTCTGATATAAGACTTACGGTATATCCTTTTATTCTTTGCATCCTCCTGGACTAAATCCTCTTGGACCAAACTGAGACCTAGGTTTCCTGTCTCATTACTAATTCTGATATCGCCACACCTACTACCCCTCTGCATATCACATCTAATCCAGTCAAGCCTGCTGTTGTCATACATCTGCTGTTGCCATTCAGCATCTGAAATCACCTTCATAAAGTTTTTATCTCTTGTACCTGGTATTACATTTTATGGAACACATGGCCAGGTCCAGCAAAGTGACATTTATATCAGATCCATCCCTCATAACAAATGAGTTTGACACCTCTGTTCTACAGCAAAACAACACTGAATCCAGCTTCAGATCTGAATTTTAAACCATTTGTGTTGTGTGCCATTTTCAAAGTTAAACTCAAGGGAAAGGACTTCAGAGGCTTTGTTCAGTTGCTTTCCCTTTAGATTGAGACCAATTCCCCACTCACCTTGTTCCAGTCTCGTTGCTGCTTTTCCCATGGCGCTTCTGCTGGATTCTGCACAAGCTGCCCCAGGGCAGCGAGTTGTCCTGCCTCTTTTCAAGTTTCCTCCAAGCCAGGCAGAAACCAGTTTTCAGAGGATCCTGCCTGTTGTGGAGGGAACATGAAGAAAGGCAGAGCAACTTGTCCCGTAGCAGCTTGTGTGGAATCCAGCAGAAGTGCTGCAGGAAAAGGAGCAATGATACCGGAACAAGGTGAGTGGGGAATTGGTCTGAGTCTTCAGGAGGTAAAGTGTCACCCTTCTCTTTCCATGAGGTATTTGATGCTTTCCCCAGCCAGTCTTCTGAAACTCAGGTGCAAATAGTACATGCTGATGGGCTCTTGGAATGTGGGTCTTTTCCCATTCTTGAGCAACAAATTTGGTTTGTTTGTTCTTACAGAGACTGATAGTTTGCCTGGAGGAATCTATTTATATTCATAACATTAAGGACATGAAGCTGCTGAAAACAATCCTGGACACCCCTCTGAACACAAAAGGTAAGGGTCAAAGTTCACCAGAGGAAGAAGTTGAGAGGAATGTCCCTAGTAAAGGAGATCTGAATGCTCACTGGAAGGGTTATATGACAAGAAGGGACCTCTCCCCAGTTCTGCAGTGTCAGTGTGTAAAATGTGAGTCTTTTAAAGGACAAGATCCTCAGGGTACAGTCTTTTAATGGAGAGCACTTCCTCTCACTTTTTAAAAATGTCCAGAGAAGAGGGCTCCTGCAGCTTTCTGCTTCTAAATTTTCCTTTCCTCTCAATCAGTAAACAGGTATGTAACTCATGTAAACAGACAACCAGCGTAAGAGATATTTAGGGCAAGTTAAATTTCAAATAAATGGTGTTCCTCAAGTTGTTTTAATAGGGTTGATTTTTTAAAAAGAAAGCTTATCATTTCCAGTTAACATGCCCCTAGCCAGCTAAATGAGAGTGTGTCTTTTTTGTATCCTTCTCTGCTCCAAATATTATGTCAGATGAGAATAATTTAAGACCATTCTGCCAATGGAAACCCTGGCATCAGTACCTGGCTTGGACTCTCTTGTCTGTGCCTTGAAGTACAGTGCTTGCTCTGCCTCACCAGCTTCACCTCAGTCAATTCAGAACTTTTTTTTTTTACTTCCTTAAAATCTTGCTTAGGCATAATTATTGCCATTGAGAAGGCTTGCTTCTTTACTTGTTGTGCTATCAATGAGAGTATAGCTGGCTTTTCTTTGATAGCATCAGAAGAGCAGACTCTAACTTGATCAAAATGGAAATTAAGTCTTTCTGGTCCCAGCTAGAACAGTAGTCATACAGGCCATCTTGGTGAGCAGGACTTGACTGACAAGTTGCCACAGAAGCTGAACCAAATAAGGCTTATCTTTTTCCAAGCACTTCCTACCTTGACTCAGGTTACAGTTCATGTGCAGCAATGAATTGTCTGCTTGGGTCTTGGGAAGCCATTCTTGGTCTCCAGACTGACCTGCTTCAGGCTCTTAACAGATGGTCTCTGGATGTGGATTAAGCTCATTGAAAGCTTTGGATGTGATTAATTTTTTTTTAAATCCTCCACTACAAAAATATAAACATCCATTGGGCATGGCTTCCTTCTGTCTTAAACGAACTACTGTTTTGGTTCAGAACTAGTAACAGAATGGAACCATGCTTAATAAGGAGGCTTTGGCATGATGATCCTCATTTTTTTCACTGAGGGCTGATTATCTGCAGGCCAGTCTTATTTGCTATTGTTTGGAATTAAAATCTATTGTTTTTCATGGGGATGACTTGGCATCTTTTCATCCTGATCCTCTACTTGCTTACTCAGATGAAAATCTATTGTTTAGGGCCAGACGGCATATGATGGTAGCATAACCATGTCATCAGTCATGGCTTTGTTTTCAGTCACATATAAAATGGAGAGAGGGAGTTTATGAGATGCAAAATGCCAGAAGGAGAACGTAGCAGAAGATGTGGAACTTTTCAGTTCAGCATGTCCCCTGAAGCCTGCCCTGAAGCTTTGATGCCTGAAATGGGTAATATAATTTGTACAGTTTACTTCTCAGTTATGTCACTCCTGTTTTTCCATATCAAAAATGGATACAGGCCTGAGTAGGGGAAATTTTTCAGGATCAGTGGAACATTAGAATACATGAAGGGCAAATGTACAACGATGCGGCACAAGAGCTGTGTCAAAAGGAGCTCCTAAACTCTGAACAGAAAACTTGTCCAATGCTGTGTATGTTCTCAATTATTTTTGTTTCTCTCTCTCTCTCGCACACGCACATGCTCTGTTGCTTGCAACTTCTACTTCTCCACATTAAGAAACAAAAATATGCTGCATAGAAGTACCCAGAAAACAGTCAAAGCCACGTGATTTTATAAATGTCTGAAAAGCTTAACCATATTATGCCACCTGTGAACTTCAGAGGAGATCTCAGGAATGGTAGGATCTGGTATAGTGGTTGCAGTGCTAATCCAGGAGTGAAACAATCTCGGCTTCAAAACCACAAGTGGCCAGAAAGCTTGCCAGGCGATCTTTCACAGCAACCTTTTAAGATGATAGAAGGATTCAAACAACACACATAACCCTAAGTAACCTGAAGAAAAGATGGAATAAAACTGTGGTCAGATTTCATGCTTGGAGCTGCCCCTTCCACAAGTGCAAATATATGAATCTTTGGTAATTGGGGCGGGAGGGGGCTTCTATTACATGCTCTTTAGAAACATGCATAAGAAAGCTGAAACAAACCTTGAGGAAACAGAAGCATAAGATCCTTGCTCTCTCACCTCACAGGTTTGTTTAGGATAAAAAATATCAAATGTTCTTGGGGAACAGGGCAGCACACGCTATCTCTATCTGTATCATTCTCTGCTGTGGCAGATCATAGCAGTGCACAATAAATTCATCATTCTTGACCCCAACTTGGTGTATCTTTCATCTCAGGAAAACTTCAAGTGGGACATGTGTACACTTGTCAGGAAAGTGGTAGCTGTACTTGGATTAAATAGAGCCAACAGATCTCTCCCTTTGTGTGTATGTTTAGTTTAGACTAGATTGTACTGTACTGATACTGACAGGTCACTCTGCTCTTGCAACAAAGGCTCTTCCAGCTGGTCTGTCTTTCACAACCCATTCATGGCTTTTCAGTGCCCTGAAGCTCGATCAAATTGAGAGCTAGTTTGGTGTAGTGGTTAAGTGTGCGGACTCTTATCTGGGAGAACCGGGTTTGATTCCCCACTCCTCCACTTGCAGCTGCTGGAATGGCCTTGGGTCAACTATAGTTTTCATAGTTGTCCTTGAAAGAGCAGCTGCTGTAAGAGCTCTCTCAGCTCCACCTACCTCACAGGGTGTCTGTTGTGGGGGTGGGGGAAGGTAAAGGAGATTGTGACGCTCTGAGGTTCAGCGTATAGGGTGGGATATAAATCCAATATCTTCAGTATGGCTGCCTCCCCATGATGTTGCTGCTCTCTTTGTCTCTCATTCTGTTATATGAGGCGTCTTTATACTTCAACCCATTTGCTTTCAGTCAACCCCACTGATGATTCTTTTAGAGTACTCCACAATAAGATGAGCAAAATTTAGAAGCCTTGATCACTGAAGATTACTTTTAAGTTGGTCCAAATGTAGCATTTTCCCTGCTTTGCATCTCCCATGTTTTTGGGCCAGTAGTGCAATTGCCACTGAGCGGTGCTTTGAAAATATTATATTCTTGGCCCAGTGCCAGCTGAAAGCACTGTTTAGTGATGGCAAACAGGCTGTACTTGTCCAAGCACATGACATCCCCTCACCTATGATGGGACTGTTGTGACATTTGTACACATTAATAGCCTTACACTTGTAAGAGATGTTTGCCATTAGATCAACAGCTAGGAGGGACGGTGGCTCAGTGATAGAACATCTGCTTGGTAAGCAGAAGGTCCCAGGTTCAATCCCTGGCATCTCCAGGGTCCAGGCAAGTAGGTGTGAAAAACCTCAGCTTGAGACCCTGGGGAGCCCCTGCCAGTCTGAGTAGACAATACTGACTTTGATGGACCGTGGGTCTGATTCAGTATAAGGCAGCTTCATGTGTTCACTCTCAGTAGCTGTGCCCCAAGAATAAAAAGAATAGCCATTGATTTGGTGTCGATCCACTTCCAGGTGGCAAGGGTTCCACCCAGAGGCTTGTGCTTTTGTGGGACCACTGGCTTGCCACTCCAGGTTTCCCCAGCAGGTGGGATGGGGGTGGGGTTCATTGGCAGACAGAGGGGTCACACGATGCATTTGGATCCTGTGCCTGTGCTCCATCTGCGAACAATAAAGTCGTGGCCTGTTTTATTCCAGTTCGATTCTTGGTGTGTTTATTAACTCCCCTTCCTTTCTTCCACTTAAACAGATCCTAGCTGCCCTTAAGACCACAAATCTTATCTCTGCTCTTTCAGTAATGTTTACATCAAGTTCTTACTGGTAATCCTTGGAGAACTCTGGTAGTGTGCTTTAGGGAGCCCTCTGTTTCAATGGTTCTCAAACCTTTTTTTTTAAAGGCTCTCATCGGTTGAAGTTTCCTTTATTTGGGATGCACTTCTTGTTTTTACCAGTGTGTTTAGATGTCAGATAACATTCTCCATAAATCTCATACTCTCCAAACACATCCCCTTAAAGCTTTCGTACTCTACTAGGTTTTGATGTAATGAAGACTTCATGCGCAGTTTTGGCAGTTGCAAGTCATCTTTGACCTTGTGATAAACTTTGTGTTAGCAGTACCCTGTATCTGTTCAGAAATCTGTGGCTTCCGGGCTAGTGATGGTAATGCAATGCTTACCACATGGTTGGCATTGTGATTACAGACAAGCAAAAAGCCTTTTGAAGAGTTACTGTCTAGTTTTTGGTTGTCAGTTTCTATCTATCAAGTTACAGAGACAATCACAGATCACTTCTTAGCAAGGCGCAAGAGCTCTCCCTGTATCACATAGCCAAATGAGCTCATTACGTTCTTGTATGCATTTTGCTTTGCGCATTGTGCATCAGACCATAAATCCTGTCTTGGCTGCAGCTTCAGGAGGCATCTCTCTTGCAATCTTCAAAACAGAGAAGTCTAATTGTTCTAAAAGCAGACATTATGATGTAATGGGTGGACTTGCATAATAAAAATACTACAGTAATGACAGTTCCTCTTCAGGAGTGAAGAATTAAAGCACCAGATGGAGCTTTACCATCTCTTACCTTTAGGTGTCACCAGAGTCAGAGAGATTTCCTTTTGCAAGTCCCCCACATGAGGCTGATCAGAAGTATGGAGCAGGTTGAACTTCTTTCCCAGCAGACACAGTACTTCAGCCACTGCCTTTAAGCTATGTCTGATAACGTCTTTCTCCCTTGTGCTAGGTTTATGTGCACTTTCTATCAACCATTCCAATTCGTACTTGGCCTACCCCGGTAGTACCACTGTCGGCGAGATTGCATTGTATGATGGCAACAATTTGGTAGGTACAGGAGTGACTTTTGAACCCTTAGATAAGTTTCTTTCGACAGCTCATTTTAGCAAGCCCTCAGTGCAGTTTGACTCTTGTTCTCACTGGCAGAGGAGCTAAAATGAGGCAGCACCAGACTTTTTTTTTTAAATGAAAGAGGAATGCCATATCTCTGGCACTTTTTGCTCTGTGGGTGTTAGTGGAATATGCCTTTTGCCAGCACTTCCAATGTGCTGCAGTCTGCTTTTAGACTGAGAACTGCGCAAGACTCATTTTAAGCCGCTCAGTGTTTTTTTTGTGTTATTGTTGGGGTCTCAATCAACAACTTTTATGGTGTTTTATCTTTTTATCGTGTTTAACATACAGAAGGCCCCAGGTTCAACCCTTTGCATCTCCAGTAAAAAGAATCAGGTAGTAGGTGATGACAAAGACTTTCATCAGTCCCTGGGGAGCTGCTGCCAGTCAGTGAGACTTTGGAAGGCCAGTGGTCTAAGTCAGTATAACAGATGCTTCATGTGTTGATGTGAATACAGACTGCCATGAGTAGAACAATATTTTGCGATGGCCCAAGAAAGTCACTTGCCAGACTTCATTACAACAATAACAGAGACTAGTGTCTTGGGTTTTCTGTGAAATATTATATTTGAGGGAACTCTGTTCTGGTGAAGCTTAAATGTCACCATAGAGGAAAAAGGAGGATGGAAGGCAATGGATGTGATAATGTGGAGTGTTTCCTGAATGTAAGACAAAGTAGAAGTTGGTTGAAAAAGACCAATGCAGTTGCTTAGAAAATAGTCCTATTATTAGTTCACACATGTTGAAGAAAAACAGAAATTCTGTCTCTTTATATCGTTCCATTGGTTCAGATAGTTTAAATAGGAATCCAAACTGTCTTTACTTTTTAACTTACAGAAAGATGTCTGCTTAATTCCTGCCCATGATGGTCCCCTTGCTGCCCTTGCTTTCAATTCCACAGGATCAAAACTAGCGAGTGCTTCTGAAAAAGTGAGTGCGTGGAATGGCTACTCCACGCAGTTTTTGCGTTATTTGGGGGGAGTGAGGCTTCAGACCCATTAATGTGTAACGTGTGAAGTAATGTAAGGACAGCCCTTTTGAGAAACTAGAACAGGAAAAAATAAGGACATGCAAATGACTGCTTTTGTTTCCCCCCCAACAATTTCACTTTTTTTGTTTCACTTGGGGTTTTTTTTGCATTTCCAGCTGTAACATCTTGTCTTCCATTCAGTTTGGCTGCAGTTTTCAGGGATTTAACTTGTCATCCAAGGAATCCTTCCTGCCAAATTTCAGACAAAAGAGACTCACTTTTATGGGCAATTAAATTCAAAAGGCATACTAGAAATAGAAGGTTCTGATTAATGATTGAATCCTTCCTGTAGGCCAATGCCGTTATCATGAGCTCTCCTGATTCTCCCTCCCCCTCTGTCTAATCACACTGTTTCACTTGGGTGGCTAACTGAATGCTTCCTGTTTTATTGAGAATTTGTTTGAAGGCACTAATATCTCCCACATGCTATGGTAATTGGATAAGTAGCTTCCTATATATTATATTGATTCATTTTTTAAAAAAAGTTTAACAAGTATTTAATTTATTTAAAAATTGGGGTTCTTTTCCCTATCTTTCTGAAATGTGGCAGGAGTGACCTAGGGGTAGAATCCTGGACTATATAGTCCCGATTGGATGGGAAGTAAAGATGCTATGAATGGAAATGTGTTTTCCATCAAAGCCAACAAAAATAAATAACAAATTAAAATGAATGGGAAGGGATTTGGACTCAAACTTTGTTCTGTTGCTTCAAGACCAACACAGATTCCCACTTGAATCTTTCTGTATCTTGCTGAACATAATAAGGAAACTGCCTGATCTTGTACATACACAGCTGGACTTCACTTCAGAGTACATTGGAACAGGTGCATGGTTGCATTTCTGTTCATGCTTACCTGGAAGTAACCTTCCATTGCAATCAGTGGGACTTGCTTCTCAGTAAACAAATTAGGCTTGAGTCACAAGGTCCCAATCCTAATATGACTTATAGATGAATCCTAAGTATGTTTACTTGAAACTAAGTCTTGCTGAATTCAGTAGAATTCTTTTGCTAGTAAATAGGCTTGAAGTAAGTTGTACTGAAATACATTGTTTCTGCATATTATGTACTGGACAGAGTGTTTTCTTTTGGTGGTGGGAGATCTTCATTCTGTTGTGCCTTGGCATTTAGAGGGGTCATCTGTGTGCTAACTTCAGTCTGTCTAAATTATTGTTGTGTGTTCTAAGCTCTTCCTTGAAAGCATCAAGGTGAACTGCTGCTGTGGATTAATTTGATTTGTTTGATGTGTAACTTTTTGTATCTTTACATATTTTCTTCCAGGGGACTGTCATTCGTGTGTTTTCCATCCCTGAAGGAGAAAAGCTCTATGAATTCAGGAGAGGGATGAAGAGGTCAGTATGCTGTTTTCTTCCTGTTGCAGGGATGCCACAGAGAGGATGGGTTTAGACACCCTTCCAAATGATTTCCAGGTTACAGGCTCTTGACATGTGGTTGCTGAAAATGATAGGGATGAAAGGAGAAGTGGGAAATCTTACTTCTCCCAATCTTGGTGGGTCTCTGATCCAGAGGTCCAGCTTGAGTGACATTGCATGTTAGCAGAGTTTCTGTTGTTTGCATGTGGGTTATTGCTGGCATGCTTGCCAATGATAGTGTTGGTGCAGGGCTTTGTGCTCACTCGGGCAGATTTCTTTCTGCATGCCTCCTGGCATGGCAGTGCCAAAGCCAGAGCACATCCAATGAGACCTGCCCTTGGAGGTCCAAGTACAGAAAGAGTAGAGAAGGTGAAGTGCTCTAGGGCTGCTGATCATGTCACTCTGCAAAAGCTCTAGAGAGACTTCGGAATTCTTTCCATATGCTGTTATTTTAAAGAAAGTAGGATTAGGGTGCTCTGACCTGGGTAGCCCAGGCTTTCCCGATCTTATCTGATCTCGGAAGCTAACCAGAGTCAGCCCTGGTTAGTATTTGGATGGGAGACCACCAAGGAAGTCCAGGATCATGATGTAGGCAGTGTCAAACTACCTCTGAAAGTCACTTGCCTTGAAAACCCTACAGGGTCACCATAAATCGGCTGTGACTTGGTGACGAAAAAAGGGGGGAGGGGGATTGGAAAAGTAGCCTTTAAGCATTCAGACATCAAGGCATATGCGTTCGTAAAGTTGCATGAAAGATGTAGACCTTGTTGCTGTCCACCAAGAAAGCTTCTTCTGAAGCTGAGATGGCCTCTTGATGCCCATGCTCAACAGTGATGGCTATGCTGCAGCCACAGCCTGAGCTAGATGACAGCTGTGTGCTAGGCACTTTTCAGGACAAACATTGCCACACAGCTTGTGTGCTTTGGCCGGAAAAAGCTCTCATTTGGCAGTCTGAAAATCTTCTAAGAACTGGGCATTCCTCATATTTGTGCTGTGTAAGAGAGAGTAAATATGAATTTCTTGTCAAAGCTTGGATTGTAGTTAAAATTTCCATGAATGGAAGGATTTTTGGGATCGTAGCAGATATATTTTTATTAATACTGTTACACAATAGCAATACATCAGCTGCAGGGGTTTTTTTAAAAGCCCTCGAGTGGGTGGGTCATGGGAAGGCAGAAGATGGAAAGTAATGTTGATGATGGTGGAACCAGCAGAATGTGCAGCTTACTAAATGATATACAAACATTACTTTGACTTCTGTCTTTATGCAAAGAAGGTATCAAACCAGGTTTGCGAAGATTGCAACCAAGTGGGGGGAAACCCAGAAAGTAGGCTAAAGAACAAAGTTTGAGTGGCACCTTTAAGACTTGCGTGCACACGAAAGCTCATACTTTGAATAAAACTTTGTTGGTCTTAAAGGGACCACCAGTCTCAAACTTCATTCTGTTGCTTCAGACCAACATAGCTGCCCACCAGAAAGTAGGCTATTAAGGGACAATGATGTGGGGATGTGCCAAATTGACTGCTCTGGTTTGGACACCGAACCACAGCAAAATCTTCCTGCAGAAGCAGCCAAAAGTTAGGTTTTATGTCCAGTGAGCACTTTTAATCTGCCAGTCATAAATAGAGGACTCAATTAATTATTGGATTAGAGAAATCAAATGACACAACAATAGTAATCCTTAGTAGTTATGAAGAGATTTTTCTAAGTACTCAAAACACTTCACTTGCGTTATCTGAGCAGTCCATACAGCATCTCTGGAAGGTAGGCCTGTATTACTAACCCCATATACTAAATGGGAGGGGGTCATGGCTGAGAACAGTGGCTTATGTAAGGAAGTTCAAAGACGAGTGAAATTTTGAATGTGACAGTTCATTCTCAACACCACTATGCCCTACTAGCCCTACATGGCACTTGCCCCTGTAGTATAGGCTGCAAAACCTGGTATGCCTGATGGAGTGAACAGCTCCTTTTGATGATTATAGTCTCTCATATAAACCTCTAAAATCTGCCTGTTTTTAACAGAACCTAGTACAGACTGGCCTCTTTAGTTTTGTTGCCATAACCAGTAGCCATAACAGCCTTTTTTTCTTGGCCTTTAGGTATGTGAATATCAGCTCTCTAGTGTTCAGCATGGATTCACAGTTCTTGTGTGCATCGAGCAACACTGAGACAGTGCACATCTTCAAGCTGGAACATCTCACAGACAGGTGAACAGAACTGCCTTGAATATGTGGTGAAGAGATTCACCAGCTTGTTATCATCTTGAACCTTTTTTTGTGATTCTGGCAGATAAATGCTTGTTGCTGCTTTAAAAATCTATCATCCATTCCACCTTTTCTAGTTTGTATTCCTAAACAAGTTTTGAACTCATTTCAGCTGCCTCAAGAACAGCCACTATCTATTCCTTACCAGTGTGTGTGACTCTGGATACAACCAACCAGGCTGCAGCTGGTGTCAGAGTTACTGTGGGAAATAGAAGGGAGGCCAGGAAGCTTCTCTCGCAAGCCAGCAGGAGAGTCTCATTGCAAGCAACCAGTCTGCCATTGGCCACAGAGTCTGAGCTGCTTGCTTATTGGAAACCTGTCTCTCATCTCTCCCAACATACAGCATTAGCCATGTTTCCCCCATTTGGCTGTATGTCACTCCCTGGTGAGCATTAGCTGTATGTTGGATTAATCTATCGCAGCTTGGCAGTAAGAGGTGGCTCTGGTCTCACCAGGGAGTGACATACAGCCAAATGGGGGAAACATGGCCTATGTATTTCTAAGCTGTCATTGCTGGAAGGTAGGATTTGGGTATTTGTGTGTCTGAGCTCAGTCCTATCCGGTAGGTGACTGCAAAGGACTGAGCCTATTGTATTGCTGGTAGCCTACGTGGCTTGGGATGTGAAGAATCAGAATGGTTATCTTCACAGAATTCTGTGAGTTGATCTCCTGCTTCATTTCATGTTCCTATCTCAAATTTTCTGACCATATTTGATTCTACTTTGTTTCCCATGTTTGCATTTCAGTTACCTCTGATTAACAGCACATCTTGTTTAGGTGTGTGATTAGTTTATTCACGGACACTTGCATAAAAGCTTTCAGTTTCTTTCTCTTCAGCATCTGTTAACGTGAATGATGGTTATGTTGATCTTTCTATTAAGTCTGAGTGATGCTATTCAATCAGACTTTGTATTAGAGCCCCTGATTGCTGGTGCTACATTTCACTTCACTTGGTTTACGTGTTTGTCGTTTCCCAAGTAAAATAGTCTGCAATTTTCTGATTAAAAATGTCCTAATCCAGTCCACATTAGTTCACTCACTTCCAAGATTGCAACATTTAAACATCCTATTTCTCATTTTATGATTTGGAGCTTGCCTTAACTTATATATCTCATGTTCTATGTTCCTGTTATATGTGTCAGCCGCTTTGGACTTTTTTTTAGCATCCATTCGTATTAACAACTTAACGTCCTCTCGACTGTAGTCCAGTTGCATCATTAAGAATAGAGATATTTGTACCTGTCACCTGCTTTTCCTCAGTAGCTGATTGAGTGCTACCTGACCTGGGGGCCCATCTTCCAGCACTTAATCTTTTTTTTCTTTTTGGTTTCATCATAGATAGAGCTTTTAAGGTATGAGATGAGAAGTGGTTTTCCATTGTATTCTTCTGTGCAGTGCTAATCATGGTTAGCTGAAATGTCACTGCCATTATCTGTGATAGATCCTCTGCCAGTGGCTGTTGATTCCTGAAGGGTGTATATGCATCTTAGGGTATGGATGCATCAACATGTGTCTCTTGATTCCTGAAGGGTATGGATGCATCTTAGTCTGATGTCTCAGCACTGACCGTTCTGCCTTGAATGACTATGCTAGGACTTTAGCCTCTTGATAGACTCCAAACTCCTTATGGCAGGGGTGGCCAACAGTAGCTCTCCAGATGTTTTTTTGCCTACAACTCCCATCAGCCCCAGCCAGCATGGCCACTGGCTGGGGCTGATGGGAGTTGTAGGCAAAAAACATCTGGAGAGCTACCGTTGGCCACCCCTGCTTATGATGTTGCTCTCAACTTTGCTGACACACACAAACCCCCTCACCATGTTAAGATGTGTATCCGAGAGGGATGTGTACATAGTACTTTCCATACATAGAGAAGACAAGTCGCTTCCCCGAGGTATTTACAGTCTAAATGTTGACTTTGTGGAAGGTACCAAAGGGAAACAAGGGAGGCAATAGGTACCAGAGGGAAATGAGGGCTGAAAAAAATGGGCAACAAGGTATGTATGTGAGCAAATGAAGTGGCATGTGTTTCAGCTTCATTTCAGTTAGGGATGAGAGCTTTGTTGCTGTTGTAGGGATGCTCTCTGCTGTAGCTCTCAGGTGGACTGTTGGTGACTGATACTTTGTCATTCGTAGCCGGCCAGAGGAACCCGCATCCTGGAGTGGCTACATGGGCAAGATGTTCATGGCTGCCACGAACTACCTCCCTTCTCAAGTGTCAGGCATGATGAGCCAGGACCGGGCCTTTGCCACCGTGCGCTTGAACTCCTCTGGACAAAGGAACATCTGTGTGCTCTCCACGTATGTAAGCTGTGGCTATAGCAATGGAGCAGCAACTTCTTTTACTTACGCAGAGGTCTCTTTAAACAGCACAGAAGAGAACCTCTTCAATGTTGCATTAAATATATCCTGGAAAGCTTTGCTGGGCTTTATGGGAAGAGCGATATACTCCAGATCTCTCCCTTCCTGTATCTCCTGCATGTTCACTTCCTCCATATTCCAGGAAACAACTAAAAACTGTCTATACAGGATATGATCAAAACACAATATAGAAGCTATTCTAATCTGCAACAGTTCTGTTTCATGTCCCACTGTAGTTTTTGATAGGTTTGCAAATGCAGTTCTGAAAGATTTGCAGAAGCGGTCTCAGCGTGGGGAATTAAGTATTTGAAGCTGGAGGGGAAAAAATTGTAAACTTGCAATATTGTCTCATTAGAGCTTTGCTGTCTAAGAGAGCCAGTTTGGTGTAGTGGTTAAGTGTGCGGACTCTTATCTGGGAGAACCGGGTTTGATTCCCCACTCCTCTTACACCTGCTGGAATGGCCTTGGGTCAGCCATAGCTCTGGCAGAGGTTGTACTTGAAAGGGCAGCTGCTGTGAAAGCCCTCTCCAGCCCCACCCACCTCACAGGGTGTCTGTTGTGGGGGAAGAAGGTAAAGGAGATTGTGAGCCGCTCTGAGACTCTTCGGAGTGGAGGGCGGGATATAAATCCAATATCTTCATCTTCTTCTTCTAACAGGAAGTAAGCTCAGGATTTTCTTAGCCTTGCTAGAAAGCCAGCAGACACAGGTAGTGGCTTACATCCTGTGGAACACCGTTATGGTCAGCAGGGATTTTCATCAGCAGAATGGACCTTCTTCATCACCCCCTTCACTATGCTTCTCAAACTGCACCCCTCCCCCCGCCCGGTGCTGCTCTGTGGGGGGCGGGATCCACAGAAGCAACATGAGGATGGAGTTAGAGATCTGCAGCAAGAAGGGGGACTTTGGAAGGAGGGACCACCTCCTTTCATTCACAGCTGTCCTCCAGTGGACCCAACCTTGTGCCCACTGTTGTTCCTATAAGAAACATCAGTCTTGCTCCTCCTCCCAGTGGCTGCTTTTGAGAAGTGCTAGTCTAGTGGAGTTTCCACATTAATGTGATGGGTAGCACAAGTCCTATGCACTGCAGCCAATATTTCTGCATCATTTCCCTTCATTGTGGTGTATCCTTTCACTCTTTGTACTTCAAGCTGTCAATGAGAGAAGTACAAAGTATCTTGATTACACAGATACAGAATCTACTCATTCAAGAACAAGTAAAATGCAGTATTAAATACATCCCAATGTCCTGTCTTTTAAAAACAGGATTTATGGCCGCATAGGACCAGTGAATACCTGACATGGCCCATCAAGGATCCATTTCAACCTGCTTTTGTGCATTTCTTGGTAGGATCCAGAAGCTGCCGCGGCTTTTAGTTACAACATCTGATGGACACCTTTACCTCTACAATCTGGACCCTCAAGATGGGGGCGAGTGTGTTTTAATCAAGACACACAGGTAATGAAATAGTTCATCTGTTTCAGCAGCATACTGAACGGTGTTGGAGAAATCAATCAGCTATAGTGAAATCTTGTCTGAGATCTTCGGTAGTTCTTGTCAGGGTAATCCACCTGCTTCTGTCCCGGGGCAGTTCCAGAGCTGTCCTGTGTTCTCACAGATTGGCTCAAATTGGTCCTGTTTCATAATTCAGGGTAGGTGTCTCCAGTTTAACTATCAGTACTGTGAGTGACTGAGGCCTAGTTCTTAGTGTGGTGGCAAACGTCTGTCTGGACTATACTTTTTTTTTTTTTCAAGTGCCAGGGTAACTTTTGGGGCTTAGGCTGTCCACATATGTCTGGGTCATTGAGAGACTGAGCAGCTTGGGAACAGAATACTCCCCCCCCCCAAACACACACACACACACACACACAATTAATCCAGTTTAATCCACCCATCATCATGAAATATACGGATACAATGCAGAGTTACTGGGTAGATTTGAGAAATTGGCCACTTTTAATTCCTTTCTTTTTGGTTCATACAATTAGATTGCTGGGCTTGGGGAAAACAGAAGAGAACAAAGAAAATGATCTGCAACCTTCAGTACCTCAGACTTATGCTGCAACTGTTGCCAGGCAAAGTTCAGTGCCTTCATCTATGATGCCAGGTGAGTTCTGGCTTTGCGTTGATAGCCCGTCACTTTGAAAAGGAGACAACACAGGCAGCTGATGTTAAACCCAATCCATTGTCTGCTGTTTATTGTCTGAATATTGTCTGTTTATCCCTGAATAACAGGGATTCTGGATATTGGCCCTGATAGCTTTATTGAACCTGCGTTTTTCTTATCTTTGGTATTCTTTGAGATATCCTGTACTTAGCAAAGGGGCTGTAGCATGTGCTGAAGTTGGTGTTGCTCTAGGTATTTAGAGAGTTGAAACAGCTAGGCTTACCTTGGCAAATGTGCCCTTCCTTCACAAGAACCAAAGCTGACGTCCATTCTACATGTTGTCTTTTCCAAGAACAAAGTAATAAACTACGTCTCATTGGAGCTGTGTGTATTCTTCACAAGGCTCTGAGTGCAGAATTCTACTTTCATTAATCAAACTTCAAGATCACTGATATATGTTTGGAATAGTGTGGTCAGTGAATAGGGAAATTATCCAGAAGGAGTAGCTGAACATGATAGCCAGTGGCTGTGATGCAAAATCTACCTTTTCTCAGTGGGGAGATTTCTACTATCTTGGTGTGCATGTGTGTGTTTTAGATAAAGTACTCACAGCACTAAAAACAGCTACAAAACAGAAGTACTATTGTAAAACTAACATCTCTTATGTGTGCTACTTATGAAGTCAACTCAGTCGATGGGATTACAGGAAAGTCCATATATTCCTTTACTAAAAGGAGGTCTAACCATGGAACTTTAGCTTTGAGTGAGATGTGCATGGAAATCTGTCGCATTGCACTCCTATATGAGTTTTACATGCCAACCGGACTATAGATGAGGAAAGACCTGAGCAACCTCCCTACACAGGTTTAAATACTCTGGTTTAAGGGCCTAACTACTCTGCATAACTCCTCTGATGTTAATCTACTTTTAAAATAGAAAAACAGTTTTATTTATTGATTTATCCCTGTTCCCCCAGTCCCACCCCTCAACCTAAGGGTGGTTCCCAAAGCCATTTGGAGGAATCAGTAAGCAATGCAAAGACTCCTTGGAGAAGTGGGCAGGTTTGAATAAATAAATGTCAGGGGGGCTGCTCAATCCTTTCTTTATCCACAGTTTTCCCACTCAAAATCATAAGATCCATAAGTGGATTTCTCTCAGCAAGGTTCAAAACGTGGGTAGAAATGGAAAATGAGCAAGGAGAAAAGTTAAAGGATCATTTTCTTTTTTGCTAAAAATTGTCTTCCCCCAAAGAGTATATTTTTTCGTTAAACAGATTTGGGCATATGGTATACAGCATTGCACAGAGATGTAATTAATGCCTAACATTATACAGTTGGTTTTCTGTTTAAAAATGCAAGTTTCAAGCCCATGTGGCCATGGATAAAAACCTAGGGCTTGATGAGGCCTTAACTGCTACAATTAAGATGCAAATATCCTGTAAGTACCTTGGTCCTTGGCCCATTTAACCATCCAGTCAATCCATGAACTTAATTCCCCTTCCTTTGCTTCAGAATATTTCAATTCATTCCTCTGTTTTCTTTGCCTAATAGGAGCCCTATCACAAGGTTTAAGGCTTTTTGGAGGTTCTTGTGAAGGGAGGGCAGACTGAATGCTGGCACCCCTGTGTGCATTCTAAACAAATGTCATTGTACTCTTTTCTACTTCCATGGCATTTTGCTAACCAGTCCCAAAATGCCGGAATTCCTCTTTGCCCTGCAAAGAAGCGTGCGTGGTTTCAACACCAAACACCAACTTGTTCTGTAACTTTGGGAGTTACACAGTTGCTTCCTGACATGCCCTCTGCAAAACACTAGTCTGCTATCTGGGTATAGCAATGTTTAATTTGCAATAAAAATTCAAAACAGTTAGATGATATGGAGTGCTTTGGAAATAAGCTTTCTCCAAATAGCAAGTATTACTATGTAGTCTGGTCTGCTGCTTGGGTCTGTCCACTTGTGTTTCTCCCATGTTGTTTTTTCTGTCTCCTGGCTATTTCCTCTCATGCCTCTCCTTTCCCTGGGCTCTGTCTAGACTTTGCTCTCATTGTTTATTTCTAGTGATTTTAATGCAAATTGGGGATGGAACCTGTTGAACATTGATGGCTGCTTTATACATGTGGCGCTGATGCTTCGATTTCATGCTAAGTCATAGCTACTGTCAGGGTTGCATCACTTTTTAAATGATATTTTAACAAAAATTAGAAGTCAGTTCTGAAAAGCGTTTTAGAGATTATCTTTGGTTAATTAAGAGCTAGTATTCAGTGATGAAAATGCTTGCTCAGAACAGTAGAACAGCTGACTCATAGGTACTTTTGATACCTTAGTCAACACTTCTCTGTGACTGCCCCTTAATGTGTGAGCTAACTCCACTGGAGAACATTGTCTGAGGTCTTATCAATGTGCTTTCTGTAATGTGATGGCCCATTCACACTTTTCAATAATTAATTACCGTAATTAATTGTGTTTTGGGTCATCAGTGGGCATAAATGTGTGGACCAGCACATAGAGGGACAAGGTTTCCAAGCTTGTATCAATTCCTGAATTTGTCTAGTCAGACTTCCAGCAGGAATCATTCATTCTTGGTCTGCCTTTTTAGACGTTGTTACTCAGGCCATTTAACCCATTCTGAAGAATGAGATTAAATCATTTATTTATTTAAGTATTTATACTTGACATTTCTCCTCAGCGAGAGACCCAGAGTGGCTTACAACATGATTCTCCTCTCATGTATATATATTTTATCCTCTCAGCAACAGCCTTGTGAAGCTGAGGGAGAGTGACCAGCCCAAAGTCACTCGATGAGCTTCTGTGGCAGAAAGCTGATAAAATCTGGGCCTCCCAGATCCTATCCCAACTGTCTAACCGCTACACTGCACTGGTTCTCTTTTTTGTGACATGATCAGAAAAGCAGACTGTTTGGCACATCTTTGGGAACCAGCATTACTCAAAATGTGAAGCAGGTTTTTTCAGAGCACATAGCCTTACAAGGACCATCCTGAAGTTTTTGTCTCGTTTGCTGCCATCTTGCTTTGATCATTCAATTGTATTATTATATGCTACTTTTTAAAATTCATATCCTAATTGCTGTGAGCCACCCTGAGCCCACTTTTGGGATGGGGCAGGATATAAACGAAATAAATAAATACATGCTCCTGCTGGCCTTTCTGAGTCTTGGTTGGAGCAGGAAGGGTATCACTTTCTAGTGCTGTATAGTGGCCAGAATGGCTCTTTTTGGCAAGTGTGCCCTGATCCTGGACCATGAGAGGGTGCCACTTCACTTCACTGAGCAATATGGTATGTAGGCCTTGGGGTGTCAAGCAGGCATTCTCCATAGCCACACTCATGGATCCTCATGCAGGAGTGCTTCAAAAGTTTGTTGGATGTGCAGCTGGAAGCTCTAGGTGGCGCAGTTTGGTCACCCTGGGTTGCACTAGCGGATTGACATGGGCCCGACAAACTTCAGTTAAAATCTCTGCTTGCCAGTTATACATGGGCAAGTTGTCATTTCTCAGCATGGGCTTTACAGGCTTATGACAGAGAGAGAATAGGGTTGCTCAAGCATATAGCCTCTTGGACTTCTTGTAGGAAGGACAACATAATGTGTTCCATTTCTAAGTTGGTGTCTAGTTGACCACACACTCCTTTGCTTGTTTGTTGTGCATTTCCTCTGAAGCAGCTGCTGCTGTGGTTTTTACAGAGAGCATTTAAACTGAGATGGGTCGCTTTAACCCATTACGGCTGTTCTTGCATTCCTTTATCTGACCTCTTTTCTGCATTCCTCTTACGCAGTCAAATTATGATGTGTTTTCTTTGCACAAAGAACACTTTGTGCTCATTTAAGTGACTGCAGTAATCAAACTTCACACATCTTGAACTTCATGGAAAACCTGAGGCTTGTCATGCTAAAGCTAGTGGATTGTGCCTTCATTTACTGGATTGCTGTGCTTCACCTGTCCTTCCCCTACTCCTGTTTTGTCAAGCTCTAGATAAAGAAGAGAAGGTTGTTAATTGGCACTTCCTGGTCTGTGCTTTTGGGGCTCTTGCATTTATCTATAGTGCTTTTGGTAACTTTTTTGCAGGCTACTCAGAAGATGGAGGAGCCCTCCGAGGAGAGATTATACCAGAGCATGAATTCGCCACTGGGCCTGTGTGTCTGGATGATGAAAATGAATTTCCACCTGTGAGCATTAGGAGTACTTAAGACAGCAATATGGGCCTCATGTTGAAAAGGAAGCATTAACCTCTTCTTCCAAAAGGGATATCCCTTCATTTCCTTTGTGACAACTAACTCTGTTACACTCTTAGAAATGGACAGATAATTCCTGCCATGACAGGGCCGGGCATGGGGAGGAAGACTTCTTGTACAACTCCTAATTTATAATGGGCTATTTATTCTCCTGTTCTTACATGGGGCTGTTAGCTGACTCCAGTCTAAGGGACCGACCAGGGACACAGGACCTCAAGGTGCCGCTAGCCCATTTGCTTGGACCGGTGTGCGGATCAGTGTTAATTAGCAGTGGCTCTCTGCGGACAGTGTGAATCTGGATTTTGCAGTCAGGATGAGAAAAAAATATTTTAGATGTCAGCAGGAGGGACTTTTAAGTCAACCTACCTGTCCCTGCAATATTTTCAGCTGCTTTCAAATTGTCGGTAATGCAGCTAAAACATCTGTAACAAGTGCAACTGACCAACAGGGCTGACAAAGTTTTTGTGGGGACTGGCCTACCCCCATAACTCCCTTAACTCAGCCCCTTTGTGGGACCCTGTGCCTTTCAGGGGTCCCACTCTGTCCTCATTTCCTTTTGTGGCCCAGTGTGGAGGAAGAAGGAAAAGCACTGAGAGGTACCCAGTGGGGCAGGATGAAGAGAGGGAGACAGGATGCATCGCTTAAGGGAGAGTGCTTGGGACAGGAGGCAGGGTCTCACTTGGCTGTTGCTAAGAATCTGAAAAGGGGAGGGAAAGCAAGCACCAGCCCTGGCAAGATGCCTACCTTTGGTGACCTTTAATGCAAAACTTGCAGCTAAACTAGCCTTCATTAACGAAGGATTAAAGTATAAAAGGAGGGCAAAAGGAGACAGGTATTTTTATTTTTAAGAAGTGTCTTGATCTGTTACTGAAGGTAACTTTAAAAGGTATTTTGGATAACTTTTTACCTAGAATCAATCTTTGTTACTTTGTAATTAAGGCCCTTTAGTATTCTGAGAATCAACATGTGTTATGTTTGCTTTTGAATCCAAGCAGAGTCTGTGTTACCACTGCTTATTATTTGCTAATACTAGCTGGGAGTGGGAGAAGAAGAACAGGAATTAGCCAAAGTAAGCTCCATTGTGGGGAGGTCTCATGCAAGAAATGATCCTTGGTTTGTTGGGGCAAAATAGCATGGTTCTTTCCAAGTGACCCTGTCCCTCTCATGTTACTGGAGAGGCACAGAATATTGCCGTGGGGAAGAAGTTTCCATTCCATTGCTAGTAAGTATGAATGGGCACAGATTTATGTGGGGGAAACATTTTTGTGATCCACTGTCTGCCTGCCTTGTGCTTACTGCTGCGCTTTCCCCCTTTTCTGCCACTGCTTGCTACTGCTATGGCCATTTGACCCAGGAGATCTGGCCAGGACAGTGCTTTGCACAGTGCTAGGGTGTCTGTACACACTGCCATTCTTTGTCTTAAGGCTGGGAAAAGTGCAGTTTGCTACTCTTGCTTCTGAGGTGGGCGGGGAAGCAACTGTTGCTGTTCACCACAAATGCTCAGAGAAGCAGCAAACTGAACCTGACTGAGGACATGATGGGTTTAGTTTTGCCATCTGTCACTGAATGGATAGGTTAAGAAAAGCAAAACTTGGTGATAGCTGTGTTCCCCATTGATCAGGTCAATGCCAAGATTCCTGTTCTGCTGTGCAATTAAGGAGCTGGTTGTTTGGTCCGGCATCTTAACCACACATGGCTCTGAACACTTTTGTTAGGGAGTATAATAAAAAGAAGTGTTATATCTATGTGTGTGTTGTATCACTGATTTGTCTGTTATGCCTTCTGGCTGGCTTGATTTTGTTGTTGCTGTCGCTTTACTTGTGCAAATATATGATTACTGAGCTTCTAGGGTTCACTACTATATACACAGATGTGCTCAGCAACCTCCTCGAGGTGACTGAGATGGTATTGCACATAAGGTTATGTTTCATTTTAACTTTGGCTGCCTTAATAGGAAAAGGGTGGGTTAATTGGTATCGATCATAGTTATTTAGCTGTTTGACCTGTGTCTTGCATATATACACCTATTTTTTGGCGATGTTTATTCTTCTTTCTCAATACACTGTGGAACTCTTAGTGTGTTAATAAAGCACCTTTTCATAGGAACATGGTCTCCTCAAGTGTATTGTAAGAAGCATTTATTTCTTGTAACTGAATTAATAAACATTAAAAATAGCTTGTCTCTCAGCAGAAGTGCCATCTAAATCCTGATCTGCTTTCCTTCTCTGTAACCCCTGTCCCATGTATTTATGCTAGTTTTATTCCATCTTTGGAATGTTTCGTATATGATGATTTTCCTGAACAAATCTGTTTACTCCATGTAGGAGGCTCACCCATGAGATACTGTCGAACTCTGATATGTGGTCTGATTTGGAAATAGTCTGGACCAAATGAATCAGTTGTTCAGACATCTGACCCCATCTGCAAATTTACCTTCTGTTACTGAGAGACTTCCAAACCCTTGCACATCACCACTGCATGATAGGGCTGGGTAGCCTCACACTCTTGTGGTGTTCGCCTAACAAACTGACCATTCCTGCTGGGACAGCCAGAAAGGCCTGGTATGCAGCTTGAAGGCTGGGGGCAGGGCTCAGTAGTAGAGTACTTTTCTGTGCCTAAAGAGCCACTTCTGGCCAGAGTAGACTAGTGGGCGTCAACTAGAAGGTCCAGAATTTCTGGTGGGTTGCAGAGCCCCACTTGTTTCATTAATTCCTCTAGCCACCATTTTTGTGTTGCTTTTTGGAAAGGCCTTCTGTTTTGTATGCATAGCTACAGAGCAAGAACACCATGTGTGCTGCTTTTTTTGCACACATGATGAAAGAAGCAGCAGGATGGTAAGGCAAGGTCATTCAGTAGTAAATATTCCCATTTTTAGCAGGCAGTCAGAGGCACCCACACACACACGCATCATCTCTCTCTCTCCTATCCTGCACAGCCTGGCCCAGCGATAAGTCTGCCTTGTGCTTTGTGAGGAGAGGCTGTGGCTTAGTGATAGAACATCTGCTTGGCATGCAAGAAGCCCTAGGTTCAATCCCTGACATTTCCAGAAGTTTCTGGAAGTAGGTGGCATATTTGCAGCATGGAGCTCCTCCCAGATGAAGTCACAACTCTGGCTTCTTTTCCTGCCATGTGAGTGCAATGTCACACAACTTCCTTCCCTTTGCTTGCAACTTAGTGGGTACCATTCTGTCACCTGATATTTCAAGGTGGCTCCTGTCTGGAATGGCTGGTGACCACTGAAGTAGACAATAGTGAAGAGGGACAGGAGGTCAGACTTGATATACAGTTGCTTCAAAAGTTCATGGTACATCCAGGGAAGATAGGACTAATGGGATATGTAGTTCCCATGACCCATCACGTATCTCTAGGTATACATAAAGCAAAATGCATATGTATGCTTTCAACACGTGCAATAATGCATTTTTTCCTTTATATTGAATTGCTACTCCTGTAGGAAAACTGTTGTGTATGATGCTGCCAAGTATTGCAGGTATTACTGTGGAATCCAGCTACTGCTTAGGGTCTGCTACTAACTATGATCAGTGCCAGATACAGTTCCTGTCTAGTGGCAGAATAAGTCCACATCATTCCATTTCAGCGCTGTAATTCCAGTCAGGAGCAAGTCCAGCATAGATAAGGCTGGTAGGATTAGCTGCACATCCGCATGCTGACATGCAATTCAGGTGGGACCTTATTTTCAGGACAGGATAACAAACCATGGCAGCAAAATCAGTGGAATTCTGTTAGGACAAAAAGATGTTGCACAGTTGTATGAGAATATGTTGGCTGCGCAGTATTTTCCCCCAAAAACTCAACTTGTGTGGCTTTCGTGGAACGATTATGCAAGAATCCATGGACACCTTTCTCTGTGAAAACTGTCTCCTTTCACCAGCATGATATTAATTGCATCTGCTCTACTCATTTTGTAATTGGTAGACTTTTGTAATAGCCTTGCTGTAATGTATTTTCTGCCAGTTGCTAATTTGGTTGCCTCGCTTAGTTTTGTGGCTTACATAACTGACACTTACGGTGAGCTAGTATATATATTATGTTTACAATCAAGACAACGAGTATCGTTCATTGAAACAGAAATCTTCTCAATCTGGGTTAGATGCCAAATAGGCAATAGATCTGAGCTAGACCATTAGAAGCACAGAATGACCCCCAGAAATGTGCAGGCTTTGTGAAATCAAAACAGTTGCATGACTCTCTCCCCTACTTCCTCTGCATGCACACAAAGCCTGTTTATAGCACATCATGCCCGATCGCATGTTAGTGGGAAAAGTAAGGCCCTTTTGTTTGATTTTGATAGATAAACTTGTGCCGTGGAAGCCAGACGAGCAAAGGAAAGAGGTCATGAGGAATGGCAAACAGCAGAGCACAGAGCGGCGGATGGGAGGTAGTTTGGAGAATTAAAACAAAAACAGGAATATGGAAGAGCCCACAAGTGAGGGAGAAGCCAGAGCCCCTCCGATGCTATTAACAGAGAATATGCTTCATTTTTTTTGCTGAACTTTCTGGCCCCTGGTGTGTGTGTCTTAAAGTGCTATGTGGGTATCAATGTACTGTATATGTACACTGCTCTATATGAGAGCCATAGTGTAAATTTTATCCTGATTGGAGTTAATATGTAACCTGAATTTTATACATGTGCCTAGCCTTTTTCTAATTTATGTTATGCATAAATGTACTTATGAAAAGTCTACTTATCTATGTCTTTGTACAGTGGATGCATAATATTTTACCCCTGCAGAATATTTTTTACAGTGAGGAAAGCAAAAAAGAATTGCAATTTATTATGTTGGCGCTCTGCTGGAATAAAGTCATCCTGGTGTCAGCAGCAGTTGTCCTTTGCCTACATCCTCCTTGTTCATGACTGAGCCCTTAAAGCTGATAGACTTGAGTGTTTTATTAATAGAATTTCTCTCTCTCTCTTTCTCTCTCTGTGAATGGAATTCGTGTTCCTTTTATTTTACCAAGCCAGTCCCTCCCCTATGCCAGTGCTGCTATTTTTAGAGAATCAGGCATAGATTTTGTTCAGAGGTAAGGGAAGAAGTGCCTTTTTAAATTTGCTGAATACATTATCAGCCCGTAAGAAAGAGAAACTTTTATAAGCATGATGGAAATAAACAGAAGAAAAAACTAACTATATAAAAAACCCCATCCTGTTTTTAAAAAAATCAGAACTATCTCCATTTTCAAAACTTCTCGATTTCGTATATGCAAGTTTTGTGACTTAAGCTTGTTGGGCCCAACTGCAACAATATCAAACACTTTCCTAAGTGGCTTAAACCACAATTTGATGTTATAACACATGCTCCTATAATGAAACAATGACAAAAATGCTGCATCACTATCTCCTTCATCCACTCTCTGTAATATAGAATGTAACTCTTACCTCTGTCTAGGCCTAACAGCCAATGAAACATAGATCTTTGAAACAGCAGCAGGCAGACAACTGGCACTAGACATTATGGAGGTTGAAGGGGGAATTAAAGAAGCTATCATCCTTTGAGGTGAACATACACGTCGTAGCAGAAGGTAACACCAGTTACAAGTAAACAACCTGCAAGAAAGCACAAACGATAAACCCCAACAAGTTTTTGTAGCTTAATACTCCCACACTAGAATATCTTGAAATGAAACATCCAAATTTAAAAACACAAAGCTCACATTTAAAAAAAACAGGATCATTACTGTGCACTAAGATGTTGAGTCACTATAGAAATCTGTTTAGAGACCTTTTAAAAAGAAGAAATCAGTCCCAAATGTCCTGTATCAGTCCAGCTGCTTTTTGCATATTTTGAGGTCTGACCTCCAATAAGTGGATTGACAGCGGCAGACCAAGTGCTGTGGGTTGCAGCAGGGTATCACTGCTGGATCATGAGAATAATCTGCTATAGAGATGTTGTCTGTTGCAATATCCTGAAGAATACCCCACAACGCCTGGTTTATTATGGGCAGTACTGCATGGTATTCAGTGGACTTGCTGTCCAAGGGATTCTGTTCCTGGATATCATTTTGTAAGTTAAAAATGAGAGGTGGATGGTGGTGTTCTTCCTGCCCGACGCTGCCATCACAGGCCTTTGCTCCACCTGAAAAGAGAGAAAACAAGATTCTCAAAGGCCTGTTCCTGCCACTATCCCTGGTGCAGCACACAAAGGGTAGTTGACATTCGGAATGTGTATGGAAAGCACAATCCAGCCAGAATTAGGCATTTTCATTGTGTTGATTTTGAACGGGGGAGCTGAATACTTGCCTATTTGTGATAACTCACAAATTGCAGCATCTATGCAACATGAACAAGCAAATTCTAATAGATGCAGGGTGGGGCCATCAATTTGTTTACTTATTTACTATATTTATAGTTTCTCTTACTGAGACTCTTAAGTGGATCACACAGTATACATCAATACAATTATGAAATATCTAATAAGCATAGGACTACGATTACAGAAAATTGAGCAAGGTGGGGGATGAGAGAACTGCTCTTGAAAGAACAGCTCTGAGTGAACTGTGACTGACCCAAAGTCACCCAGTAGCTGCATGTAGGAGTGGGGAATCAAACCCGGTTCTCCAAGATTCTCCCATGCTCTTAACCACTACACCAAACTGGCTCTCAACCTTAAGGCAAAAGCAGTCAGGAGAAATGGCATGTGTGGTGAGAGAACTGGTTGGCAGGAACCTTCAATGCCTGGATTTTGGGGACGGGGAACTTAATAGGTATTGAGAGATGCATCTGAGTTCTGGCATTGGGGGGAAAGGATGTTTTATTTATATTTGTCCGCCTAACTCTGTTTTGAATTTTATATCCAAAAAACTAGACAGAGTGATTTCACTGACCTTCTAAAAACACCTAACAAATATAAACAAATACAAACCTGTGACATAAAATGCCTTGTACTGATTCAGCCGAAGAGCCTGTAGGTTTCCATATTTTCCAGCTGCTCCACTGTTGGGATGAAATAATGTCTAGAGAAAATAAGAATCCAAAAGATTAGAGAATTCGGCCCTTCTGATCAGCATAGCAAGATAGTATGCTAATTGTGTGTTTGCTGCCCCAAAGACTAACTGCATCCAATTACTTTCCTCGTGATAACATTTAGGGCCAAACTACACATTACATTGGTGGTCAATAATGGGATCTCCTAGGCTGATTCCGCATTTGGTGTTTGCCTCCCTTTCACTCTGAGGTCGTTCCATGCAGGTGTGACTTCCCGATTCCGCACTAGAGGATTTCTCCCGGATTCAATTCCCAATCTGTTCCGTGTATTCTGATTCCGTAGTACTGCTGCTCCCGGAGTTTCCCCCACAATCATAGCAATTTCCTCATACGTTTTCCTTTTTCTTTTTTAACACGCATGCGGGTTCGGGTTACAACGCAATCATCTTTGTTTGCATTACAACGTAATGCCAGAGGCATAATACTGGCAAAGTCACATGTTTTCCTTTCGTCCTGCCATTGGCAGGTTATCTAAGCCCTGGGAAATCTGTGTCAACGATCCACCATTTTTATCCACACACGCTGAATGTTAAGCACACAGTTTTCCATTAAAAGCTATAACAAATTACAAACAGATGCATGAAGGTGGTGGGGGGAGATTTATGCAGAGAGGTTAAGGGAGAAAGTTTCCCCAACCTATCAAAAATATAAACCTATAAACATAATCAAATTCCCGTTCCCGTTTGAGGCCATACCGGGGGGGGGGGATCTATAAAGGTGGCTATTGAGCAACTTTAAAGTAGTTCGTGTAACATCGCTATTTATTTAGTTGCGTTGTAACGATCTTATTTGAAAAAAAATTATAATAGGAGTGATTTTAATCGGAGGGGGGAAGAAAGTAATCACAATGCAATGACACATTATCAAAATCACGTGGAATACCATAAAGAACGGGGGCGGGTTGAAGCAAGGAATGTATTCAGTAAAAGAAAACTGCGTTACATCGTTATATATTTTTCGCGTTGTAATGCGAAACGTGATTTGTTTAAAAATTACTTTATTTCAGGAAAATATTGGATAATTTTCAAAGGGAGTAAAATTAAGGAAGTATGATGAAATAACTGGGCGGAATCATGGGCGTGGAGTTATGTGGGTGTGTTCTACTGATGCGAGAAGTCTGACAGCGCATTGGTGTGAGTTCTGCACATAAATTTCGTGCCCCAAAACTGCATCAAAAATAAACTCGCATTTTGCCGATCTCCTAAATGTGGGGCGACACTGCTTTGGAGGCGGGTCAAACTGCCACCCCGGGTCAAGATATGCGGAAACCAACATCTGTCCCGGGGGAAGCACAGCACCGGAGCCGGAGCAAAGGCTAATGCGGAATCAGCCCAAATGTGCTTTCTTATCTCAAACAGGAGCTGAGCTAGGGAGATACATGTTTCTTAAGGCAGGGAACCCTTGGAACCAGTTTCTTTTCTCCAAGAGCAGTAAACAAATGATAATTGAGCTCAGGGGAGTGTGATCATCCTTTCCACCAACCTCACCTCTTTATATGGTTCACTCCAGAGAGGGACCAAGCAACAGAACACAAGAGTCACTTCATGCAAAAACCCTCTATCAGTTGAGTACTCCGCAGGCATAGTGGGGGGGGGGGGGGAGTGTTGTTAGAGTCTTGTGGCACCTTAAAGACCAACAGTTCTGGGTATAAGCTTTCATGTGCATGCACAGTTCATCAGATATCCAATGAAAGTACACATGGAAGCGTATACCCAGAATTAAACTTTACTGGTCTTAAAGGTGCTACTGGACTCAAACCTTGTACTGTTGCTTCAGATCAACATGGCTACCCACCTGAATCTAGCGTTGGGGATGTAGACTTTGATTTCTCAGCCTATCTTACATGACAAAAGGAATGGTACTGTGATTTAATGATCACAGTGCCTCAGAGCCAGGGCAGGAGCATTGCCATGCCACCACCGCCCTCCTCTACCTTGCCTGTCTTTGCCCATGGGGAGGGGGAGGAAGGGTGCAGGCAGGGTTGGGGGGCTTCTCCTAGGGCGCCAAAAGCTCTGTGCTGGCCCTGCGGGCAGACCTGCTGAAGTGCCCCGGCGAAAGCCTTTTACATAATCCAAATAAAACAATAGACATCTCATCTCTAAAGCATGCAATGCTTGTTCTGTGGAGAAGGAGGGGTTAGGAAAAAGTCAGCAGCACAATGTCCTGGGCAATGTGAAAGTGGGAGACAATCTTTAGCAAAAAAGAAAGACTAGGCCCAGGCCTCAGTTCAGGCCGGAGTGGCAATCCAGAAACTCTAGCGCACCCCCCCCCCCCGCATCCTCCTCACCTACCCCTGCCTTTCCATCCACTTTGGAAGACTGGTGAGGAAGAGAGGGCAGACAGCCGGCAAACCACCAGCAGCTTAGCCCTGCTCCCAATCCTCAGTCAGGCCAGGACAAGCTGGGGATTACACATGCTGCTGCACTCTTGCTGCCACCACTGGGAGCCAGCCTAGAAGGGTGCGTTGGGACAGCAGGTGGCTTGCTGACCTTTTGGGGGTGGGGGGCAGCCCAAGAGTGCCCAGGCCACATGAGGCTGCCCTGGCCACCTGAGGGGAGATTTTCTCTGGACAACTTGGGGAAGCCTCAGCGCAGCCTCTTGTGGGGCAATGGGTGGCTTACTGGCCTTTCGGTGCAGACTGAGAGTGCCTGGGGCGCATGAGGCCTAACCCTGCCATCCCTGAGGAGATTTCCCCCGGGTGGCCTAGGGAAGCCTTGGTGTGGCGCGGCCCCTGGGGGGGGGGGTGGCAGGTGGCTTGCTGGGCCTGAAAGCACCCAGGCCGTGCAGTCTGCGCCAGTCACCTGTGAGGAGATTTTCCCCAGGCATTCTGGAGAAGCCACAGTGTGGCGTGGTTGCTCCAGGTGGGTGACTAGGAATTGGGAGGTGGTGGGTGCATGTGTGCAAGCCAGGAGGATGGGGTGGGGTGTGAGACAGGTTGCGGGCTCCCATTTCCCCCTCAGCAATTTGGCCAGGGCTTACAGAGGAGGCAGCAGATATGTATGTATTTGTATGCATGTCTGCGAGCCAGGAGGATGGTTTTGGGGTAGGAGGCAGACCCCACGTTGACCATGTGGCCAGAGCTATTGGGGGAGGTGGTGGGTGTATGTGGGCTGCAGGAGAAAGCCAGCCCCAGGAGCTCTTGTGCAGTACAGAGCATGTTACTCCAGCCAGCGGCACAGAAGATCTTGGGCTTGCTTTCTCCTGCATTCAGTGGGGGGTGGAGGTGGCTGTGAGGGCCCCTCTCTTTCTTTTTTCTGTCCTTCACATCTCTCTCCCTGTCTATTTTCTTTATTTCCAACCCCCCCCCCCCACAATCTCTCTCTCTCTTTCTATTTTCTCCCGTCCTCCCTCCTTCTCTTCCTTCCTGATACAGGTTCTCTAGTTCCTTGGCTGAGGCCAAGATAGATGCTGGCATGGAACACAAACTTGTAGCCATATCCAAGATGCCTTGAAGCCTAGTGAGGGCCACAGGCCCCATGTTTTCTGGGTAGAGAACTTTCAAGATTGGGTCCATTGGCTTTGGATCCATGGATGCCACATCTTAACCCCAAGCCTTGGCAATATGAGTTGCTCAGCATAAAGCTTCAGTTCCTTGTTCAGAGACATTGGCAAGCAAGACTCCACTGCGCAATCTGGTAAAGGCATGGATAGGACCTCAGATTCAGTGTCAGATCCCGGTGTCTCTGGTTCTTCAGAGTCAGAGAAAAATTATTCCAAAGGAGACAAGGGATGGTGAAAGAATGCTGTTGGCCTTAAAGCTCATTTTTCTGACTCCGCGGTTTAAGAGGTATTTCCCCATTGGAAGGGGGTGAGACTAGAGGCAGTTGCTGGTCTTCCTGAGCCCACTAGAGAGGGTACCTGAGGAGGCTTCCCCGAATTTGCCACATCACAGATGGAACCAAAGTGGATGGATCTGAGGCCCTCAGTCCTAATGGAATAGAAGTTGCAGAAAAGGCCAAAATCTTGACAACTTCATTATCTGAATTAGGTGGGGATGCTTGGGGCTCCATGGAAGGCAAGGGTGTCTTGGGAATGTCTTCAGCCTTTATCAGTTCCAATAGAACCAGTGACCAGACCCGAGAAGGGTATGCCATTTGGTGCTGAGGTGAAGGAGAACCCCCTAGTACGAGAAGGAGAACATCGAGGAGGCAGGTGTTTGCTCTTTTTATTTGCAGATGGCTCTAAGGAGGCCCTTGTAGATGAAGCAGGCTTTGGAACCTTTTTCCTGATCAGTTCCAAAGTGGCCGATTTAAGCGCTGATGACATTGACGGCATTTGAGCCTGTTTGCTCAATGCCAAAGAGTGCTTTTTGGACTGAGCCCCCAGCATTTTCTTCTAAAGCGAGCCAAGCAAATGCACCGTATGCCCTGCCCAGTCCCCTCCAGGTCTGGAGGGGGCTGAACAGGGCATGTGGCACATACCTTTTGCCTGGGGCACTGGAAGTCCCTGTGCTAGCGCTGGACACCACAAGAAAATTAAACTGCATCATGAAGATAAAATGACTGTGACCATTTTTCACTTCAGCATTCAGTCTCTAGGTCAAAATGCACATCTGGTATTTCAAAGGCACTGGGGAAGTATTCAGGAATACACAAGCAAAACTTTGGTACAAATGAACATATATGAACATATGAAGCTGCCTTCTACTGAATCAGACCCTTGGTCCATCAAAGTCAGTATTGTCTACTCAGACTGGCAGCGGCTCTCCAGGGTCTCAAGCTAAGATTTTTCACACCTATTTGCCTGGACCCTTTTAGTTGGAGATGCCGGGGATTGAACCTGGGACCTTCTGCTTACCAAGCAGATGCTCTACCACTGAGCCGCTGTCCCTTTTATTGAAGAGGCTGACACAAAGTTTGACAGCTTGCTTATTGAAAATTCTTGTATTGGTTCTTTCTGATAAACTATGAACAAACGAAAGTTCTGTACTATCACATAATTGGTGATCTGTTATTTTACAAACCTGGGAAGAAATTACAAACTTGTAAATTACGTATTACTGGCACAATTTTTTTAGTAAAACCCCAGTTGCTGCTTTTCCTTTGTAAAGTGATATCAGGATAGTATGATTGTGAGGCCATGTTTTTGAGGCAGAATTTGCCATTTTAATCTCTACTGTTACTATGTAAGTTTAGATTTTATATATATTAAATTGGTTTTTAACTGTTGATTGTTTTTATGATGTAACTGACCCTGAGCCTGTTTTATGGGGAGGGCGGGCTAAAAAATCGAATAAATAAATAAATAAATACATTTTCAGTGGGCAGAAGGAAGGTGTTTACCTCACTGTCCCCAGCCACTTTCCCCTGTTATATTTGTTCCTGCAAACTTTGAAGTGATGCAACAGGAAGCTGAAGTAGAACAAACACATTTTGCTGTCCTACCCTTAGGTTTAACTTGTCCTGGGTTTCAGTTCTTTGCTGGTGTTCTTCAGAATTACTTCTCGTCCTGTAGCCACTCATGGAACAGTCAGGTTGCTGCTATTATTGCATTACTTGCAGCAGGGGTCACATGCCCATATCTGTGATGGAAACATGAGTATGGGACTTCAGCTAGTGGCTGAAATTGCAGATAAGAAGCAGTGGGCACAGGGAAAAAAGTAACAGTCCTCTTCCAATTCTCCATTTCTCTGCTCCAAGCTGTGTCTTCCTGATACTTTGTAAAGAAGCAGCAAGAAGTATGTTCGCAGTACATTAGGTTGCTCATTAACATGCCATTCAGCCTTCTGGTATAAATGACTGCTGCCTTTGCTATCATTCTCATTATGAAAGGAGTTCCTAGAGCCAGACAGAGAGACTAGTGGGCATGGTTAAAATTACGATGTGAGTTAGAAGAGAGCTTCCTAAGATCTCAGATTACTGCTAGTTTGTCTCGCACCTTCTCTCCAGCCACACATCTCCATGGAAGTCCCAAATTTCAGATGGAACTTAACACTTCTAGAAGAATTCCAGTCTCTGTGCTTGCCTTGGCTGTTACTATATTCCTTTGAAGTCGGCTTAAGATATTTGACTTTTACCATGAAAATAACCACTTGAAATAGTTCTTTTCTTGTGTAGCTTACTGCTTTAATATTCCAGATTCTTTGCCAGGCTGATCAATGCAGTGTGATCTTTAATGTCTTATTTTCTTTTTATGAGGTCATTTGTAACATAACTAAGAAAACTCACTTGGTGTTACCGGAGGGGTCCCTTGCCTTTAGCTTCCACAAATAAACACAGATATGCAGAGCAGCAGTAAACTCTGAAATTCCCACTGGAAGATGGTTTGATCATGAAATTAAATATTTGAAGTTCATTTCATACCTCATGTCCTTTGTTCGACCACCCAAAGAGGACCTCAGATATATCCATACCATCAAACCGTCTGTGAGGAGGGAGGCTTGCGTTTGCAAGGGACACCACAGTAGGGAATATATCCAAAGTGCTGCAGGATAGAAGAGACTGGTCAGAACGGGCAGATGAAATGTCCCTGGAACAGCAATCACTTTACACAAAGAAGGACTTTAGGACAAATGAAGTATGACCTACTGTATCTCAACAGCAGCACGTTCTAGGGCAAAATGCAGAGTTCACATTTATCTCTTGCTTAAAATAAAGATTATGGACCTGTGAGAGTAGCCATGCAATCTTAAGAACACTTTCTTGGGAGTAAGTGCCACTGAATAGACTTGATTAGCATTCTGAGTAGACCTGTTTAGCATTGCTGTTCCAGTGCCATCCTGAGCAGAAGTAAATCCAAGTCTATTTGAAGTCAATACATTTAGAAGGATGTAACTCTTCTTAGGTAATTCAATTCTGAGCGCAACCTAACTATGAAATGAAAAATAAAACATGCAAGTACTGATGATTCTATTATTTTTATTTTTAAAAAAACTTATAGCCAAGTAGAAAACTGATCTAGGAAGAAGGATAGTAGCAATACAGGCAAAAGAAGATTACAGATTTTAGTGTTCTGCACAGAAAGCCCAATACCAGATCAATTTTATACCAGATGTAATTACAAGGATTACATAAGAACTGTATCTATTTGGTACCACTCAGCTATTTAGAGTTCCCAGGGCTGAGCTATTGGTTCATTGCAATTAATCAGTATGTTTTTCTGTCTCAAAGCTGATCTGGAAGTTGGGTGACTGACGGCCTTTAGCTCTACAAGTTTCGTGTGAACCAAATTTATTAAATTTTGCCATATACTGAAATGTATTTCGAATAATAAAAAAGAAAAAAAAGCAATAATTCAATCCTTATCAATACATTACACATTTTTTTTCTCACTTCCCCCACCTCTTTGACCTCCGTCGGTGCTTCAAGCTATAGAAAAAAAAATTAAGGTACCATCCATTTTAGAATCTTGCACTATAAAACTTACATATAATCTAATAAAATATCTATATCTCTATTTATAATTCGGTCTTCTAGCTTTCCTTCAGGACATTGTTAACACACTTATTTATCTCAATATACTAAATCATATCACCTTAACCTTTTAGTTCACCCATGGTATTACACTTATCTTTCATCTATTATCACACCAATTATAGTTATTTATTGTAATTATCTCTATATTTTCTAACTGCTAATAAAAAGAGCTATCATATATTGATTCAAAAAATTCCTTCTAATAATCTATCTCCCGCATTTTCCCCAATTTCAGGTTATACTTTCAAAAACCACCAAATGTCTCTTAACTCTCCATTGCTTTTCAATATAGTCCTGAAACTTCTTCCATTCATCTTTAATTTCTTCTGTATCACTGTCTTTCAAGGTTCTAGTAAGTCTATCTATTTCACTCCAATGTAAAATTGTTAAAATCCAGTCCCATTTATCTGGTATTTCAGCTTGCTCCCACCTTTGTGCAAACATTGTTCTTGCAGCTGACAACATATACCACACCAAAGTCCTGTCTTGCTTCAGAAAACTTTCCACTTGTAATCCTACTGTCAGGCGATGGAGACTCAAGGCAGTATTCATTGAAACAATGAATACTTTATTGGAAACTCATAGCTGGATACAAAAGTTGAGACTAATACCTGGGAATGGGTGTCTCTTAGTCTTATGGAATCTACATCAAAGCGGTATCTAAACAAACCACTATTCTCAAAATAACAGGGAGTGAAGGTGCAAACTTTCACACGTGAGCTTCCGCTTATCTCTTTGCCTCTGGGAAGATGCTGGCGGTATCTACTAATGGTCACATTCCTTTGCTCTTTTTACAACCTAAACAAAGTTAACACTTCAAACGTCCTCTCTTTGATATGCATGCTAGCTACAGTATAACAAAAGGTTGTGGGTTAGTATGAAGAGTCCATTTGGTTAGTATTTTATAATTTCAGCATGATAGAGTTATAGAGCCTGACACCTACCAGAAAGGTATCTGGTGCCCTTTTAACTCCATATCTCACAATCTTCGACATCTCTTGTTGGATCATTTGCCAAAATTGTCTCACTTTTCCACAAGTCCACCACTTATGGTAAAAAGAGCCATCATGCTTTTTACATTTCCACCACTGATCAGATGCCTGCTTGTTCATTTTTGCTAACTTCATAGGTGTCATATACCACCTGTATTGCATTTTCAGACAGTTTTCTTTTATATTATTACATGTCGATATTTTCATAGAGTTCTTCCATAGGTGTTCCCATGTCTCAATTGAAATTTCTTTATTCATATTTATTGCCCATTTAATCATTTGAGATTTTACTACTTCATCTTCTGTAGATCATTTCAATAACAATTTATACATTTTTGTAATCAACTTTTCGTCTTCCCCTAATAGCACTTTTTCCATTTCTGCCTTATACCTGTAGTCCTGATATCTTTATCCACTAAAGTTTTAATTTGTAGTCTCTGGAACCAATTACATTTGTCTTGCAGTTTTTCCTCCGCTTTTAATTCTACTTTGCCACCCTTAATTTTTAGCAATTGTTTGTATGTAACCCATTTGTCTTCCTGTGAGTCAGAAATCCATTTTATAACTTCCATTGGTACAATCCAAGGTGGTTTCCTCTCATCACCATATTTAAAATATTTTTCCAAGTATTCAACAAACTACTTCTTATAAAATGATGCCAAAAGAAACCATCCATCTTCTCCTTCCCATAATACAAATATGCATGCCAACCAAATAGATTTCCATGACCTTCTATCGCCAATAACTTCTGGTTGGATAAGGTTATCCAGTCCTTGAGCCATACTAAACATACTGCTTCATGATATAATTTAAGATCCAGCAGTTGAAAACCACCTCGTTCTTTCGCATCAATTATTATTTTCCTTTTAATTCTTGGTTTTTTCCCGCCCATACAAATTCAGAAATCTTTTTTTGCCATCTATTGAATTGTTTAACATCTTTCACAATTGGAATTGTTTGGAAGAGGAACAACATTCTTGGTAAGACATTCATTTTCACGGCAGCTATCCTACCCAAAAGAGATAAGTTCAGCTTATTCCATTTCAACAAGTCAGCTTCAAATTTACACCACAGTTTCTCATAGTTATTTTTAAACAGATCTATATTTTTCATAGTGATCTCTACACCCAAATAGCTTACTTTCGAGGTGACTTCACATCCAGTTGCACTTTGAAGTTCTTTCTGTTTGCGCAATGATAAATTTTTACTTAAAATTTGCAATTTTTCTTTATTTATGTAAAACCCAGCAAGGTCACCATATTCTCTAATTTTTCCCCAATAACAATGGTAATACTTGTATTGGATTTTCAGCAATAAACATCACATTATCTCCAAGGGCTCTGTATTTATAAGTAAATCCTTTCAATTTTAGCCCCTCTATTTCCTTATCTTCTGTTATTTGCAACAACAGAATCTCTAAAGTCATTATAAATAGCAACGGAGATAGAGGGCAACCTTGTCTTGTACCTTTGCTGATAACCATTTGCTCCATTAAATCTGTATTAACACACAGTTGAGCTCGCTGTTCAGTATGTATCGCCTTCACCATTCTTATAAAGTCTTTTCCCAACTCTATTTTTTCCATCACCGCAAACAAAAAATCCCAATTAAGATTGTCAAAGGCTTTCTCCGCATCAGCAAAAAAGAGTGCCACCTCTTTTTCCGGATGTTTTCCATAATACTCAACAATGTCCACCACTGTTCTGATGTTGTCTCTAATTTGTCTCTTCGGGAGAAAACCTGCTTGCTCCTCACAGATAAACCTGTGCAGGTATTGTTTTAGCCTTTCTGCCAAAATTTTTGCAAAGATTTTATAGTCATTGTTAATCAATGAAATCGGTCTATAATTTTTCACATTTGTAGCGTCTCCGTCTTCTTTTGGTAACAATGAAATAACTGCTTCTTTCCAAGTATTTGGCACTTGCCCATCCAAACAGATATTATTCATCAATTTTTGGAGCTTTGGAACTAGTATATTTATAAGAGCTTTATAAAAATTTATTGAAAAGCCATCCGGTCCCAGTGCTTTCCCTATTTTCATTGAACTGATTGCAGCTTCTATTTCACCTTTTTCAATTGGATCATTCAATGTTTCTTTCAACATTTCTGTTGTTGGATTTACCTTCACATTTTGCAAATAAGCTTCTATTCTTTCTTTGTCAACTCGCTGGCTTTTAAATAAGTTAGCATAGTACTTGTAGAATTCTCTTTTAATGCCCTCCTGATCTACAATTTCTTTGCCACCGGTTTTAATCTTATGTATTTATTTTCCTTTCTTTTCTTCATTTGCCATGCCAAATACTTTCCAGGTTTATTAGCCCCTTCAAATGATTTTTGTTGGAGTCTTTTCAAATTCCACTCTACCTCTTTATTCAGTAAATGACTTAACTGGCTCTGTAAAATTGTAATTTCTCGCAAAATTTTCTTTCCCCCCGGTCTTTTTCTTAATTCAATTTCTTTTTTACTTATTTCCTTTTGTAAGTCCAACAATTGCTTTTCATTTGCCCTTCTATCCTTATTATTCAATGTAATTAATGTTCCTCTCATCACAGCCTTATAGGCATCCCAAACCGTTTGAAATTGTACCTCTTGGTTGTCATTTATTTGGAAAAAAGCTTTAGTTTCTTTTTCTAGAGATGCCACTACTTTCACTTTCTGTAATAAGTCATCATTTATCCTCCACCTCCTCTCTTTTTTCCTCCCTTTAGCCAACCACATCAACGGGTTATGGTCTGCACCCATTTTCGGAAGAATCTCTACTTTTTTTGTGATCAACCCCAGCTCTTTTGTAGCCCATAACATATCAATCCTAAAAAAGGTATTATGTCTGGCTGAAAAGAAAGTATAGTCTTGTACTCTGGGGTTGAATTTTCTCCACACATCTTCTAAGCTCCCTTGTTTGATTAGTTCAAAAAATGCTTTAAGTAGTTTCCCATCTGCATTTCCCCCCCCCCCCCAGATCTATCTAAGGAGTTCTGGATAGTTCCATTAAAGTCTCCCTTAAGCATTATCTGATCGTATGTTACTTGATCCAATTGTTTCATAATATCATTTAAAAAGTCACTCTTAGCCCCATTTGGAGCATCAAGTTCCAACAACAGAGTCTTTTTTCCATACATCGCAACTTCTATTGCCAAATATCTACCTTCATTATCTTTAAAAATCAGTTTTGGCTCCAGCTCCTTTTTTATGTAAAAAATCACTCCCCCCCTTTTTTTCCCTTTAGCCAATGAACCAAATTCTTCTAAAAATTTATTACGTAAAAATTTGTAATCCGATTGTCTAATATGTACTTCTTGTAAACAAATTATGTTACATTTTTGTTTGTAATCCAATGAAATGTCGCTCTTCGTTTCTGTGGCGAGTTTAGGCCATTAACATTGTAATCCATAATGATTCTTCAATGAAGCTGTGTCCCCAAAATCCTTATTGTCTGCCAAAAACCCTTCCATGCCTTGAATGTCTATTATGGAATACTTCAGTCCTTTATGCTCAAAAGTAAGTCCGGTTGGTAAAATCCATCTATATCTTGTACCTTTTGCCCTTAATTTATCCGTCAAAGGTTTAAATTGTCTTCTGTCACTGATGACCTTCATTGGTAGTTCCTTCATTATTCTGACTCTGCTCTCCACCACCAACGCTTTTTCAAATTGTTGGCTCAAGATCCTTAATAATAATAATAATAATAATAATAATAATAATAATAATAATAAGTTTATTTTTATATCCCGCCCTCCCCCGCCAAAGGCGGGCTCAGGGCGGCTTACAGACATGGCATTCCATGATTCAAATAAAACAATATACACAACAATTTAAATCTAATCAATTACATAAATAATTAAATAAAATAGATAAAATAGGTGCTATAAATACTATGAGTTATAATATCCACAAGATGGCTAGGTAACTACACGTCAGTTTAGCCGGGTTCTGTTTCAAAGGCAAGCTGGAAAAGAAATGTTTTGCAAGCCCTGTGGAATTGGTTCAGGTCCCGCAGGGCTCGCACCATCTCTGGAAGATGGTTCCACCATCGAGGGGCCATTGCGGAGAAGGCTTGCTCCCTGGTAGTCCTCAGTCTGGCCTCTCTTGGCCCAGGGATTGTTAGCAGATTTTGAGAACTGGATCTCAGTGCTCTCTGGGGGACATATGGGGAGAGGCGGTCCCTTAGGTAGGCAGGTCCTCAGCCATATAAGGCTTTAAAGGTAATGACCAGCACTTTATAGCTAGCGAACATGGTACACAACCGGCAGCCAGTGCAGATCCCGCAGCCCAGGCCGCACGTGTTCCCACCATGGTAGTCCCATTAGCAGCCTGGCCGCCGCGTTCTGGACTACCTGAAGCTTCCGTGTTCGGTATAAGGGCAGCCCCATGTAGAGGGCATTGCAGTAGTCTAGTCTCGAGGTGACCGTTGTGTGGATCACAGTTGCTAGGTCGCTGCGCTCCAAGAAGGGAGCCAACTGCCTCGCCCTCTTGAGTTGAAAGAAGGCGGATCTAGCAGTGGCAGCTATCTGGGCCTCCATTGATAAGGAGGATTCCAGTAGCACTCCTAGGCTCTTGACTTTGCGCACTGGTATCAGTGGCGCACCGTCAAAAGTCGGTAGGGTAATCTCCCCTCCCGGTCCGCCGCGGCCCACGCAAAGGACCTCAGTCTTCGCCGGATTCAACTTCAGCCCGCTCAGCCTGAGCCAGTCAGCCACAGCTTGCAATGCCCGGTCCAAATTTATAGGGACATCGCCAGCCCGGCCGTCCATCAGTAGATAGAGCTGAGTGTCATCTTCCCACTATATCTCTAGTTGTAAATTTAATTATTATGTCTCTTGGCAATTTATGCCTTCTGGCAAACTCTGAATTGACCCTGTACACGTAATCACATTGATCTTCAGTCTTCTCTGGATCTTCACCCAAATATTCAGAAATAATAGTCATAATATATTTCTTTTAAGTCCTCTTGATTGTTTTCTGACACCCCCCTCAAACGTACAAAGTTCTACATCAGCTTACAGTCTTGTAGTAGAACTTTTTCCTGTATCTCTTTTATTGTAACATCTTGATTTGTAACTCTGTTTTCTACCTCTTGCATCTTCTGTGTTGCTGCTTGTGACTCCTTCCTCAGATCTTCCATTTCTTTCTTGATCTCTTTCTTTACAGCTTCAGCACTGGAATTTATTTCTTTTGTTAGTTCCTTAGTTATCTCTTTTGTTATTTCTTTAGTCTCTTTAGTCAACTTTTTCTCGCTTGTAGTTATCAAATCTTTCATTGCCTTTGTTAATCTGGCCTCCATAGCATCCAGCTATTCTTGGGCAATCTTAGACATTTTGCCCTCCATTGAGCCAGCTCTTCCACGCATTCTTAGTTCGTATTTTGGATCAGACATCAGTCTTCCCATAGCATATAATGGGCCCCCAAGCTGACCTCACTAAACTACAAACCGATAACAGGGTTCAATAGATTAGAGCATGCCCTCTTCAGCAAGCCCAAAATCGCCATCCTCAAAGCTTCCTGGGCCAAGATATTAATATTTAAAGTTTTATAAAAATTCAAAATGGCGGCCACAACATTTCAGGCCCCTACTCTATGATTTTTTAGGCTAGAGTAGGCCTGGAAGTCTAGCATGAGTCCTTCTTCTCCGGGCGCTGTTTCCTGACTCTCTGGAAATGAAGTCCTATTCTCAATGGTTTCCACTCTTGTGATAGTACGAATGTCACTTCCTGTTATGCCATTGAAAGCCGAGGCTTTGTTATGACGGGGGATTTTTTTTGCAGAAGCCACAAAGATAAACAAATCTTTTTTTTTTAAATTTTACAGTGCCTATTAAAGTCACAAAGCCACGATTTCACCCCCAGCCTCTGTAACACAGCTTTACTTCTTTGCAAATAGTTCCAAATCTTTGTTTCTTTAATTTAAAAACGTTCTTTTAGTCCCGGAATGAAAGATAAGAATTGTACCTTATCAAGTGTCTAAAACTTCCTTACACCGATCGTTCCAATCTTCAGTAGTCTATAATCCATAGAAAGGTGGAGTTGGGTGAATTTATGTCAACTTAATGACTCCAGAAAGCCTTTGTAGACATTGTTATGTGATTTTTCACGGGAGATTCTTCAAAGCCAAAAAGGAGCCCCCAGCAGGATTCCTCGCCAGCCAAAGTTAAACTCCTCAAAATCTTGCAAGCATGTCTTGGACTCTTCCCATAACTGGGAGGGTAGGCAGCAGGTGATAAAGAAAGCACATTTTATGCCCAGAACAAAGGCAACGGTCCACTCCATGAAAGGGAGATGTGTCAGTTCCCCATCTTTCCAACCCCAGAAGCCAATATCTACTTTTAGCTCTACAAGTTGATTAGAATTTTTTTTAAAAGGAAGGAAAAAAAAATCAATTCTGTCCCATCAAGGTGGAGAATCCCTGTTCCCATTTGTAGAAAAATGATAGAGCCCCATTTTGGTGTTAGCTAGACAGGCATAAGACATGTTCTCTTTCTGTCCTGATAAAGGACTCATGGACTCCCTGATATATTTATTTATTTTATTTTGTTTGATGGGATTTCTATCCTGCCCTTCCCACCAAGGCAAGCTCAAGGTGGGTTACAAACCTAAGTATGATACAATATCACAATAAAAGCATAAAATCCAGAATGTAAATATTCATATGTCAGAATTCAATCCTTAATCTTATCATACAAGTAGATAAGAATAAGTCTAGGTCAATTTCCAGTGTTTTCCATCAGTTTAAAGCAAGTTTCATTAGCAGGAGGGCACAATCATATCATATGTCCATAGCCTAAATTCAGAGCCTCAATTAAAAGCCTGGCAGAAGAGCTCCACCTTACAAGCCCTATGGAACTGTACTAAATCCTGCAGGGCCCTGATCTCCAGGGTACGCTCATTCCACCAGGTTGGGGCCAGAGCCAAAAAGGCCCTGGCCCTAGTCAAGGCCAAATAGACCTCTTCTGGGCCAGGGACTACCAGCCAACATTGATCAGCTGATCTTAAAACCCTTCATGGGACATATGGGGAGAGGCGGTCCCGCAGGTATGATGACCCCTGGCTGTTTAGGGCCTTAAAGGATAACACCAGAACCTTGAACCCAATTCGTATCAGCAGCCAGTGCAGTCCACAGAGGACTGTCTGAATGTGTGCCTGTAAAGGCATCACAAACAGCAGGCATGCTGCTGCCATTTTTCACCAGCTATAACTTCTGAATCAGGTGCAAGGATAGGCTCATGTAGAGCAAATTATAAAAGTCTAACCTGGAAGTGACCATTGCATGGATCACTGTAGCCAAGTCGCAGGAAGAGAGATAGGGAGCTAGCTGCCAAATCTGCTGAAGATGGGAAAAGGCAGATTTGGCAGCCATTGTGACCTGGGCCTTCATAGATAAAGAAGCATCCAGGACCACACCTAAGCTCTAAACCCTAGGTGTGTTAGTAATACCCCATCCAGAGTAGGAAGTGGGATTTCCCAACTCAGGTCCCTGCGGCTCAGGTACAGGACCTCCATATTTGATGAGTTCAACTTCAGCCAACTCCACTTCAACCAACCAGCCACGGCCCCCAATGCCCATTCCAGAGTATCTGGGGCTGAGTCCATCCATCCACTCATTAACACATACTGGGTGTCATCCACATATTGATGGCACCCAAGCCCAAACTCCCAAATCAGCTAGGTGAGAGGATGTATATAGATGTTAAATAGCATCGGAGAGAGGATTGCTCCTTGAGGGACCCCACAACTCAGTGAGAATCGCAGGGAGACCCTCTCCCCTAGCACCACTGTCTCCAACCATCTGTAGTTAAAGTAACTTCATGCTCAGGAATGCCAAAGGGTACACCTTCAGTGAGACTGTGAGAGGAGACCCATCATTGCAGGAAACAAATTATTGGTCTAGGAATAGAGAATGTATATCAGTAGATATGAGTCTCTGGTTGGAAATGTCCATTAACATTTTTCTTTTCTCTTTCATTTTTAATATATGTACAGAACCCCCTGAAGAAGCTGCCACAAAACGCATAGGGGTATTGCTATTCGGAATAAAGAATGCCTTCCCACTGCATCACTTTTTTCTTTGTCTCTTATTTCTCTATGGCAACAGCTGGATAAAAAAGGAAGGGGGAAAGCAGTCACCTTCCATTAATTTACCCTCCTGAGCAGCTGAAGATTTCTTTTCAAAGGAACCATTTGCTATGGTTCCAGCAGCTGCCACCTTTGGGTAGACAGGCAAGATCAGCCACTAACTGCAGCAAAGGATCAATGTCATCTTTTGAAAGACAGCAACTGTTGCACATGATGGGTTGATGAAAGGCAGCAGAAGTTCACCCTCCTCCTCCTCTCTGTAAGAAAAGATGATGCGAGTCCCCAAGACCTTTCCTGCCCTGCCAACTATTTGGGGCACCCCTGGATAGAATATTTCCAGTTACAGTATTTATGCAATACACAGAGGTTAAGAAAGAGTTGGACATATGGACATATGAAGCTGCCTTATACTGAATCAGACCCTTGGTCCATCAAAGTCAGTATTGTCTACTCAGACTGGCAGCGGCTCTCCAGAGTCTCAAGCAGAGGTTTTTCACACCTAGTTGTCTGGACCCTTTTTTGGAGATACCAGGGATTGAACCTGGGACCTTCTGCTTACCAAGCAGATGCTCTACCACTGAGCCACCGTCCCTCCCCAAAGCCAAATGAGAGTTGTCAAAGCCTGCTACTCCCTTTGAAAAATTGCTTAGTACTCTGTTGACCTCCTCAAAAGGCTTGATCTTGAAAATTTATACTATCTTAATTAGCTATGGCAGGTCTACTTTATCTTTTCTTAAAGCCTGGATAGTGATAGTGAATATTCCTTAGCAGTTCAAACTTGGAAAAGCATTTGGTCCTCGTTTTCTACATTTTAGTTCTTTAAATTTTGTGTACCAGTCATGTAAATTCATCACCCAATGGTATGCTATACTTACTAAAATAACGCATATTAACTCAAGATACAGTTCTCATTGTTGGTGAGGATGTGAAGAGGAAGGAACTTACATTCATTGTTGGTGGTTTTGTCCAATGGTTTCTAAGTTTAGGAAGCATATTGTGCAAGTAATAACATATTACTGGATACATAATTCCTTTTATGATGCAATCTATACTGCTGAATGTTTGGCTTGATTTTTGTTAAACGTAACAAAAAATTAACTAAAACATTATTATTGGTAGGCAAAAAAGTAATTGCTTCTCATTGGAAGGCCTCCCAGTTGTCCAATGTAAAGGTTGTGGTACATGTGTCTGTGGGACTACATAGTTTATGAAAAAATAGCAGATGTTAACAGGTTAAATGAAAACCCTATGTCTGATTCAAACTTCTTGAGTAAACAGTATCTGGTTTTGGAAAATTTTTAAATAATGTAGCTTTTGATAAAGTTCCTCATCAAAGGCTCCTTAGAAAGCTTGAGAGTCATGGAGTAAAAGGACAGGTCCTCTTGTGGATCAAAAACTGCCTGAGTAATAGGAAGCAGAGAGTGAGTATAAATGGGCAGTCTTCGCAGTGGAGGACGGTAAGCAGTGGGGTGCCGCAGGGCTCGGTACTGGGTCCCATGCTCTTTAACTTGTTCATAAATGATTTAGAGTTGGAAGTGAGCAGTGAAGTGGCCAAGTTTGTGGATGACACTAAATTGTTCAGAATGGTGAGAACCAGAGAAGATTGTGAGGAACTCCAAAGGGATCTGTTGAGGCTGGGTGAGTGGCCGTCAATGTGGCAGATGCGGTTCAATGTGGCCAAGTGCAAAGTAATGCACTTTGGGGCCAAGAATCCCAGCTACAAATACAAGTTGATGGGGTGTGAACTGGCAGAGACTGACCAAGAGAGAGATCTTGGAGTCGTGGTAGATAACTCACTGAAAATGTCAAGACAGTGTGCATTTGCAATAAAAAAGGCCAATGCCATGCTGGGAATTATTAGGAAGGGAATTGAAAACAAATCAGCCAGTATCATAATGCCCCTGTATAAATCGATGGTGCGGTCTCATTTGGAGTACTGTGTGCAGTTCTGGTCGCCGCACCTCAAAAAGGATATTATAGCATTGGAGAAAGTCCAGAAAAGGGCAACTAGAATGATTAAAGGGCTGAAACACTTTCCCTATGAAGAAAGGTTGAAATGCTTGGGACTCTTTAGCTTGGAGAAACGTCGACTGCGGGGTGACATGATAGAGGTTTACAAGATAATGCATGGGATGGAGAAAGTAGAGAAAGAAGTACTTTTCTCCCTTTCTCACAATACAAGAACTCATGGGCATTCGATGAAATTGCTGAGCAGACAGGTTAAAACGGATAAAAGGAAGTACTTCTTCATGCAAAGGGTGATTAACATGTGGAATTCACTGCCACAGGAGGTGGTGGCGGCCACAAGCATAGCCACCTTCAAGAGGGGTTTAGATAAAAATATGGAGCAGACGTCCATCAGCGGCTATTAGCCACAGTGTGTATATATATAATTTTTTTTTTGCCACTGTGTGACACAGAGTGTTGGACTGGATGGGCCATTGGCCTGATTTAACATGGCTTCTCTTATGTTCTTATGTTCTTATTCCCTGTATCCTTTTAGTAAAATAATAATTATTCAAAATTTATCTCATTAATTTAATAATTTAGTTTTATATAAGATAATAATGGTAATTTTAATTCTGTAGTAATTTTAACTCTATCATTGATGTTACATTTATGTGTTGTTGTTGTAGCTTTTTCATCCTCATCCTCATCATCTTCGGGGCAGAGGGGCCTCATCAGAACTCCAAATAAGCAGAGATTTCCTATTCATGAACTTGACTCCAATGGTTTGTTTCTATGGGTGGAAGGACTTATGCCTGCAGAAGGCAACTTCCCCCCCCTCCCCTTCTGTTACAGCCGCCAGTGCCCCACAATATAGCATTCTGGACTACAGAAGAAGCAAGAAAGTTGCACTTTGCAGAAAGAACTCCTTTTACCCATGGATATGCTCCACTGGATCCAAGTAGTGCATTAGAAAGAACATAAGAACCAAGCCATGGATGGCTAATTTTACTAGCCATAATCTGTCCCTCAGTTACTAAGCAGTCCAAAAGTTCGGAAGATACTTCCTTCCCTCTTCTGAATACTTACAAGTAACCAAGGAAAAACTGAACTGTATTTCATCCCAACTCATGCTAAAGAAGGTGTCACCAATGAGAATTCGCCAGAATTAAAAAGTTTAAAAGTCTGGGTCTGATAGTACTCTATGAAAACTAGACTGCGGAACCTGGAAGCTGAACAGACTAGAATGTTTTTCTTTCTCTCACTCAGCTAATTTCAGCCAGGCTGCTAAGAGACAGACATGACAAACACACACATAAAACATCACCATTAAGTACTGAAAATCAGACATTGTATGAGTTCCTGCAATGTCAAGCCTTCAAAAGATGCTTGCCAAACAACATGGCACTAGGTAGTAACAGCACATGTGCTTATGGTATTATTTAAGTCAGGGGTGTCGGCCATGTGGCCAGGGGCCAAATCAGGTCCCCGGAGGGCTCCTATCAAGCCCTTGAGCAAGTCTGCTTCCTTCTCCCTCTTTCTCTTTTCCTTCTGCATCACAGCTTGCTTTGCCAGGCTGGCTCAATTGCACAGCAGCTACAGAGAAAAGCCACTATTTTCTCTATTGGCTGAGGCTCCTTCCTTGGAGAGTAAGGCAGGGAGGGAGAGCTTGCTTTGCCAGACTCTCTCAATCGCACAGCAGAGCTACTGCACCAAGCCTATTTTCCTACTATAGGCTGAGGCTTTCCCTCCTTGTCTCCTGGGGAGGGAGGGAAAGAGCCAGAGCTTCCTTTGCCCAGTTCCCTCGATTCCATGAGATACAAAGAAAGCACATTTTTTGGAAAGAAAGAAAGAACCTGTTTCTTTTATAAAGTTAGTATCTCTGCTTCCTGGCATTACATTTTATGACACACATGGGCCGGCCTAACAAGGTCTCATTTATGTCAGATCTGGCCCTCATAACAAATGAGTTTGACACCCCTGTGTACTTCAGTACCTTCATTCAGGTTTTTTTTTCTTTTGCCATCAAGTCACAGCTTAAGACCTGTGGGGTTTTTGAGGCAAGAGACATTCAGAGGTGGTTTGCCATTGCCTGCTTTTGCACTGCAACCCTGGACTGGCTTGATGGTCTCTCATCCAAATACTAACCAGTAGAGATGGGCACAAACAGAAAAATGAACCTTGATTTGAGCAGAGACTGGACTGGTTTTGAACCAGTTTATTTTGTTGTATCATTCCTGAACCCAAAAAACGAACCATTTTTTTTCCATGGAGTGGGTGGTTCATTTTTGCAGTTGATTTCTAGACAGCCTGGCACTGATTCAATCAATTCCTAGGCAACACTGGGGATGGACTTGTGGAGAGCCCTAAAAACACCCAAAGCAGTAGTCAATAGCTTGATTGGCAGCTCTGGGAGCTAACCATGGAGCTCTCATTCTGCTCTATGGCAGCAGATATAATACCACAGCTGCTTTCACTTTGCAGCAAAAAGTGAGAAGTTAGTTGTCATGAGAGCAGAAGAATTATTTGCTGAGTGGTTGAGTTAGGAAGACTTTGAGGGACTCCTTTTTTCCCCATACAATGGGACAATTTTTTCCTGGCTGGGAAGGTGTTCCTTGCTGTAGTTTCAGGGACCCAACCTGAAGCTAGAGCTGAAGTAGAGCTTTCCTGGGGACACCTGCTTTGGGGGGCTATAACTCAGACATCCCAAATCCAATATTTGCCAAACTTGGAGGGCACATGGATGAGAGCCTGCTGAAGGCTCTGGTGAGTTTGACATCTCTAATTCATGAGGAAGCTGTTCTACCAGCTCCTGAACCAAATGAACCACAAATTGGTCCAGGAAAATGGTTTGTGTCAGTTTGTGCAATCAAAACAAACTATGAACCAACACAAACCACCATTTTCCTGGTTCATGCCCATTCCTACTAACCAGGGCCAACCTTGCTTAATTCCAAGATCTGACAAGATCAGGCTAGCTTGGGTTATCCAGGTCAGGACACCCAGTTTAGAATCCCATATAAACAAAATGATTATTCATTTCAATCTATTCACTTTGGAACATACTCAGAAAATTATCAGCATGTCTAACAAGTACAGCATGCATCCCATCAAGTGGTCCAAAGAGCAATTATTCCTTGGTCAAGGGACTCATTATAAAGTTGTGACTAACTCATTATAGAGGGTATTTTTTAAAAAGAAATACGCAATCCTACTTCAGGGGAAGGAGAGAAAAAAACTCATGACTGCGGTACATATGCTAAAAAAAGGGTCCCTTTATTTATTTATTTAGCTCATGCTTTTGGGGTATTTACAGTTGGCATCATGAGAACACTTTTGGGAGGTGATTACTGGGATTTTCTTTCCAGACAAAATTAGTGATGGAATGCAATTGACCTCTACAGACTTTTAATTCTGAGTGACTACGCTCTGTGCCATTCTCTTCTTACACATGAATTATTATATTCCTGCATTCACAAATTAATAGATTGATTATCCCTTAATATAATTGTAGTATTGTACCGCACAATGTTCAGTGTGTCCATTAAACTAAGATCCTTTTTTATTAGATCTCTCCCTGAAACCTTTTACTTTGACAAAGAGCTCACTGGAGTATCACAATGATTCAGGGTGACCTGCCCTCCCATTCCTATACTTCTTTTCTCTGTATTTGGCAAATTTCCATAGGGGCTTGTTTAGGATTACACAACGTGTAATCAGCATAGTACATGTCCTGATACTGCTTTATCTCTTCTTACATACTATGGGAAGTCAAGGAATAACAGGTGAGTACAAGCACTGGCTATTTGAATGCATTTAAAAAATCTATATGGCTTGGAGGTTTTAGATGAAATGTTAAGAGTTATTAGATTTCTATAAAGAAAAATATGCAGGCAGCAAGTATAGCCTTAACTGTAAAGAAAAAAGTAGTTAATTTATACAGAAACATTTTGAGAAACACTAAATACACTTTAAACTCTGTTCTGTTGCCTCTAAATTAATATCAGAAGACAGCAGAGACATCTATGTTTCTTTCTGAACTGTTTTATTCATGTGAATGCTACCAGAACAGCCCCTGTGATGGCTCCATGCTTTCACAGCTCCTTCCAGACCCTCTGGTGGAGGAAGAGGTCCCCTGCCACCAGGCTGTTCCCCCAGCTGCCCATCAACTGGCTGGTGGGGGGAGGATTTGCCAGGAGAAAGGAGAAGGCCTAGGCTTCATTACCGACATTGCACAGGAAGGGATACCATGCCAGCAATGTCTGGGTGACGCTCTGGTATCTGGACAAAAACTCTATGGTAGAAGCCAGTTTTACCATAGATTTTTTGCCCAGATACCAGAGCACCACCCATGACTGTATGATGATGTTATTTTCTGAGTGACACCAGCAACAAGGCCAAGGCCTTTCTCTTTCTCCAGTAAGTTCCCTCACCCCCCACCACAGAATCGTAGACTTGGAAGGGACCTCCAGGATCATCTAGTCCAGGGGTCCCCAACCACTGGGCTGCAGACCAGTACTTGTCCGTGGCCTGCTAGCAACCAGGCTGCGGAGCAAGGCAGAGATGCTGCACCGCCCCCACCCACCTGGGACTTGGGCAGACAAAAGAGGCAGTGCAGCCTCAGGTGGGAGTCTTTAAAGGGGAGGCAGATTTGCCTTCTGCTACCTGGCCACCTAGCGAGGTGGCAGAAACAGCCCGTTTCCCCCCATTTAAAGACCCCCATGGGGGCAGGGAAGGGGCATGGGGGGCAGCTTGGGCTGGCAAAAACCCCAGCACCGACCCCCACTGGTCTCTGGAAAAATTGTCTTCCATGAAACCAGTCCCTAGAGCCAAAAAGGTTGGGAGCCACTGATCCAGTTTAACCCCCTGCAAAGTGCAGGAAACTCACAAATATTGCCCCCCCCCCAGTGACACTGCTCCATGCCCAGAAGATGCACAAGCAAAGAGAATCACGGACATACACCATGCCCAGAAGATGTCAAAAAAAAGGTTGCCAGGAGGGACCTGGCCACCCTGTCACATCTTTCAGTAGCAGTGACTAGGTTGATCTTCATTATGGCAGGGATTGCAAGTGGCCAGTAAGGCACTGCTAATATGTAACCGTGCTGCATTATGTGCTGCTATTATCAGAGGCAGCCCATCCACTAGGCAGTCCTAGGTGGCTGCCTAGGGTGCAGGCCAGGGGGTCCTCCAGTGCAATTGATACCATTCAGGGAGGAGAGTCAATTGACACCAGCTTCCATGCATGACTTGGAGCGTTTGTATTTTTGTAAAATGAGTCCAAGGAGCACGCAAGCCTGAGGAAGCCTTTGTTGGAAACAGGAATTTGGCTAGTGTTCCGTCAGTTTTCAATGAGACTGTGTGCCTGGCCCATTGAGAACTTGGCAACACCAGAAGCATTTCCACAGAGATTCAATATGAGGAACGGGAGTTCCATTCTAAGAGAATTAATTTTTGTATGGACTGTATATGCTTTCTAATTGAGTCTGCATTGTTTTGGATTTTGTATAAAGGTGGGATTGTTCCCTCACAGAAATTGAGAAACCCTCTTGCTATTATTTTTGTTTATTATTTACTGTGCAGCCTGTTTTTCCGTGAGGCTTGTGCTTTCCTTTTGTTCTTTGATATACGGTTCCCCTCTCTTTTGGTTTTGTTGTCAGAAACTAGACAATGACATTAATAAGGGAAGCACTATATATAGGGTTGCATTTTCAGTAACACTTCTCTGTTGTTTCAGAGGGTTGCTGTGTTGGGCTTCAGCAAAACAGCTAGAATTGAGTCCAGTAGCAATTTAAGAGACCAACATGATTGGGGGGGAGGTATGAGCTTTTGGGATTGTTTGATGGAGGTCTGACATTCAAAAGCTCATACTCAAAAGCTCATACCCTGAACAACGAGTAGAATTCTGTTTAAGTGGGTGGGACATGATACATACTTAAATAAAAAGCTCTAACCACAAACTCAATGCTGGGTCCTCAACCATCTATCCATTTAGATTAAAACTGAAAAGGCTCATAGCAAGCATCAGCCCTACATGCTATTAAAATAAAAAGAAACTCAACATCAGAAATTATCATGAGAAGAAGTAGAATTTTAAAAGTGCTGTCCTAAGGCAATTATATAGATTATGGTGCCCCCACACTGGTTAAACTTTGAATACCTCCGGTAGCCCTATCTCAAAATGTTATTTGCAAGCTGGAGAAAATACAGGAAAATGTGGCTAAAATATTCCTATGCCTATAGTATCTTCCTTATGGGGAAAAAAGTTAAGGTGGGTCTTTTAAGTTTTAAAAATGAGAAGACGATGAATTGCAGATTTATACCCCGCCCTTCTCTCTGGATCAGAGACTCAGAGCGGCTTACAATCTCCTATATCTTCTCCCCCCACAACAGACACCCTGTGAGGTGGGTGGGGCTGAGAGGGCTTTCACCGCAGCTGCCCTTTCAAGGACAACCTCTGCGAGAGCTATGGCTGACCCAAGGCCATTCCAGCAGCTGCAAGTGGAGGAGTGGGGAATCAAACCTGGTTCTCCCAGATAAGAGTCCACGCACTTAACCACTACACCAAACAGGAGATGTAGTTATGGTAGAAGTTAACATAATTATGAATGCTGCGGAGAGAGTGAACAGAGAAGAATTATGCTATCTCATGAAATACTGGAATTAGGGATCATCCAATGAAACTGATGGATAGGGGGGGTCAACCAAGACCAATTGAAGGAAGTGCTTCATGAAACACATACCCAATTTATGAAAATCACTGCTATGGAATGTGTGTAGCCACAAACACAAATTATTAGTAAACAAATCCATGACATTACTTTCAGCCGTATGTACTTTTAGCCATCTGTTGTCTATATGGTTTGGATAAACAATAGTGGAAAATTCTCATTAGTATGCTTTATTTCTAATCTTTGGCTGGCCATATTTTGGACACTCTTTGTCAACAGACTATACTGAGATATGATTCGACTGTCTTATGACCTGTTCTTAAAAAGAACTGTGGAGTATCTTCACTTTTTGTACATGAAGCTAGCGAGGCTGTTGTTCAGGGTATGAGCTTTTGAGTATGAGCTTTTGAATGTCAAACCTCCATCAAACAATCCCAAAAGCTCATACCACCCCTCCTCCCGAAAATCATGTTGGTCTAGTTTCTGACAGCAAAAACAAAAGAGAGGGGAACCGTATATCAAAGACCAAAAGGAAAGCACAAGCCTCACGGAAAAAATAAGACACACCCTGATAGATAACCTTGAAGATACACCTTAAATAATAAATACTATTCTACATTTTTATTTCTACTCTGAACTGTCTTTCCTGGTTTCAAGTGATGTATTGACAAAAGCAAGACTGAAATGAGAACTGATACAATTTGTTATGAATTCTGGTAATGGAAAGTGCTTGAATTACAGTAGAACTAGGAGAAGTGCTTACATGGATCACATTAAAAGCTGCCCTATCATTACCCCTTCCCAATCACTAGACCACTGATAGTGGATATTAGTCACAAAAGCATGCATACCCTAAGAAGTGAACCACCCAGTAACTTTTCTACCAGGTTTCAGTTCACCTCTACTTTCAGATGAACATTGCCTTTGTGTGCACAAAATGACTCAGTATCATTTACATTTTTCAGGATCTGTATCACTTTATACTAGGTCACATAAGTTCATTGGTACACATCACACCTTTGACATAGATACGTAATTAGTTAGCATTGCTTCAGGGCTGGATGCTAACATGGTAGATCTTGACTCTGGATTTAACAGTGTTCAATTTGTGATGCTTTCTCCCTTTCCAACCACCCCAGCCAGTGGGCCAGGGAGAGGAGGAGGAGGCAGTATGCATGGTGGGCACAGCTCCAGTGGCTCCGATGCTCCCCCAAACATGAATTGGATTGGGCGATGGCAGGTGGAGCAGAACAGGGAAGGCAGGGGCAGGATGCCGGTGCAACATGAAAAACAAGAAAATAAAGTTAGTGGCACCAACCTTGGCTCCTAGCACCATTTCTGGAAGCTGTTCAGGAAAGCAATGTCAGCAGCTGCCCTCGCTCCCATCCCCTTCCTCCAAAGGACAAGGTGCATTTGTGCCGGGAAGGAGAGACCTTGTCCTTCCCTCGCCTTCCACACAGCCTTCCTTCTTTCCAGCTGTCCAACCGCTGCTACATCAGACACAGGCATCTATTTGCTGCTATTATCAGGAAGTCAGGGGCCAGGACCCCAGGGGCTCCACCTTGAAGGACTGTGCTATGGAGCAGATGGTCACAGAACCTATCAGGGGTGGGGCGATCCTGGATTTGGTCCAAAGTAATGCCCAAGACTTGGTGAGAGATGTAAAGGTGATCGCACTGCTTGGGAGCAGTGACGATAATGTTATTGATTTCACCATTGGTATAAATAGGGAGTTGCCCCAAAAGACCAGCACAACCATGTTTAACTTTAAAAGGGGTAAATTCTCTGAGATGAGGAGGCATGTGAAGAGGAAACTGAAAGGAAAGGTAAATACAGTCAAAATCCTTGGGAAAGCTTGGAGGCTATTTAAAACTACAATCCTAGAAGCTCAGATAAAATATATACCACAAGTTAGGAAAGGCACAAACAGGTATAAGAAAAGGCCTGCATGGTTAACAAACAAAGTAATGTAAGCTGTAAAAGGTAAAAAGAACTCCTTTAAATGGTGGAAAGCTAGTCCAAGTGAAATTGATAAAAGGGAACACAGGCTGTGACAAATCAAATGCAAGACTGTGATCAGGCAGGCAAAAAGGGACTATAAGGAGCATATTGCAAAAAACATAAAGACCAACAATAAAAATTTCTCCAAATATATTAGAAGCAGGAAACCAGCCAGGGAGGCAGTGGGGCCCTTGGATGACCAAGGAATAAAGGATTACTGAAGGAGGATAGGGAAACAGCTGAGAAGCTGAATGCATTTTTTACCCCAGTCTTCACTGTGGAAGATGAGAAGTGTTTGCCCGCTCCAGAACCGCTAATTTTGGAAGGGGTGTTGAAAAACCTGAGTCAAATTGAGGTGACAAGAGAGAAGGTCCTACAACTGATTGATGAATTAAAAACTAATAAGTCACCAGGTCCAGATGGCATACATCCAAGAGTTCTGAAATAACTCAAAGTTGAACTTGTGGATCTCCTGACAAAAAGATATAATCTTTCATTGAAATCTGCCTCTGTTCCTGAGGACTGGAAGGTAGCAAATGTCACCCCCATCTTTAAAAAGGGTTCCAGAGGAGATCCAGGAAATTACAGGCCAGTCAGTCTGACTTCAATACTGGGAAAGTTGGTAGAAAGCATTATCAAGGACAGAATGAGAAGGCACATTGATGAACATAAGTTATTGAGGAATACTCAGCATGGGTTCTGTAAGGGAAGATCTTGCCTCACTAACCTGTTACAGTTCTTTGAGGGGGTGAACAAACATGTGTACAAAGGGGACCCAATAGATGTTGTTTACCTTGACTTCCAGAAAGCTTTTGATAAAGTTCCTCATCAAAGGCTCCTTAGTAAGCTCGAGAGTCATGGAGTAAAAGGACAGGTCCTCTTGTGGATCAAAAACTGGCTGAGTAATAGGAAGCAGAAAGTGAGTATAAATGGGCAGTCTTCGCAGTGGAGGACAGTAAGCAGTGGGGTGCCGGAGGGCTCAGTACTGGGTCCCATGCTCTTTAACTTGTTCATTAATGATCTGGAATTGGGAGTAAGCAGTGAAGTGGCCAAGTTTGCAGATGACACTAAATTGTTCAGGGTGGTGAGAACCAGAGAGGATTGTGAGGCACTCCAAAGGGATCTGTTGAGGCTGGGTGAGTGGGTGTCAACATGGCAGATGAGGTTCAATGTGGCCAAGTGCAAAGTAATGCACTTTGGGGCCAAGAATCCCAGCTACAAATACAAGTTGATGGGTTGTGAACTGGCAGAGACTGACCAAGAGATAGATAACTCACTGAAAACATCAAGACAGTGTGCGATTGCAATAAAAAACGCCAACGCCATGCTGGGAATTATTAGGAAGAGAACTGAAAACAAATCAGCCAGTATCATAATGCCCTTGTATAAATCGATGGTGTGGTCTCATTTGGAACACTGTGTACAAGTCTGGTCACCGCATCTCAAAAAGGATATTATAGCATTGGAAAAAGTGAAGAAAAGGGCAACTAGAATGATTAAAGGTTTGGAACACTTTCCCTATGAAGAAAGGTTAAAATGCTTGGGGCTCTTTAGCCTGGAGAAATGTCAACTGCGGAGTGACATGATAGAGGTTTACAAGATTATGCATGGGATGGAGAAAGTAGAGAAAGAAGTACTTTTCTCTCTTTCTCACAATACAAGAACTCGTGGGCATTCAATGAAATTGCTGAGCAGTCAGGTTAAAATGGATAAAAGGATACCAATTAGACTTGCAGTTGCTGGTAGCCATTAGGGAGCAGGAGGGAAGTTCAAACCCTCCAATAGTTTTGGGAGCAGGAGGAGTTTTGGTGTATATAACCAGGCTGAGGCCTGAGCATTGCATGTAGGTTCTTACTGAAATCACTCAATAAAACGAGTTGACCACTATGACTAGCATCTGTCTGCATATCGAACCCAGTATTTAATAGGTTGCCCCAAAAAACATAAAAAGCACCGTCAGCTTAATTCTCCTTGAGAACAGAATTGATCATGGTAGCTTCATAACACAATGTGAAGTTTCATTGGTTCCCTGTTTAACAGGCTGCTGTGTCTGCTTGGGCCTGGCAGATAACAGCCTTGCTATACGCAACCACCTTTGCATTACCCAACTGCAGTGCAAAAGCTGGGTTATGTACTTGAACATATGAACATATGAAGCTGCCTTATACTGAATCAGACCCTTGGTCCATCAAAGTCAGTATTGTCTTCCCAGACTGGCAGCGGCTCTCCAGGGTCTCAAGCTGAGGTTTTTCACACCTATTTGCCTGCACCCTTTTTTGGAGATGCCGGGGATTGAACCTGGGACCTTCTGCTTCCCAAGCAGATGCTCTACCACTGAGCCACCGTCCCTCCCTGAGGGACTTGCAGCTCCTTCTTCAGATCAGCTGGCATGGTTCTGGTGATGGTTAGCAGCCATACTTTGAATGCCAGGGTCCCTCACCCAAGAACCTTGCATCACAAGATTGACATTCAAATCCCTGCAGGGCCATCAGGAAGCCCATCAGTTGGCCTTGGGAGCTGTTAGTTCAGAGGGTTACCTTGAAGCTAAAAATTATGTACTGTAGTCTGTGCTAAGCCCAGGCAATGGGCCAATGATAACTCATTTGAGCACTACTTTACGTGATGACTGAGGCTAATCCCAAGGCAAGGACCCCAGGTTTCGCCTTTAGTTCCTTTCTGGAGTAATATATAATATATTACCTAGTGACATCAAGGAAACATACTCAGCTTTTTGTGATGGCAAGGACAGGGACACAGAAGAGCCTTGCTATACTTTGCATTGTTTGGATAAGGAATGTCAAATGCTTAAAATAATCTCTCAGAACATTCTCAACCGGAGAGTAAAAATTATTAAACTCCTGTGACACATCACCTTGGTTTGGATGCCATGGTAAAGTTCTGTTAACAGAAAGGGGTTATTTTTTATTGCCCTGCTCCTGCTGCAACTCCCCAATTCCTCCATCCAGCTACTTCTGAGCATTTGGAGCACTTTGGATTGCAGCAGGAGGGAGAAGACACAGAAATCCTGTTTTACTGACACAAATGCATTCTATTATTGGACATTTATTGTAGGACCCAAACCCTTGAATGCCTCCATAAGACAGGGTGTATGTGATGGGAGGGCAAGTAAAATTGTCCACCCATGGAGACATGGCTCAGGTTGCTGTAGGAGACTAGTTGTCATCAGCAGGGGATTTGTCCTGAGGACCTCCAGGTTTTAATCTTTATGTGAAGTCCTTGGGAGAAATCATTAGCAATTTTAAAGTAGATTGTCATCAATATAATGACAACAAAAGGCTTTATATTTCTCCATCCAAACCCTACCTGCCTGGAGGTGGCATCCAGAGGCCCACACTTACCAACGTGGCTGGAATGTCAAGACTTTGAGTCAAGGAATAACACAGTCCAATAGTTCAGCAGTTTATTCCATAAGCATCCTAAGGCAGTACACCATCTTTGCTAAGACTGACGTCTTAGCCCAGGGACTCTCCTTTAACCCCTCGCCCCAACCGTTACATTTTCAAGAGCAAGCTCAGCAAAAGCAGAGCAGGAACCGGGGTTTTGGTGGGACCCCCTCCCACCCCAAGTTTAAGAGTCCAGGTGTCTAATCTATGCTTCCGTAGCACCTGACCTTAGAGAGGCTGGTGGAAATAGCTTGACTAATACGTTCCCAAGATAAGCATGCAGAGAGATGAGCTAAGTAAGAATGCACCCAGGCAAAATGGTTACAGTACAAAAAGCATGGCAAGAGGAATACAGTGGAGGTGACTCTTGACATGGAGGCTGTACAGCCACCCAGCAATACCACAAGGCCTCATCCAGGCCCAAATAATCCTGGGGGGTGTAGCAACAATAAAGGAGGCAGGATGTGGCCCAGTCCAATAGAGGGAAGGTCTAGGCAGGGAGGACAGATCCAGGGGAGAGCACCTGGTGGGATGAAAAAGGAGATAGGCAGTTCCAGCCTCACTACGCCCAAGAAGTATTGAAGCAAGCTTCTTTAAAGGAGGCCAAGGGGTGGGTCAGGGGGTGTCCAGAACCAGGGAAAGCCCCATTGGCTCTAGGTCCAGGCTGAGTACAGGAGGGGTGTCAAATTTATTTGTTATGAGGGCTAGATCTGATGTAAATAAGACCTTGCGAGCTGGGCCATGTTTGTTATAAAACCTAATGCCAGGTAGCAGATATACAAACTTTATAAAAGACACAAACAAATACAATTAAAGCCTTTATATCTCTCCCATGTGATCAAGGGAACTGGACAAAGGAAGCTATGACTCTTTCCCTCCCTCTCCAGGGGATGGAGGGGGCAGAGCCTCAGCCAGTAAATGGAAAAAAGGCTTGGCTCAGTAGATCTGCTGTGCAATTGAGAAAGCCTGGCAAAGTAAGCTCTTCCTCCTCCCCAAGGGAGGAGCCTCAGCCAATGGAGAAAATAGAGGCTTTGCTCTCTAACTCCTGTGCAATTGAGCAAGCTCGGCAAAGTGAGCTGTGACACATAAAGAAGAATGAGAGAGGGAGAAGCAAGCAGACTTGCTCCCAGGCCTGATAGGAACCCTCACGGGCCTGATAGGTTTCATTGATCTATCATGGATGATAGCTGTAAACAACTATGCTCCAGGAACTTGACCAATTCTTTTTAAGCCATCTAACTTACATCACTTTTTAAGCCATCTAACTTACATCACTAACTAGAGGCATCACCAAATGTTGTTGTGACAGTGAATTTCATACATACTTTATTCTTTTTTCATTTTTTATTTTGCGCAAAAGCAAAATTGTTCTCGTTCTGCAATATAAAAATAACAAACCAAAGACATATATTGTTTTTTGTTAAAGATGTCAGTTTATTCTCTGTTATTTGTATATTGCAAAATGTTACTCTGTGCTGCAAAATACAACTCCAGACAAGTCCTGAATTCCATCATCACCACTTCATCTTCATCTCTGGTAAATGTTTCAGGAAAAAATAAAAATAGAAGTTTTTTTGCAAGTATCATTGCAAGCAATTTTTTCCCAAGGGTGTCAAGAGTTCTGAAGAGCATCAAGACAAATTCACTGTGATGTACCCCCATACCTAATCTGATATCATATCACCAGACCCAACCCAAACATCATATGAAATCACATAATATGCCCAATTACAAGGCCCTTTCTCTCAGCAGTCCTGATTTCCACTGACTGCTAACACTCCTGGCCATAAAGTTACACTAGCTCCTCTATAGCAGTGCAGCATGAGAACGCTAACACAGAAACATGCACAAAGACACACGGAAGACAATGTCTCTAGCAGGCTGTCTGGCTTAGTATGCAATATCCCTAAAAGGCTTTATCTATCTGCACAAAATTAGCAGCACCATAACAGTTATGAAAGATTACTGGTGGACAGAATTCCTATTTTATGACATGCCTGCTTTGAAACCTTTATCCAAACAAACATTCATTTGTTTACTTTTGATCACTTTCAAACTCAGTTTTCCAGGAAAAGGATCTCAGAACGCACAGCTGTTACTTAGTCAATAACACCTTCAAATACCATGAAAAAAAAAGAAAAAGACCTTCCTAAATTCTTATTTGAAGCTGTCATACTGGTTGTACACAGTGGTTTGCTTAAAGCTGTGGATAAGAAAACAGAGGTCATTGTTGGTTAACTCAAGTCAAGCCCCTGATTTGTTCTTACGAAATGACATTCCCTTCCACTCTCAGAAAAACATGTTCTCTGCAGCTCTGATGCAAGAAAGGACAGTTCAGCATTCTTATATTTGCCACAGCTCTGGATTTGGCCCTACTCCTCCCTTTCTGGCTGGCTAATAAAAAGGGCCTCATAACAACAGTCCAGAACAACAACAATTTTGTTTACCTCAATATCATATGACTCGTCACATTTGCTGGGATCTTCCCCGCCCAATAGGCTATTGTGGGAACGCGGTGTCCCCCTTCCCAAGTCGTTTGCTTTGCTGAGCTGCCATCTGTGAAATTACAGGAGGAAAAAAGTATTTGCAGAAGCTTGTCTGCCAGAAGCCTTTCCCTCTTACGAGCCAAGATTGCAAAATAAAACAATCATTCAGAGTCAGGAGGACAAGTCCTTTTCCAGAAGGACAAGCAGTCCATTAGGGCATGGAGAGAGGTGCCAAATGAAAAACATAAACAGCGCGGCAAACCTACTGACCACATAGGTTTCTTCCATGCTGCCTGTTTATTCAGGACTGGCAGCATTTCAGTATGAGAGCTATGCAGTGCTAAACTTGGGATATTTTTAGCCTTCTGAACACAAGGAGATTCCAAAAGACTGCAAAACATTGCCATGATGCAGTAGGCAGCATGCCACATTTGGGCCTGATTTTAGGCAAGTCCCTGTCTCAGTTCTGTAAAAGGAAAATAAAAACTACATATGTCAAAGAACAAGGATGAAGGCATATGAGATACAAAACTATATAGTAGCATTACAAATACTAGTAAATCACACATATAAAAGCTCAATAAAATCAGTAGCTAGGCAAGACTACACAGATAAGCAAGTGCAGCAGGTTCTCTAGCCTGTTGCTGGTCTGGAAAGTCACTGGCACCCCCCCAGCAGTGATGGCAACTATGATGGAGGGTCATGGCTGAGAGAAGTGCCTTGCCTTGGATTGGGCTTGACTCCTTCCCCTTAGTAGCAATGGAAACACTAAAAGCTGCTGCTGAGTTCAAGAAGCAAAGAAACGAACAAGAACATCTAAAGGAGAATACCAGGTGGCTTACATTCCATCTTAACTATCTTTTTATTCACCATTCAGGACAGACACACACGTATTTCTAGTGCATTTGGCACAGCAATGAAAAAGTACATAAATGCATATTGTGATGCAGCAGGAGAACAGGAAACATTTCAGACAATTTTCAGTTTGCTTATGTATCTAGGATCCAGGGACTAGGTGGAAGTGGGTATGTTCAAGTTCGTCCACGTCTTGTTTGCACAACCATGTTTGGAAACTTTTTTTGTGCATAGAGCTGTTAGAACTAGATTGCCGTAACACTTATACAGCCATGCACCTACTAAGATGGACTTAAACAAGAAATAATCCTTCCTGCCAGCATGGTAAATAAGTCTCCCCCACCATGCTCATTTACAATGATTTAGTGATGTTGTTTTTCTGACAAGCCTTTACTGTGGGGTACCTTGAATAAGACTCTAGAGAAAATGTAATTTAATATACTGTGAAGTTAAATTTTATTTTATGATATGCCAGTCCCTTGATGAGCTGCCTGAGGAAGGATTGATTCCGAAAGTGGAAGGAAGCAGTGGTCCAGTTGCAGCCACACCTGCTTGGGAATTACTGGACTTCAGGAAGTCCTACAAGCAAAGAAAGAATATTGCACATCGTCTTTAAAATGGACTGTAAAATACTTCTTGATTAATATGTGAATATACTGTGGTTAAACATTGTTTTTCAATATATTAGTAAAAACTCTCACAGAGTGTTTAATAATCATAAGCTTTACTTTCCTAGAGTTGCCAACTGATCAGAAGAAAATCTGATATGCAGGAGTACCCAACGTGGTGCCCATGGGCAACATGGAGCTTTCTGACACCTTTCCTGGCACCCATCAAGTGTTTTTTCCCTCCTTCTCCCTCCTCCCAAGTGTTTTTAAAATGTAGATGGGGCCAGGTGGACTTTTACCCAGCAGGCTTTCTGACTAGCAAGTGGAGAGCTGATTGGCTTTTCAGGTGTTTTTTAAAATGGCTTTGGCCACAGCTGTCTCCACAGCACTAAATGACTAAGGGTAAGCAGCGTGCAAGCAAGAATAGTTTGTTGCCAGATCTGAAGTGGTTATGGGTGAGAACAAAATGGCATAGTTTGATGAAAAAGTTAGCTGTGTTGTTGTCAGAAATCATATTTCTTATGGCTTGTTTGCTGTAGTGATTAGGAGTATTAATCTGAGAGAACCAGGTTTGATTCCCCATTCCTACAAATGCACCTGGTGGTGTGACCTTAAGTCAGTCCCACGTTCTCTCAGAGCTGTTCTCTCAAGAGCAGTTCTTGAAAGAGCTCCCTCAGCTCCACCTACCTCACAGGGTGTCTGTTGTGGGCAGGGGATGGGGAAGGAGACTGTAAACTGCTCTGAGACTCCAAGTGAAGGGCAGCATATAAATACAATCTCCTCTTCTTCTTGTAATCCATTTTAGTGTGGGATGCTAGTGTACAGAGATTCCACATCCATGTTGACTAAAATAGTATTCTCTGGAGGGTTAATCAAAGATTGTATTTTCCTCAGAAACTCTGTGGTGCCGCAAACATAACTGTTCATAGCATAGGGTTTTAGAACAGAGTCCACAGATCCAGATTGAGAGGAGACAAATGGAGTGCAACAAGTCTCTGAACAATTAAGAATACCCTTACACATTTGTCTCCAATTTTGACATATTTATTGCTTCACTATTCCCCCCTTTAAATCCAAACAAATGGAGACCTAATGACCATATAAACTTAGCTTGTTATTGCTGTTTAGCCTCTGCATAGCTCAAGACTTCTTCATTAATGCTAATTTGCCGTTCACCTATGCAGCGACATCTGTCTCTCTACTGTTAACTTTCATACCTTGAATAAAACTTTGTCATTTTGTGTTATCTTGTGCTGCAAGTGAAGTAGTCCTAAAGTCATTGCAGCCTAGATGGTCTTAATCTGTATTATCATAATGCTGTGGGCTTTTTCAAACTACCATTGAGCCTGTGGTAGCCTCTAGAAATTACTTTTGCTATTATGGTGGTTCCTGCTTGTGGTCAGGACATACAGATGTGGTGCTTTTGTGCACCACTGTGCATCTGTATTATTCCTCAATTTACAGTGGCATGCAAATGGATTTACCTTGGATTTGGCAGCCACTGCAGAGAATTACTGAATTGTGGGAAGGGAGAGAACATGAACCGTGATTATAAGAAACCTTCACAAGTTTAATGGTTCTGTGTATAGATCCATGCTTCCTGCCCTTTTCCAGCTAATTGTGCCCAGGGCCGGCCCTCCCACTAGGCAAACTAGGAGGTTGCCTAGGGCGCCAAGAGCCGGGGAGTGGCAAACTGAGCTCTTGTGCCCCCACTTTGGTGGCCCAGGCAAGCGCTTAGCTTGCCTCCCTCCCCCCTCCCGCCGCCGCTAGCCCCCTCCGGGCCACAGCCCCCCGCCCCCCTCCAGGCGCTCTGCTCACCTGCCCGCCAGCTTTTAGCGGCGCTGCTCCGCTCGCTCCCTTCCCTCTGCTCGCCAGCTAAAAGTAAGTTTAGCTGGCTTTGCAGCTCGCACCTGTGCATTTTGTCTTTTAACAAAACACGCAGGTGCGGGCTGCTCGTTGACTAAGCTTACTTTTAGCCGGCGAGCCCCAGGGGAAAGGGATCAAGTGGAGCACAACCGCTTTTAGCTCCAGGGGGGTGGGGCACAGAGCTGCAGGGCGGAGCCTTGGGGGGGTGCCAGGCAGCAAGTCTGCCTAGGGCGCCCCAGGGCATCAGGCCAGCCCTGATTGTGCCACAGTTCATGAAGTATATTAGTCAGGAAAAGGAACTCTCATTCCACTGTCCCCCCCCGCCCCCGCCCACCATGTCAAGGCGATTTAGCCGACCAGTTTATCAGCGGTTCAGACTATGTACTGTATGAACCTGCTTCTTATCATGACCACTTAGGGTTGCCAAGTCCAATTCAAGAAATATCTGGGAACTTTGGAGGTGGAGCCAGGAGACTTTGGGGGCGGAGCCAGGAGCAAGGGTGTGACAAGCATAATTGAACTCCAAGGGAGTTCTGGCCATCACATTTAAAGGGACAGCACACCTTTTTAAATGCCTTCCTTCCACAGGAAATAATTAAGGATAGGGGCACCATCTTTTGGGGCTCATAGAATTGGACCCTCTGGTCCAATCGTTTTGAAACTTGGGGGGTATTTTGGGGAGAGGCACTAGATGCTATATGGAAAATTTGGTGCCTCTACCTCAAAAAACAGCCCCCCCAGAGCTCCCGATACCTGTGGATCAATTCCCCATTACTCCCTATGGGAATCGTTCTCCATAGGGAATAATTGCTCAGTAGACATTTTCCTCCCCCCCCCCGCCGCTTTCTGATGACCTTAAAGCGGGGGGGGGGGAGGGCCTCCAAACCTGGGGATTGGCAACCATCTCTCTCTCTCTCATACACACACTTACTGGGTCTGGTTCCTCCACAACGACATCTGAAAAGAGCAGGGGCTACACTGTGCTCTCTCTCTCTCTCTCTCTCTCTCACACACACACACACACACACTTAGTTGCTCTGAAACGGAAGCAAAGCAAACTGAGGGACTGTGCTGCTGACCCTTTCCATGAAGTACTTCCTGCTCAACTTTAAAGACACACACACACACATTTTGAAACAGACCTGTTCGCAGGTTTCTAAACCTGCCCAAGATCTAGAGGTGCATGGTGGCTGTGGGAGCGGGGAGAAGCCTGTAAAACCGGGGGATCCCCCGCTGGAACCTGGGGATTGGGAAGCCTATGACCACTGGTGGTGACTCGCTAGAGTGTTAGGCAGAGGCCTTCTGAACTACAGAGTAACTTGGCCTTTGTTTATAGACTGGAACTATTGCTCCGCCCAACTGACCTTCATGTGACATATGAAGAAAGACACACCAAATGGGTCCCATATCATCTCCACTGGTAATTTTCTAATTTTTTTCAAGGGGTATATTTTTATTTCTTTTTTGTCCTTAAAAGGGAATACTGTTTCTGTCAACTCTCAGGTTTTCCTCAAAAGCCTTGGTTTTTGTAATTTGATGCATTAGAATGCTTATGCAACACTGGATTACTGAAATTATAGTCTTTGAATATGGATTATGATGTGGCTCTGTACTTTGACAGAATCAGTGCAAGAAAATGTCCCTGTTAAAACACAGGAATTACTGTGTTCTGTATCTTCATGGGCACTGTGCAGCAGAACAGTTACAGGCCACTGTCATATCGCCTCTAATGGGATCTGAAAGTTGGACTGAGTTTGTTTCACTTAACCCATTGTAGATTTATTCAAAGCGGAATCTTTCATGTCTTTAAACACACCCACCCACCCCAAAACCCCATCCAATTAAGTACAAAAAAACCCCAAATAGATCTCTGTATATTGTACATATACAAGTTGAACAAAGCAGGAGTCAACTTGCACCTTTAAGACCAACCATGTTTTATTTAGAACGTAAGCTGTCATGTGCTCTCTAAGCACACTTCATCAGACGAGGGGATCAGGTATATCTGATGAATTGAACTCGTCTGATGAAGTGTGCTTAGAGAGCACACGAAAGCTTACATTCTAAATGAAACTTGGTTGGTCTTAAAGGTGAAACTTGACTCCTGCTTTGTTCAGCTGCTTCAGACCAACACGGCTGCCCACCTGGATCTATGTACATATACAAGGGCACTTAATATAGATTGGTGTTTATCAGACTATATACCTTATGTTATTTACAATCCGCCTTTCTCTCTGGGATTCAAAGCATATTACAGATAGTTGGTCAATACAATCAACAAAATGGAACATTCAGTAACTACTACATTCAGATTTTAGATGTCTGCACTCTGTAACCACCAGAAAGAACTGAAGCACAGAATAAGTATTCACATGACACATAAAGCAGTGCAGAAATTACATAATAGGATCCTACTTACAATACGCTATACACAGAAGTATAGATGACAGTCTCAATCATTTATCCAAATAAGTTTGTGAATCTTTTTGTACAAAGCAATCCTATTACCTGCACAAAAAGGCCCTCAAGAGTAGTTCAGTTTTGCACAGTTTGTGGAAGGCCAGGAGAGTGGGAGCTTTCCTGACCTCCTCCTGCAGGCCATTCTACAAGGCAGGAACCTCAATGGGGAAGGCAGTTGTTGATTTTGCGTATTTGTCCTTGCTGGGGGAAAGCGTAGATGACTGGGGAAAGCAATGGCAAATCACCCTGTAAGAAGTCTGCTATGAAAATGTCATGATGCGACATCACCCCCGAGTCGGAAATGACTGGTGCATGCACAGGGGACTACCTTTACCTGCAAAAGCTCCTGCTGGCAAGAGCGAAGTGTCATGATGGAACACAGGGAGAAAGGTGATTCCACAAATAAAAGGGGCCAAGGCCATGAAGGGTTTTGTATGTGATAGCCAATATCTTAAATTGAGCTTGGTAACAAATGGGTAGCCACTGGAGTGTCTGCAGAATGGGAGTAATGAGCATGCTCTGCCTAGCACTGCTATGCCAGAGCATGCCATATAATACAGCCAAACTGATCTGAAATATTATCTGTATTATAGGCCCTATGATGTATGGGGAAATTATGTTTACCTGATTAATTGAACTGCTTTTGTCGATGGGTGCATTTAATTAAGTCAATTAAGTGACCCAGTAATATACGCAAGGTGTAGGGATGGATCAAAGCTCAGCTGAGTGGCCCCATGGAACTAGCAGCCCTGCTTAGAGCTGGCCAGCAACAACATGGGTGAAACTAACAGGTGAGCCTGTTCCTGTTGTGCTGCCAGCGGGTGTAAGACAAGTAACCCCTGAACTGTTACCAGTGGCTCTCCAGGGCAACAGCCTGTTGGAACTTTTTTCAATAAGTTGAAGGGTCAAACTGCCCCTGCCAGTGGAAAAAGTTTCTTTCACTCATAATTCACGCAATGGAAAGCTTTTGTTATCTTTGTCCCTCTGCTCCTGAAGACAGCCTTTGGAACCTGATGGGAGCTGCAGTCACATGGTGAGACTCCTTCACATTTTCACAAATAGTTATTGCAGAGATTGTACAGATTGCATCTTCCTATATGCAAAAAAGATTTTCAGCACAGGAGTGTCATGTTGCCAAAGTTTTGCCTTCTCCCTTCCCTTGTGTTTGCAGCTGTTTTAAACCATATTGGATAAACAGTAAATAGCTGACATTACACGGGAAGGATAAGTAGCCACTTTCTGAAAGAGCTAATGCAAATTTCAGCACCAGTGAAGGGGTGGACAATACAAACTGCCACATGATATAGTATTAGCAGAACTGGAAGAACACTCTGCAGCAAGGGCAACAAAACTCGGTCTTAAAAGCCATGCTGTTGTCCAAATGGTCCAGGAAGTGGCCCACTTGGATGAATGGTTATGTACTTGTGTATATTACAAGCTAGACACTGAATACAAGCTCCTGACTGAAATATAATATTAATGTGTAGAATTGCTCTTTCCTCATGCAATTTTTAAGAACTATTTCCTGCCTTTTGGAAATAAACAATGGACAAAGTTTTAACATGTCTTGTTTAAGATTTGGTAGGGTTGTGGCAGCAGGGGGCTAATAAAAATTATCTTAGGTTAATAAAAATTAGACCAATCAGTTGGCAGTCACACCTATATAGGAAAAACAAAATAATCAAATTCCCTATGATCTTGAAAGGAGTAGGTAGGAACCAAATGATAGATACACAGTGGGAAGGATATAAAATGTCAGATGAAGAGCCACTGGCTTGCCAGGTAAACCTTTGAAAAAAGTACTTAGGAGATGAAAAGGCCTGTGGCATTCTAGATTACATCAAAAGGAGTGTAAGAATCATAGTACCACATTGCTCAGTACTCAGCTCTGGGCATTTCAGAGCTTTTGAAAAGTTGAAAATAATTCAGATTTATAAGAATCCTGCATCCAGCTTGTATGAGAACAGGATGGGGGAGCTAGGTCTGTTTACACTAGGGGAGTAAAGTTTGCATGATGGGATATGCTGCCTTTTGGAAGGTCTCAGGAGTCAAACAAAAAATTGTTCACACTCAAGGATAGGATGAGATGTAATAGCTTCAAACTATAAAGATGCAGATTGCAAAGATGCTCAAGATATTTTGATACCTGAGGAAGAAATTCCAAGCAGTGGCCCCATGATAATAAAATTATTATTGCAGTAGTAAATTAAGTAACAGAAAAATTTCTGCACTTTAATAGCCACTTTGAATAGACCGTGATTCTGTAGTGCAGACTGACTGAAGTGCAACTCACCTATAGGGAAGAATTCTCTAGTGTCAGTTCAGCAAATTACCTAGGGAGGTTGTGGGATCTTCACTTGAAGGCTTTCAATAAAGGGGTAGATGCATCCACCAGTTTTTTTCTTTCTGATGGGGGAGGAGATACAGGATCATTTGTTTAAGGACAAGGCTTCACCTAGTAATACACTGGGACTTTTCAACTCTGGATAGCTATGCTAGAGATTTAAACTGGTTTAACAGCAATTTCCTTTTTTCATGACTCCCCCAAGAACTGTAGTTCTGTGATGAGTTGAGTAGAGTAGAATAGAAGTCTATGAAGTTCTAAATAAATAAACTTGACCCACCGCTGCAACTCTTCAGTTAAGAGTTGTCAGATTCTCAGCTGGTCCTTGTACTTCTGCTTATAATGGTAACTTGATTCGCGATTTGCAAAGGATAATATTTATTGCTTCACCTAAAGCTACTGTTAAAAGCATTAATGCAGGGGTCCCCGACCTTTTTGAGCTGGTTGGCACCTTTGGAATTTTGACACAGGGCAGTGGACACAGACACAAAATGACTGCTGCAGGAGGTGGAGCCAACCACAAAATTTCAAGGATCAAGGTTATCCGTAACTCTAATAACATTTATCCGTAACTCTAATAACATCTTCAACATTTCAGGAACTGCTTGATAGGACATCTTTTACAATAGTTTAAAGTTATTTTCCTCTAGATCAATGGTACAGCTATGGACACCTGAATGGCCCCACGATATGCTAAAATCTTTATGGCTGACGGGGAGCAACACTTCCTTGACTCCCACTCACTCATACCTCTCTTATACCTACATTACACTGATTACATTTTTAGTGTCTGGATACATGATAAAGAAGCCCTGGATATATCCCACCAGGCGCTCAATGACTCTCACCTCACCATCAGCCTGACAGTGAACCGATCTATGCAAGAAATACATTTTCTGGACACTACTGTAAGAGTACATAATGGACACATAGACACCACCTTATATTGGAAACCTAATGACTGACATACCTACATGACTCCAGCTACCATCCTAAACATACCAAATGATCCATTGTATTCATCCAGGCTCTATCCTACAGCCACATCTGCTCCAGTCCTACAGACAGAGATTCACATCTGAAAGATGTACAACAAACCTTTTTTGGAACTAAAGTGTCCACCAGATGAAGTCAAGAAACAGATTAACAAAACCAGAATGGTACCCAGAAAAAAACAATTATTAGACAGGCCCAAAAAAGACAATAATAGAACACCACTAGTGGTCATATAAACCTCTTAACTCAAAACAGTTCAATGCATCATCAGCGACTTACGACATCTACTGGACAATGACAGTTCTCTTTCACAAGTACTGGGGGGCAAACTTTGCACAAGTAGTGGGGAGCAATCTCAAACAACTCCTCACCCACAATAATGCAACATCCAATTTGAACATGGAGACTGGTACCAGAGCTTGCAATAAACCAAAATGCCGACTTTGCTGCCACATACACCCAGACAACACAATCAGAGGACCTAGCATCAGCAGCTACCATCTCAGGCTCATTCATTTGCTCATCTTTTAAGACTGTATATGCCATCAAATGGCAACAATGCCCTTTGGTTTGCTACATAGGGCAAACAGAACAAACTCTACACCAAAGGATAAATAGACACAAATCTGATATCAGGAATCACAAGATTGAGAAACCTGTAGGAGAACGCTTAACCTTCCAGGACATTCAATGGCTGACCTCAAAGTAGGAATAGTAAAGGAATTTCAGGAACAGAATAGAAAGGGAAATTACTGAATTACAAGGTATTACAACACTCGGAACAAACTCCCCTAGGACTTAACAGAGATATCTGCTATGTACCTCATTACATATGCTAAACCAGGGGTGGCCAAACTTGCTTAACCTAAGAGCCACATAGAATAAATGTCACATGTCACCACAAGACATGAACATCAGATGTTCGAGAGCCACAAGGAAGGAAGGGAGGCAAACAGATGAGGGGAGGAGGCGGGAGGGAAAGTAGAAAGAAAACAATTTTAACTTTAAATGCATTCTCCAAGCTGGCCAATGGGGCAGTGGTGGCTTCCGAGAGCCACACAATATGTGTGAAAGAGCCACATGTGGCTCCCGAGTTACAGTTTGGCCACCCCTGTGCTAAACTCATTCAGACCTTACATGTGTATTCTGACCAAGAAGGGCTATACATCTTCTGTATTTTAATGTATTTCTTTTTTAAAAAAATAGTATATTGAAATAGTGATTATAATACAATGCAATATATTGGAATATACTTCTCTGACATAACACTGCACCCCACCACTAAGAAAAGAATACTGTTAGTTAACCCCATGCTTGAGAGAGATAAATGGAGCATAACAACAGAATATCAGTTTATTATCTGAACAATTAAGAAGGATAGCTTTACACATCTATCTCCTATTTTGCCATATTAATTACAACACAGTTCTCTCCCTTAATTAAATCTAAACAAATGGTGACCTGATGACAATATAAACTTAGCTCGTTATTGCTGTTTTGCCTTTGCATATGTTAAAACATCTTCATGGGCAGCCCAATCCAGACATAAGTGGCAGCTGGCCGTGGTGCAGCTGCTGCGCCGCTAGTAGACTTCCTGAAGACTTCGGCACGCTGGAGCATGGGGAGGGGAGAGGCGTAGCTTGCATGAGGGAGATGGTCGCCATGGCAATGCTGCTGGCGTAGGCATGCAAGGGAGGCGGAGGCAGCCGGAAGGGGGGGGCCAGCCCCCCCCCCCATTGGCCAGTCCTGGCGCATGTGCCACAGCTCATGACAGTTAGGGATGGGGAGAGGCAGCCCCAGAGAGGCTGATAGCCACCCGCAACTCGCCCCCAAACAGAGAATGGAGCCAATGATGGGCAGACCATCAAAGGCAAAGGAGAGACATCCCACCAACACAGGGAGAGAACAGGAGTGCGGCTGGGCATGGACGCATGAGAAGCCTGGCTTGGTGGTGAGGCGGGGGTGAGACTGGCCTGCATGGGACCACAGAGAAGCTGTCAATCCCCTCACACCTCCCGCTGTCAGAGACTCTGCCAATGGCAGGCAGAAAAGCAGGACGTACCAAGTGCAGGAGTTCGCTGTCATAGACAGCGGCTGGAATGTGTGTCTGAGAGTGAGCAGCCCAGCAGCAGACACCACCCCCACCCAGAGACCCCCTGTGATGCCCTGACACCCGCTGCCATGTGCACGGAACACCTCCCCCGGGGGCTGCAGAACTCAGAGTGCAAGTGCATCAGCTGCAGAACTCTTGAGTCCACTTCATCAGCCCCCCCCCCCCTTAGTGCCCTGCGCACAACAGCCCTGTAGGTCGGGTAGGCCGTTGGCCCGGGCAGGCTGAGGGGCGGCACTTCCCTCCCATGTCCAGCCACACGGGAGGCAGTGTGGCGGCTCATAGACCGTCTCCCTCCCAAAACCAAGTCTGCCCACCCTCCCAGACATTCCCTCAGAGAGACCACTGATGTGGGGGGGGGAGTTGCCCAGGGAATGTGCAGCAGATGCCAAGCAGGAGAGACAACAGAGGGCACAGCTCAGACTTTATTTTTCCGGAACAGAGTGCAACAGTCTCCCTGGTGCGTGCTGGGCAGTCTCGCCGTGGGCGGGGCTCCATTCAGAGCGGCGGGCAGAAACAGCTGAGGGAGTGGGGGTGGTGGTGGAGTGACACACATGGAAGCCTCTGTGTTGGAGTCCTACCTGTAAAACGGAGATAGAGATCCAGAGCACCTGCAGGGGCGACGGCTGGAAGAGCAGGCTGCGTTTCAGCCGGGTGCTCTCTTAAAGGGACAGTCTCTGGCCCACCTCCCCGCAATGGGACAGCTGCCACACACACACACACCATGCCCTGCCAGGGGTTGGGAACGCAGCAGAGGGCAGACCAAGGGAAGGGAGCAGGCGGCAGCACAGGGGAGCAGGGTCAGCAAGTGCTCCCTGTTGGAGCCCACTGCCTGGTTTGTGTGCCAGAGATGCTCACACACCAAGCGAGGGGAGGGGGAGGCTGGAGTGGGGGGGACAGTGGAACTTACCCAGTCATGGGCGACAATCCTCACATGCAAAGCCTCCGGAAGCCCGGAACCTGTAGAGACCTGGAAACAAGAGCAGTTAGCCCCAGGGGAGAGACCTCTATCTCCCCCTTGCAAGTCGAAGATACTGTCAAAGCAACTGCGCAGTGCAAAACCTGTCACCAACGTGCCTGCCTGTCCCTCACACTAAGTCTGCATGGCCGGGAGCTTGCCGGCAGAGCTTCCCGCTACGCGCTCCTCTCCCTAACAACTGAGTTGTGCGAGGCCAGAGTGGAAGTATTTCTAGGAGGGGGGAGACCGCTATTGGGTGCTGAGGAGGGGGCTCATCAGCCCGAGGCGATTGGCGAGGCAATCACGCTGCTCCCTAAGGGGTTTGCGAGCTTCCGTAGCGGCAGAGGCAACCTTTGTTTTTGGTTTCAACAAGTGCCTAGGGACATGCTGCTATTTTTACCGGTGTAACATTGAGCCTCTCGGGGGGGGGCATGTCCTGGGCCAAACTGCTCAGGAAGCCGTCTAAGCCTGGCTGCACCCCCAACTCCACCCCCTCCTCCGCCTAAACGCCACATTCCGCTTCACATCCACCCACGCTCGGGCGCAGCCCTCAGGCGCCGCTGCCCTCGGGCGGAGTGGTGCTCGGGCAGCCCCCCACCCATGTAAGTCTCCTCCACTGTTGCGGTGCTGGTCGTATGTCAGTGCAAACCCTTCCTGTGCCCACGTAGCGGCTCGTCTGCTCCCAAAAGACTTTCCGCCCCTCCTCTCTGGATTGTGCTGTAAGTGTATGCTAATTTGCTGTTCACCTATGCAGTGACATCTGTCTCTATATATGAACTGTTAACTTCCATTTCAATGCATCTCAGGAAGTGTGTTTGCACACGAATGCTCATGTCTTGAACTTCATTAGTCTTAGAAGTGCCACTGGACTCTAACTTTGTTCTACTGCTTCAGCCCAACATGGCTGCCTGGATCTAAGCACAATGGCTAAGATGCTGAAAATGGAGGGAAAGTTTATTTTCAGGGTAGACTGAACGAGCAAATACTCGTTACCTGGCCCCAATTCATATTCTACAAACTTTAGTGGGAAATCAGCCCACAGCTCAGAATCATCACCATCACCATCGTCGTCATCATTACTGACACAATCAAAACACTTAATGCAGTATGATACAGATTTCTCCTCTGAATGCCACAATCTTGGTATCTTCCTGTCAGACAAATCCTCTTATGGAATACCCGAGAAGAAAACCTCCCAAACCGAATCCAAACAATAACTAACTGATAGTGGGATCTCCATTTGTAATTTATGATGAAAAATGGCTCTGAGGATTGTAAACTCTTTAGCCAACTTATGTGAGTGAAAATTTAATTAATATGGCTTCATATGATCATTTAAAATGAAGTTTTTAAAAACAAAACCAGCATCAAATTCTGGACCTGAGAGTTCTGTAGCAGCTTTTTATCATGCCTTTTTGACCATTCCTTTCTATATTTGGAAGCTGTCAGGAAACACATGTGGCAATAGCTGCTGCTTCTATTCCCCATAAACAAATGGGAAATATGAAACACACACATATTCACCAAGTATAATAGTAGCAGCAGTAGGAAAGAAGTGCTTTATGCTGCAGGCTTCTGACTGCCTCAGCATAAATAGAGAGTTGTACAGCAAACGGTTTGTAAGCAGAAGATTTGGTTCAATTTTGGCATCTTTAGTCAAAGGATTTCAGGTTGCATGCGTTGGAAAAGACCTTGCTCTGAAAGAGACCTTTAAACACCCTTGCCAATCAGAATAGGTGCTGTGCTAGAGAGACTTCTTGTTAAGACAGCTTCATGTGTTCGAATAATCCAATCCAATGTCCTTCTAGCTGAGCTGAAATAGAAAAATCAGTACAGCTCCTCTCTGAGTCCTCTTCATAATGAAAGAGATGTGAAAAACAAAGGAAGTCCCACCTGCAATCCACATTCAGTGCAGTACTGTACAAGAGCTCTCTTAAAAACATCTAAGTGAAACCACTAGAGAGATCCTCTAGAAATTTGGAGCACAGAAGCATTGAGACCCCTGACCTGGAGAGCCCAGGCTAGCCTGATCTCATTGGATCTCGGAAATTAATCAAGGTTAGCCCTGGTTAGTATTTGGATGGGAGACCACCAAGGCAATCCAGGTTTGCTATGTGGAGGCAGACAATGCAAATCACCTCTGAAAATCTCTTGCCCTGAAAACCCTACAGGTTCACCATAGGTCAGCTGTGACTTGTCCACCACACCATTGAGAGAGAAATCACCACTAAAAAACAATGAGCAAGGAGACTAAACAGAAATCAGATCATTTTAAAATTGTGATCTCTCTATCATGCATGACAAGAAGAGAGTCAAATAGGAGTCAATTGCACCTTTAAGAGCAACTTAGTTTTATTCAGGACGTAAGCTTTCGTGTGCATGCACACTTCTTTGGAAGAAGTGTGCATGCACACGAAAGCTTACGTTCTGAATAAAACTAAGTTGGTCTTAAAGGTGCAATTGACTCCTATTTTGTTCTACTACTTCAGACCAACACAGCTGCCTATTTGGAGCTATCTCTAAGAAGAGAGCCATTCACTCTCTCAGCCCATTAACTGATGACAAGTGCATCTGTAGATCTCTCTCTGGGTGGGCTCACACTTGAAAGTTGCTGTAGCAAGCTGGTGCTTTTTGAGGCACCCACCTGGCTGCCAGGAGAGGCATGGGCCACATACACACCAGAGGAGCATTCACACCACTCCTGCATGTGCATGGTACATGCATGGTGCATCTCGCCCAGAAAGCTGGGAATGTGCAAGGGAGGCAGAGGAAGGAGTTTGCTACCAGGAAGCACCTAGTAGATATTTGTTCCAGTCACAACTGGTCCTACTATGAGGTAAGGATGGGTGGGCTGCAGGGGGCAGATGAGAATATGTGATCCCAAAACTTAAGTGAGAGCTGTTCCCAGCAAAGGAATATAGGATCTTTCTACTTTTGATGTTTATGCCTAAGACTAAGGTGTTTGTTCAATATCAAATGTGTTGGTTTAAAAGTCAAGGATCAGTCTCATATATAAAGATCCCCTTAAAGACTATAGAAACAATTCAGGGTTTTAGATTAAACTTTTTCGTCTTCTGAAAATGTCCAGTATTTTGCGACCAATCACAAGATAGCTCGGCTTGTGCACTGTATGAATAAGACACTTTTTACATTTAAAAACATTTCATCTTTCTTTGAATAGTTTCAAACAGGCAGCTGTGTGAGATCCAGAGCAAAATCCAAAAACAATGTCCTTTTACTAAGATCAACCAAAATAGCATATTGTGCAAGTCATGTTCTCCAAAGTCCTGGAGAACTCAAAAACTTGCACAATGTGTTTTGTTATTTTGGATAGTCTTAATAAAATTCATTACATGGATTTTGTTCTTAGATTTGCTACATACCAACATGGTTACCTACATTGCTCTACTTTGAGCATCTTAGAATGTAGCTACAAACTTTCTGACATGAAGAGAAAAGTCTGTGAAACTACACTAGGTAATAATACCATAGTTTGGCTTACAAGTCTTTACTTAACGCCCCAAGTAAAATTATTCTCCAGTATCATTAATACAAGTACTGCTACATTTTTCTTTTGTTCTCAATCTTTTATGAAGACTTTGATCAATTATTGGTTTTTATGTTTTCAGCAGAATGGTTCCCATTTTTCAGCTTCTTCTTCTTCCCAGAAACTTGATACCATCTAGTGACACTCTGTGCTCACTTAAGTCACCCAAACATCCTGCACAGGATGCACACAGAGGCATTAACCTCACAGTCTGAAAGATGTGTTTTTCTCCTAGCTCACTCCACTGTCTGGAGAACTTAGAACCTTGTGCAATGTGTTGGGATATTTTGGTTAGCCTTAATAAAAGGAATCTGGATTTTTAATATTCTCAGCTATTTCAAAGAGTGATTCAGGGAAACACACATAAAGTATACTTTTATTCTTGGTAGTGTATGTATCTTACAGCCCTAACTCCTGCAGACATCCTGATGAATTACATTTCTGGAGGAATGGAAACCAACAATGTATATATTCTAACCCCACAGCCTTGTGACACCTAAACTTCCAGCATACTAATGATTTTTTGCTGGCAGACCATCTCACTATCTTAGAGGTTCCTAAGTAATGGAGAACCTTCACTTTTACACATTTCAATGCCTTGTCTTCAGCTTTCCAGGACGGCAGATATCTTTGCATTCCTTATTCTCAATGGGTTTGCCTTTGTCAAGTGGGAAAGGTTGAGGCAGTTGATCACAAATTATTACACTGTCCCTACTATAATTATACACATTACCAATATATTATGCAAAAATTAATTAATTTCCCTGGAAGATCAGAGCAGTGTTACACTTCCCTCCTCTTTTCAAAGTAATGTAACAAATGTAACAAAATTTATTATAATGTAACAAAAATCATATTTTAACAAAATTTTGTATAATGTTATGTGCAATATGAAAGCAGATGGCTGAGTCTTCAAATAACTGACCCTTTCTATTGTGAAATGTGTGCAAGGATTCTGAAATATTGGAATATAACAGCACATAAAAGTTCTTTTCCGTTGTGGTGGTTTTTAGGGATGGGCACAAAGATCGTGACAAACTTTTGCCAGTTTGTGGTTTGTAAGCCCATGTCTGTGAAAATGAGAAATTCCACAAACTTTGATGTAGTTCGTGATGGTTTGTGAAGAGCAGAAAACGGGTTTAAATGGCTCTGAGCCATTTAAATCCCTGCTTTCTGCTCTTCAGAAAAACAGCTCAGCTGTTAGGTTTTAATAACCCTGGGCCATTTAAACCCTCTGAATCTGCTCCACGGCAGAGACTAGATCTGGAAGGTTTAAATAGCTCCAAGCCAGCAGAAATCTGGGACTGAAATGCCTCCCATGGGCCCTCCCAGGCTGCATTTCACTGCTCCTGTCTGCTGGCCACAGCTTTCGCAGGCCAGCAGAAAGGAAAGGGTGAAGTGCCTCTCAGGGGGCATTTCACTCCCTCCTGTCTGTGGCTCTCCTCAGCCAGCAGAATGTGGGGAGTGAAGAGCTGCACAGGGGTACTTTACCCCCTCCTGTCTGCTAGCCATAGCTTTCCTCAGCCAGCAGAAAGGAGGAGGCATTTTACACCTATATTTAACCCTCTGGTTTTGCTTCCCACCCCTTCAATGTGGGAGGAGCCATTTAAACCTCTGTTTTCTGCTCCCCACCACGTTTGCAGGAAACAGAAAGCAGGGGTTTAAATGTTATATGACTTATGAACCAGTTCAGTTTGTGATCTGGCATATTGGTTCATGTAGGTTCGTGATTCAGTTTGTGGTTTAGCCACAAACCAAACCAAACTGCAAAAATGCTGTTCATGCCCATCCCTGGTAGTTTTATTGTTTTTATTAATACTTTCCAAGCTGATCATGTATTGAAACAAACTGAACTGAAAATACTAATGAAAAAAGCATATAACCCCAAGTCAAAGTTTTCCATCATAATGCAAGAGGGAGAAGTCAGCATGCTAAGAGAATAAGTTCAAAAATTTCTTTCAGATTTTTGCCTGACTTTGAAAAAAGGAGGTTTATAGAAAATGCTTCCTCCTATCAGTAGTACAAAAATCCATTATAGGTCTTAATTAAATGAGTAATGCAGAAAATCACTCACCTCTTTTTCTTTGCCACATCCCAGTGTATGGACCAACACTTCCTGCAAACTCACACTTCTCAGACCAGGGTCCATTGTCTCCTAGGAGGAAATGAATAAATTGTTGAAAAAAGAAACAAGGTGACAAATGTAATCCAAAATATAGACTGCTGATAATCATAGTCAAGGAGCACACAGCATGGTCCTCATCCCTTTAAAAGCACCATTACCTATTATAATAAAGCTACTTCCAGTATATGATTATGGAGAGTATATGGATGACCTCATGAGGCTTCAAATCTTCCTTTTAACAGTGTACCAAGCAGTTGCTACCAATCTATGGAAGGTCACAATATGATGGAGGAGATAACAGTGAATTCTCAGGAGGCTTCTACTTCCTTCTGCAGCTAAATATTCATCTAATTTGTACATTTATTTCTAAAGTGGGATGCATGCATGCGGATATCTCAGAGATGTATACTGGGGAGGGGGGTAGAAGGTTGTCTCTACCAATAGTGTAGATGGGTCCTCTCATTGATTAGTAATTAGTTTAATGTTATGAAGCAGAAGGTATGAGAAAATGACCAGCTCTCAAAATAGGGCTGCTTGTATCTTAAAGATCAAAGCGAGGAACCTGGTCAATCAGAGGGATCAAATGGTTTCTCAATCAAGTTTGTTTTCAAAATGGTCTGCCTAGGCCTGAGAATCAGCCATTCTTTGACTGCACAGAGGCTGCAAAGAGATCTACTGAGTTCCCCAGGCACACTCAAATAAAAGTATGGTGCTACATGTTCTCAGTGGGGAGGAAAACATTTCTGTTCCAATAACTAGGTCTCAAGCATGGAGGGAAAAAAACAATAGCAATTTGGCTTGGATTTTAATGAGCCACACAACAGTTCCTGTCATTTGGAAGAACGCAAGGAGTGACCTCATTAAAAAGGGATTTAGGGAGTGGGTATTTTATTTTTTATTTAATAATTTTATGTTTTTATTTTTAGACATGAGTGCCAAGGTTTATCTTTTTTTCTAAAACAACATGTTTGCTTGAAGGTTCCCATAGTGTGTGCCATCCCAGAATCTAAAACACAGAACTGCTGACACTGGATCTGGATACCTGTAAAAAAGGCAAATCAGGCCCATCTAACCGTTCAGATCCCCAGGATATACAAACAGATAGCATCATATTCTATTGTCAATTTTCGACCAGTTTTCTAAAGAAAGGGGTTCCAGATGTACAACACAGATGACAACAGCATTTCATAAGACTAATGATGCATTACTTGCTTTGAGGCTGAGAGTCAAAACAGATGTGATACTGTAAGATCTATGAATGGATCTTCTGGTCATTTTTAAAGGGCCATAGCAGCTGCACAGGACCCTGATTTTGGGAGACCCAAGAAGGTTTAATTAACTGAAACACTACAGAGATGTTTCATAGTTTAAGATAAGCACATCGTCAATGTGTCGATAGAATCACAGAGTTGGAAGGGGCCATAAAGGCCATCTAGTCCAACCCCCTGCTCAATGCAGGATCAGCCTAGAGCATCTCTGGCAAGTGTTTGTCCAGCCACTGCTTAAAGACTGCCAGTGAGGGGGAGCTCACAACCTCCCTAGGTAGCTGACTCTACTGTTTTTCCTAGGTAGCTGATTCCATAAGTTTTTCCTAGTATCCAGCCAGTACCTTCCCACCCTTAATTTAAACCCATTATTGCAAGTCCTTTCCTCTGCTCCCAACAGGAACAGTTCCTTACCCTCCTCTAAGTGACAGCCCTTCAAATCATGTCCCCTCTCAACCTCCTCTTCTCCAGAGTGAACATTCTCAACTTTCCCCATAGGGCTTGGTCTCCAGGCCCCTGCTCATCCTTGTCACTCTCCTCTGCACACACTCCATTCTGTCCACATCCTTTCTGAAGCAAGGCCTCCATAACTATATATGCAATACCCCAAGTGTGGCCTGACCAATCCAGTGTACAGCAGGACTATGACATCTTGCGATTTGGATGTTATGCCTCTGTTTATATACCCTAAGATCGCATTGGCCTTTGTTGTCAGGTCATCACACTGGCTGTTCCTATTTAATTTACAGTCCGCCCATACCCCAAGATCTTGTTCATGAACTCTGCTACCCAGAAATGTATCCTCCATCCAGTATGCGTGTTGCTCATTTTGTTACCCAGATGTAGAACTTGGCACTCATCCTTGTTAAATCCTTGTTCTTATCCACCCACTTTTCCAACATGTTCAGATCTCATTCAGTAGAATCTCTATCTTCTGGTGTGTTCGCTGCTCCTTCCAACTGACCAAAGTCAGTGTCAGATCAGAGACAGTGTGCTTGCAGACTGATCACTTTAAAATCTGCTCCAGTATCTTTCCTGGGACAGAGGTCAGGCTAATTGGCCTTTAGTTTCCTGGGTCATCCCGCTTCCCTTTTTTGAAAACTGGGATAACATCTGCCCTCCTCCAGTCTCCTGGCACATCTCCCATCCTCCGAGAGGTCTGGAAGATGATGGACAATGGCTCTGCAAGCTGTCTAGAAAGTTCTTTGAGCACTCTTGGGAGACACCATCTGGCCCAGGGGATCAGTGCAGCCAGGTGTTTCTCAACTACCTTTCTGTTCAGGTCAATCAGTAGCCCGGACACTGCTGACTCCCTTAGAGTTGCTTTGAGCTTCCTGAAGGAAGAAATAATCTTTTATTGGTTTTAAACTGCATAACTGTTTTTGGTTTTTAATATTCTGATTGTGTTGTTGCTCACCCTGAGTTTGCTCAAAGGGAGGGTGGGATAAATATTCAAAATAACAAATAAATAAATAATGTAATTCTGCTAAGCCCAGAAGCTATACAAATCCTCAGATTTCGCTTGACTTCTTCCTTCCCTGCCACAAATAAAAAAGGGCTATCTTGCAGTGATTTTGTTTTTCTACTCTCTTGTCCATCTCTGCAGAAAGGGGAAAAGCAGAGAGGTTCCTCAATACAATAATCCACAGAAAACATTTTTTGTCTGATGAAGTCTGCTTAAGAGCATATGAAAGCTTACATTCTGAATACATTCTGAATAAAACTTAGTTGATCTTAAAGGTGAACATATGAACATATGAAGCTGCCTTATACTGAATCAGACCCTTGGTCCATCAAAGTCAGTATTGTCTTCTCAGACTGGCAGCGGCTCTCCAGGGTCTCAAGCTGAGGTTTTTCACACCTATTTGCCTGGACCCTTTTTTTGGAGATGCCGGGGATTGAACCTGGGACCTTCTACTTCCCAAGCAGATGCTCTACCACTGAGCCACCATCCCTCCCCAAGGTGCACTTGTCTACTGCTTTGTTCCACAGAGAAAAATGTGAGATGGGGCAGGGGTCTAACTGATTACTTAAACTGAACATCACCAGCATACTCTCATGTCCATCAAGGTATCATCTAGGTCTATTAATTTAAATATCACTTCTAAAGGGCAATATGTGGTAACATTAAAGACAGAGATCTACTTTCTGTGAGAATATTATTCACATTTCTATCCTGACTTTCTTCTAAAGATCTCACAGTGGATCCACATGGATTTCTCATACTTTTACCCTCAAGGCCAAGCTGTGAGATATTAATATTGAGGGACAATCAGCGGCTCACTGTCACACAGTGGGCTCTGTTACTGCAATCACACTTTATATTGTTCCGACATTAGCCCTGGGTCTTTTCAAAACAGACATACACTAGAAATTCTGCTTTGCAAACTCCCTAAGATCTATGAAACTTAAAATTTTAAATGTTCATGCATGGGGAGGGGGTTACTGGTTTTGATTGGAACCATGGTACACATGGAGAAGGGTTTAAACCTTCCCCTGCATCATTCTCATGATCTGAAAAAGGCCCCAAGGAGCCACTGTTTGCCCTGTTGAGGATACTTACAAATAGCTGATTGGTACACATTTGAATCAAGCCCAACACTCCAGCCTCTGCATTTGAGATACTGAGCATACTGCACAGCACTGCCTATTTCATTCCTGTGTTAAATCACTCAATCTAATTCCCCTGCCTTTTCACTACAGAAACATTACCTCATGTCAGTCCACAAAGTCTTGGGTTTCCCATAGACCCTTGCACACTTCTCAATATAAACAGTAACCTAAGCAATCTTTGTTACAGTAACTGAATTTCACTGCTTCACCTGTGAACCAGATGAGTGTGTTTTCCCTCGCAGTGCTATCAACTTCAGCCTTTATTCGTCCCACCAGGGCATCCATTTGCCTCAGGTTTGCTCCATATGGATCTTGACAAGACAGATTGCATGCTGGCTCTGTCGTTACCAAAGGCACATGCATATGGGCCAGGGCCAAGTACAGGAAGAATGGGCGGCCATGCTGACTAAACAAGAAAACACAGGAATATACACTTATTTAATAAAGGACAGAGGAGATGATATGGACAATCACATAAGGGCAAAGCAGAGGGACACACCTGCCCATAATATTCTAGTGTTACCATAGAAAACCTCTGAGTTCACCAGTGACAATGCCAGTGGTTTTCTACCCTTCCTCATCAGCCAGTCTGCCAACAACCCCTTCCATATCTTTCAGAGAACTCCAATCTATTGCAGAGGAATTTCATACATGAGCTCTGGTCATGACCATGCATGGCCTCTTAAGCCTCAGCCCCACAACAAGTGAATAGAGAGAATACATCCAATAATCTCTTGCAACAGCCCACTGGTAATGGTGGGCAAGCTGTATTTTAAGAAAGACTGCCAACCACTACTGATTTTCTCATTAAGGTACCCAGGTAAGTTTCTAAAGAACTGCAGTGTCCCCAGACTACAGTCAACTTCAGACACAGCTGCACTGTTGACAGGAAGGAGGAGGGAAGGCTGTGAGGCCCGTGAGAACACAAAACAACACCATTTTAGTGCAGTGCAAACTGCAGTGTTATTCCAATGGATGACTGCTGCGCAAATTCCCAGTTGTATATCCCATGCACAACTACCAATGCACAGTGGAAGTGTTCCTCCCATCTATTCCTTCTCTGGCAATTCACTGTTATATCTGAAAGATTTAAAAGGGACAGTCTTCAAGGAACAAAGATCAGTGTTTCTCAAACATCTGATATTTTAAGAACATTATTTTTCTGAATTAACATGAGAGCCACACTTCAATCTTATCCCACCCCCACACCCCAAAAAAGATGGAATGCTCAGAACAGTGTTTTGTGAAGGGATGCAATGGGCAGATTCCTTTAAGGGCAGGTAATTCTGGCTCAACTGTGCATCAAGCATGATGGAATTAATCACTCCCGATGCAGAGACACAGCAGAATTCCTTTCCTTTATAAGAAACAATGTTAAAGGAAGTATTTCCAGACTCTCACAGAAGCCTTTATTTAACTAACTGCTCTCACAGCATCCTAGTGCTTCTCATGGTCACCTTAATGTACATTGGCATACAGTTTGCAGAAAGGCTGGTGTAGGTTTAGGATTCAGAATTGCAACTTTTGTCCCTACCAAAAGAAACAGTTGGAAAGAGCTTCTTGATCAAACTCAGTGCATGCACTGATCTCCTTATTCTCTGCTAGGCAGCATGGAATAGCCCTTCCTTGCATGAAGTATGAGAGGATTTACACCAATGCAAATGGGAAGAAATTGCACCAGGAATTGGGGCCTACTCACTGGAACAGAACCCAGTGTAATGGAGGGGGCAAAGATTCAGTGGAAGGAACACCCAATGAAAAGGGAATTGTCTAAGATGGGTCAATACTCAGTTGAAAGAACTATAAGCCAGCAGAATGGTAGGTTCACGAGGAGACTAATGTAACTTTAGGGTTTCAAACTTCAAGTGGGGAAGTTCCTAGAGATTTGGGGATAGAATCTGCAGAGGTTGGGTTTGGGGAAGGTAAGAACCACAGCTGGGTACGATACCATAGAGCAGGGGTGTCAAACATGTGGCCCAGGGACCAAATCAGGCCCTTGGAGGGCTCTTATCAGGCCCCCGAGCAACTGGCTTTTGTCTGCTTCCTTCTCCCTCGATCTTGCTTCCTTCATCTCAGCTTGGTTTACAAGGCTTCTTCAATCGCACAGAAGCTACAGAGCAAAACCTCAATTTTCTCCATTGGTTGAGGCTCCTCCCCCTCCTGGTCCCCTGGGGAAGGAGGGAAAGAGCCAGAGCTTCCTTTGCCCAGTTCCCTGGATCCCCTGGGAGAAATACAAAGAAAGTTCCTTTAAGATCAACAAGTGCTAATGCTTTAAGCATGTTTTATTTTAAGGTTTTTTTTAATGTTGTGTTTGTCTGTGTCCTTTAAAAAGTTTATATCTCTGCTACCTAATGTTAAATAGGTACACACATGGCCTGACCTGACATGGCCTGGCCCGGCAAGGTCTCATTTATATCAGATCCAGCCCTCATAACAAATGAGTTTGACACCCCTGCCATAGAGTCTACCTTCCAGAGGAACTCCAGGGGAATCCATTTTCTCCAGGAGATCTTTTTCATCTGGAGATAGCTGTAATTCTGGGAGCTCACCAGACCCTACATGGAGGCTGGCAACTCTACTTATAATTGAACTCTCTCTGATTTTGACTTACAGCCTTTTTTTAAAAAAAAGGCAGCTATGCATTATGGGAAACTATGCAGACCCACCCTAGTCCACACCTGAACATGGACAGCACACCTGTTATTGTCCCTTCTTCTACTTTAATTTTAACTATATTTTAAATTGTTTCAGTATTTTAATGTTCAGAATCTTGTCGACCATGATTGGGTAAAAAGGGGGTATAAAATTTATTAAATAATTGTATAGGGGGAAATTGAAATATATACTAAACTTATTATTCTATCAAACTAAACTCTTTTTACTAACTGAACAGCATAACATGCATCATTTATAACTGAGTTAGTTAGCATAACAATTGTACTATTTGTCATACTGATGGAATTTAAAAGCATAAGAATCTATGTTTTCTATGAGAAAAGTTGGAGATGGCTGCACCTTTTGTTACTACATGGATCTTTAACTTTTGCAATCTGAGAAAGAGGGGAAAAAAAGTTGAAGGAAGAAAATAATAGTTTTGTTTACTACATAATTTATTTGGACAGAAACTCTCATAAAGTCACATTAGATACAATTGCCTGCATGTTTGGATATTATGCTAAACTTTCTAACATTGAAAATACTTAACTCTTTAATAATGTATAATCATTAAATCTATCACAGCATAGCAATTGCTGCCAAAATTATTTACATTTAAACAAAAATCTTGAAAAGGTTGTACGTCTACAGTATAAGTTTTTTTTAGTGTACCCCAGAGGTTTTCATTTTTTCCCATTGGAAAAATTGACAATAATGTATAATCGTTAAATGTATAATGTCTAATCATTAAATCCACTATAGCGTATCAATTGCTGCCAAAATTCTTTACATTTTTTTTTTAAAAAATCTTGAAAAACTTGTATGTCTACAGTATAAGGGTTTTTCTTTGTGTGTACTCCAGAAGTTCTCAATTTTTTCCATTGGAAAAATTAACAAACTCCTCAAATATTTTTATGCCATATATATGGAATGAGTAGAATGCTTTGGACAATTTTTTTCACTCAAAAAGGGAGTGAATATCTTTCAGTGCGTCCTCATTACTCCTATCCTGTACCTCACATTTTCCACAAAAGCTAAATTTTTTACCACTTGCTCTGCCACCATTAGCGGCCCCGTGGCACAGAGTGGTAAAGCCGCAGTACTGCAGTACTGTGGTCTGAACTCTCTGCTCACGACCTGAGTTCGATTCCAGCGGAAGCTGGATTCAGGTAGCCGGCCCAAGCTTGACTCAGCCTTCCATCCTTCCGAGGTCGGTAAAATGAGTACCCAGCTTGCTGGGGGGAAAGTGTAAAAGACTGGGGAAGGCAATGGCAAACACCCTGTAAAAAGTCTGCCGAAAAAATGTTGTGAAAACAGCGTCACTCCAGAGTCGGAAATGACTGGTGCTTGCACAGGAGACCTTCCCTTTCCTTTCCTGCCACCATTATTGCTTGCCTTAGGAACTGATTGCCTCAGTGCAGTTCTTTCCTACTTTCCTATGATGATGCTATGCCAGACTGTGTTTGTGAACATTAGCACAAATATACAATTGGGCTACAGGTATACTCTAGAGAAGTACCATACACACTGTCCTGAGCTCTCTGGAGGAAGGGAGGGATAATAAAAATGAAAGTAGATTGATAACAGATTTTAGCATCTGTAGAAAAAGCTTTGGCAATAGTGTTGCTCTTCCTGTTATTTAACTGAGAATCAGATTTTCCATCCAATTCTGTTGCCACATTTTAAGATTTTTCTGTTTATTTTCCCTTCCCCTGTTGCTAAGTGCCACTTCATAAGTCTGAGGCCAACAAAAAAAAAAAAAGCTGACAGGCCATTTCCTCTCCCACAGTTTAGTTCCTAATCTCATTACCCTTCACTTCCCTCAAGTACACACAGTCATGGCTTCCCTACATACTATTCCTGTTTGTCTCTGTCACAAAATGTCAGAGCAGTTTGAGTAATCTCAGTCTTCCTTTGAAAGCTGCTTGCCAAAGGGCCTTGACTCTGTATTTATCCTGTATTTATATGAGTTGCTTCACCAGTTCTGTCTTTTCAATTTATCTGTTTTATCTAATTAGATTTCAGCTCTCATAACAAGAGAACATTAACAGCTTTTCCATATTATTTTAGTGAAAATGCAGTTTCTTAATCTTAGTTTTAGAGCTGGTCATATTTTCTCCAATCCAGAATTGGAAGTATGAAAAGTGAAAATGTGCACCCCCAACCTCCCTTTCTATTTTTCATGCTGATGGGAGAAGGGGGGCCCAGAGCCTCCTTGAGAATTTGAATCTCACAAACCACTTGAGATGTGACAGGTTAAGAACCAGGGCAGGAAGGTAACGGAGTGGGTGTCCACTTCCTAACAGTACTATACTCTGAAAAACGATCTGCAGCTTGCCCTGCAATGTCAACGTTATTCACCTCCATTGCCCACCAAGGTAGCTTATGCCAGACTCCAAAAATGGTGAGAAGAAAGAGAAAGACACATGTTTACATCTTGCACAAATGGAGAATTACCAGCAGGAATGGGCTGACTGTATTTTCAATACTTTTAAAAGATGTTAAAATGGAAGATGAAATCAAATGCATATTGGAGCCATGCAGGGATGGACAGACAAGTTTAAAGGTTATCAAGTAAGAGAAAAGTACATTTAAGTTCATCAGAGTGGTTAAATAGTCAAAGGGACCTTCTAGGAAGATTGTTAGTGGTTTTCAAAAAAAGACTAGATATGTAGTCTCTCAAGAATGCTGTAGCAAAATGTTAGATTAGAAGAGCTACACTATTCAGCCGACATAGAAAACAAGATTGGATCCATGAGACTGACAAACACATCCTGCTTCCATAGGTCAGCCCCACAAATTCTGCAGGAAAGTGGTAAAATTAGCAGCCATGACATTCATGAGACTTTTTAAAAATTCTAGAGTACAGTGACCAAGATTTATGATGCAGGGAGATTTGACTTACACATTTTGCTCAGTTTTAAGGGGATCTGTTTGTAATTATTCTTGGGGGTGAATTAGAATTTTCTTCTGCTTCCATCACAAGGTCTGACCTGAAGAGTCACTTTAATGTGTAACATATATTGAAAAGTATAATGACCAAACCACAAGAAAGCCTTTACCATATATAACCCAAAAGAAGCAAGAAAATATTCCTCTACATGATATATGACTAAATTCTAAACACACAAGAGGTGTTCCTCACATTATAGGGAAAGAAATTGTGGATTAAAATGAGAATAAGTCAAACAAAGGAATAACTTTGTAAATCTGAAATGGTTTTGAGTGTTCCCACAGAGCTGAAAGCCAGCAAAGTATGCTATCAAGAAGGTCCAAGTTATCAAAACAGGTTTAGTTGGTGTTTGAACGTCATTCAGGCACTATTTTTAAATCATCAGAGAATATATCCTGTTTTCTTGTTTACATCTATATTTATCTTCTCAAACTAGGCCTGCTCTTCCTTAGGGAACTCCAAGGGAAACGGGTGGGATGAAGACTGAGAACGAACATAATTACTTCAGGTGTTTGTGTTTGCATCTTTTTGTGTACATGTTCTCAGATTATTATTTGTTCTAACATTATAATTTGAAATGGTGCATGAATCGTGATCAAGCCCTTCTTATGGCCAAGAACAAGTTTTTGACGTTAATTCATTTCCATTATCAAAAAGGCAATCAATTTGTCCCAGCCGCTTTGCGGATCTTTCACACCATATTACTCCCTCAGCTACTTTATGGGATCCCTGTGTGGTTCCAATGGCTCAGCAAAAACACCGAAAAAATCACAGCTTCTTTTTACGCTGCATCCTGGGCATTCCCAACTCAGTGCATTATTTCACCCTGTGTGCTGATTTGGGTCTCCACACAGTAGAGTCTAAAATCCAGATTACCACAATCAAATTCTGGCTCCACCTTTATTTCCACCCCTTTACCCAACAGTCTGATTTCTCTTTTACTTGCAGACCCTTTTACTCCTAAATGGTTCTGTTAAGTACTCGGGAAAATTAAATAAATTGGTATTGATATAGATTAATTGACAAACTCCAGTGAAACACTGATCTGCAGGAAAATACTGGATATTGACTCGGCGGGGAGGGCTGGATATAAGTGGAATAAAATAATTAATAATTACTGAAGCAAGGGGTATATATTCACCCTACTTCTTGGACCTTCACCCTTCCCAAATTTGCATCACTCAGTACTTCTCAAATCTAATAAACCCACATCAATGCCAAGCTTTTATGTTGGCCAGACTCAACATATTTTCGTCATCCATGGTCTCTTGTAGATATAAGGATATCCCTTAGAAACAGAGACAGTGCAGATGTGGTAGAGAACCTGATTCTATACCACATTCTATTAGACTGCCCGTTACTTACCCCTCACTGATGTCACCTGATCAAACCACTCCTTTTAACCCCCAACTTGGTGACAAACAAATGGATAGAGTTTTTGTTGGCTGACAAATGTCCCTCAATTACTGAGCAGGTTGCGGAGTTTCTGACCCTAGCTGTAAATGAGAAAGAAATAAAAAATGGAGCCATGTAGGGGAATACCTCACTCCAGTTTTCTTAGTTAAGTTTAGTTTGTAACCTTGTATCCCCACGCTGCCTGTGCTGTGCTGTGGTTTGTACGTCTATTCTTTGGATCTTGTATTTCTTTTATGCCAATAAAGGTTATGTCTATTTGTGTACATGTTCTCAAAATGCAAATTTGCCTCTGTTTCCAAGATGACACACACAAATGTATCTTTCTGGCCACTAGCTACTGTAATGAGACTTCTGCATATACTCCATAAACACTTAACATTGGCCATTTTCACACATGGCAGTCCACACAAACTTTGTCCAGGGTTCCCATTCTGTCTTTCAGTCAGATACAAGCTTGCAGGTTCCCTTCAAATCCCTTTCATGGAGTGACCAATTTGGATCAGGACTTCCATGTGCAGAGACACGGGGTTTTCAGTTGTCTCACCCCACCATTTTCTTGACCTGAAACAGTCTCAGGACACTATTTGCCCTGTTGGGGAAACCTGCATATATCCTGGAATAAACATGAGTTTTCCATTAGGGAAAGTAACACTCCCAGAGCCATTTGAGGTTAGGAAAAAGGCATGGGTGTGGGCTGAATGCCCATCTCCCTGTGCACAGTGATCTCAATCTAGATCAGGCATCCTGTGCATGGGAATTGAAAGAAACCCACAACTCATGTCTGACTGAAAGACAGAGTAGAGACTCCAGACAAAACCAGTGTAGGTAATCAGCCCTCAGTTTGCACAAGGACAGCCACCTCATCTACAGTATTTAAAACCCTGTAGAATACTTAATGGTTGAAACAAAACAATGCAAATACTGGTTACCTTCCTCAAGCCACAAAGATGTTGGGACAACACTGAGGCTGAAATCACATGTGCATTGTGAAGTTCAGGAAAACTGAAATGTGAGCATAAATCAGCCTTACCACCTGTAGGACTCCTATTTATGTTAGGGTCCATCTACACATTACAAAGCCTTTGTGTTTATTGGCGAAAGGAACTGCCCCATGGAGTCACTATTGGCTTTATTGTAAAATTAAATAAGTAAAGTAAAGTAAATTTATTTTTGTATCCCGCCCTCCCCCGCCAAAGGCAGGCTCAGGGCGGCTCACAGACATGGGACAACCATCTTTTGAATAAAATACAATCAAGACAAAAGCAGATTAAAATACAATAGGTTACCGTTATAGATTAGTTAAAATAGATAAAACAGCTGTTATGAATTAAAAGTAATAGTTAAGGTGCTACAGTTCACAGTCGTGTATAAGATGGCTAGGTGGCTACAAGTCAATTTAATTTAATTTAGCCGGGTTCTATCTTAAAAGCAAGCTGAAAGAGGATGGTTTTGCAAGCCCTGCGGAACTTATTCAAGTCCCGCAGGGCTCGCACCACCTCTGGAAGTTGATTCCACCATCGGGGGGGCATTGCTGAAAAGGCTTGCTCCCTCGTTGTTTTCAATCTAGCCTCTCTTGGCCCAGGGATTTTTTAAATAGGTTTTGAGAACTAGATCTCAGTGCTCTCTGGGGAACATATGGGGAGAGGCGGTCCCTAAGGTAGGCAGGTCCTCGGACATATAGGGCTTTAAAGGTAATAACCAGCACCTTATAGCGAACACGGTACACAACCGGCAGCCAGTGTAGGTCCCGCAGCCCAGGCTGCACGTGTTCCCACCGAGGTAGTCCCACCAACAGCCTGGCCGCCGCGTTCTGCACTACCTGAAGTTTCCGTGTTCGGTATAAGGGCAGCCCCATATCGAGGGCATTACAGTAGTCTAGTCTCGAGGTGACCGTTGCGTGGATCACAGTTGCTAGGTCACTGCGCTCCAAGAAGGGAGCCAACTGCCTCGCCCTCCTAAGATGGAAAAAGGCGGATCTAGCTGTGGCAGCTATCTGGGCCTCCATTGATAAGGAGGATTCCAATAGCACTCCCAGGCTCTTGACCCTGAGCACTGGTATCAGTGGCGCACCGTCAAAAGCCAGTAGGGTAATCTCCCCTCCTGGGCCGCCGCGGCCCATGCAAAGGACCTCAGTCTTCGCCGGATTCAACTTCAGCCCACTCAGCCTGAGCCAGCCAGCCACGGCTTGTAACGCCCGATCCAGGTTTATGGGGACATCGCCAGTCCAGCCGTCCTTCAATAGATAGAGCTGGGTATCATCAGCGTACTGATGACAGCCGAGCCCATACCTCCGTGGAATCTGGGCAAGGGGGCGCATTAGGTGTAGACATATCAGTAACATTTTTACAGTGGAGTTCCCAGTGGCGCCATGTGATGATTTGTGGATGTAAAAATGGCAGCAGGGGTGAGGAACAGCCACATCTCTCTGAGTGCAGTGGTCACAAACAGAAGAGAGCTGGTGTGCACCTGGGAGGCACAAAAACTCCAGTTGCATAAAGTCATTGTGTTATCCCCAACAAACACAAGAAGTTTGCAACATACAGACAGAGCTTTCCTCTCCTTTCAGCCAGAGTCTGATACAGAAAATGAGCCCAAATGAAGAAAAGTTTAGATAACAGCCCTGCTACTGTGATTCTCTGCAATAATACTGCATATAGGCTGATGGCCACAGGTGGGGAAAATTGTGGATCTTACAAAGAACCTAGCAAAAACAGAGTCTGTCTGTCTCTCTCTCTCTCTGTCCCCTTAACATTCCTCATTTTCTCCACAAGACAGTTACATTGGTCTGCTATAGCAATGTACCTTTCTACATATGAGACTCAAAGCTACTGGTGTCTTCTTGAGAAAGGCTCTCACTAAGTGCTGTTAAATAAATAAATTGTATTTAAGTTGGCTCATAATGCAAATGTAAAAACAGCATGCAGTTAGAACACACACTTGATTCTTCATTCACATGTGCTTCAGGCAGTGCAAGAGAGCTTCAAAAGCCGCTGCCCAATGTAAAGGACACGGTGTTTCACTGATCACCCATTTAGTGCTGAACAGCAGATTAACAGATGATTAGCGAACAGATGATTCCATATAGTGGAATCATTTAAAAATTACCTTAGACATGTGGGAGGCCCTCATGCTCCCATGCAGTCAGGGGAATAATAGAATCATCTTGACACAATACATGGACAGAAGCTGAACAATAACACATTGTTCAAACAGACTTCTGTTGTTGTTTTTTAGATATTAGAAGACTACAGTTTCTATCATTTCTTCTCCAAAATGAAAGCATCTACTGAAAGAAACCAGTTAATAGTAGCCAGAAAACTGCTCCTAACCATCAGGCTTACACACAACCATGCACAAGACTGGCTGCTCAGTATAGGACTGCTGAACACACATGAAACTACCTTATACAGAATCAGACCATCTGCCCATTAAATAGTCCCTACTCAGACTGGCAGCAGCTGTCCAGGGTCTCAGGCTGTAGACTTTCACATCACTTCCTACTGATCCTTTAATTGAAGATGACCATAATTGAACCTGAGATCTTCTTCATGCCAAGCAGATGCTCCACCACTAATCCACAGCCCCTCCACAAGGGCTGTTCACATTACAATAAACACATATGCAACCTGCCTGCATATGTGTACATCTGTTTGTAAGAGGAAGCTAATATGCATTCACTCATTTCATTTATAAATGAAACCAGGGACCAGCAACTGGATAAATACGGGGTTTGTATCACATATTCTGCTGTACGTGCATTGACTGTAACATGAAAATTACAAAAAGTACAGACTAAGAACAATCAGTTGTACACTGTACACAGATTGTACATGCATCCACTGTAACTTGTTTACAGGGCTTCCGTCATAGTCAAATGTCTGGGGTTCCAGGGAGGTATGTAAGAATCCGAGGATGCAAGTTTAGAGCAGTTTCACACATATTCTTTTGACACTATTATAGCTCCTTTGTGGGAGATAGTAATCAGGATTTGGCCCATTTATTTACCATGCAAAAAGACCAAATCTCCTATGGATGTAGCCATAACAGAATTCATGTCAGTGACATTCAACCATGAATCCTGCTTGCTTCTCATTCAAGAGGAAGAAACTACTCAGGAAGAAACTACACAGGAAACTTTCAAGGGCAGGGGTCCCAATTAAGTTTAATTAATAACTCCAGAATAGGGCATTCAGAACAACTAATGTCACCTTTGTACTTTGGATGTTCTCTGTCCCAAATGTTCATTCTCCTAAAATGGGTATAAACATTCTCATCATGAGGTAGACATCAACAACTCACCTAGTTGAAAACAGACATGGGGCAAATGAACCCAGTGTTCATTTCGAGTCTAATACCACAACAAGATCAAGGAAATTAAAAATTATTAAATTACCAAACTGCTTTCACACAGCAACATGCCTGCTGAACCATTTCCTGGAATAACTTTGCTGACTTAAATAAACAGTTACCTTGATTAATGAGGCTCTGCTATTCAATTAGACCCCTGCAATTAGTTAAACCGCTTTTTCATTAACCCTTGTCTAGTAGTGTGTATCTTGATCTCCAATAAGTACAGATGGTTCTGAGATTATAACAAACAGTAAAATCTGAGATAGCACTTCAGATTTGGGTTTTCAAAAGATCACGAATGCTTAGACAGGTATTAGCAATAGGTGTGAAAATATCTTTATACATACTACCTAGATCAGCTCTGATATAACATTGCAAAAGTAATCTGCCCTTTCCTCCATGTGACAAATCTGCAGATCATAGCAAAATACCAATCACATGGAAGAGTATATCTGCATGATCTCTCTATCATGGATAAACTTTATAACAGCTCAGTAACAACAATATATCCTGTGGTTGCAACAGCACAACAACAACAAAAAATTAAATAAACAATCAAAATATATAGTTATCATAGATAAAACCTTTAACTTCTGTCTAATTATGATATTGTGATTATAATATCTATGATAACTATATATTTTGATTGTTTATTTAATTTGTTGTTGTAGTGCGGTTGTAACCACAGGATATATTGTTGTTACTAAGCTTTAATTACTGTGGTTGGTCGAGCTGATATTAAACTTTATAACATACACATAAAAATGGAACATAACTTTATAACATACACATAAAAACACATAACTTCATTTCTGTAGATTACCAGGGCAACATTAGCATCATAACCTGTTAATTTGATCCTGGTGGCATGAAGATAGTGCCAACAACACTGCCATCAGAATTTCTTACAAAGTGCATACAATTATATAATCATGGGTTAGTGATTATATAACTCAATGTATAATGTTTGGCTAAGCCCTCAAAGAAGCAAAAACATTTTTCCCCATTACTCACCTTTATTTTTTTAAAAAAATCCTAATCTCCCTAATCTGTCCTACTGTAGAATTCATTGTATAGAAAGACATATTTAAAATCTCAACACTGCCTGTCAGAAAACAAAGAAGAGCATTTCCAGGGGAAAACTGCCAAGCAGAGGAAGAGTTAAGCTCCTCTCCCTGTCTGCTAATTCTCCCTTTAAAATACTGCCCCTAGCATTTGCATTAGTATTACAGGGCAATGTGGGTTTGCAAGCCCTCAGTTTCCCTCATAACATCTAGCTTTTTTCTCTGTTCAAAATAATATCTTCCTTATAATACTTCTGTCACCTAAGATGCTTTAATCAATAAGGATATTACATATTGTATCCTGGCAACCTCAACTTTTTAAATGTTGCTGAGCATCTTAAACAATATGTATGGCTCTTTACTAAACATCCTCTGTTGGGAAATGTAGTCAACCAAGGACACTGAAATAAACCTCCCAAATCACAGAAGCACAGCAAATTTTCATAGATTTGGTCCCCTCCCCAACCCAGACTGGCCCCTGGGAATCCTCCTTAGCTGGTCCCTCATGCACTCTGCTCTCTGGCTGCCCTCCTGCTCCCCTCACATCTCTGTACCCACAAGGAAATCAGACTGGAGTCCATGGGCCATCCCCACTCCACCACCTTTGGGCCCCTCCTCACTTCTTCTTATGATGAGCCGCCCTGTACAGTGAGGAGCCCAGTTAATGATGAGAAGTAGCGAGGAGGGAGAAGGAATCACTCAGTATCACAGGACAAGACAAGTGTGGGGGGAAATGGGGGAACTTGAAATGGGAATGCTTGTTTTCAACAGCAGTTCTTGTTTCAAAGCTGGTCCACCTTTCCTGGGTTCAACTGATTAGTGTAACTTTGCAAACATTAGTTTGTCATGTTCATATTCAATCTTTATATTGGACTTCTCATAAAATCACATGTCAAGAGTTGACTGCTAACATATACTACTATATACTTCCAGCTACCATCCAGGGCACACTGCAGAATCCTGAGACTACAATTGCATTTGAAGGTCATGAATTTATATCAGGCATTCCTGCAATTACAGCATATGCCCTGGAAACTGAAGGAAAAGACTGATAAGGACAGCTCTTGAATAAAACCTTTTCAGTTTGTCTCTAAGAATTTATAAGCCACCCTGGAAGATGATCTTTTCCTCTCACAGGTCTTGAGTGGAATGCCCATATTTTTAAAAAAACAGATTGGTGACTCATGTGGTGGACGAAGCTATTTACCGGCAAAAGTGGACCCACCAAAAAGAGATACAAACTCAAGAACTACCCCTTCCAACAAACCTCAGTGACATCTCTGTCCCCATAACTGCTTTGCAACACAATTACAGGACAGAACAGCATGAGTCATACAATCAAGGATTCCTTCACCAGCACATTTTCTGAAGTAATACATGTCATTACCTGCCAACAATGTCCTTTGCCACTGAACAGAGACCTAGAAGGTCAATTTCAGTGCAAGAGAATAAATGGGCACAAATCAAACATTAAAAAAATTAACTCAGAAACCAGTGAAGGAACATTTCACCATTCCAGGGCACTGTGTAAAACTGTTAAAGTCTTTATACTTTAACAAATATATTTCAGTCTGTAAGGAGAAGTTGCTAAGTTTGCATTGATCAGCAAACATGACATTTGGACTCAATAAAACTGAGCGTATCTAACTCACAGCAGACAGTAATTATCTCTCCTTCAATCTTTATTTATGCCATTAATCTTGTTATGCCAATTCATCTCTAGTGGGAACTACTCAGGAGTGAATCTGCTCACTGGTTCTTGTATTCATTTGACTGGATCTTTAGTTGTGAATAGTAACATGATACAACTACTGCTGTCTCTTGTATTGCTGGACTTTTGACCTTCACATTGTTAATAATAATGTTTTCTATTTGTGCTCAGTTTGCACGCATGTATACCCTAGGCATGCTCAAATATCCGCAAGTGGAATTTGCTGTCACAGAATATGTGAATTAAAAACTAATGTGAATTAAAAACAATAATCCAAAGAGACCACAGGTTGTTAACAGTTAATTGGAAGAGAAAGCTCCCACAAAAATGAAGACAACTGCATCCCGCAAGCTGCAAGTATAGTTTGTGATATTATAACAATGGTTACACTTTGAGCAGGATTGGGCTTGTAAACTTGTAAAATAGTAAAACTATATGTAGCCTACTTGCTACATACAGTAGCCTAAGAGACTCAGCCAATCTTCTGCTTTGGTAGCTGCTGAGCCTGCAAAAATATGGGATGGAGTAGTTAAGCACCTGACATGTCATGATATCTGGAAGGTGGGACTTAATTTGGCTTTGGGGGGGTGCTCAAAAGTTGCACAGGCCTGGGTCAGGAGGAATGACGAAATTAAAATGCAGAACACTCTTATCTTAGCTGTGTCAGAGCAGAGCAGGCAAATGTGAGAAAGGTTGATAAATGGGTGGATATAGAGCTAAAAGGTGAAGGAATGAAAGGAACACGATAAAGGAAGTGAAGATAAGCCCCAAGGCTTGAGAAGTTTTTGCAGTAAGAAGGCTTAACATATATGGAGGGAGATTTTTGTGTGTGAATTAAGGAGGTATTATACATATGGAACCCAAAATGACACCTTTTAAATACAAGCAGGAGACCTACACGGATTGAAGGAGTCATCTCATTTCCCTCTGAATCCCCCTCCCCACACTATTTCCTCTTTTTCTTCTCTCTTGCAGTCCCCACAGCACCTCCCCCTTTCTCTTCTTCCTTCTCGGCTACTGACCCACCAATGAACCTTCCCTTATCTGTCCACCTCACTCTTCAGTTTTTCCTTATTCCTTTCCCCAGGTAGCATCTTCCCTTTTCCCCCTTGCACCAACTTAAAAATTCTTTTTTAAATTTGCCCCTTCAACTTCTCCTCCTTCTCTCTTTTCCCTATTTCATTCCCTTCTTTCCATCTTTCACTTTTTCCATTTCCCCTTAGACTGACAGAAACCAAGGTTTTCAAAACCTCACAAACCTAGCAACTCCTAAAATGGTTTCCCAAGAACTGGATGGGCATTCATTTCTTTAAACTACATATATTGCTTCAGTCACTGAAACAACTAAGCCAGATGTCCATATGTTTTACGTCAGCATAAAACCTGGATGCCATCGGACACATTGTTAAATGACACTACTGCCTTTCCCGCTGAGAGTCAGAATGCTTTGTTAACACTCATTGATGTCAGAGGTGTCCTCACCTTGCATAGTTAATAAACCGAACTGCTTTATCTGCATACTTTGTAGCCATGTTTGTTAGGTTCACAGGCTGTTGGACGATGGTGAGGTTTTCAAAAAGTGGAAGTGCCACTTTAGAATAACATTCGCTTGGGTGGCTGTTGGATAAAAATATCAAACATGTTTCAAAAAAAGTTATGAATCTGAAGATGGAGACAAAATCAGAGTTTTACTTCAAATAGAATTTTAGGGGAGGGGCTATAGCTTACAGGTAGAGCATCCATTTTGTAAGCAGAAGGTCCCAGTTTCAATCTGCAGCACCTCCAGTTAAGAGATGATGTGAAAGGCCTCAGACCCTAGCGAGCCACTACCTGTCAGAGTACACAGTACTGACACTGATAAACCAGTGGTCTGACTCAGGAAGCGCTTTGTGCATGTCAAAATTCTGTTACATTTTTAAAATTACTATTATGATTGCTATGTATAAGGAACAGATATTTATATAAGAGATCATAAAATAATTCACAGAATGGAAAGGGTGAATAAAGGACAACAGCTCTCTCTCTCTGATGGTTCAGGATAGAGAAAACAAAATATATATTTTACATAACACCTAACCCACTCATGGAATTCATGACCATGTAACCTCCAGCTGACATAACTTTATAAAAGGGACTGGACAAATCAAGAAAGGTAGGTCTGCCTTTTGTTTGCCTCTGACTACCTAATATCAAAAAGGATAGCTATCTCCCTTATGCTTGATTATTAATTTCCACGGGGATTCAGCCAAACAGTATAAAGCAAGGAAAAGAAGCACACACACCCTCCCATGGTGGTTGCTATTTAGGAAAAAAAATTCTTGAGAATTCCAGACATGGAACTTGCAGTGTCTTCCCTTGTCTGACCCTCACAAATATAACCTCTTGTGTTCCTTAGAATATACACAGTGCTCCAAACTGGAAGCAAGTGAACAGTGCAATCCCATGAACATCCTTCTAAGTCCACTGAAGTCTACTTAGGTGGCATAGTAGTTGAAAGGCTAAGATCTGGGAAACCCAAATTCAAATTTCTCTACAGTGCCATGAAGTTTACTGGGTGACCTTAGGCAAGTAACTCACCCACAGGATAACAGGATTCCTGTGAGAACAAAATGGGGGAGAATTATGTATGCTGTCCTAACCTCTTTGGAGGAAGAGTGGGATAGAATATGCGCTAGACAGTTACTTAGTTAGTTAGTAGAAATAAGGTCACCCAGCTCATGCTGCTCACAATCTATTGCATTAAACTGACTACAATGATAGAAAGAGAAGGATGCAAATAACAAATAGACAAAGATCTCACTGAACAACACTGATGAAAAGGACACCATTGCTCCTCACTAGGGAAGCCATACCTGGTGGTGGTGGAGTGCTGGGGGCAAGCTGGGCAGGGAGGCAAGTTATAGCCTGGTGTATCAGTGCACCCCATATCATGGCTGTAGGGTATCCCAAAGTAGTAATCAAAACCTAGGATTAAAACCACAGTATTGGGATATTTAAAGCCATCTGCTGTTATCGGAAAACATGTTCAGCTGTCATAAACACTTTTGCTGCAGAATCAATTTGTAAAAACAATACCATTTCATGAAGTGTTACTAATAAGTGAAACAGCTATGTTTGTGAGCAAACTGTTGAATTCCTGAGCTCTAGCTAAGCTTAAAGAGCCTCTGAGAGGGAGCCAATTATAGATTTGTATTTATTTTACTAACAATGCAATCCAATGCAGAATTACTCCAGTCTATGACCACTGCTTTCAGTAAGTTTACATAGGATTGTACAGTAAGTCCCTTGTCAGTGGTAGAAGCACAAGTACTTCACATAATTGTTTATATCTTCTGGTACAGTTCAGTACCATTCTTTGTAGAAGAACCCAAAACTAGGATTTCTAAACACCTTTACTAGATGTAGAAGATGGCACTGAATGATATAAGCCCACAAAACACTTCTGACATCAGCAGGGGGCAGAAACAGGAATACTGAATTAACTCGAGACTCTCACAATCCTTGTATCTGGCTAACATGTGGGCCTGTGTTATTCTTGTTATTGCAAGCATAATTTGCTAGAACAAGCGCATAAATGGAAATTGTAGCAAGGGATGTGGTCCATAAAGGGTTTTTTAAAATCCTTATTGGTAAAAAAATCCAGTAACTGTGTGATCATCTTTAGTGCTATTATTATTACTAAATGCTCTAAAAGTTTCATGTGTCAATTAGATTTTGTATCTCATTCATAATCAAAACAACCTAGCAATGTATGCCATTACTACTACCATATTACCGATCCAAAGTTAAGAAAATGGACCTAACCAAAGTCACTCAATGAATGAATGGATTTTTTAATGAATAGATTTTTTTAAATGAATGAATGGATTCTGAGTGTAAAGCCTGCTTTCCCAAGCTCAAACTAAAACTGGATCTTCTTTTATGTTTACACAATTCATCATCGTGCTAGAATCATCACAGCACATTACATGAAACTCTAAAAGAAAATAAACTGGTCATGATTACAAACCCTAGGTCAGCTGCAGATAACATCAATGTTTATGTGTCCTTTAGTTAATGAAAGAGAGAGGATTCTCTCAGGGGGTGCTTCCATTAAGCCTTGGCTAAAAATGTAAAGGTAGTCCCCTGTGCAAATACCAAGTCATTACCAACCCATGGGGTGATGTTGCATCATGTTTTCTTGGCAGATGTTTTATGAGGTAGTTTGCCATTGCCTTCCCCAGTCATCTACACTTCCCCCCCAGCAAATTGGGCACTCATTTTACCGACCTCAGAAGGATGGAAGGCTGAGCCAACCTTGAGCCAGCTACCTGAACCTAGCTTCTGCCAGGACTGAACTCAGGTTGTGAACAGAGCTTGGACTGCAGTACTGCAGCTTACCACTCTGCATTTGATATGTTTTATTTATTGTTATTGCAATAAATATGTTTTATTTATTGTTGCTGCAATGTTTTAATGTTGTAAGCTGCCCTGAGCCCGCTTTGCAGGATAGGGCAGGGTATAAATCGCAAATTAAATTAAAAGCTGCCCGTGGAACCAGTCTCACAGAGTGGGACTTTTTTACTTCCTCCTCTCATTGAAGCCACCCCTCTCCCATTTTGGTCCTTGGGCTCATCAAACCTCTAAGAACAGCATGGTAAGAAATTTTGCTCTGTCTTCCTGTCATTATCATCTTTATGGGCAGGGAACTGTTTGATATGGAGGAACATTCAGTTGTGTGCACCACACTTGCAGTCTGAATGGTGCAGCCCAGATGTGAGGTTTATGTCTGCCTCAGCTCTTTACATTCCAAGAGAAAAAAATTTTCTTACCACGAAAATTGGGATGATGGAGACCATTGTGTCCTAAGTGCCATTTGCCTGCAAGGAAGCCATTAGGAACAATTGTTAGTAGAACAGCTCTCTAATATACAATTCATATATTCCAGGGGTGGCCAAACGTGCTTAACGTAAGAGTCACATCGAATAAACTTCAGATGTTTGCGAGCCACAAGACATGAATGTCAGAAGTTTGAGAACTGGAAGGAAGGCAAATAGATGAGGGAGGTAGAGGTAGAAATAAAGTAACTTTAACTATAAATGAATTATCCAAGCTGCCAGCTGGCTTGGAGAAGTAATTTAAAGAGAGAAATGCCTTCTCCAAGCCTGATGGGCAGGCAGTGGGGGCATCGAGAGCCACACAATATGTGTGAAATAGCCCAATATGGCTCCCAAGCCTCAGTTTGGCCACCCCTGATATATACCAATGAATAAACAGAAAATACATAATGTTTCCTAGCTCAACTAGCATGCAAATGTTGGGAGGTGATCTTGCTCATCACACTTTTAAGCCTTTAACCATGTGTGTGAAAAGTGCCCTCACGTTGCAGCTGACTTATGGCAATCCCAGCAAGTGCCTTTCAAGGCAAGGGAGGTTCAGATGTGGTTTGCCATTGCCTTCCTCTGCAAAGCCTTCCTTGGTGGTCTTCCTTCCAAGTACTGACCCTGCTAAACTTCCAAGATCTAACAAAGGTGGGCTGTACTATGCTGCCTTCCCTCCGAACTAGTAACATACAAAACAGTCCATACACAACAAACTCAGATGGCTTTGAAAGCAAAGCAGGAGAAGTTTTTGCATGTAAATAAAAAAATTGGTATAGGGCCTAGATCCACAATTATGCCTCCCTTTCATTTCAGTGTGAATGCCTATGCATATTTCTCTACCAGCACTAATATGTAATAGGACATACCGCATTAGTTTCCTAGAAGCTACCACAGAGTATCACATGCTTGCAATATGGGTGCCTGAAATTGGCAGCCTACTAAAAATGTACCAGAAACAATGCTGCTTTTATGGATACTACTGATGACTTAGCACCCCCTGTCACAAAAAAGAATCCATGAAGAGGGGAATACCTTTTGTCCCAGATCCTGCTATATTGAGTACCAAGAAACCAACTGTGCTGATCATTCATTTGCCCTTCATTATAAGGGGGCAAAGGGAGATTTTTTAATAGTATCAGGGGAAGAGAAGCAACTCTGAGATAACACTTGATATATATCATATTTAGAGCCATCTTAATTTTTGTGTGTGAAATGCTTAAAAAAATAAGACCAGTACAAAAATCATATACTGATTTTGCACTAGGGCTTGTTCTGGGTGGAGAGCCCTTTTGCCATTTTCACACAAGCTGCCACGGAGCTGCGAGTTGGCGTGCCGCTCTCCCGCAGCAAGCAGAAACCGCTTGTAAGAGGGTTTCTGCAGCTCTGCATTAGCTTGTGTGAAAATGGAGAGAAGCGCTGGGAGCAAAAGAGCTCTCCACCCAGAATGAGCCTAGTGCAAAACTGGTCATATTGTCAGGCCCTAATCAAATTTAATTTTTACCACATACAGAAACATTTAGTCAGAAGAAATACTAAATCTTGCAGTGAATGAAAAAGAATATTTATAAAAGCATGAAATATGATGATATTTGGGCCGAATATTTAGAGTTCTATGAAACTGGATACAACATTTATACTGAAAATGTGGGGGAGAGCAGGAGAAGCTCTTCTGAAATATTTTTATATTGAAATGAGTAAATGATTTTAAAGACAAGTAAAACATATTTTCAAGGATATGGATTGTGACTGATCTTGTTGACAACTGATATTCTGCAATGTATATGATAACAACACGCAGTTGAAGAGTTCAGTGTTTCCTGTGCCCTTGAAAACAACCCAGAAACTTCAATGAGTAACTTCAGTTTTTGGAGAAAAGATGACATATGTGTGTAAAATAAATAAGACTGCTAAAAACCATCCTTGGAGACTTCCTGTCCTGGAAGCTGTACTTTCAAAATCATAATGCATTTTTCTGGTTTAAAAAACCATGGTGGTGTTTGCTGCAAAGACGCAAGATTTGATCCAGAGCTCCAGTGGGCGTTTTCGCACTCACCTTAATCAGCAGCGACGCCCCTCTTCACCGCGCAGGATCTGCGCGGATTTCGCACTAATTGCCGTGGAGCACCCGGAAGAGCTGGAAAGTCCCGGCGCTTTTGCGGCGCAAACGGAAACTGGTTTTTGGCGGTTTCCGTTTGTGCCGCAAAAGCGCCAGGACTTTCCGGCTCTTCCGGGTGCTCCGCGGCAATTAGTGCGAAATCCGCGCAGATCCTGCGCAGTGAAGAGGGGGTCGCTGCTAATTAAGGTGAGTGCGAAAACGCCCAGTGAGAAATGCAGATCCTTCCCTTGTTCCCCTCCATGCAGCAGTTCCTCCTGATTTTGGGAAAACTGATTCCAAGGGCCCCTCATGAACTAAGAGTCCTGCAAGTCAAGGACTGTGTCAAGGGTGGAGAGGAAGGCAAAATCACCCTTCTGCTTCTTCTGTCATTACATCTGTGTTGATAGGAGTATGGGAAGGTTTCATCCCCTTCCCCTTCCTCATCATACCTGCCCTATCCACTTGGCCATTTGTTTTGTGACCTCAAGAATCAGTTCCCACAGGTCAGAAAGGACTGCTGGTGAAAGAAGAACAAGGGAAAGATCTGTGATTCTTTCATTCATGGGCCACTGGATCCACCCATATTCTAAACTAGCCTCATTAAATGGGGTAGAACCTACCCTGCGCTACCTTCCACTGAACAAAGTCTGGTTTCCTTCGGCCTTTAGTGGCTCTTCTGTTGGAGAAAGAGTAACAAGTTGGAGAAAGGCTCTCTGGAGGATGGCTGGATGCACACCATTATTTCCAGACTCTGAAGAGATTCTGACTCCTTCCATAAATTTAAGTGACCTACTGCTAATATTCCTTGATGAAGTGCTATAAAGTACTTGTAATGTAAACTGCAGTAGGTTGATAAATTCAGGTGGATAGTCGAGTTGGTCTGAAGCAACAGAACAAGTTTGAGTCCAATGGCACCTTTAAGACCAACAGAATTTTATTCAAGGTATAAACTTTTGTGTGCACACACACTTCTTCAGATACATATAAGTGATGGTGGGGGTCAGTTGCCAGGAAGGGCAAAATGGAGTCAAGAGACATAAATAAGTGGTAACTATAGCTAAGATTAAAGCAGTTGGTAAAACATGTGAATACCAGCAAATTAGCATGCAGATAAAAAAGAGTTAACAAAGATGTGAGAACTGTGACTTAACATGTGATTTAAGAAACCAGTATCTCTGTTAAACCCTGGGGGTTCAATTGTTCTAAATGTTGTAATAACTTGTAATTCATCAATCTCTAATCTGTTTCTGAAGTTCCTTTGCAATAAAACAGCTACTTTGACGTCCTCCAGCAGGTTGAATTACCTATCACAGAAGTAAGGTAGCCAGCTTCCTTCAGAACTTCAGCTAATGTTGTCTCATTCAATGGGAGGCCACCCACGGATGTCACAGCAAAATTATGGGTCACTCCATTGCGCAGGCCAAGACGTCCTGTAAGCAGAGAGGCACGAGATGGGGAACAGGTGGATGCAGCAGAGTGGAAATCTACAAATCTAGAAGCAGCATAAAAAAAAAGGTTTCATTTGTTATTTACATCACATTCTCACCTTTTTTATGCAAGCAACCTTAAACCAGTTCTGCACAATAGCTGTAGCTTTAATGAATCTTAATCTCTTCTCTTTACCTCCTACTTATAAAACCATTGGGTTTTTTTAAAATTAATGTTGGTCCTTTTATGTGGTAACTGCAGAGCTGTCTTTGTTATGTTCTTCTTCTTAAGCCCTATGTTATATCAACTTTGTTCTGCAGAAGGGTCAGGTCATTATCACCACTGCCATCCCTCTGGCAATGGACTTCCAGTGTAGGAAAAGTGTAGCCTTCCAGAACTGTTGACAGTGTCAGGGGTCTGAGATATCCACAGAGCAGTCAAAACACAGAGCCTTGCTCTTCTTGGTGCATAAGGGCCTAACTGCACATTAGTTTTCTTCAGATACCTCCCTTGGTTGGATCAAGGACACGCTCCAGAAATCCCTAACTTCCAAGGTGTGTGGGGATTCAATTCAGAGTGAGAGTGCCATGTGTGGGGAGAGGACTCCCCCCCCCATGACATTTTCTTGACCTGAAACACTATTTGTTTCATTAGTTCCTTCTAACTTTGAGAAAACTGATTCCCAGGGATGCAGGTCCCTCATGAACTAAGAGTCCTACAAGTCAAGGGTGGAGGGGAAAGGCAAAATCACCCTCCTACCTCTTCTGTTGTTACTTCTATAGCCGATATATGGCTATATATCAGCTTCCCCAATTGGGAGAGGATACCTTAAACATTATCAAATGCATTATGGTATATTATAACATCAGGAACCACAGAAGAGCAGTTTAGTTTTCCCAGACATTATACAGCAGACTTAAAGGTAATCTACCTCAGCAAAAAAAAAAAAAAAAAGTTTCAAAGAGAGTTGTCAGCAGGAAGCCAATATCTTTTGCAGATGCTGTTCACCTTATTTTGCCACTTCATCACTAGCTGGGAGTGGTCCAGACCTACTCTGATCTGATTCTTCCACTTTGGACCCAAAACTGTTTTCATCTTTGCTTTGCCTTTGGAAAATGGTGGTGTCTTGGATTTCTGAGTCCTCTAATCTCCCTTTGTTAGGAACACCTTCCCTTATCCACACACAGAGAGACTAATAATTTTTTTTAACAAGTTGCACTATTTGGAGAGACTTTGTGTTATTTGATGTATTTGAATTAATGGAATATGTTATCTATACAAATGAGAAGTGTATTAAAGTATGTGGGATTTTATTTTATTTTTTGCACCAATGTGTATCTGTCTCTTTGTCAAATCAGTGTTAACAAGTCACACAGCTGAGGACGTAGGCTTGGGCTCACCAAAGTTTAAGCCACATTAATGTCTTGAAGGAGCCATCACACTCTTTGCAGTTTGGGCTGCAACAGACTAATATGGCTACTCTTCTCTAGATTTTGCTTAGTCAACTAAAGCTGATGAAGTGTCATTGCTAGAACTATGAGCATGGAACCCCCTGGTTCAAATTCTGCCTTGGCCACAAACTCACCTTGTGACCTTAGGCAGGCTGTTCCTTGCCTCTGCATCCTGCGTACACTAAAGGGAAAATAATAATGATCTACTATTACAAAGTTATTGTAAAGATGACTGAAGCAATGTATGCAAACTATAATGCAAGCAAGCAACACAGCTTCATTATCTGAATTTAAACTTTTCTATTTCTAGTGTGCTGTTTAACTAGGGGCTTTATACACTGGTCAAACATAATTCATGGGTCCTTACTGTAGCTGAGAAATAACTGGTTAGCCAAAGTACTTTTGATCCACTGTTTGTGTATGTGCCATGGTGAAAAGATGACACCTGATAAAAATGCACACAGTAAGTAACTCAAGTCCCCATCATGGCTACAATCTCAGCTCCTGTCTGGGCAGGTTTTACAAGTCAGTACTGACTTCTTTTGAGGAGCTATAAACTCTTCGAGATATTACAGGCTTTCACCATCCTCAAAACACAACCATTAACTAACAGGGAGGATGTCTATATTTTAAACAAAACTTTTTTTAGTTCTTGCAGTTAAAGGGGAAAGCTTGAAAATGTGACTAAGAAACACAAAAAGTAAGCCTCTCAGATTCTTAACAACAAAATGCCATCTGTGACTAATAAACCCTGCATGCTTTATTAAATAGGTAAGTTGCATTTTATTAAATAGCTTGCATCACTGCTATTTTGGAAAAAATGCTGATAATATAACTTTGGAAATAATCATCAGTACAGAAGAGGACTGAACAAATATTTATAGGATAAATTGGCTAACTTCATAAAAATTAACAAAAATGTCACAGCAGAAAATAAGAGTGTTTTTTGTTAATTGCTTCACTTGAGCTTTAAGAAGAAATTCTTGTTTTACAAACCATTTTTCTGGAGTCAGTTATAAAAGTGTTTGTTCTAATTAAGCAAAAAAAAAAATGGTACTCTCAGGAGTCTTAGAAGAGCCATAAAGAAAAGGATAGATTTTTCTTTATGGCTCTTCTAAGACTCTTGAGAGTACCATTTTGTTATCACACATTTTTATCCTCAAAGCACCCATGTAATGTAGTTTAGGGCGAGTGACAGTGACTTGTGACAGCGAGCATTATGGTTGAATGGGAATTTGAACTCACATTTCCCAGATCTTAGTCTGAAATACTAACTTAGATTCAGTATTTTATTTCATTACATGATCAGCTCACAAAAACCCTAACTACTACACCACACTGCCAGTATGATACCAATCTATTAATGGATGTTCATATAGATGGCATTGTTATGCTCTTCTAATTTAATTATGCATCAGTGCCGTGAGGGTGGAAGATGCTATTTATGTCATTTCACAATTCCACTTTCCAAATCAATGGGAATTAGGAAGACAGATACTAGGTGTCAGGTTGAAGCTTACCTCATTCCTTCCATTGCCATCTTGTCCAAGTTAGCAGTGTCTTTTTGCTTGCCCCAGTTGATGCCAAGGTCTCCCCATCCCATGTCATCTGCTAAAATTATTATGAAATTTGGTTTTTGGGAGCGGGATTCTTTCCCACCCAAAGAGATGCCTGGATGGTGACAGGAGAAGAGTCCAACAAAGCAGGTGACCAACACTTTAACGAAGAGAATCTCCATGGCATCAAGAATGCTCTTCTAGATGACATGGCATAAATGTTGAAAGTTAGCTTCAAAATATCCTCTTAATCATGGTCAAATGCCCATGGTCTTGGCTTCTTCAGAAGCAGCATAAAACTTCAGATTTCTTGGAGTGTCTTCACATTTCTGCAGAAAGGAAATCAGAAACAGATATGGGGAAAATCAAGAGATGGTGGCAACAAGACAGTGTCATCTAGTAGGGTGTCTTGTGGGGTTTTGTGACACAGCACCTTGAAGACAGGAGTCTCGTGACACCTTTTTAGCATCTGAAGAACTGAGTTCCAGTCCTCAAAAGTTTATTCTGGAATGCCAATTCCACTGCACTTTGCAGGTGTTCATTCCGAACATAAACCTTGCAAGAATAAGAATTATGTGATTCCCTCCACTGAGTTTTGCTGCATTTATCTATTAATGCTGTTCCTCAAAACTATGACAATAATGTCTCGTATTCTTGATGTAATCGTTTTCATCTTCATGATTCCAAAAGCAACAAGAAATCAGAATTGGAGTTACAGAGGTTGTATTTTATTTTAACAGACACTGGAATGGCAGATTTTCAAATACAATAATGACTGTCTTCCATGTGTACTTTCATGATGAAATTTAACTCAAGGCAAACACAAGAATAAAAAAAGAAACCCAACACAGAATCAAGACATCACCTGATATGAGTCATAGAAGATCTAACTTCTGAAACTGTTAAAAGTCATGCCTGAACTCTCCTCTATGCTCATCAGAACTGATGTTGATTAGACAGGCAATTTCGTCTGCTTCTGCAGCACGACTAAAGACAGGACATGCACAGAATAGGGCAGACAGGAGTTTTCAGTCTCTGTGCAAATAGCCTACGGACAAGCAAACTCAGTAAACAAAGATTTAAAATTATTTTCAATAATTTACAAAGGCTAGCAACAGCAATTTCAGTTTAGGTACACATGTTTTAATTCATAGTGAACAGCACATTCACTAGGAACCAAGATAACCATAAACATCCAATTTGCACAGCGCATATTAATAACTCAGAGAGAACTGAAGGGCTGTGGCTCAGTGGTGGAACATCTGCTTGGCATGCAGAAGGTCACAGGTTCAATCTCTGATATCTCCAGATAAAGGATCAGGCAGTAGTGATGTGAAAGACTTCTGCATGAAACCTTGGAGTGCTGCTGCCCATCTGAGCAGACAATACTAACTGGTGGACCAAGGGTCTGATTCAGTAGTATAAGGCAGTTTCATGTGTTTAACGTAACTATTTTGACACTCAGTTCCAAGCAAACTGACAGATAGGTAGGAAAATTGTATAACGGTGTCAAATGGCTACTTGTACAAGAGACTGTCAAGTAATGGACCCAAATCTACTTAGGCCACATTCAGATAATACAATACATTATCATTTATAAGCCATGGTTTGTTTGAAGTTCAGTAAACTGTGATATCTGGATGTAGTTAACCCAACAGAATTTTGTATTTGCAGCAAAGCAGGATTTCACATTAGGATTTGCAGCTGTATTGTTATCCACAGTCTGTACTCGTCTCTATTGTTGTGATGTGTGTGATGTCTGAATTTACCAACCTGCCATTCATTGAACAAGTGACCTGTCTATATACAGAGACAGAATTATAGAAAAGATCCTCCCTGGAGGGAAGCAGAAAGAGACAAGAAGATGACACTGTGTGTGTGTGTGTACAAACAAACCAGGATGTTTGAATGCAGCTCTAGTGAAGTAATAGGTATTTTGTGAAGAGTGTCAGGTGTTGGGTGATGCAAGGAATGCCTCCCTCCCTCAAAAATTTGTGTTTACTTCAGGAACCTATTGCATGAAGTGATCTGCATCTTTCATAAGTCCCTGTTACTTATATGGACTAACAGGAACAATATAAGCCAAATACTACCTCACAGGTCTGAAAACCACCTCTTCCCCCCAGGAAGAAATATCCAGTTCAGCTTTTGACAGAGAATTGTGCCTGCTTATCTCATGCCATCCTGCACTAAGGTTTGCCTGTCTTAACAAGAGTGAACTTATTTCTTTCAACTGGATCTTGTTTGGAATCAGCTTCTCTTTGTTATATTCACCACCACCCTTCTGTTGCGTATATAAATTGATCCGATGGATTCACACTCCTCTGACTTTCAAATACTTATGCTGGAATATATTTGGCTAATCTTTAAAGTGCCACCCAAATCCTGTTTTATACTTGACAATGGTATTCCCCAGGCCATATGGGATTTTATTTTGAGACTAACAGAACAATCATTTTTATAACACACACAAAGAGAGAGAAACACATCACGCAGGCAGTGCCTTCACATGCTGCATTTTTGCTAAGTGTTTAACAATCTGATCTGCCAAGAACTGGACGAAACTGACAACTTCCAGGGTTGGAGGCTATTTATTCGCAACCATCAGCACTGGCCTAATCTGCAAGGACAATAAGACTGCCCTGGGACACTTGAAAGAAGAAAGAACCGGATTGAATATCAAAGACCCAAAAATAAGCAGTTGGAGGTAGATGGAACTGGCAGGCTGAGTCCAGCTAAGACCAGTATTATGACAGATGTTTCCAGTTGTGTATCAATGACCTTCGGGAAAGAATGTGCAGCTGAAGATACAAAATTGGTGGGTCAGTCAACACAACAAAGGGGGAGGGGAGTGACCTAGATAAGCAAGGGGCATGAGTAAATACTTGGATAAAGAAAACCAATCAGAGCTCTGAGATAGCAAGAAGAGAATCCAAGGAACACCCTCTGCAAGCCAAGAATCCAGCCTGTTCTCAAATTAAGTTCACTCTGAATGAATGGGTATGTGTACACTTAGGATAAATATCTGCAATTAACTAATTAAAGGAACCTGAGGCATCTCAACATTGGGATTTCCTCCTGGTTTTATGTTTTATTAACACAATGAAAGTGGAGAAGCAAACTCATACAATGCAGTGAGTAGAGCCATCACCCTCCCTCCTTTCCCAACTATCTCCACAATTTACTCCTTTCTTTCTTTGCCAGAAAATGCAGTAAGAAAAGGAGACAGGGGCACAGAGAGGAAAACAAGATGTGAAGGAGCCTTGCAAGCACCTTCCCTTCTGCTGCTTGAATATTTGCTTGCTACCAGGTTGGGAATATGTATTGCCAAGGGGAAGCAGCTGTGTGAGTCTGTTATAGAAAACTAAAACAAAAGTCCATTGGGAAGATGTACAGAACCCAGAGCTCTTGCTAGATGATATTGCTATTCTGTATGATCCACCCTCACTATTCCAGAAAAAAGAATAACATGTGGGATAGGAAAAGCAGAAGTGAAAGCTGCTGTGGTGGAGGATTTCTGGCATATCACTTTGAATGTGGGCTCCCCCAGCCCTTCCACAGAAAGGCTTTGCTGCAAAATCAGTTGCCAAGCGGGGTCTTCTTCCCCAATGTTTATCCTCCTGGGGCACAGAGCACCTTCAGGGGCACATTCTCACCAGGAAAAGGACCCAGGGGACAGGGTTATCCAAAATTCCCCTCCCTGGACTTGTGAATGCTATTCAGAGAAGTTTAAAGACCTGGAGGATCCATTTGCAGATTTCCAACTTTTTGCTCAATTTGGCCTTAAGGCTGATATACATCCAGCCTTAGGCGTTTTGTGCTGCACCCACACGTTTTCCAAGCAGGCACCAGCCATCCTTCAGCACTTAATAAACAACCCCCAGTGCAGGAGGAAAAATTTGATCTCAGACAGTGGCACACTGGAATGTCTCTGGATTTGACCCCTGAACTGCTAGTAATCTGGCATAGGACTTTTCAGGAAAAAAATGGGAGGGGCAAACATTTGGGAGGGCAGTTGGGCAGCAGCAGCAGCTACACTCTCATGCTAAGTGTTGGGATATTTTACTCTGAGCTTATGAACTGCTGGGCTAGTGTACTGACTCACAGGATTGAATTAGAGGACAATAAGAGTGCAGTCAAGTGCAATCAGGATGGGCCCCAGGACAGCATCTCACACATTTTGAGAAGTGAAAATCAAGTTCAGTGCAGTGTCATAGACCGCACAGGCAACAGTGATGCTCTTGCTGAATTGTGCACTTGAAGAACCATCCTAAGCAGCCTTAGACCAGGTGAAGTCAATGGGTATATCTCTGCTTAGGATGGCACCATTAACCCAGGCCCAGAGTACATTTGATATTTCTCTCTGATTGCCATCAAATCCAAAGGAAGCAATGAAAGTTCAGAAGCAGTGACGGAGGTCATCAGCTGGTCTAGAACACTGGATTACCAGATTATTGATAGGTTCCAACCACCAGAAGCACGTGTCACGAATTCTACATCAATATCACTACTTAGCAATAGAACAAAGCAACAGACAAGTGCCTACTGGGATCCATCACTCAGCATTTAGTTCAATCCTTCAAGCCGAAAATGGCCTAGGACCAGCATATCCCAAGGATCACCTTCTCCCATTAAAAACCTATCTAGACAATGAAGTCATTACAGAGAGACTCTTACCTCTGGATGACCACTAAAAGAGAGGGCTGTTTCAATAGTGGCAACTGCGAAATGTACTGCTGACAGAGGTCTGTTTTGCCCTCTCTTGCCTTTGCTTCTTGGGCTGGTGAAAACGATTCCCTTCTGGCAGGCTTTCTGATAGTTTAATGTATTGCTGCAATTATCACTGGCTTCTAAATATTACTCAAGAATAATTGATTTTTAAATGCTGTTAGATCACCGCTGAGTATTGTTGTTCTTATCTGTTGGTTTTATTCACTTTTTGCTTAGTTTTTAATCTCTGTTTTGGGCTGCACTGGGATTTCTATTTAGGAAGGAAGACTGGCCAGAACTGTTTTAAATATCTAGAAATGGCTGTTTGTTTCCTTTATACAAAAATTGCAGTGGCTTCATAATTATTAATAATGAAGAGACATTGCAGAAAACCTAAACACGCACACATATATGCATGTATCTGTATTTTCTCCCACAGCTGACTTAATGGCAACCCCATAGGGAAGAGACCTTCTGAGGTGGTTTGCCATTGTTTGCCTCCACATCCAACCATAGTATTCCTGGAGGTCTCCCATCCAAATACTAGCCAGGCTCCCCCCATCCCCAGCTTCTGAGATCTGATGAGATCAGGCTAACCTGGGCTATCCAGGTCAGGGGTGAGTGTGTGTCTGCTTGGTACAAGTGGATTGAGATCCTGTTATTTTCAGTTACTGACATTGGAGAGACAAGCAGGCATCTGAAGAACAGACTTCAGCTTACAAAAGCAGCATTTCTATGTTGAGTTCTTCTTCCCACCCCTCTCCATTAACATGTAGGGATAGGGACTCCAGATTGCAAAATCAGGGCTTTTTTTTTTCTGGGGGAATGCAGTGAAACCTCTTAGTGGAAACAAAATTCTCAAAAAAATGTTTAAAAGTTCACGAGGGACACTGGGGGAGCATGACATCACTTGTCACCACAACAATATTAAAGGAAAATTTCAAAACTAAGATTTAAACAAGGGAATGCCAACTAACAGCTGTGGGCAAACAGAGAATCGGCCAGACAATGCAGGGGGCTGGTTGCTCTCACCAATACAATAGCTATATCCTCCAGTGAGTGTGAAAGTGGATTTTCTCAGATGAACCTGATTGTCACTCCAGAAAGGCCCTCCTTGTCAATCAAAACCATAACATCTTTATTGTTTATAACTATTGTTGGACCTCCTTTAACATTCTTTGATACAAAAACAAGACGTTAAAACATGGTGGCTTCAAGGTCATCATTCAGTGTTAGGCACCAAAGAAGAAGGAAAGGTCCTCTGTGCAAGCACCAGTTGTTTCCGACTCATGACGTTTTCATGGCAGAATTTTTTACGGGGTGGTTTGCCATTGCCTTCCCCAGTCATCAGGGCCGGCCTGATGCCCTGGGGCACCCTAGGCAGACTTGCTGCCTTGCGCCCCCCCCAAGTGCCCCCCACGGCTCCGCACCCCCTCTCCTCCCCCCACTCCCCCGGTGTCCTGCCCCCCCGCTTGCCTGCCCGCTGCTGCTAAAAGCAGCGGCGCTCCACTTGCTCCCTTCCCCCGCTCGCCAGCTAAAAGTAAGCTTTGCCAGCTTCGCAGCCCGCGCCTGTGCATTTTGTTAAGAGACAAAACATGCAGGTGAGCGGAGCGCAGGGGGGGGAGCGGGGGCAGATGGGACACCACGCCAGGGCGTGGGCAGGTGGCAGCGGCCCGGAGGGGGCTAGCGGTGGCAGCAGCCGGGGGGAGGGAGGCAAGCTAAGTGCTTGCCTGGGGCATCGGAGGGGGGGCAAGAGCACAATTTGCTGTCCCCTGCCTAGTTTGCCTAGTGGGTGAGCTGGCCCTGCCAGTCATCTTTCCCCCCAGCAAGCTGGGTACTCAATTTACCGACCTCGGAAGGATGGAAGGCTGAGTCAACCTCGAGCCGGCTACCTGAACCCAGCTTCCACTGGGATTGAATTTAGGTCGTGAGTAGAGAGTCTGACTGCAGTACGGCAGCTTAACCACTCTGTGCCACAGGGCCCTGAACAATTGCACAAACTAAATAGTGCCCCCAGGGTAATTTCAGGTAGTGAAAATGACACAGGTGAAGGCTGAAACCCCTGCTCATCCTGAGCCACAGTTCTGATCTGAATTTGTCTCCTGTGGTGCTTCAGAATTGAGTTCCCACAGGGAACTTGCAATTGTCCTCTTGCTGCAAACTCCGCAACAATTATGTGTTGCATATAAAGCATAGTTTGGGGCTCAATATCATGTGCATAACACTACCATGATCAGTAGACACAGAATAAATGTGAATAGCTAGTACAAGTCACATAAATTAACTGCTGAAAATCATTTGTATTCTTGTAAAGGATATTAGTTTTACATGCTATGGTGTCATGTGCAAGAAAATGTGTCTCTTGGCAGGTGCATCAGCAGGAATCAGTAAATCAACTGCCCAAGGACAAAGAGTTAAAAGTAAACTATTGTAATTTGTTTACTGGTATTGAAAGAGATGGATATTGTATTCTCTTCACACAAACTGGTTCACACTGAGAACTCACCAGCAACCTAGGGTGAGAAGGAGATTGCCCTTCCCTTTTCCAAACTAGTTCCCAGGCACAAATGCAAATTTTAACTTGCCTTGCAAGTGATGAGTTACCAAGTAATCTGATTCCTTGATACACCAACCTATATTCACTGTGAATCAGCAAACTGCTACATTCATGAGTTCTTAGAATCACAACAGTTAAGTTATAATGCTACCTGGATTGTCTGTTGAAAGCTACATGCCCTTGGCTTCCGGGTTTGGAAAGATGGGGAACTGACGCATCTCCCTTTCGTGGAGTGGACCAACGCCTTTGTTCTGGGCATAAAATGTGTTTTTATCACCTGCTGCCTACCCTCCCAGTTATGGGAAGAGTCCAATACATGCTTGCAAGATTTTGAGGAGTTTAACTTTGGCTGGCGGCTCCTTTTCGGCTGGGGCTCCTTTTTGGCTTTGAAGAATCTCCCGTGAAAAATCACATAACGTCTGCAAAGGCTTTTTGGAGTCATTAAGTTGACATAAATTCACCCAACCCCAACTTTCTATGGACTATAAACTACTGAAGGTTGGAATGATCAGTGTAAGGAAGTTTTGGACACTTGATAAGGTACAATTCTTATCTTTCATTCCGGGACTAAAAGAATGTTTTTAAACTAAAGAAACAAAGATTTGGAACTATTTGCAAAGAAGTAAAGCTGTGTTACAGAGGCTGGGGGTGAAATCGTGGATTTGGGACTTTAATAGGTGCTGTAAAATTCAAAAAAACAAGATTTGTTTACCTTTGTGGCTTCTGCAAAAAAAAATCCCCTGTCATAACAAAGCCTCAGCTTGCAACTGGGAAACAGGAAGTGACGATCAAACTCTCGTGAGAGTGGAAACCACTGAGAACAGGACTTCATTTCCAGAGAGTCAGGAAACAGCATTGGGAGAAGAGGGACACATCCAAACCTCCAGGCCTACTCTAGTCCAAAAAGTCATAGAGTTGGGGCCTGAAAAAGTTGCGGCCGCCATTTTGAATGTTTACAAAACTTTAAATATTAATATCTTGGCCCAGGAAGCTTTGAGGATGGCAATTTTGGGCTTGCTGAAGAGAGCATGCTCTAATCTATTGAACCCTGTTATCGGTTTGTAGTCTGGTGAGGTCAACTTGGGGGCCCATTATATGCTATGGGAAGACTGAAGTCTGATGTCTGATCCAAAATACAAACTAAGAACGCGTAGAAGAGCAGGCTCAGTAGAGTGCAAAATGTCTAAGATTGCCCAAGAATAGCTGGATGCTATGGAGGCCAGATTAACAAAGGCAATGAAAGATTTGATAACTACAAGTGAGAAAAAGTTGACTAAAGAGACTAAAGAAATTACAAAAGAGATAACTAAGGAACTAACAAAAGAAATAAATTCCAGTGCTGAAGCTGTAAAGAAAGAGATCAAGAAAGAAACTGAAGATCTGAGGAAGGAGTCAAAAGCAACAACACAGAAGAAGCAAGAGGTGGAAAATAGAGTTACAAATCAAGATGTTACAATAAAGAAGATTCAGGAAAAAGTTCTACTACAAGACTGTAAGCTGATGGAGAACTTTGTATGTCTGAGGGGGGTGCCAGAAAACAATCAAGAGGACTTAAAGAAATATATCATGACTATTATTGCTGAATATTTGGGTGAAGATCCAGAGAAGACTGAAGATCAATGTGATTACATGTACAGGGTCAATTCAGTTTGCCAGAAGGCGTAAATTGCCAAGAGACACAGTAATTAAATTTACCACTAGAGATATAGTGGGAAGGATCTTGAGCCAACAATTTGCAAAAGAATTGGTGGTGGAGGAGAGCAGAGTCAGAATAATGAAGGAACTACCGAGGAAGGTCATCAGTGACAGAAGACAATTTAAACCTTTGACGGATAAATTAAGGGCAAAAGGTACAAGATATAGATGGATTTTACCAGCTTTCTTTTTGGACTTACTTTTGAGTATAAAGGGCTGAAGTATTTTATAATAGACACTCAAGGCATGGAAGGGTTTTTGGTGGACAATAAGGATTTTGGGGACACAGCTTAATTGAAGAATCATTATGGATTACAAATTAATTTCTTGGAATGTTAATGGCCTAAATTTGTCGCAGAAGCAAAGAGCGACATTTCATTGGATTACAAAACAAAAATGTAATATAATTTGTTTACAAGAAGTACACATTAGACAATCGGATTACAAATTTTTACATAACAAATTTTTAAGGGAAGAATTTGGTTCACTGACTATTTCCTGCCTCCCTGACAAGATGGTGGAAAGCACCCAAGATGTCCTCCTATACTCAGAGGAGAATGACCCCTCACAGTAAGTGCCAATGGTCTTTCTCCCTCTGAGTCAGAGGCCATCTTGGGTTCTCCTATAGCAGTAGATTAATGATTGAGTGGGGTATCGCTCTCCTCTAGGAACACATGTTGTAGTACTTTTCTGCCAAATGCTGCTTCTGCTGAACTGTAAGCATTTAATTTGTAGTGACGAACAAAAGTTGAAATAGAAGACCATGTTGCAGACCTGCACACCTCGTCTACAGAAGCGTATTTGTTAAAGGCCGCATTAGTTGGCGCGCTTCTGGCTGAATGTGCTGTAATTCCTTTGGGTACTTCTAATTTCATTGCCCTATATGCTTCAGTGATGCATTGCTTAATAGCATAGCTGATGGCTGGTGTTGACATCTTCTGTCCCAACCTAGGTTGTGTAACGTTAACAAACATGGCATCTGTCTTCCTAATTGGTTCAGTTCTGACTAGATACACCTTCAGACAACATCTAACATCTAAGTTGTGCCACATTCGCTCCCTTGGATGTTTAGGATCTGGGCAGAATGATGGTAAATGCAGTTCCTGCAAATTGTGAAACTTAGATACAATGTTGGGCTGAAAGGTAGGATCTGCACGGAGAACCACCTTGTCCTTGTGAAAAATACAGAGTTCTTTCTTTACCGATATGGCATTAATTTCCGAGACCAATGTAATCGCTACCAGAAATATGGTCTTCAAACATAGCCATTTTAGAGAAATGTCCTGTAACGGTTCAAAAGGTGATTTTGTGAGCGTGCACAGGACAGTGTGTAACCGCCACATTGGAAATCTGCGAGTCTGTGGGGGGCATTTGAGTGTGGCCCCCTTCAAGAACCTCTGTACATGTGCGTGTCTGGAAACATAGCTTTTCCCTGTGTCAGTCCCAATACCGATGACAAAGCTGCTACTTGTCTACGTAAAGTGGCTGGTTTCAATCCAGAATGAAGTCCATCTTGTAAGAATTCCGAAATGTATTGAATTGATGGATTTAGTGGATCCCTTGTCTTTCTGCAGCACCACCTATGAAAGGCCTTCCAGGTAGTATTGTAAATTCTGGTGGTGGACTCCTTCCTCGAGGCCAGTAGTGTGTTAGTAACCTCTGATGAGTCTCCTAATTTTCGGAATGTAGACCGTTCAATTTCCACACAGTCAATTGCAGCCATTCTGGGTGTGGATGCCAAATTGGACCCTGTGTCAGCTTGTCTGGAGATATCTCCAACCGTAGTGGCTGGGTGGTTGACAGTTTTTGAATAGACGAGAACCATGGGCGTCGTGGCCACCACGGAGCTACTAGGATAACCCGTGCCTTCTGGTGTTGCACCTGACGAAGAAATCTTGATAACACCGGAATCAGAGGGAAGGCATATAATAGACCCTGGGGCCAAGTCACTGTCAGAGCATCCACTGCTGCTGCGGCAGGGTGAAAGAACCTGGTGTAAAATCTTGGTACTTGATAATTGTTGTGAGAAGCAAACAAGTCCACGACTGGTTGCCTGAACTGTTGAACTATCTGCTGGAATACCGACGACTTCAGTCTCCATTCTCCCGGTTGTATGGTTGTTTGGCTGAGCCAATCTGCTTGGATGTTGACAATGCCCTTGATGTGTTCTGCTCTGATGGACAGGAGATGATGTTCTGCCCAAGTGAATAACGTCTTTGCTTCTCTGGCCAGAGCTGCAGATCTCGAACCCCCTGATGATTCAGGTAACATTGTCTGTTCGTACTAAAATGTGTTGCTTCTGTACTAGATCGGCAAAGAATAACAGAGCTAGACGGATCGCCCGTAATTCGAACACATTGATCAGAAGTTGAGTCTCTGATGGTGACCAGCGACCCTGCGTTGGAATGTTGTCGAGTGTTGCTCCCCATCCTGACAGGCTGGCATCCGTGAACAGCTGTATCTCCCTGGAAAGGTAGTAGATTCTGCCTTGTCGGAGGTTGACATCCCTGGACCACCATTTCAGAGAGTGTTTGACTGCTAAGGAGATCTTGATCTGCGGATTCTGTTTTTCCATGATCTGGTATTGGTGGGGACAGAGGAAACTTTGTAAGGGTCTGGTATGTAGTCTGCCCCACTGAACCGCATCCATGTTCGAGATGAATAGCCCCATCAATTTGGCTAAAGTCAATAGTGGGGTGTGGATACTCCGGATAACAAGGTTCACAAGTTGTTTGGTTTTCAGGATCTTGTCGTTTGGCAGAAAAAGCTAATTTTTTCGTGTATCTATGATCATCCCCAGGTGCTCCAACGGTTGTGTTGGTTCTAGGACACTCTTGGATAGGTTTATGAGAAACCCATGTTCCTGTAGACACCGGATAGTCATTTGGACATCTGACAGGGCTTTCTGATGGGACGATGATCTGATCAAGCGGTCGTCAAGATATGGATGAATATGGACACCCTGCTGTCTGAGCAGAGCCACAACGTTGACCATCACCTTCATGAAGACTCTGGGGGCTGTGGCTAAGCCAAAGGGAAGTGCCCTTAATTGGAAGTGTCTGCGCCGACATAGAACTGAAGGAAGCGCCAATGGGATAAAAGAATCGGAATGTGTAGGAAGGCTTCCTTGAGATCCAATGACGTGAGGAACTCCCCTGGTTGCAGAGCCTCTGTGATTGACTTTAGGGTCTCCATGCGAAAATGTCGGAGATGGATGAACTTGTTGAGAAGCTTGAGGTCGAGTATTGCTCTCCAGTCTCCGTTCTTCTTGGGTACAGTGAAGAATACTGAGTACACGCCTCGACCCCTCTGCTCTATGGGCACTTGTTCTATGGCACTGCTTTCGAGAAGATGCGATATGGCTTTCGAGAAGATGCGATATGGCTTTGTTCATTATTGATCTCCTTGTAGAATCCTTTCGAATTGGGGATATCAGAAAGCGCTCCGGAGGGGTGCTTTTGAATTCTATTGCATAATCACATGATATGATTTCTAATGTCCAACAGTCCATCTGGGAAGCCTCCCAGGCATCTCGAAAATTATGTAGTCTTCCCCCTACCAGAACTGAAGTCCAGTCATGCCTTGTTGAACTTTGGTTCCCAATCCTGCTTGTCTCTGCGGTCTGCGTTCTATTTGGAGAATCTAGGATTATTGAATCCTTTTCTGAAGGTCTGTCTTGGCTGATTCCAGGACGATCTTTTATTATCTGTGTAGGGTCTAGAACTGGCCAATGAGTGTGAAGAACGAAAGGGCTGGGTGTAAAAACCTCTTTTATCAGTTCTCCTAATGTTCTTTGGCATTGCCGTCTTTTTGTCTTTAGTTTCCACTAAAATTTTGTCTAAAGCACTGCCGAAGAGCTTTTCTCCTTGAAACAGGTAAGAGATCACAATTTGGAGTGATTGTCAGCCGGCCATGCTCTCAGCCATATACCTCTTCTGGCTACTGCCCCTGAAGCTAAACCTCTGGAGCAAAAGGTGAGTGCGTCTAAAGATGCATCAGCCGTGAACTCTGCTGCTTTAAGAAGCCTAGTGGTTCCCTCAATTAATTTCTTGTTGTTTTCCGGCAGTAGTTGTGCGAGTCTCCTAGCCCAAACTATAGCTGCTCTAGAAACAATAGAGGATGCTGTACTTGCCTCAAGTCACTGCTTCGTGTGACCTCTTTAATGCCAGATCTATTTTCTTGTCCCAGTTGTCCCTTATGGCACCATGACCGTCCTCTGAAACTAACCCCGAGTTTTGAAGTGCCGTCACTGGTGCGTCCACTACTGGAACCTGTAACATTTCATTTGCAAAAACAGGTAAATCGTATAACTTTTTCACCAACCCAGGAAATTGGCGATTGGAATTAGGTTTTTCCCATTCAGCTTTGAATTGCCTCTCAAAGAATTGTGGAAATGGGAAAACCTTAGCAGTTGTGTGAGAGCCTGGAAAAAACTCCCTATCCCCAGTAGCTTTGTTCCTAGGATTAGTGTCAGTGCTGGTATTTTCCTCTTCAGAGGATGGATCCTGGAGTGCCAGGGCTGCCATAACTCTGGTTAACAAATACTGATAATCGTTCGCTTTAAAACAACGAACCGAGGTGGAACACAGATATCCTCCACCTCCTCATCTGAAATAAAATTTTCTTGATCTTTGGATTGAGACTCTGCCTCTGACTGTGTCTCCTCTGAATCGTCCTCTAGTAATCTAGAGTCAGACATCTGCTTTCTGGCCGCCTTAGTTGGCCAAATGTCCTGTCTGGGCAAATTCTGACCTGTGTGATGCGAACAAGGAGGAGGAGGGGAAGGAGATCTGGATCCCACTGACCCCATGCTAATAGCCCCTGATTGACAGGCATTGAATAATTCGGCCCTAATAGTCTGCTGAACCATGGTCATAAAATCATTAGAAAAAAGCCCCTGGCACATCAGGTCTGGATCCATCACGGAGGCTTTATCCGATAGGGGCTGGCCTCCTGGATAGTCTCCCGGCTGGAGATTGGCAACCATGCCCTGTAGTGCAGTAGATGGCTCATGGCGCCAATCGGGCGAAATGGACGCCAAAACCGCGTCTTCAAAATGGCTGCCGTCAGTCACTCACTTCTGATAAGCAGGAGCCTCAAATGCACCCGATGATGAGCCTGCACACTTCTGCCAGCGGTGACCGGAGTCACTAGAGTGGGACACGTTGCCGGGAACCGGAGTCCCTTCCCGAGGTGTCAGAATGAGGGCCGAGGGAAGGTGCGTCCTCCAAGAATTCGTCCCTGAAGCTTCCCATTGCTGTGGCTTGCGCCGCTCAGTGGAGAAGAAAGAAAAAAAAATCAACCGCTTTGAAAATTAACTGCGGTATTGCTGCCTCCTCACAGACTGTGAGTGAAAGAGTTGGAATATAAGGTGAGAAGGAGGACAGGGCTAGAGGACTAATGTTCAGGAAATAGTTAAAAGAAGTAAGGTTAAAGGAAGAAGAGTTAAGTAATAGGAAAAAAAAGGTAAGTTGCTTCCTATCTTTTTGGAGCTAAACTAGCTAGTTGCTCTCCCTTTAGAGGCAGGAATTTAAAAACTTTACATTGGAGTGAAATGGATAGACTTACTAGAATCTTGAAAGACAGTGATGCAGATAAATTTAAAGATGAATGGAAGAAGTTTCAGGACTATATTGAAAAGCAATGGAGAGTTAAGAGACATTTGGTGGTTTTTGAAAGTATAACCTGAAATTGGGGGAAATGGGGGAGACAGATGATTAGAAAGAATTTTTTGAATCAATATACGATAGCTCCTTTTATTAGCAGTTAGAAAATATAGTGATAATTACAACAAACAGTTATAACTGATGTGATAATAGATTGATGAAAGATAAGTGTAATACTTAAAAAGAATTAAATAGCTATAACTGGTGTGATAATAGATGAAAGATAAGTGTAATACTATGGGTGAACTAAAAGGTTAAGGTGATATGATTTAGTATATTGAGATAAATAAGTTCAGGAGTGCTAACAATGTCCTGAAGGAAAGCTAGAAGACCGAATTATAAATAGAGATATAGAGATGTTATTAGATTTTATGTAAGTTTTATAGTGCAAGATTCTAAAACGGATGGTGCCTTAATTGTTTTTTCTCAATAGCTTGAAGCACTGACGGAAGTCAAAGAAAAGAGGTGGGGGAAGTGAGAAAAAAAAGAAAATGTGTAATGTATTGATAAGGATTGAAATATTGCTTTTTTTTTCTTTTTTGTATTGTTTGAAATACATTTCAATATATTGCAAAATTTAATAAATTTGGTTAACACGAAAGCTACATGCCCTTGACCTGTGGCTCTTACCTATTCTCTACTACCAAACCATAGGCTTTCCCCCTACAACAAATCTGTGCAATAAACCTGCATTTGTGCACACAATATATACCTCTTGATTTGCTAAAAGGCATATCCAGAATTTTGAGATGAAACACTCAATTGACCCTATTAATCTACAATTAAATTAGCAGATGAAATCAACATACTTTCTATCAGAACTGTTAAAATTGGGTGCGTTGGTGCAAATGCCAACTTTTCTTCTTCCAGAAAACAAGCATGATGCAATGACTACCAAGAATATTAAGCTCCCTATCCAGACCAGAGGAAGAAAAATTTTATTTCCTCTTTAGGCAACAGTAAACAGCAGATGTTGCAAAACTAGCAAACAACTTGGAGCACATCTTTCATATCTGCTGCTTGGGAGTGACAGATGCTTCCCTAGATCACAAGATTTTCTGGTTGCCTACCCTGATGTCCCACAACAGGATGAGACTAGCCCTGTCTGGCATATTGGGTGAACGTACACCCCTTTAAAGGAAGCTAGAGGGGCCACTTAAAACAAGTGTATCTGTGGGGAATTATGCCTTGGTATTACTTGTGCAACATCAGAAAGTCTAGAAAAGTGTAAGCACAAGCCTCCCTGCCCCAGTACAGGTGGCTTGGGCAAACCAACAACATTTTAAAATATATATATATATATATATACATTTAAAAAAAAATATATATATATATATATATATACACGATCAATTAGACCGGTGGCTCCCAACCTTTTTTGCACTAGGGACTGATTTAATGGAAGACAATTTTTCCACAGACTGGTGGGGGGGGGCAGCGCTGGGGTTTTTGCTGCCCCAGGATGCCCCAACCCTCTCCCCTATGGGGGTCTTTATATGAGGGGGACATTGGGGCTGTTTCTGCCACCTCCCACCAGGTGGCCAGGCAGCAGAAAGCCAATCTGCCTCTCCCTCCCATTTAAAGACTCCTGCCTGTCAGCTGATTGGGTCCTGGGCAAGCAGAAGCGGTAGTGGGGCTGCTCTGCCTCACTCAGAGGCTGCCTCCCTGCCTCAAAGCAAGGCCACGCTGCCTCTTTCGTCCGCTCAAGTCTTAAGCAGGTGGGGGCAGTGTGGTATCTCTGCCTCCTCCACAGTCCGGTTGTTAGCAGGTCACAGACAGGTACCAATCCACGGCCCAATGGCTGGGGACCCCTAAATTAGACAAATGACTGAGAAACTACCATCTGTCAATAAATATCACTATTAAAAAAAAAAAAAATCATTAAAAAATATGGTCAACAAAATTCAGATGGCCTGTGGACAAGTATGTATCATACAATTCCTGTGATCAGACACACTTAGAATCCACCATCTTTGCCACCGGCAGGGCTTTTTTTGAGCAGGAACACACAGGAACGCAGTTCCGACTGGCTTGGTGTCAGGGGGTGTGACCTAATATGCAAATGAGTTCCTGCTGGGCTTTTTCTACAAAAAAAGCCCTGGGGAACGTTATTGGCTTTTTTCCTGGAATCATCCCCCCACACACACTCTAGATATTGTGAGACTGAGATTTCTAAGAATGGTTTTTTAAAAAAATAGTTAATATTTCACAGATGTGTGGATTGCTGGTGTGACATCATGTAGAATAAGCGCCCACAATCTATGGTCAGTGCTGCCCCCTCCATTGAGGTAATTGGCACTTGCTAAAGACTTGGATGGGAAACATGGGAACGGCCTCTTGTGTCTCACTTTGCTTTTGAGTAGGCAGAAATGTTGGCCTGCTTGTCACCAGCACAGAGGCACAATCCCCTCCTGCACTCAGCTCACCAGTAGGCGGATACATGGCTCCCCAAGGTTCTCACAAAAAACACCATCGCTATGGTGGTTCTGAAATTCCAGTGGCAGTTCAGAAATGGGTTGCACATGAGCCATGGCACAGACAGCATCTCCTTCAGCCATGGTTTTGTGGCTTGGGCCTCCTTTCTCGATAACTGAGGGAGCCACAAGTCAGGGAGCCACCCATAGTCAGGCTGCTTTGTCTGCCTGCAGGAGTAATAGCAAGCCAACCCTAATTTAACAGTATTTTTTCCCAATGCTGGACCTAAGGCAATATTGCTTTGTGTACCTTCCTAAGTAGCCTAGATTCCAATAAAGATGGCTTAGAGTTGGAGCCTGTGCTGTCCAGTTTAGGAGAGGGACTGCAGATTGTCCCAGTTACCCCCCTCACACTTTTTCAAAGTTCAGCATGATGTAAGACTCCAATTTGCTAAGAATTTGAGGAAACGGATGTGTCTGTGCTATTGCAAAGGGTAAAGGCCAGGGGCAATTGCTCCTGGTGACTGGTTGATCAAGGACTGGTCCAGATACTAGAGCAATCCTGGGGAACAAGTTTAATTACTGGATATGGAGCTGGGTGCATATTTGTGAAGGTTTTACATTCCTTCCAGGCATACTAATGACGGGCCTCCAGTGGTGTCACTAGCTCAAACAGGTGGAATGATGGAGGTATTTCGATTTTCTGGAGCCTGAAATCAGCAACAAACAACTGCAAAAACTAAGGCCTTAACAGTGGCCCCTAATGGCTTTAAACTTTTTTTTCTAGTTTTCCCCAAAGTAACACACATATCCTTCATAACTAATATTTCAGGCCTATAAAGGAGCTGAGAGATCAGACAAGGCTGTAGTTGCCTCAGCTGTGAGTCAACAAGTCAAGGACAGGCCATCCAGCTATGTATGGTGCCCCACAAGAGTCATAATAAATCTCCTAATTCTCTTGCCTCCCATGGATTGGAAGCTCAAGGGAGTTGTCAAGCATTGGGCAGGCTGCAAAACACAGGTGGTAGGGCTACAGTCACATTGAAGGGTCACATGATCTGCAGTCCTATTCAGGACTTTCAACTATTCCCCATCTGATTATGATCCAGAGCAGAAGCAAACTGAAGAATGACTGGTGCATCTGTTTCATATCCCAAAACTATTGTCTTGCATTTTTTCCCTACAGGATGATGCATGGGACTGAAGTAACATGCAGAGCTCACATATCAACAAAGACACTTAGGTAAAGAGAAGCAATGTACAGGAAAGCCCTTTCCAAGCCAAGGATTCTCTCTCATTGTAGAAGAGAATTTTGGCTTCCTTAGCCAATTTTGACATTTCATTGTGAAGTCCAACGCTACTATGTATAAAGTAGATTACCACAAGTCCTTTAATCGCTACCACTTAGTGGTAAGGATCTCAGCAGAGGAGCACCACCAACTCAGTGGCATGAATTTCAAAGGGTGTTTCAGAGTTGTCAGGAAACTTGAATTGGTGTACATTACATTTTACTGTTTTTGTACTGTTGTACTTTGTTGATCTTTGTCCTGAATCTTTTTTGTTATGAAAGGCAGATTATAAATATTTTAATTTTAATATGATACATAATCCAATTCTGAAAAAGCATTTGGAACAACTGGTAGAGTTTTTAAGGATATCCAAAGTGCTGTCTAACAAATAACACAGAGGTGTCGAACTCATTTGTTATGAGGGCCGGATCTGGCATAAATGAGGCCTTGCTGGGCCGGGCCATGTCGGCCCAGGCCATGTGTGTGCCTATTTAAGATTAGGTAGCAGAGATATAAATTTTATAAAGAACACAAACACAAATATTTTTAAAAAAAACTTAAAACATGCTTAAAGTGTTAGCACTCGTTGGTTTTAAAGATGCTGTCTTTGTATTTCTCCCATGAGATCCAGGGAACTGGGCAAAGGAAGCTCCACTGGCTCTTTCCTTCCCCAGAGACTGGGAGAGAGGAGCCTCAGCCAATAGAAGAAAGAGAAGCTTGGCCTAGTAGCTCTGCTGTGCAATTGAGAGAGAGCCTGGCAAAGCAAGCTATTCTTCCCCCCCTCCTCGAGGAGCCTCAGTCAATGGAGAAAATAGAGGTTTTGCTCTGTAACTCCTGAGTAATTGAACAAGCCTTGCAAAGCAAGCTGTTATGCAAAAGGAAGCAAGATATAGGGAAAAGGAAGTAGATGACAGTGAGTTGCTCAGGGGCCTGATAGAAACCTTTTGAGGGCCTGATTCGGCCCCCGAACTGCATGCTTGACACCCCTGAAATAACACATGCAAGATGTGCGCCAACAAAGTGTACAAAATGAATTATCTGGGGTACAGCTGGTTTCCAATAAAACTGCAATTAAATTATTCTAATAGAGGGGTTCAGGTGTGTTTGAAACAGGCCCATAGCCAAGACAAAACTCTTGCGATCCTGGCCCTGACTTTCTGCCATGGCCCCCTGACTTCTCAATGGCAGGAGGGAGGGAGACTGGGTGTGTGTAGGCAAAAGGTACACAAGAGGGGACAGCAGCTGAGGGGCAGCGGAGCAACCAGGAGAGCATGGGGCTACCCTCACCCACTTGCTGGCCATGGCCCTGGGCCCACTCCCCCGCCTCAATAACCCAGTACCCACCCCCTCCTTCATATCTGGAGAGGAGGTTCTTGTTGGCCTGTACAAGTAGGATGAGGGCAGCAGCAACAAGATCATCATTGTACAGATGACATCCTAGGTTACAAACCTATGAAAAGGCTTGACGATGTAAACAGAAAGAAGGATGCTTCTTTTCAAAATAGCAATGGTACTCCTTGTTTTACAGTAATTTCTTAATTATTTGCCTCTTGCACATAACCAAGGTTATATGCAAAAAAGGCTCAACAGTTCAGCATTATTTGAATAATCTATAATTATCACTGAGCACTATTTTCCTTTGATGGAATCAAGGCTGGAGTGTCACAGTGAAGACACCTTGAAGCATCCTTCTGAGCCTGGCTGAAGCAAGGTGAGTTGTTGTTGGGGGGGGGGTTGGGGAAAGGGGGGGTTAGCATCCAACACAAATTAAAATTTCATGCCTCTGTTTCATTGGTGATACACAATGAGTACATCAGATGATTCAGTGTTGACCAGCATATTGTTTTCTCATCTTAATGTCATTGCATTCTTTACGTCTTCCCTTTTAATTCTACATGCTATGCAGATCAAAACGCTCCAGTTCAGTCCTCTGGCATACAGCAGGTACCAGTCAGTCAATGAGCTGCTAAGCTACCTCTGGGTGCCTCCTCTAAAAGTACGTGAAGTACCTCTCTCACCAAGACACTTACATGGCTGAGGAAAAGGTGGCTGGCCCTGATATCTTGCCAACCTAGGTGGCTGCTTTGTTTGCTTCTACGGCTGGGCCAATCGTGGACTCAGTATAAGATGATCATATACTTCAGCCAGGCAGGGTTAGTTATTAGCTCATTTTGCAAAGAGACCCTTGACTTCTTAGCTAGGGAATAAATAACCGTTCCAAAGCTATTTCTTTGTGGGAGGGGCTTCAACCTTTAAATGCTACGCTTATATGTTCTATGCTAAAGAACAGTTGGGTGCAGGTTTCCCCTTTTCCATCGTTGTCATCTCTCTGAAAGCTGTGGGGAATCACAGGCCATACACTGGGACTAGTCTTCTTTCTACAGCTATTTAGAAGGTCTTGCAACCTTTAAGACTTAGTTCTGCAGCCTTGCCATGGGGTAAGTGCATTATTTTTACTCTTCATATTTAAGATACCAAGAAAACTGTTTTGCTCTTCAGTCAGCTGAGGAGTTCATGATGATCAAATTCAACATGATCCCACCTGATCCACATTAATATTGTACTGAAACAAATTTAATTTAAAAAAATCAAAATACTACCAATAGCAAAATCTACAAGCATGAGGAATAAAACTTAAACCTGAGTGAAGAAACACTGATATGTTGACAGCTTTTAGACTCATATGGCTAAGAAACAGTTATAACAGTATAATAATATGACTGCTATTCTGATTCCTGTTTGGAGCATTTCCACAGCAGGGTATTTTAGTGTGTGGGCTTGTAAAGAAGACCTGCTATAAATATCACAGAGATACAATGCAGCCCTTTCCTTCCGCCTCTTTCCAACCCCTTCCTTGACATACTAGTTTCTTTGGGAGCCACTAGGAGAATGTTTGCATGGCATCTCATGTTCTTCTGTCACTAATATGCAGCGCTAGGACATCCAATGGGAAGCTCGGGTAGAGATCTTGGAGTGAATGAAACAGATAACTGAGCAAACAGGAAGGGCACGAAGAGAGGGGCACGCCAAGTTCCTTGCATCAGCTTTCCCTAAGAGAGCTGAAAATAAGCAGCCAGATGCTTTCTGTCTTTCTGCTCACTGACTACTTCCAGAGATCAGTGAGAATGGAGATACAATTCTCTAAACAACAGAAAACCATAATCTAACTAGGGTTTTGATGGGGTTTCAAGGCACCATTTTCTTTGCACTTGCATACCTTTTAGCCCCACCCATCAACTACAATAATATTAATCTTATATTCTAATACTGAAGTTGGCCAATCTTTGGATATTTAAATCTGATGACTAGATCTGTAAACAGGCAAGAGGACTCACTGGGTTAGGCTGATGGTCTGAGTAGGGTTGCTAGCTCCATTTTGGGAAGCTCCTAGAGATTTTGTGTTAGAGTCTGAGGAAAGCAGGGTTTGGGAAAAGGAAAAGCCTCAACCAGATATAATTCCATGTAGTCCACCTTTGAAACCAGCCATTATCTCCAGGGGGACAGATATCTGTCATCTGGAGTTCAGTTGTAATTCTGGGAGCTCTCCAGTTCGCACCTGGACGTTGGCTGCCCTATGCTTGGCAGCAACCTCTAATTGAGACCATCCAACCTGTGCGACTTGACTAGGACTAGCTACTTGCTACTGTTCAACAGCAGTCACCTTATGAAAGCCAGTTTAAGAGAGCATCAGATAAAAGTAGGCTATTTGATGGGTGGGAAAGAGACAGAACTGACAACTGGGGTGGAGCCTGGGGAGGGACCAGCCTCCAAAACAGCCATTTCCTCCAGAGGAATTACGGTTGTCAACCTCCAGGTAAAAACCGGAGATCACCCAGAATTACAAGTGCTCTTCATATGACAGATCAGTTTCCCTGGAGAAAATGGCTGCTTGGAGGGTGGCTTCTGTGGCATTACACCCTGCTAAGGTCATTGCGCTCCCAAGGCCCTCCCTAAATCTCCAGGAATTTTTCAACTTGGAGCTGGTAACACAAAGGGGAACTGATCTCTGTAGCTGGGGATTCACTGTTATTCCTAGAGATATCCAGGTTGGCAACCCTAGGAAACAACAAAGCAGGTAAAGGAGAGGGATCATGGAAGCTTTTAGGAAAGGGAAAGAGGAAATAGTGGGGGAGGGGAAAATGAGATATTTCCCATAAACTCTGGTGATCCTCTTGTGACTCAGTAAATCCATCTTGCTCATTTTGTTGGTCAAAGTGCTGCAAAGAACTCCTTGCCAAAAACCAAAACAAAATGCACAAATTTTGCAGATTTTTAAATAGAGAATCTAGATTTTCTTGGCTCTGCTAAGTGATAAGGAAGAGCTTTCTCAATTCATCTGCCTTGAGCACTGTCAAACAAGGAAGCTATGAAATTCTAGGAACAACTGCCATCTGAAATTAAATATTTTCTGCATGTCATCAACTCTACTAACAGCCCTGTAAGACAGGGAGAACCAAACTGAAAAAGAACTTATCTAAGACCACAAAGGCAATTAATAACTGTGAAAGGAGTACAACCCAGGTATTGCTGAAACATGTCCAGCTCCTTCAACAGACAACAAGACACCAGTCAATCAAACTGCGCTAACAGCTATTTTAAAAGCAGATTGGTGTTCTTTTTTATTACCCTCACTTGAATTATCTCTGCCACGAACTACCACTAAAATGCCTAGAACTCTGCAAACAAGCTCTGTTCTGAAAAAAACACAGTGGACAACCCAAAACTGATTTCTGAGCCTAAGTGCACTGAACAATCCATTCTGGCAACTCATTTCAAAGATAAAGGGATTCTGCTTGAGGATGTTCTGCGATACAGCCCCACAGAATGCAAGCTGAAACCCTATGAATGCAGGCAGGCAACAGAGAACTGGGAGCCCGGAATTCCTGAAAATAAACTTCAATAGCTACAGGACGCCAGATAACTAGGGCAGGGCTATCTATATCTATTGAGCCCAAAGGCAAGGTGGTGGCCTCATACATGTCTCTTCTTCCTGTGCTGACTATATTAACAGCTTGAAAACATTTGTATGCTACTTCTCACCTAAAGCTACAAGCTTTTGCTGTTAAATATAATATACATGGTGCCTAGCAGTAAAAACCTACAATTAATTCCTCAGGACCAAAGATCCTTTTCATGGAATCCTGAACCAAGAAGTGAAACACTATAAAAAGTCATCAGAGTTTTGATTACCAATCAAAGTCCACTGCTATATAGCAAACTGTCTTCTAAGTTGTCCACCAGGAAGCAAACATTACCAGAACAACTGAAGTCCTACCAATCTATTTAAACTGAGGTCTACAAAGCTGTGGGACTACTGCAATGATCACTTAACCCTTCCCTCACCTGTCCCATTGGCAGCAACAAGCCACTGGAATCTCAAGACATAATTCTCAAAGGTCCTGTACTAGGGAAGACACAATTCACATGTGGGTTTGATTTTTTAAAAAATGGCTTTGCTTTAAGAAGTCTTCTCTGTCAACACCTCATCTACCACCTGTTTTATATGCGTATATATCTGACCAAATTTCATTCATCCCAGTTCCTTTGCCAAGTCCAGTGGCGGGTGAAGATAATGACTGGATTCTATGTATAAGTACAATTTGACTGATTATCTATATTCTGCATGTAAAATGCATAATTTATTCTCCCAACAAGTTTAACAGATTTCTATTTTCTAGGCTGCAGAATCCATCTGCATGCGCATTTCCATTTTAAGTAAATTAAGATTTCTAATTTGATTTCTTAAAGTTATACTGGTTTTCATCTGTTAAACCCAAAGTTAGCTTTGCAATAAGTTTTGATTACTGTGACAGTGTATCATGCTTTTGTAGACCACAAATATTGTAAACCAAAAAAGGTGAGCTTAATTTATTGTCGTTCCAAGATGAATTTGTTACCACTTATTACAAGACAGCAAAAAAAAGCCACTGAGTTGCAAAAGATATTAATGATTAATGCTCCAGGGATCAGGAATCCAGAGCTTTAAACTGCAAGAGAGTGGAGAGGTACTCACACATTATATCTACACATTTGCGTATGTTTGTGTAAGAAAAGGATTCATTAAAAAAAAAAACAAGTCTAACCAGAATTTAATCTCCAAGCAAAGCCACTGCACATACTCTGAGAGAACAAGAAGTTCAGGGCATGCATGGAAATGGTATTATTGCATCATGATTTTTGTCTGAACTGCAAATATTCAGTTGAAAGGTGTTCTGTTTCTGGAAGTTGAACAAACTTCTGAAATCTGCTTCTGAAGTTTTTGACATAACCTTGGGCACTGCACATTAGCGAGCTGAAGTCCAATTCTGAAGTCAGCCGCAGTCCTGTTAGCAGACTGTGGACAAGCTACTGCCTTTCAGAACATTTAAAAGGCTATATAGAAGATAAGTAACAACATCCCTCAGCAGGGAATATACTGCTTACTGAAAAGCATAATCGTAGCTATCACCTGAGTAAGAAAATATGACTTGTTACATTATTGCCTTAAGAAGAATGAAAATTAACAAGCATTTTGTTACACTCGTAGAAGATTGTTCAAAACACATCATGTACAAAGTGCACACATGCACCATGTACACATCATGTAGCTGTTACACCAATTGCTAGAACCTGAGACTGAGGAAATATGGCAGGAGGAGGAGATTGGATTTATACCTCACCCTTCACTTTCAGAGCGGCTTACCCTCTCCTTTTCCCTTTCCGTCCCCACAACAGACGCTCTCTTGAGAACTACTCTTGAGAGTGCACTTTAGGGCTCACTCTGAAAGAACTTGTGACTGACTCAAGGTCACAACATCAGGAGCATGTGGAGGAGTGGGGAATCAAACCCAGTTATCCCAGATTAGGATCACTGAGGAAACACCAAATGAAACCTCCTGGCAGTTTTTACCTCCTGGCAGAAGAGGTAAGGACAAGAGGGAATGGACAGAGCTCTTTTTTTAGAGAGTCTCAGAGTTCTGGTGCCATGACCAAGAAGGCCGACTCCCAGGTTGCTACCTGCTTAATTTCAGAACACTAGGCCATCTGAAGCAGGGCCTCAGAAGACGACCGTAGTAATTAAGTAGGTTTATATGGTAGTAGGGAGTCTTTCAGGTATGCAGGTTCCAAGCCATATAGTGCTTTAAAGGTCAACATCAGCACCTTCTGTGGTGGCATCCACTCTCTGTTCTCAGAATTCCAAAATTGCCCACAATCTTAACAAGACTGGGGGGCCCTGTTTTAGGGAATGAAGCTCATTGAACTCAGCAAGACATACTTGTGTGATTAGAGCCACATAACTGAAAAGAGCTTTACAGGCCATCCAAATTCCTGCTCAGTGCAAACTTGCAGCTACCAGTACCATAGGCCAAACTAGATAGTTTAAATAGAAAGGTAACAAGCAGCCCCAGGAAGCTGTTGTGCACATGGCAAGGGGCACTCTGGGAAAAGGCATTTTAACTCTTTTCTTCCACAGCTCAAGTAGAACCCAAATAAGCCAAGGGTGATTCTAAATGGAAGAACCACTATTTTGAACAATTAAGAGCTTGGGAATCATGCTGGATCTTGATATCCTGTTGGAGAAAAAGGGAATCCATGACTGCAAAAGAAATGTTTGTTTCAGCTACACCTAGTTAGGAAGTTGGCTCCCTATTTGTAGATGCCAGATCACACTGGGATAGCATCAGACTCGTGTGTGAATTTTGCAGACAAAAGATAGCAATGGCAGACACATGAGGTTCCTTCATAAATGATCCAGTTCACATGTACAAGTTTTGTATTTGAGTACCTGCGTAGCACCACCGATATCTAAGAACTTAAAAATCTACATAGTCTTCTCATAACAAACTTGAATTTGTAAGTGGAAAACAAGGAATGAGTTTGGCGGAAGTTTGGAAGCACTTTCCTTCTGAGCTCAAATAGCCGATATTTTACATTTCAAAATAATTTTTTGTTTTAATTCTTAATTGGATCCCACAGAATTGGATCTGCTGCTTTATAGGCCTTGCCTCATGATTTTTTGGTCACTGCTTGGGCTTGTCAGTTTTATCACATAACCTTCCAAGCATACCTAAATTGCACAAACTAGTAGAAACTGGATAGTAATAAAATTACTAGTTATAATACAACTGTAATTTAAACTCACATGGTGAAGAAGTCTCACTGATTTCAAAGAGACATTTTGCAAACTTGCAGCTTGTAACAAAACCCATGTACCCTATTTTAGTAGAACCAACCAAATTAACAAAAAAAATTGTACAAGTTTTTACAAGGCTGGATGTTAAAGCACAAAAGACACTCCGTGGGGAGAACACCCAGTGTTTCAGGCCCTGCTGGTAAGGCCATGTGTCTAAATTCTGTGTGGATATCCAGGCAGCCTTGAACAGATTAGGCACCAGTGGACGGAGCTGGTATCAGGGCTCAACACTTTTCTAGGAAGAAGGAAAAGGGGAAGATTCAAACTGAACATATAAACACATGCTAGTAATTGATCAAATGTCTAACAACAAACAAAACACAGAGATCCCTTGAAAGACTGCCAGCAGAAGAAAGGCTACGCTAGTCTTATTAACAAAATGGGAGATTGACTTTAGATGATGTGTTAGGTAGAAGAGTCAGTGGAAGTCAAATAGCTGTTGCAAATATTACTTAGCGGGGGCTGCAATTTCCTCAGAAGCAAGCCCACTGATTTCAGTTATTTCTGCATAAACAGAAGGATATTAAAGCCATGCTAAAGCAAATACTCCCCAAATCTCAGAAATGTAAAGCTGTTGTAAATATTACCTTCCTTTCTTCATGCAGCTCTAATAACCAAGGTGCAAATTTGCTTTCGTTATAAAACAAAGTACCATATCTACTCAAAAGGAAGACAACCTCCCAATGTTATACACAAAAAGTTTTATTATTGGACATAAGTGCACATTATATGCAAATTTAAGACAACCCCCTCTTTTTTGTTGTTCCTGGCTTATTGGGGAGGGGGGAAGGTCTTGCTTTTGAGTAAAAACCCTTTAACAGACAGAAACCTCAATACCTCCCCACCCTCACATATATGCTCCATTTCTATCTACACAGGAAAGAACACAATACAAAGGTTATTTGATTAAATTCTATAGTTTTAGTAGGCAGGATGTTCTTTCTTAGAACACACTTTATTGCAAAATAAAGAATTAACTTTTAAAAAAGGATATCCAGCATCCTTTTGCATACACCAAATAAACTGATTTTCAGCCCTATATAACCCTAAACACAGTATTAGGGGGGGAATTAACTTCTGCTCCATCTTCATTAATAGAAGCAGAAAGCTATTACTATGATTAATCTGGGGCACATTGACCCAGTTTTGTAGTACATCTGAACACCAAGTGCAAAAAGCATTTAACTTTGCCTGTCTGAAGAACAACTTGGTTTTTTACACATGCCCGGCGCTAAACAAGAGAGCTGCGATGGCAAATGTCTCTGATAATGCCACAAAAGCTGTCTTTGTTTCCAGAGCTATAAAAGAAAAAGCGGTGTTAATAAACGGACTTCTCAGTCCCAAATCGGAAAGGGGTGGGGGAGTAGCAGAAATGCAAGCTGGCAGAATCGAAGATTCAAGGCAGGGACTGCAAATTGCTGACGCCGGGGGACAAAGAGAGAAAGACTCGCATCATACGAGGCAGGGATGGGATCGCTGAGGATGGCTTTGCAGGGAGGGATGCTGTCGGCTTAGCCCTTGCCGCTGCACCCTCCGCCAACCCACTGAGTCATCAGCATTACCCTCGGCAACAGGGAGAGCTCAGCTTCCGGGAGATTACGAGTCTCTAGCGCATACATAGCAGCAGCCAGCCAGCCAGCCACACACCCAAACTGGCAGAAACCTGTTCTGCCCGGCTTCAGCAGCAGCAGCACGAGCCTGAACCTGAGGAAGTGGGACGCGCTCGCGCCTCCGCCGCGAAAACGCACGCGCCACGTCGCTCGCACCCGAGACAGTTTGGCTGTAGGCGCCAGGCACTAGGGGGCGCTTGCCCGGGTCTCACCGCTCCGAGGCTGCGGAACGCTCACGGAACTGAAGGGAGGGCTGGGCCGGGTACTTGTGCGCCCGGGACGGAGATGCAACCCATTCAAAACTGGCCTAGCTGTGCATTAACTGGGAGGCTCGTTCACAAGATTCAGTACGGGTTGCTTGGTCCCCACAATTCCCGCGAATGCTTATCCTCCGAAACGACAGGCAAACTGGCGCAAGAATTTCCCTTCTAAGCTCTTCCCTTAGCCCCAACTGCACTTCTACAACGTGGCGTGCGACTCTTACTTTGAGAACGTGCTGTGGAAATCGGCTTGAAAGAGTTGCTTGCCTTTCGAGGCCGCTCAGGAGCCCACTAGCTAGTTCTGCCGGAAAGGGGGGGGCACCTCTCAACAGCCCGGCACCCGAACAGTTGTTGAGGAAACGGCAGGAGCGGGACGGGTTTCCCTCGCGCTTCCCTATGGCTGGCAGCGGCTGCCTAGCGGAAGTGTATTCCCGGTCAGAGTTTGCCGTCAGTAGCTCATGGCAAAGCATGACTGTGCAACGCAGCACGCGTCCTCTTTTCTTTCCGTTGCTATCCTGGGCTGCACGGCGGGGCGACTAAGTCTACGTAGTGCGTACAGGGAAGAAATGTAGCGGGTCTGGTTGCTTTTATGAAGCGGGCGAGGGTTTTGAGCGAGTCAAACGCAGCCTCTCCTCGAGCGACAGCCTGCCCGTTCTCTGGGTCCTACGGGTTGCCTTAAATGACCTCACCCGAGAGGCAGAGACCGCTGCTGCGAAGTGGGGAAGCCCATCGCGGCAGCACCGGGGGGGGGGGGGATAATCCGTGCCGCACGATCCCATACCTGAGACCACCCTGGCAAATTCAGGCTGCTGAACTTCGGGGAGGGGGGAAGGCAAACAGAAGCGACCCAAAAGATGCCCAGAAAAGGGAAGGCGCAGGCTGATGTGCTGGAGAGGCCGCCGAGGCAGTCGGAGAGCGCACACCCACACACAGCCGCGCTACCCCGATGGTTGGCAGAATGGGCCCCCCGTATTTTCTATGGAGCGACAGGCAGTTTACAAGCCGTATTGCACGCGAGAAGGGAAGGGTCTAGCCGAGGGAAGCCTTTAGACTGTGGTCCAGTGAAAACAGCGGTCCCCAGAACACTTCCCGAAGAGCCTCGCTGAACTTTCCTCGGGCCTCGTTCAGTGCCCGTGGAGACCAGTCGCTTTGCCCCCACTCCTGCCCCTACCGCCTCGCGGCGCGCACCCAGCGCGTCTCTCTCTCTCTCTCTCTCTCCCCCCTCCTTCCCCTCTGAGCACGCGGAGCCAACCAGCCAGCTCTTCTGCTGCAATTGCAAAGCTGAGCCCGGCGCGCACATGGGCGCTGCTGAGCTACAGCGCGCGCCGGGTCCGCCGGCAGAGACCGGCTCCAGCCGGTATAAAAAGCTGAGGTCGAGAGTAGGGAAATAGAGGCGACGGTAGCAGTTGGGAACGCCAGAAAAGCGGCTCGCCTGGCAGGGAAGGGCCAGGGAGTGGGGGTAGCGCGACAGCGACCCTCTGAAAGACCAAGCGCCCCCAGTTGGGCATGGGGCAGCCTTGGCTTCGACAGCGCGAGCCTAGCGTTGGGTAGGGAGGGAGCGCCTTGCTCTTCTGGCCGAGCACAAGGGGTCTCTTGAGCCCGTAGGCGCCACCAGGAGTCGCCTCTGGCTTTTAAGGGTGCAGGGTTGTGCGTTGCACCCACCCTCCTCAGCATGTTACTGACCAGGTCATAGCCTAAAGCTGCACTTTCGCGGCGGCTGGGGAGGGGGGCTTTTCTTTCTCATCTCTCTTCCCCCCAAGTTGCAGCAGCAACACCTTCTACTGACCTGGTAAGTGACTTTTATTTTGGACACTGAAGTTTGGTTGCTTTGCTGCTGTCGCCTTTTAAAAAGAAAGCGTTATTTCTTGTTTTTAACTTCACCTGAAGAACATCAGTGGCTGCAGGTTCTTTTTTTTTTGAATGGCGCAATTTTGAAGCCAGCTACACTGTGCGTTAGAGGTGCACGAAGTGATGGAGAAATTCTATTTCCTCGTGAGCGCTCCCCCCCCCCTTCTCTCCCGCAGCCAACACAAAAAGTAGATGCGTTTTTTTGCTCTTGAGGAGATTTAATGGTGTTCCCCCCTTGGAAGAGACTCCCCTCCGTCACCTCCCAGGAACTTCGTTGCCTTTATTCTCCCCTTTTTTCCTCTTCCCAAAAAGCTTATTGAGAATTTCTTGATTGAGCGCTCTAGACCTGCGCATCTCTGCATTCCACAGAAGGTGTCAAGGCGCTTTAAACCGGATTGAGGGTAACCGCATGGTGCAACGTGGCCGCCAAAAGTCTGCTTTGAGAGACTGCAGATTTTGTAGACATATGGACCGGAGTCAACAAAGCTCACCTCGCATATTGCTTAAATCCTGTTGCAACCAAATACTTCTTTAAGAAGTAGCAGAGGGACTTCAAAGTCATGAGAGTGCTTTGCTGAAATGGAATCCTCTGAAGAGTGCAGCATCATGCACTTTCCAGAAGTGTGCAAACTGGCATTAGAGCCTGCCTGCTGTGGCTGGGATTAGAGTGGGCATTTTAATCAACCATCCATCTACTTTGCAGGGACCTCTGGAAAATGCTGGGGGAAGCCTACCACCACAAGCATATTATAAAAGCTACCTCTGCATGATGCAGTTATTGGGGGCGGGGGGGTGGTGCTTACCTGACCCAAGCAACCACAGGTTCAGATGTTTTTTGACAGGATTCACTGAGAAGAAATTTTTAGCAAATTTAGAACAAAGAAATATATGGTTTTATTAAAACCAATTATACACTATGTTTGAAGCAACTGGCTACCACTAGAGTCCCTTGAACATGAGTTCATCAGGTCAGTGGTTGCCCTGTCCTGTGTTTCATAATCACCTGCATATTGCAGGCATTATTAGAAAAACAAAAAAACTTTAAATCCAGTGCATTCCTTATGGCTAAATGTTATGTGTTGCAGATATCTGTTTGGTATTACAATGGCTCTGACTTCTTGCATAGATGCATTAGATGAAGGAAAAGAAAGCAGTCTTCCTTCAGTGAGGTTCTTGTCAGCCAAGTTTGAAAGGCGGCCTCTACTCTGAAACCCGGACTCCCAGGTTTCATCCCAATGGGATTATTTTCAAAGGACAATATTATGATTTCTCAGTGGAACACCTGGGAAGTACCTCCAAAGACAGTTGCTGACTGGCATCAAATGTATCAATAATGTAATGTTCCTGTGCAAAATCCTGATTATTTTTGTACAAAACCTTATTGGTGCTACTCCACTCTTAAGCATCACTAACTGCATAAAGTTATGTTGTCAGTGAAATAACAATGAATTCCTCCATACAGGTACCACCTCAGTTTAGACAATATTACATGTACAGAATTACAGACAGCAAAGGCTGAATCAAAGTTTTTCCCCAAACAGAAAGCCTAGCCAATTATGTTAACCACTATGACATAAGATTTTGTTTTCAGAGGAGCACTGGGACCATATGCAGAACATAATTTGCATAGCTACAGTTCTTACCCAATACTAGAATTTCAATAGATGCTTATTATTTAGAAGATTTTCTCCCACCCTTCCTCTGAGGAGCTCAGACTGAGGTACATCACTCTCACCATATCCACAAAATGCTTACAACTACCCTGTGAAGAAGGTTAGGCCAATAGAGTGATTGGCCCTAGGTCACCAAACAAGCTTCCATTGCAGAGTAAAGTAATGAATCTGGGTTGATCCAGCAATTCAATGCCACACTTTTTCCTCTCATGAACATCAAACAGGTTGTTTAAATCTGAGATGGCTCAGTTAAAGAGCTGAATGTTAGCAGTTATGGTTATGGTTCCTTAAAATCCCTGTAGAACACAACAAACACTCTGGAGAGGCAGAAAGATTGCAGCACATCTGCAGTGGACAGAATTATTACAATAATCCTGGTGACATGGAATAAAAAGCCAGGCACTTGACTAGACACCTTCTAGAGAGGCAGTTGATAGTCAAACATAAACTTTAGGAGAGTGGACATTTGTACCTGTACTTCTCAGGTTACATAATACCCAGCCTGCCATTGCTAGGGTTTCATTTTGCCTCACAATTATGTTGCAGCTTTGTATTATTTCTTTTTAAAGCATGCCACTTTTCAGAAAAGTCAGCAATATGTAAACAGCTTAAAGTGTACAGTTATTTTCAAGAACCACTAGAGGGCAATGAGCAAGACTATCCAAATAATAAATCTGAACTACGTAAATAAATCTGATTGATTTTGTTGCTCTGGAGTGAAGTAGGTAACGCTCAGTGGAAGTTCCCTTTTCAAGCGCCTTAAATGTAGGCAGCAAGTGCTTTGTATTTAAAAAGCAAGAGCAGTCAAAATCCCTCTGTAGACGTTTTACGTAACTTTCCAGCTATACCAAAAATATGTAGAATTGCCTGACAAACTTGAGCTGCAACAGGACTCTAATCTGGAAGGCAAAGAGGGCAAGTTGCTCTAGAAGCCTCTTGATTTTCTGTTAAGGTGTCCACATGCAGTCAAAAGATAGTAAGAGCGTCTTTCTGCCGCATTTGGGTTAAGTCATGAGTTTTCCATAAAACTGCATCTTTTCCACTATATTTAAGTCAGATGACTGTTTTCTTAATTGCTCCTTCTTGAATTAAAACAGTTGATCCTTTTGATGAAATACATTTTTCTTGTTCTTGATTCAACTAGTCCACTGATCATAAAAGTAGAACCATCTGCTAGGATACTATATTTAAGCCAGAGCAACAGTCAGATACTCTTTGCTTGCCAATATTCTATGAGCTATGAAAGGGCAGTCATGCTCTGTAATGAAATCTGCAACCCTAATCCTATTTACTAGGAAATAAGCCCCACTGAACTCAGCAGACATCCTTTCCAGCAGACATGTTTAGAATTGTGTTTATGGAACATTTTACAGGATGTCTTGATTTTCTCCCCTTACTCATTTTATTTCAGATCAAAAATGACTGTCAAAGCTGCAAGAATGTCATGCATCACTCCAAATATTTATGATAAAGTGCCTGATGGAGGATGGGGCTGGATTGTGGCATTTGCTTTCTTCTTTGTAGAAGCCCTGACTTACGGCATCATCAAGTCTTTTGGAGTCTTCTTTACAGACTTGGTAGAAAGCTTTGATGAAACAAATAGCAGGATATCATGGATAATCTCAATATGTGTATTTGTGTTAACTTTCACAGGTTAGTATACAATGCATTCTGCTTTTAAACTGTGCCACTTAATATGATTTTGTGAAGAGTTAGGGCATGCTTTACAAAATGCTTAAATACCATTTCAGCAAATTTAAGCATGCCTTACTCTAAAGTTGTTAGGGGTTGTGTATCATAACTAAAAACTAATTGGGTTGGCAACAGGGCTTTTTTTGTAGCAGGGACTCCTTTCATATTAGGCCACACACCCCTGATGTAGCCAATCCTGGAGCTTACAGTAGGTCCTGTAAGAAGAGCCCTGTAAGCTCTTGGAGGATTGGCTACATCAGTGCAGTGTGGCCTAATATGCAAAGGAGTTCCTGCTACAAAAAAGGCCCTGTGTGTAACATTTATTTTAGCTAAAAAGCTTACAGATTGCCCTATAAAGCAAATCATTCAAAGCCTGGGTTTCAGTAGACACCTTATTTATAAACCCAGCTCATTTTTTTTCATCTGTAGCTGCTTCTGCAGGGTCACCTCATTATGGGACTGGTGCAATGATTTATGGGACAGCAGTGATTTAGTCACAAGTACAGGCATCTTCTTCCTCACATTATGAGACAAATGCCACTTCAGGAGTGAAAAAAGCAATACCTAGAAAGAAAGAAAGGTGTACGAAGGAACACAGAGAACTAAGGCACAGAAGGATCAATGTCAGTAATGAAAGTGTTTTGGGTACAGTCCACTCCTTGTGCACCAGTTGAGCAAGGGAAATGCTCTTGATTTTAAATTTGGCTGGAACAGGAAAAGTGCACCCTCCCTTTGTTCTTCTTAATGTTTATCCTAAATCATACAGCAATCTCTTCAGTTAGACCAGCTTCTCTTTGTAATGAAAGATACACTGGGATGGAGAGCCTAGAACAATGAGGGCTTCTTTCTGATACAGAGTTGTTTTCTGATTTAAGATTTTTTTGAGACATACTACTCCTAATATTAATTAAAAATCTGCTCCATCTGGAAATTAGAGTTTATTGATACAGGAGGAGAAAAATATCACTTCCATAAAAGGAAGCACAGAGCAACTACTTACTTTCAATTACTACTTCTATCCAGATAATGTCAACAGTTTCCTTCATTCAAATTTCCTTCCCTTTTAATTGAGGTTAGTCTGGGGGAAGCAGGTAGATATCATGGGGCTTTATTAATCTAACACATATTTACAAAAGAAAACTGCCGCTTGTGTTTTGCCTTCCTTGAGGTATCAACAGGTATTTTACACAAGTGCATCTTTTACTAAATCAAGAAACGCTCCTTCTCCATGAGAAACACATCCATTCCTGCAGCCCAAATTGGGAACCCCTTTATAATTCAAAACAGCTAAGCTAAAACATATTGATCTGTTTTATCTTCTGCAGCTCCCCTGTCTACAGTCCTGTCTAATCGTTTTGGTCACCGTTTGATTGTGATGCTTGGAGGGTTACTGATCAGTTCTGGAATGGTTGCAGGCTCCTTTGCACGCACAGTTGTTGAAATGTATATTTCAATTGGCATAGTTTCAGGTGAGTTACATTATCCCTCTTTTAGTGAAACATCCAGCTACCCTAATTTTGCAAGATAAACATTTAGGACTGGAAAAACCCCAGGCCTCTAGTAGACAAGTGGTCTAAAATTTACTTTTAAAAAGTTTTATTGATTTAAACTACAAAAGAAAGAAGCATTGCAGAAAATACATAAAAAAGAGGGGGAAAGGGCCCTGACAGAATGGGGAAAACAGAAACAAACCAGTACAAAGCTATCAGTTATAATTCCACCTCCCAATAAAATGCTCAAATCATTCTAACTACAAGTATAAAAATCTCCTTAAATGTTACCTTCCTTTCTTCCTTTACCAGAAAAAAAGGAAGGATTTCTTTTAATAAACTAGTAAAGCAATGTAAATCTAAACACTTATTCTTAAACACAAATTAAATATAACCAGTTAAGAAAAAAGATTTTTCTTTCAAAACTGTCTCAATGCCAATTTTATCTAATTTATTTTAAGCCTATTATAAGCACAGATTAGATTGTTGATTTAGCAAAATCCTTATTAAAAAAAAACACATAAAAATCATTTCTTGATCCTTAGCAAACTACATAAAATACAACTGAATAATTTGTCTCTCAGTCTAACCCATTTCTCCTAATAACATATTGAAAACAAGGCTACCAAATCTACCAAATTCCACAGCAATTATGCTATCTGCCTTTTCAACCTTTAATCCTACTCTTATATCATAAACAATCTCACTAAATAGGCATACTGTAAATACATCTACTATATAGAGAAATATGTTACCTGCACTCATTAACATTACTTCTTCAAAATCTCCCTTATTCTTTTAGAATCTAACCTTTGTTCATTATTAATGGTTACATGTTTATTTATTCACAAGGGGAAAAAAAAGAACCCAGATTCCAGAGTCCTTCTTCCCCCAAATTAAAAACTTTTAAGTTCCTTTGATTTCTGCACCCATATTGCATCCGAGGCAACGCATTTAATCACAGTTTGTCTTTTGATATCACATTTCACTTCTTAGGCAGAGTTCCTTGTCCAGCCATTCACCAACGCAGAAAAAAAAAATCAAAATCCTTTTTCCGAAAGGCTTTCCAAATCCTGATTTGTTGATTGGAGTGCAGCTTTTCTCTTCTCAACATGGCCTCCCCCTCAACCACAGGGGGAAGAATTCATCGCCATTTTTCCCTCTCAGCCTAATTTCACTGCATCTTGATTTCCGGTCTAGTTTTGAAAATGCGTCACAGGAGACCATCTTACTTTTCCTTTGTTTATTTTGAAGCGTATCACTTTCCCCTTCCAATTTCACAGTTGTCAATACAGTCTCTTTAACAGTTGACCCCTGTAGGTTTACAGTTTCATTAGCTGTCCGCATAAAACAATTCATTTGGTCTTTAAGGAGCTGCATAAATGAGATAAGATCTTCTTTCAGAGAAATTAGATTTGAACAGATATCTTTTCCATGTGACATTTCGTTAAGCAGTGCCATTTTTGATATCAAAACTCAGTCTCTTAAATCAGATTGTAAATTTGCTTCAAACTCCTGTTAATCCCCATTCCACAACAGCTCCAACTGAAGTTTTAGAAACCATTCTTTTAAATAGTCAGGCGATAGAGACAGAACTCTCTACAATATATCTCCTTTGTGTTCAGATCGTATTGCAACTTCTTAGTAATCTCTTTGATGTATGTATGTCCAATTATAATCTGGGTCAATTTTAGTGATTATATTCAATCCAGTTTAAATAATTAAGACTGCTCGTAGCATTTTGAGGCCGCTTCTAAATCATTTGAGCTGATGTTTTGTTGTTATGCAGAGTGACCCGTCAGGAAATAGAATTAGAAAAACACCTACTTGTTAAGTAGAGTCATCGCTTTAGGAGTAGAAAAATGCTGTTTCAAAGACATACTGGAGAAAGTGAAAGCAAAAAAGCGGTCGGGCGTTCTTTTTCTGCTGATATGCCAGCTTTCATGGCCATGGAGCTTCAGGACGTACAGAGAGCACAGAGGGCAGCTGCCACTGGACCCCCCCCCCCCCCGGTAAAAGTCCCATGCTGAAGAAAAAGCCCCTCCAGCCTTTTTTCTATGGGGGCATCACTTCTGTGACACCCCTCTAACGGCCAGACTCAGAGCTGCCGCAGAGAGACGATCTGCAAGCGACTCTGAAGCCAAGATGACGGATCCTGGAAGTCCTAGTGATCTAAAATTTAATGGATATCACCTTTGCTTAATAACTCTTTGTGGTCTACAAACACAGCAGAAAGAACACAATTTGAATTTTCCCTCACGCTGGCGGTGTGTATTGAGATTTTTCCATTAAGAAAAGCTGTGTTCCAACGATTTGAAAATCCCAGTTATTGATGTTATTGAGAAGTGGCCAGCATGGTGTAGTGTTTAAGAATGGTGGGTTCTAATCTGGAGAAACAGGTTTGATTCCCCACTCCTCCACATGAAGCCTGCTGAATGACTTTGGGCCAGTCACAGTTCTCTAGAACTCTCAGCCCCAACTACCTCACACAAGGTGCCTTTTGTGGGGAAGGGGATGTGATTGAAAGCCACTTTGAGTCACCTTAAGGTAGAGAAAGGAAAGGAAAGGTCCCATGTGCAAGCACCAGTCGTTTCCGACTCTGGGATGACGTTGTTTTCATAGCAGACTTTTTACGGGGTGGTTTGCCATTGCTTTCCCCAGTCATCTACGCTTCCCCCCCCCAGCAAGCTGGGTACTCATTTTACCAACCTCAGAAGGATGGGAGGCTGAGTCAACTTTGAGCCAGCTACCTGAAAACCCAACTTCCACCGGGGATTGAACTCAGGTCGTGAGCAGAGTTTAGGACTGCAGTACTGCAGCTTTAACACTGTGCCACGAAGTAGAGAAAAGTGAGGCATAAAAAACCTCTTATGCTTATGTGCCAGGTTTTTTTTAAATAAACTTTATTGAATGTTTATCAATACAGCGATGACATGTCCATACATTTTACAAAGACAAGATCAGTCTAATGTTAATGACAACTACAAGGTCTTGCAGTCAATATAGCAGAAGAAACAAAATTATTTCAAGATCAAAAATAAATCAGTTTCTTGTAAAATAAATTCTGAGGTACAATATTATGTTCCATTAAATAAGAAATCAAAGGAAACCAAACAGATACAACACACTCTTTGTAGTGTTCTAAAGATAATTCAAATGAGTTACATGCAATTTTGTTAATTATAAACAGTTCCCATAATCTCTGAAACCAATTTTCTAAATAAGGTGGAGAGGAGTTTACCCAGCTAGCTGCTATAGAAAGTCTGGCAGCTGCAATTAGGATATTGATTAAAAAAGAAGTGCATTTCCTAAGCGAGAGATCTTTCCAATTGTGTAGTAGATAAACATCTGGTTTTAAAGGCAAGTGGTAGCCAGTAATCAGTCTTATTTGGGTTTGAATTTGTTGCCAAAATTTATAAATGTGTTTACAGTTCCACCAAACATGTATATAAGTAGCTAATTTACCACAATTTTGTGTACAAGTAGGTGCAATAGTAGGGACAAATTTGTTAAGTCTGATGGGAGGCCAGTACCACCTCATAAGGGTTTTGACAAACTGAAATTTAATATTACTTATTACCAAGAGTGTTCCAAATAATACTCCATTCAGCAAAGTCAATTTGTCTATGACAGTCTGCATTCCAACTTTTCTGATATCCCATTGATTTAGTTTCAGCCATTCGAAGCAAGACTTTATACAACTTGGATATAAGTCCCTTATACTCATCTCTCAGGGTCTTTAGCAACTGTTCAAAACAAGTGAGAGGGCGAGTACGCATTATCTGGATAAGTGATGAATGAAACATATGTTTAATTTGTAGGTATTGAAACCAGTGAATGTTTAAGGCAGAATTTTTTTCTAATTTTTGCTTGTCTAAGAATAAGTTCTTATCAAGCAGATCAATCAATCTAAAGTGTCCTGTTTTATGCCAGGAGTTAACAAAATTGTCATCTTGGCCTAAGGAACCATGATTGATTGAGAAAAGAAGTAAATAAAGACAAGTCTGTGACCAACTTATCTTTCTGTCTCTGCCAGATCGTAAAGAAAGCTTTCAAGATATTAACAGCAATTTTCGTTTGAGCTATAAGTTTAGGATTCCATAAAACATCCACTTTATGAAATGACGTTAGGTATATACTAATTCAATAAGTTCCCAATCAGCATCGCACTTGTTTTGAATAATAAAAATAGCTTGAGTGAGGATAATAGCTTCATAATATGACCATAGGTCTGGGTAATCTAAACCTCCGAAGGCAGTGGGACGAATCAAAGTCCTATGTATTATTCTGGTATGTTTATTGGACCACAAAAACTTGTTAAAAGGTACTCTGCCATTTACCTAGTGTGGAGTTTTGGATAAGTATAGGTAAGGCTCTAAAAAGGAATAAAAATTTAGGGAGAATGAAATTTTTTATCAAAAAATATCTGTCAGGCCAAGAAAACCAAAGATTGTCCCATTTTTTGTTGCTGACGAATTGAGTTTAACAAAGTAACACAGATGACTTGAAACAGATTAGCAAGATCAGGAGGAATGAAAACTCCTAATAACCTCCAAGTAGTCGATGTCCATTTGTTAAAGCCCATATCCTTAAGAACTTGCATAGTTTGTTGGGAAACTTGAATAGCGTATAATTCTGATTTCTCTTCATTAAAAGAGATTCCAGATATTAAGGAGAAAGAGGAAGATAAGTTTTGAAAAGCTTTTAAGGATTGTTTGGGACTTGTTAGAAAGACTGTTAATTCATCCACATAGAGGCCACTTTATGACACTTGTCTCCTATTGTAATTCCTGAAATCTTTGAGTGTTGTCTGATGGCCATGGCTAAAGGTTCTACTGTCATTATGAATAATAGAGGGGACAGTCAACACCCTTGCCTGGTGCCTTGAATTGGGAAAGAGAGGCCATTAATTTTTAAAGCAGCAGAAGGATTTTTATATAAGGCTTCTATTGCATTTTAAAGAATGGGCCAAAACCCATCATATCTAAGACTGTCTTAAGGTATGGAATCTCAACACTGTCAAAGGCTTTCTCAGCGTCAAGTGAGAGAATCAACGAGTCGTATTTTTTTGATTTGCCATATTGAATTATATTAAATGTTTTGCGGATAGTGTCAGTTAGACTACAGTTAGGGGGAAACCGGTTTGATCTATATTTATATATGAAGGAAGAATTTGTTTTAGCCTATTCGCTAATATTTTTGTAAAAAAATTTATTATCTGAGTTTAATAAGGAGATTGGGAAGGTAAGAAGAGGGGTATAAAGGATCTTTATTAGGTTTAGGAATCACTATAATATTTGCTTGAGCCCATGTTGAAGGCATCTCTCTTGTACTTAGAATATCATTACATAACTCTTAGTGGTACTATGAGCTCTTTAAATAACTTAAAAAATTCAGATGAAAAACCATCATTACCCAGGGTAGTCTGGTTCTTGAGTTCTTTGAGTACTGTTTTCAGTTCTATTAATGAGACATCTGATTCCATACAAGCTTTATGATCTTGGGATATTGTTTTAATGACTTTTAAGTTTTGCAAATAACTCATTATACCTTTATCAGGAAAAGAGGAGGAGTAAAGTTTAGAATAGTATTCACTAAAATTTTGGATAATAGATTGAGATTGAGTATGAATCACATTTTTAGAGTCTTTAATGAAATAAATATGTCTAGCATTTTTTTGTTCTTTGGCTTTCCATGCTAGGTATTTAAAAGATTTCTGTGATCTAAGCCAGTATTTTTGTTTAGTATAAATCAACTTTTTTGAATACGATCATTTTCTAAAGTTTCCAATAGATTTCGTTCAGCTGTTAGTTTTTTGTAAATAAATTTACTACCAGTTCTTTTACGTAGGGCTTCTAAGGATATAATATTGGTCATTAGATGTCTGATTGCTTCTTCTCTTTCTTTTTTAAGGTGAGAAGTAATCGAGATGACTTGTCCTCTGAGGGTAGCTTTAAAAGCATCCCAACATACTGAAAGTGTAGTGTCTTGTGGAGAATTTTCTTTTTAAAAAAATTAGAAATGCTTTTAGCAATTTAATGTCTTCATGTCGGAAAATTGACAAATTTATCACCCACCGTCTTTCTCTAGTTTGCTGAATAAACGGTACAATAAAACAGGTCAATGGGGAATGATCAGACCAAGCTCTAATCTCGATGTCTGCCTGCAAGGTTTTATCAATCAGAGATTGAGAAGTTAAAATGAAGTTCTCAGGAAGGAGACCACAAATGGAAGTTTGTAGTAGTAAAGTGCTTTACATCACAAGAAGAAGACAAAATTCCAGGAGTTTTAATCCAGTATCTTTCTTGAACTAATGACAGTTTTGGCATTTCTTCATAGGCTTTGGATATTGCCTTGCCTTTCTTCCAACCGTCACTATTCTGTCACAGTACTTTGACAAAAAGCGTTCATTAGTCACAGCAGTGGCTTCTACAGGAGAATGTTTTGCTGTCTTCTCTTTTGCACCAGGTACTGAAAAACACAATTCTTTGATTTTCCTACTTGCCACGTGACAGCCTAAATTTGACATGCATCTACTTCTGCTCTGCTGACTTTATGGTGTAATCTTTCAACGTGGGCATTTTGTCAAACTGGCTCCCACCTGAGTGTTTATTCATTGAGTAAGGGGCTAATTCACGTTTCCCAGCTAAGGGAAAACAGCTACTACAGTCTTGGCTATGTTTTCCAAAATATTGTTTAGTTGTGGCTGTGGAAGCTCCCTAGGCCCACATTTCCATGTTACAAAGTTTCTGTGGCTCACTTTGCTCTGGGTTGTAACAAGCAACTTGAATCGAGACCAATTCTGATTTCACAGTACAGTAAGTCCATGGTAAAAGGATTCTGAACCCAGGTTTACTTAGCTCCCACTCCATCTGCTAAACAACAGTATGTTTCTACACTCTGTCCTGGAACTTGATGCTTCATATAAAGCACTAATCATATTTGCAGACAGAAGTGGGGGGGGAAGGGGTAGTTTGTCATCTCCATCAACTACATCTCTAAGAAAACTGTACATGAGAAGATACAGGCAAGGCCATTAGATGCATACTCTTTTGCTAGAGAAAGGGGTCCCTCATCTGAGCATACAGACTTTCTTGAAGGCAAGGTTAAACCCGAGGTAATTAATTACAACTTCACTTTACCTTGGAAGCATGCAGAAGACAGCTTGCAAAGGAAATCTCACACACACCCCACCTCCACACAAAGTACATACTGTCTAATGGCATGATCTTTCTTGATTATGGTAGACATAAATTTTGGGGGGAAGGGACAACTCTGTCTGGCATTTTCACAATTTTTTCATAGCAAAATGACCTGTTGCACAATCCAGTATAGATTTTTTCCAAGCTGAGAGGTTACTCCAGTTCCAAGAGTATAAAGCAGAGTCTGCCTGGAAAGATATTTGGTGTACATGTATATATAGGCCACAGGGTTCATCACCTATGAAACCCTAAACCTGGGTCATAAATAGCTGAACTCCTTTCTCCTAGTACTTTTCCAACCTAGAAAATCTACTTTTGCTTTTCATCCTTATGATTCCTAGCTATGCTACAGAAGTCTTGATTGCCTTCTATGATAATTTAACCCATCATTTTGTTAATCGTTAAGGTACCGCTGGACTCCTGTTTTACTTAGGAGTGCAGGAAGCATATGCTTGTATTAACTCTGGGACAACCTGTACACATTTAGGCATAATTTTATCCCAAACCTGAGATTTAAATATTGTTAAAATTTAGTGATTGCTGTTCCATTAATGATGTATTAATTTATTCACTTCTGTAGCTATTACAGCTTTGAAAGAACACTTGGGTTGGAGAAACAGCCTCCTGTTCGTTGGCTTACTGCAGCTTGGAATCACTGCTTGTGGATCACTGTTGCGACCCATCATAATCAAAGCACAGGAAGAAGTGAAAGTATCACCAGCAGAAGAGCAGAGAGAAACAAAATACATGCTTGAAAATGAGCAGACACGCACCTCAATAGATTCCATTGACTCAGGAGTCGAAGTAACTACCTCACCTAGCAACAAGCATCGAGATGCCAAGTTGGAACTGAAAAGTGAAGAACCAAAGGAAAACACAGAGGTGCTCATAGAAGCTAGTAGCATCCCTAACAAGGAACCAAAAACTCAACTCCTGGACTTCTCTGTGATGAAAGACTATAGCTTTATTTGCTATGCACTTTTTGGTTTATTTGCCACTCTGGGATTTTTTGCTCCCTCCCTATATATAATCCCTCTTAGTATGAGCCTTGGCATTGACAAAGATCGCTCTGCATACATACTGTCAGCAATGGCAATCGCTGAAGTCTTTGGCAGAATCTGTGCTGGCTGGGTCCTCAACAAAAAGCCTATCAGAAAAATTTACATTGAACTCATCTGTGTCATTCTGCTGGATATTGCCCTCTTTGCTTTCCCTTTTGCGTATGAATTTTGGGGGTTAATGATGTGTAGCATCTTCTTCGGGTTTACGCTTGGAACTGTGGCAGGCACACACATTCCTATGTTGGCTGAAGACGATGTGGTTGGTATCGAGAAGATGTCTTCTGCTGCAGGGGTTTATGTATTTCTTCAAAGTTTGTCAGGATTGGCTGGACCACCTCTTGCAGGTAAAAAAAAAATAACTTATGACTGAAACACCCAGATGTTCAGTCATTACTAGTGCCTTGTTTAGTGTTCAAAAAGTAGGGTTAGATAGCATTTATCAAGTAAGAGCCGCAGAATGAGATAGGAGCTTTCAAATGTCTTGGGTAAGCTAAGAGTGCATGGATGACAAGAAGTAGAGCATTCCTGGATAGCGACAGCATCAAAGAGTTGGCCAATGCAAAAGAGAAGGGCCCTATAAACAGCTTATACAAGTTTTCAAAAGCACTGAAGTTCCATTAGTTTCCTTAAAGAAACCATACTGCCTACTATCACTCTGATAACTTTCACTGAAACCAGGCATTTATTTACTTATTTCTATTTGTATCCTGCCCTCCCTGTGAACAGGCTCAGGGCAGCTAACAGCATATTAACATAAAATACAATAATCTATTATAAAACAATATATTAGTATAAAACATTAAGCAATTTTTAAAGCCATAATATATACAATTAACTCCTTTGGTGCTAACTTCTTTTGGGTTGTAGCAACTCCTTTGCACACTCGGCCACACACTCCTGATATAACCAATCCTCCAAGAGCTTACAGGGCTCTTCTTACAGGGCCTACTGTAAGCTCTTGGAGGATTGGCTGTATCAGGGGCCTGTGGCCTAATATGCAAAGGAGTTCCTGCTACAAAAAAAGCCCTGATTAAAACCATTTATGCTGACTGGCAGAAGATACCCAGTGACCCCACAATACTCAAGGACACAAAGCACTTGGACCTTTTGCTAGGCCCCTCCCCTGTTAAAGGCAGTTATCCAAACCATCAGTATAGCTATTACTTATTTATCTAATTTGTCATTTAGAATTTGTTGTGCATTGTTATTCACAGCAGCAATGTAAGGCAGGCAATTATTAGTCCTAGTTTGCAACTGGAAAAATGAGTCTAAGAGAAATTATTTTTGCCCAAGGCCACAGACTGAACCCTTGCCTAAGGTAATACCTCAGGTCTCCAAAATCCAAATCTCTTGTTTTCATCCACAGAGTTAAAATGGGGTTTGATTAAGAACAGGGAAGGAATAAGGACCAGTTGGAATGAAATCTTGAAGGTTCACAAAGAGGAAGCAAAAAAGCTGACAAGAATGGGTCACTCTAATTCCTTGTCCAGTAGCTACAAACAAAAAAGTGATCCTTATTTGAGGAGATCTCCCTCATCATGAAAGCCACAATTACTTCTATCGTTCTATGTAGTTTTCGAAGTGTCACTGGCAACACCATTTAATCTTGAAAAATTATAGTATATGTTTAATCTACTGTTGAACCCCCCCCCCAAAATATAGACTATATGAAAGTTATAATTCTGTGCAATATTAGTAGCAGGTTTGCTTGGCAATTGCAGTCAAGAAAAAAATCCACAGTATTTCTGAAGCTGTTTACAAGCTTGAACTCAGGTGAATGACATCCAACATGTATGTCCAAGTACATTTCGCTGAAGTCAATGGGACATAGTTCCTAGTATATGTGTGTGTTCAGTTTGTAAGCAATTGGGATGTGTATGACTGCAATCCAATTTCGTAGGACTTTCTCCCCTAGAAGCTGTTGTTATGGAATTGCTCTTTAATATCCATCCTGTCCCAAACTTAGGGATTTAGCAGAAGAGCAATACTAGGAAAATACTCTCAGTGCATCTTTGCTACCTTCCCAGTAACTCCCCCTCACCCCATGTTTCTCTTCAAACTGCTCTTACACAAAGTCCCTCAACTGCTTTTTGAATCTGGGGGAATGTTTGGTGTTTCAATAGAGAGCCGTGAAGACAACCAGTAGAGGTTCTTCTGCTTGGAGCACAATCTGTAGTTTTATAGATTCTTAAATGACATTTCTAGCAGCCTGTATAAGGCAGCGTTACAGATCAATGTGAAATTAAGGTTTTAACATATGTTCAATGTTTCTTCCCCCACACAGGTATGCTAGTGGATACCACAAAGAACTACAAATCTGCATTCTACTCATGTGCTGCTGGGATGCTGCTGGCTGCTGTGTTCCTTTCTTTGGTGAGGCCTTGCAAGAAAGTACAGTGTCAAAGTAGGAAACAACCAGCAGATGAGACTGTTTCAGAACCTTTACATGATGTACCAGATGACTTTATAGAACCTGACCTTGACAAAAGTGAGGATTCTATAAGAGGCTGTGACAGCATAGCTTGAGTAAAAAATACATGTGTTAACAGGCTTGGGGAAGGGGAGCAAATTTAGCTCTGATCTGCCTTCTAAAAAAATACACATTAAAGGGAATGTAAAATCTTAAATGTGAACAGATCCTATTGATCCTTTCAGAAAGATCAATTAACTTCACATAACTTTTGTTAACACAATGCTTAGTTTCATTGACTGACCACAAAAAAGCACTCCTATCTTGTGTGAAGATGCAGCTCAAATTCCTAATAAGCAATAGATAACATAAAAAACAAATAAGAATATCAAATTTGTGGTGTAAAAACAGTTACTTTAAGGAAAATGTAAATATTGGCCATGTAACTAAAATGGTCATTTTATCATTTCCCTGCTGCCTACTAGCATCTTCCACCAGGTATCTTACTCTGTCAAACTAAAGCAGAGATGAAAGAGAGTTTATTTGGTAAAACCAGTTCTGAATTTTAAGTTTTCTTACAAGGTAAAATTTACTTTTTAAAATATTAATTTTATTAGAACTAAAGTAGGTTGGACTGAGTAGTATACTTAGACAATTAGCATAAGGTTTTGTTTTTTAAAAAACTCACTTGAATTTTATAAATGCTGGTAAGTTGGAGGTTATCACTTTCACTTTTATGGCCAGTTATTGTTGCAAATATTTCATTACAAGATGCTTTCATTCCAGTTTTTTTTTAAATCTTAAGAGTTTTACTCCTCCTTAGTCACCAGACAAATCAATACTATTGTATCATCTTTTTTTTATTTAAACTAGTATTTATTAAGTTATTTTAAGAGTATTAGAGGGTGTCTCTTTGGGCAAATTTATTTTTTTAAGTTCTCCACAGTATTTTCAATGCCTGTCTTGGGTTATGTAACATTTTGAATTTTTTTAGAAGGCATTGATTACAGTGAACGTGTTCTTTTGTTCCTGTTAAAAAATAAAGCTTTGAGGTAACCTGTGCTTTAAAAATATATAGTCTGGACCATAGTTCTCAAACATTAGGACTGTAGTCCCAACTGGGAGAAAGCTGTATAATTCTGAGCATGGTTCCTCGTTTCAGTTAAAATATCAAGCATATTAGGCTTTATATTTACTTAGGACCATAGGTGTAGTTAAAACCAAGCCTATGTATTTTGGGTAAAAGAACAGCTGGGATAAAACGTAATGCACTGGATCTTTACTATGTTTCAGTCAAATCATTAGTTTTCATAAAGGGCCCGATCCATTGATTTGTTGGGTGACAGGTGGGGAATGGCTGTTGCTTGCATCAGCTGAGAATGTATGTATGATTCAGACCAATTATTAAACGTGGTTATTCTCATCTGAGAACATACACGGTTGCCAGGAAGCTCACTCAAACAGGAGGCATGGCTTGTGTGAAATGGGACCTTCATGTGAGGAAGCTAATGGCCCCTGCCATTGATCAGTTAACCCTCTTGAACACTGGTCATCACAAGAATGGCGGGGCCTATATGGGGCCACCCTTTCATACTATTCCCATCAGGCCATGAATATGCCAGCAGTGACAATATTACACAAGGGCAAAATGTATGAATTGGATGTTGATGTCTCTTAAATTGTCCATACACAACAATAGCATTAATCTCTGCATTTGAATAACTAAAACAGAGCAATCGCTGTAGCAAATAGAAAACAGCAAAGAGGGAGCAGTTTGAGTATACAGCTATAGAAAGTTTACAGTATAACATGCATATTTAATAACTGCCACAGGCATAAAATTGTTTAAAGCACCACCCTGGAGGCTAATCTCACTCCCATGAAAGTCAGTTAAATTTTTACCACTTGCTTCAGAGAGAGCAGAAATGGACTACATGGATGGGATTTTTCTCCAGTTTTCAGTGAATTATATGAAAAGAAAGGGAATTTTTAAAAGAAGGCAACACTAGCTGTTCATTTACTTGCAACACATAATTATCAATGGAAACATGAGCTTGCCTGCCCCTCTTTTATGCATTCTTTTTTGTCAATAGACAACTCAGGGGGAAAAAGTTTTAAAAGGTATGTTTTAATTCTGAGTACATGCAGTACAGGTGGACTGGTTCCTCTGTAATTCAGTGAGAGTGGCATTGCATGCTGATTGCGCTGTTAGAGTATCTATGTATTATGAGGGACAATCTGGTTTGCAATGTAGGCTTTTGCTTAAAGCTTCCTCTGCAAGGAAGGGGTTTTTTTAAATGTAACCTGCTGGTAGCTGAATTCAAAATGCACAAGCGTAGGCCCATGATACTTGCTGGGGGCGGGGGATTCCCTCACACACACACACTTTTGTCAAATCTGCATCCAGACCTGCGCAGCTGTCTGTGGGCCTGATGCAACTCCTGGGCTGCACTGCCAATGGCAGCATGTCTAGTGAGTTATGGCTGCGGTAGCATTCCCAGAGTGTTTCCTGAGCTGTGGCAGCATCCCCAGCATGTGCTGCCACCACTGGACCCAGGGTGGAGCTGCAGGCTGGCAGACCCAGTGCAGGGTCCTGACACTACCACTGCCAAAAGTAAGTGCATTCTCTGCATTTGGGGGGACTTAAGCCCCCCCCCATGTTTTTTTTCTGCAAACCCGGGGAGTGCCCTAAGTTTGCCAAAAAATCTGTGTGGCTCCAGTCCATAGATTTAGCTACCTGAAGATGGGGGCCACAAATGGCTAATAGTATATGGATTACATCCTTGCAGTTTCATAATGTTTAGGACTTCTGGCTGTCACCCCAACATATGTATGGGGATGCTTGTGGCTTTTCAGTGGCACATACACTTGACTTAAGTGTCCTTAATATCAAAGTCAGTGACCATAAGCATACTTATTTGGAAGCATGTTCAGCTACTGTCATCTACATCCAGAGCTTCTTTATATGTCCAGAACATCAGAAAAGGTGCTCGTGTCCAAGTGGCTTTAACAAATCTGTACTCCCTGACTGCTTGAGAACTATGGAGATCATGTTGCAGTTTAGTGTTCTTTGTATACCTTCAGCACTTTATCACCTACAGTAGAACTTTGATAAATTGCACCAGTAACTAGAAGACATACCATCTTCTCCAAAGGTGGCTGGCTTGTCTTTCACTGAATTGATGACTAAATGAACAAGCATGAGAGTGTGTTCCCAAAATTGTGAGGTTTATTTGACAAACTTCTATTCACCATTATACCTTTAGCAAAGCAGTAAATATACTGTATATGTTAACTGTAAAATTAATGTAGTCTCAGTAATACAAGACAGTATTTTTACTACTATAACTGTACTGAGGATATTGTGGTGAGGAGCATATTACATGAAAACCATACCTGTCCTGCAGATTAACGAGGTTCTACTGTAATATTTTACAAGGATTTCCAATACTAAATAATAATGTATGTAACTGACTGCACAATATTACTGTTTATGTACATACCACATCAGCATGACCAAGAATGTGTGTCTGTGTGCACAAAAGACCCAAAACCAGGATTAAACATGGTCACAGCAGGATTGCTGGATTGTTCTGTACTGTAATTAGTGAACTCTGGAAGTGCTACCAAACAAGAGTTTTGCAATAAACCTTTTTAAAGAAAAGATCTCATATGACTGTTTAATATTTTCTTTAATTCTCAGTCTCACAGTCTGTTTGCATTCATATATATTAGTCAAAAGACCACATATTGTGTACACTGTCATGTGAGGAACAGACCATGTGTATACTCACAACAAAACAGGCAGGTTGCTTGCAAACATCAATATTACATTGTGGGGGAAAGTGTTCTTTTGTAACTATGTTAAACACAACCAAGATTCTTCCATCTGGCTCAGCCCACTGCATGACTGATGTTGAGCCTAAGTCAATCAGACAGCTGGACTGACAAAAATCAAACAAATATATTGCTCTAGCAGTGCTATCAGGATGCCACAAAAAGTTTACTTCTTTGCAAGAACTACAATGAAGGAAAGAGTCTTGCCCGTGCAGAAAGGTGCCTTCTCAACTGAGGAATGAGGATACTTTCATTTGCAAAAGCTCAACGGACACAATACAACATACGTTAACCTCTGCAATGATGAGGTGGGATCCTACAAACTACAAGCAGAAGGCTTTCACAAACACATCTTTCCTGCCTCCCCTCAGCAATCCCTAAAGACCTTTGAAAGGGTTTGCAGGGGTCACAAGACAATGAGAAAGGGGAAACAGCAAAATTGCTCCTTCTCTTGGGGCTTCTTGAATTAGCAAGAATTGGTAGCTTAGAGAACTGTGGGAAACATCATCTACTTCCCTCTTTTCACTAATCCCTTCACCTTCCCAGTGGCATTTTTCCACAATGCTCCCATGACCACCAGCATCAAGTGTTGAGAGGTCTCAGAGGCTGCTAGAGTAAAGGGAGGCAGGAAAAATTAACGTGAGCAGATTTGTGCCCATAGAATCCAACATCAAATTTCTTTTTCTGGTATAGTTCTGAACAGGGCACTTTTTTTTCTTTTTATAAAAAGCCCAGCAGGAACTCACTTGCATATTAGGCCACACACCCTGATGCCAAGCCGGTGTTCCGGTGTGTGTTCCTGCTCAAAAAAAGCCCTGGTTCTAAAGTTAATGACGTGACACTATGAAGTTCAAGTACTTTATACTTTGAGTAAAATGGGGATAAGTACACAAAACAGAGATCTAAAGAGAGTGACAATTAAACCAAACAAAACACATGGAACATCTTCCTTTCAAATAATCTTAACTACTCTGCTAGCTACAACCAATGGGAGAGAGCACCTTTAATGACTTGACTAGCTGGCCCTGCTCATGTCATATTTTCTCATGATGATGATGATATTGGATTTATATCCCACCCTCCACTCTGAATCTCAGAGCGGCTCACAAATCTCCTTTATCTTCCTCCCCCACAACAGACACCCTGTGAGGTAGGTGGGGCTAAGAGGACTCTCACAGCAGCTGCCCTTTCAAGGACAACCTCTGCCAGAGTTATGGCTGATCCAAGGCCATTCTCGCAGCTGAAAGTGGAGGAGTGTGGAATCAAGCCTGGTTCTCCCAGATAAGAGTCTGCACACTTAACCACTACACTAGGGGTGGCTAACAGTAGCTCTCCAGATGTGTTTTGCCTACAACTCCCATCAGCCCCAGCCAGCATGGCTGATGGGAGTTGTAGGCAAAAAAATATCTGGAGAGCTACCGTTGGCCACCCTGCACTACACCAAACTGGCTCTCATCAAGTTCCTCATTATAGTCCACTTCATCAAATGCAGAGAGATAAAGAACACTTTTGCGTTCACTGCAAGATGTATTCCAACCATGTTTCCTTGATCAGCAACTATTTTCTGGTGCACACTTCCAGTACTTACAGAATGTCTAGCTTGATACAGAAGGTTTTTTTTCGGGGGAGGGGGGAGCGTTTAAAAGGTTATATTCTTCAAAATGTAATCCAGTTTTCTTTATGACAGGTTCTGAATACACCCTTTGTCTGACAACTTTGCCAACTGGAAACCATTCTGTTTCTCCATATTCTGTCCTAACAGCCTCTTGTCCAGAGTAGAGGCTACACATCAAAACAATCTGATGTTATAGTATATCCATTTTTTTAAAGCCAAACATAACTTTTCATAATCTACACAGTCAAAAGTTTTGCTGTGATGCTGGAGATCCACATCAAGATCCCAGACATGTAACTGATTTTCAAAAAAACGACTGCATCTCCTCTTCCTGATATTTTTGTTTTGTTTTATTACATTTATAGCCTGCCTTTCATAATGGAACCTAATGCTAATTTGGATGTGGGCAGGATTCTGGAGGTTGTGAAGAGTGCCATGTGCATATTAGATATTTCCCTTCCTGGCTTGTTAAATGTTGCAAGGACAAAATATCTGCTTCCCTTGCTAAAATTATATACAAGGAAGTCTCTGGTAAACATGAATTTCTTGAGAATGTTAAAAGAAGCTGTTGTGAGGTCACTACTGAAAAATCAAGCTTTGACCAAGGAAGGCTTTGCCAATCATAAGCATGTTTCAAAACTTCCATTTTGGGCAATGTGACCAAGAAGGATGACAGAATAACTTCAGAGTTATTCTGGCCTAGAATGATTCATCTTCCATTGGCCCTTTTCAATCTGTCTGCAGGCCCGGTATGGAAACAAAAACTGGTGTAGTTGCTTTGTGAATGGTCTCCATTTGCAAATGGATAGAAGCAATAAATCTCCATTAATTTTGTTAGATCTGTCAGCAACATTTGATACTGTGGAGCCTTACTTAATATTGAAGCATTTGGAATGGAGTAGGAAAAGAGGCTACATTTTGCTCTTTTCTGACAGAATGTTCACAAAGGATTTCCATCAGAAATGCTAACTATCAGTTTGAGATCTGAAATACGGAGTCCCTGAGGATTGTTTTCTCTCATCAATGTTCTTTAAATACTTTTCTTTAAAACATTCAAAGATGGAACACAGGATAAAATTTTTTACTATAATATGGGCAATTCCCAACACAATAGGATACATTTTCAAAAGGCAAAACTGCATCCACAGTAGCTGACTCATTGGCTGAGCTATCCTACTTCAGGAGCCAGTCAGGTTTGTTCATAAGTTATTCAATGGGGCTTACTCCCACAAAAGTGTCCATAAAATTGCCGCCTTAAACTCTAACATGAGGAAAAGACTTGCCAATCCCCCAATGGATCATTCCTCATGGTAAGTGGTGCCAAATACGGTCACACATATCTACTTTGTGAATGCATCTCTCCCACACAAAAGCTAAGGCAGCTGACAGTAAAAAGCTAAGCATTTTGAGAGAAAGCATCACTCACATTCAACAAGAGGTTAAGAACATAAGAGAAGCCATGTTAGATCAGGCCAATGGCCCATTCAGTCCAACACTCTGTGTCACACAGTGGCCAAAAGAAAATTATATATATTTTTTATCTAACCCCATCCTGAAGGTGGCTATGCTTGTGGCCGCCACCACCTCCTGTGGCAGTGAATTCCACATGTTAATCACCCTTTGGGTGAAGAAGTACTTCCTTTTATCATAAGAGAAGCCATGTTAGATCAGGCCAAAGGCCCATCCAGTCCAACACTCTGTGTCACACAGTGGCGAAATTTTTTTAATATATATATATATATACACACACACACACTGTGGCTAATAGCCACTGATGGACCTCTGCTCCATATTTTTATCTAAACCCCTCTTGAAGGTGGCTATGCTTGTGGCCGCCACCACCTCCTGTGGCAGTGAATTCCACATGTTAATCACCCTTTGGGTGAAGAAGTACTTCCTTTTATCCGTTTTAACCTGTCTGCTCAGCAATTTCATCGAATGCCCACGAGTTCTTGTATTGTGAGAAAGGGAGAAAAGTACTTCTTTCTCTACTTTCTCCATCCCATGCATTATCTTGTAAACCTCTATCATGTCACCCCGCAGTCGACGTTTCTCCAAGCTAAAGAGCCCCAAGCGTTTCAACCTTTCTTCATAGGGAAAGTGTTCCAGCCCTTTAATCATTCTACAGTAGTTGCCCTTTTCTGGACTTTCTCCAATGCTATAATATCCTTTTTGAGGTGCAGCAACCAGAACTGCACACAGTACTCCAAATGAGACCACACCATCGATTTATACAGGGGCATTATACTGGCTGTTTTGTTTTCAATTCTCTTCCTAATAATTCCCAGCATGGCATTGGCCTTTTTAAATTGCAAATGCACACTGTCTTGACATTTTCAGTGAGTTATCTACCACGACCCTAAGTTCTCTCTCTTGGTCAGTCTCTGCCAGTTCACACCCCATCAACTTGTATTTGTAGCTGGGATCCTTGGCCCCAATGTGCATTACTTTGCACTTGGCCACATTGAACCGCATCTGCCACGTTGACGCCCACTCACCCAGCCTCAACAGATCCCTTTGGAGTTCCTCACAATAGGTTAGGCTCACTATGTGCATGCACACATTAAAACTAGACAGGAAGAAGCTATACTTTTCTATTTGTACCCCACTCTTCCTCCAAGGAATTCAGGGCAATGAATCTTCACAACAATCCTGTGAAGTAGGTGTGGCTCTGAGAACTGGCCCCATGAGAATGTGCACTATTTACCAGGCATTTACTACCATACTTACAAAGCTCCAGCTGCCCACCTCTACAAATTAAGCCTCTGTTGAAGGCATATATTCTTCAGGTCTACTGGCAACCTTGAGTCAGATCATCCCAATCTGAGCAATACAATTAATCACCCCTTCTGTATGCACACAGTTAGCAAGCCTTGATCCATGTAGGGCTACATAGCTCACCGGGGGGGGGGGGGGGGGGGTAATAGTAGACATTTTAAAAACTCTGCCTGGTACAGAAAGAGAAAAGTGTCCTCACTCTATTACAACACTCAAATGGGTCAATCAATAAAACTAGTGCTGTAGTGGTTAGAGTGTGAATTTAGCACTGGGGAGAATGAGATTCAAATCCCCATTCAGCCATAGCCTCACTAGATGATCCTGGACTAATTATCTTTCAGTCTACCTCACAGGGGTTGTTATTAGGATGAAGAGGTCAAGGAAATATGCATGCCATCCTAAAATCTCTGGAGAAAAAGTGGGATAAAAACCTAATAAATAAAATAAAAAGAAGCAACAGCTTTAGTACAAAGAAAGTACTTCTTCACACTGCATAATTAACTTCTGGAATGCAGTCACAAGATATGGATTAGACAGCTTTAAAATGAGATTAGATCAAGTCATGGAAGGTATTAACAGCTAATAGCTATGACAGCCAAAAGGAAAGATCTGTTGCTTTCGTAGCAGGCTTTAAGCATCTGGCTTGCCTCTGTTGGAAGCAGCATATTGGACTCGATTAACTGTTAGTCTGATCCAGCCTGTTCTGGTCAACATCATTCTGGCCTCTTGTAATAAACGATAAAAATCAGAAACCAGGTAGATCACAACCCAGGCAACAGAGCTGCTTCAAAACCATGTGCACTTGTGCAGGAAGAGTCTTACAGGCAGGCTACCATTCAATTTACATGGAACAAGGACCATCTATTCCAGAGTCTCCTCACCTATCGCACAATTCGGAGGTGGCAAAGAAGAGCTACACGGGTCGGCCAGTCCACCCCTGAAGATTGTGCAGTGGCTCCTCTTTCCATGTTAAATTCCACATTAGAGAAACTGTACTGTCATCTTGCTCTACAGCATCATGTTCTCTTTGGTCTTCCACCAACCAAAGGAATAAAATCTCTTTTAAGTGTTCTCTGCAGATTACATATCCCATGATCCACAGTCCATGCACAGCTCACTCTTATGCAACTTTCCTCAGAAGCGAGTCTCGCTACAATCAATGAGATGAAGCTTCCTTATACTGAATCAAAGACAGTATTGTCTACTCAGACTGGCAGTGGCTCCACAGGATCTCAGGCAGAGATTTTTCACGTTACCTTCTGCCAGATCCTTTGGAAATGTCAGGGACCTACCAAGCAGATGCTCTATCACTGAGCTACAGACTCTCCCATTAAATTTATAAACAAATGCATATCAGTGTGTAAAACAATGGCTAGGACAGTGTCACAGGTGCACATGAAGAACAGTCACAAACAGTGTGACTGTTTGTGGCTTTTCTTTATTGCCAACATAAATGCACTCTGAGCATATAGCTCAGCAACACAGACTACCTGCCACATTAAGAATATCTATACCTGCCGCCAGCATCTAGTTTTCCATCCTGCATACCACTGTATCTGCTTTAGGAAGTGCGGGAGGCTAAACTCTGGTCTGAAGTAATTACTCCTGAATCCGGTGCTGCAACGCCACCACAAGCAACAGAGCTAAATGTCTTGGGCATGCCCTTTGATTTCCTCTACCATTTTAAGGCCTCATGACAATCCATAGGGTTGCCAATCCCCAGTTGGGGCAGGGGATTCCCCAGTTTGAAGGCCCTCCCCCTACTTCAGGGTTATCAGAAAGCCCGGAAGGGGGAGGGAAATGTCTGCTGGGCACTCCATTATACCCTATGGAGATTGATTCCCATAGAGTATAATGGAGACTGGATCTGTGGATATCTGCGTCTCTGGAGAGGTTGTTTTTTGAGGTAGAGGCACCAAATTGTCAGCATAGCATCCTCTCCTCAAACATCCCTCAAGTTTCAAAAAGACTGGACCGGGGGTCCAATTCTATGAGCCCCAAAAGAAGGTGCCCCTATCCTTATTCCTAAACGGAGGGAAGGCATATAAAAAGTGTGCGGTCCATTTAAATATGATGTCGAGAACTCCCTTCGGAGTTGAAGCATGCTTGTCCCGCCCTTGATCCTGGCTCCACACCCAAAGCCCCCAGTTTCTTGAGCCGGCCCTAGCAACCTCACGGCGATGCAACCCGCACTCTTAAAGCGTCCAGCGGCCTCTGCAGGCCCGCTCTGCTCATTGCGCCACGCCCCCCAGAGGCAGAGCGAGGGCCGCAGCCGCCGAGCCCTTCGTTTCTGTCACCAACTCGGTGGGCTAAGAAAAAATGGCTGCCTTGCCGGGCTGTGCACTGGAACTCCACCGCGCCGCTCTCAGCGCCCTCCCGCTCCCTAATACACAGAGCGAGTCAGCATTTAGAGTGATCACGGCCACAATCCTCCCGGACTAGTTAGCATTTAGAGTGATTACGGCCGCAATCCGATGCACGCTCCCCTGGGAGGGCGTTCTAGTACATCTAGAAGGACTTATTGCCGAGTAAGCATATATTATGATCGGGTTGTATGTGTCCTTTATTTTACGGGGCTTTGTTTTTTTTAAGAATGCTTCTTAAGCTAAAACAACCCGATCGTATCATCTGTTGCAAAACAGTAGCTCCCGTAAGTTTGCATATCATACTGCCTTTGCATTTGGGGCCGTCGTATCGTCTGTGGTTCATCCGGTGATTTACCAAATTACTCGTTTTGGATTTGGTCCCACCGACTGACTCAGGGCCCTTCACAACCGTTAAGCCCACCTGCCACCCCAAACCAGAAACGACATTAATATAAAAGGAGAGGGTACGAAAGTGTCCCAAAGGGAAAAATAGTTTATTCACTCACTAGTTTGCGCCACTGAAAAGCAGTCCATCACCGCAACTCGCACCCATATTGCACGACTAACGGCACGTGTAAACTCAGTCATGCTCCGCCTCTTCTCGTGGGCTGTGCCAAATATGCGAGCACCGAGTCCTTTCTCGCCAGTTGAGTGGAATACGCAGGCTGCTGTCGTCTTCCTGCTCCGCGCTAGGTTTGCAGGCAGGTAGAGAACTGCGCGTGACTGTAAACCACGAGCAAACGAGGGCTGGAGGAAGGATAAAAATTGGCTGATTCCATGGAAACCTTATTAGAAAGTGCTGTATGGTTGTAATCGGTTGACAATCACAGATGAATTATGCGTTTCTAAGGGCACTTTACTGGGAGTAGGCACTATTGAATAAGATGACACTTTTGAGTAGATCATCAATTGTGCCTGGTCCCTCTCATGTTACTCCATTAAAACTGGTGTTGGTGTTATCTGATCTGGCCAACAACAAAGGCGGGTAGAGCAGAAAGCAACCTTCTCCAAATACTACTAACTTTTCCTTCATAGTAGGCCTCTTCCTTAAAATTTTGGTGTGTAAACAAGGACAATGACACCCACCTGCGTTTTTGTTGTTGTTGTTCTTTTTACAAATCAGTCTTCTGAAAAGTAACAATGTCAATGAAAACTCATGTTGGAAAATCTAATGTAGCGTTGCTATGCTTAGACTACTGTATATGCCTACTCATTCTCTTCCCCCGTTGTCTGTCACCACATATTTTGCTTTTGCAGATTCCTGGTGCCTGTACTGAGAAGAAAGCAACAAATAGGAAACTGGAAGCAGAATTTGTAATGTAGTTTCCTGAGCATATAATCTTTTGAACTTCCATCTGATCAGAGTTCCTGTTCTGGTCTTTGCACTAAACTAAACTAGTTCAGCATAATATGAGTTTATTCCCTACCAAACTGGTATACAAAGTACCACCAAATCACAGCACCTCTAAAACTTTTTTTCACAATTCAACTTAAACCATATCCACATGGTATTTTGCAAACCTAGCAGAAATACTTTTTCATCTGAAATTGTGCTCCCACTTGCTATGTTTAGAGGACAGGTTTCCAGGTCATAAAAAAAGAGGTAAAGGTAGTCCCCTATGCAAGCACCAGTCGTTTCCAACTCTGGGGTGACGTTGCTTTCACGTTTTCACAGCAGACTTTTTACAGGGTGGTTTGCCATTGCCTTCCCCAGTCATCTACACTTTCCCCCAGCAAGCTGGGTACTCATTTTACCGACCTTGGAAGGATGGAAGACTGAGTCAGCCTCAAGCCGGCTACCTGAACCAACTCAGGTCCTGAGCAGAGGGCTCCGACTACAGTATTGCAGCTTTACCACTCTGCAAAGGCTTTCAGAGACTTAAACTCTATATTCTTAGAAGTCAACCACAGTTTATGTACACACTACCTTCAGAGAGGAGGTAAGCTGCTGTTCTGAATCCCTGTGATTTTCACTGGTCACTCGTCATAGTTTCTGAAGAAGGGCAGAAGTAACAAGTAGTGTTTGCAGCCATGTAATTGTGATGTGCTGGGTGCTCCTTCTAAATACATGGCAGGTGAATATTGCAATTGATAACCGAAGTTACATGCTTGTTATAGATACTTAGGGAATTAGAAGGCACAGTTCCTGCATTTGTTATTCTATAAGGTTGCTTTAGGTGGTTAGTAACCTTCTGCTAAGTGAGCATAATACACTGATTACGGGGCCCTTCTGATATTTCAGCAACACAGAAACTACTGCAATGTGCCTCTTCTCCCTGTTCCAGTATTTGCAGTGTGAAGTCACTTGTTCATCATCATGATACCTGTGCAATCTCACATTAGTTACTGTGCACATGCAGGCCTGCCATGCAGAGATTCTGAAACTCCGGAATTCTTGAGTGTGCTGCTTCCCCCACCTTTTCTAGTGTAAAAAGAGGGGGCAGAGTGCCCTTCCCTCAGTTCTTTCTGTGTTACTATGGAGAGTTCCTCTTTTCTAAACTCCATTTGAGGAAAAGTGTGGCCCTCGGGCTTTCTTCTGCCTTTGGCAAACCATATTTACTACAATTTGTAGCCAAGGTGGTAGAAAAAGTGCCAGGCCCCATCAATCATTTGTCATGCTCCTCCAATCAGCACCAAGGGTTGGTGTGAAATCTCTCACAAGTCCTCCAAGTGTAAATTCTTTATGTAAAAAAGGAGGTTAAAAGGTGCAAATCCTGTCATAAATGTTCAAAGGGTGAATACCCTATGCAATTGGCCACTGACCCATGGGGCGATGTCACATCATGATGTTTTTCATGGCAGACTTTTTGAAAAATGGAAGTGCTTCTTGTTAAGGGCTAACCAGAAACAGACCCAAGTTTTGTGTCCTTTTGGTCAAACTTTTGACTACCTCCATCCCTTAGTTGACTAATAATGAAATCATCTAGTAATTTCATATTCAGGCCCTAAATCAGGTCTTCTGCACATTTCCAAATGCACTATCACTAAGCACTATTCCGTGGCTACTGATGCCAGAAAAGATGCAGCACTCACAGCAGCTTTCTGTAATTCTGCTAAGAATCGTAACAAAAAGGAAATTTTAAAGTGTTATAATATAAAGCTGCATTGCTATATTGTTCTCTTGTTCTAACAGCAGACTGATTTAAACTTTTATAACAGAATCTTGACAATGAACAGAATATAGAATTCTGATATACAGCACCAACAGTTTTGTAACGAACAAAACTTAACCTTGAAAATTATGCACAGTAGGAAAAGTGTTAATCAGATTATGGAAGAAATGGAAATTTAACTGGACCCCAAACTCAATTAAAACTCTTTTATGAAATAGGAAATTAAATGCATCACACCTATTATATCTAATAATTTAATAATTTTTGCCTGGAACAGATCTTGCCAATGCTGGGGTGGGGGGGTGGGGCAGCCAAACCTATCCTGGCTGCCAGTTAAAGCCCTAACCTACATGGAATAAAGACATTTGCCATATGTCTGACAGCTGAGATCCTCTTCAGATGCCTCTGCCACTTTCAGAGGTTAAGATAATGGGTACCAGAAACAGGGCTGTCTCTTCACCTTACCTTAGAAGTCCCTCACCACACCCATATCCTTGCATGAAGCTTCTCGGGGTTTTGGCACGAAGATATTTTTATTTTTGGTTTTGTGCTTAGGATGTATAAACATGACTAATACAATATTTAATTTTCGTTTTACTGTTGCTGCTGATTTTACGCTGTGGCTTTTTATTGTTCATTTCACTTAAATTATGCTACTAATTGTATTACTGATTTTAAGAAAACTGCTTATTGTATTATGTTTAGTTTTTGTGAACTGCCTTATGAGCTTTTAGTTTCAAGGACAGGATTTTTTAAAAATATAAATAAATAGCGTCAGGGGCATCTTCCCTTTTCTATGACTGGCTATATTAGACTCCAAGGCTATCGAACATACACCACATAAATGTTGAAGAATCTAGAAAGATAGTTGAGAACTTCTGTTTTCTTAGTGTCTACACTAGTAACTGGCCAATACAACACATTCACATTTTCAGTGAATGCCAGACTGTCACTGCAGCTTATTTAAGAAAGCTACGGAAATGATGAACAACTATGCTTCTGATGAATAATGGTAAGACTGCATTCATCAGAACCTCAAATATAAGTACCTGTGTGGCTTTTTGCAATCAAGCCAGTGTAGCTGATATATTTTGAAATAGAAATAACCAATCATATTGCACGAGATTGCATCTAATATATAGGAACAAAGGAGGACATTTCAAAAATATGGATACATGAAATTCTACTCACAAAATCAATGTCACTACACATGGCATTTAGATTTTAACTTACAAAACAGATAATGAATTTATCATTGTGATGCTTTAGCAGCAGTGTCAACCATGCACCAACCTTGATAACTATTTCATATACTGAAGGACTTTATTTTTGCAAAACCTCTAAGCATTTCACAATCCAGTCATAGCTTTCTTTGAAAGCTTCCACAAGTTTCTGCAAACCCAGATGGGCTTCATTGCTGAGTTCATCTTCCGTTCCATTAGCATCTTCCTCCATCCATCTTTTCAGTGCCTAGAAGAAATGCAAACCTTGATTAAAAAGTCTTATTTCAATGAGCCAGAGAACATGGTGGCTAGACACCATAAAAGTCAACACCAGCCTGAGCATGGAACAACTCAAAGAAACTGTACAAGACTGGAAAACATGGAGAGAGCTGGCCCAAAGAATCACCAAGAGTTGGACAACTGAATGGTTAAGAACAACAACAACAATTTCAGTGGGCATGAATGATAAAAGAGACAACATAAATCAACATGCTCAGCATGGGAGCATGATTCTTGACCAACAATGACTTCTTTTTCACATATTTCAAATCACACTTCTTCAGAGGCTTTCTGCTTCTTTACATCTTTATTTCTGGGCTTTTGAGTACAACAGACAAAATAGATGAAGAAAAAGAAACAAACTATAGTTACAGTACTTTTCCATCACAGAAAAGTGACAGAAATCAGTACAAAGAAACATTTCTCCATACTCTGTGTGGTAGATATGTGGAGTTAACCCTATATAAAGAACAAATTGTTTAAAATACAATTGGACCTTGAGAAACTCATAATAATTAATACTTGTATATGTAACATAGAGAGCCTTCAGAATATTCTGTCTCATGATCTAGCAGAGTTGTGGATTGAGAACTAAAGGACTGTAAAGCAAATTCCATAAATGTGCACAATGCTGTTTCAGGAGTTAGAGAGATTTAGCAGGAGAGAAGATAACTTCTATATTATCTTACATTAGAAGCACAGATCCACTAGCAGTATTAATGGGACCTACTAGCTTAAGAAGCTCTTCATCTCTCCTTGTTTCTCTGAAGCAACAGAGATCTCTACAGTTAGATGGGAACTGGGGTAAACCCAGTGCCTGAGGCTGCATTCTGAATTTGATTTCCATTTCCATTTCCTGGCCTGTGCTGTCTTTATGCCATCCAAACAGAATACTTACCTCGTGTTCACAGCAGCATCTCTGATAAGTATTTCTCTGTATGTTTTCCCCAATTGTGCATCTGTGCACAGGAATCCTGTACTAGGTTCCTTCATTCCAGCATGTTTCCTCAAGCCCATGCCTAACATGACTTAAATTCCCAGTATCCACTGAGGAGCGAGTGTGCTTATTTGGGGAAACTCATGCTTCAAATAGAACACAGCAAGATAAGATACGGGAGAGAGCACAAGCTTTACCTCATTTTGCCCATATTCTTCATTTTGTTCAACAATAGGCCACTATCCTCCAGCCTTTCCCCTAACATGATCCTGGTGACACAAAGGGACGGATTGGGGGAGGGGGGAGTGATAATCACTGTGCTTCCATGTGCCTACTCAGCCTGAAATTTGAGAGGGAAGGTCCCTAGAGTAAGAGGTAATTTCATTCCAGTTGAGTGGATGACCAAAAAAAGTTATAGGTGGGAATGTGTTCTCCATTGAAACCAATGTAAATGTCATATAAGAATGGCCCTGCTGGATCAGATCAGCGCTCCACCTAGTTTAGTATCCAAATGAATACGAATACAATAACAACTCCAAACATGTGGCATAACATTATAAGACCCTAACAAAATGTTCAATTAATAAAATAATCCAAATAAAATTTCTGTACTTTTCCTTGTGGCTAACAAATAGAGGACATTTGACTGTGGGGGATCCTGCTGTTTCACAGTAAAGGGATGACTGTGCCTCTTGGTTGGACTCTGTTGCTTCTTATTACATTGTCATGACCACATTGGAGGAGCTGTAGTTGTGGGTTCCTCTTATCTTGTCTGGAACTCATCTACACTACAGCATGGGAAGGAGTGATGTTTCCATGCTGCCTGTGTAACTTGTGTACTTGGTTTTGGACCCACATTCCCATATTTATTTCTAACATTCAGTAGAAAGGTGTGAGATCAGAAATCTGCATAGATCAATCTGAATGGCAAATCACAGGCTCTCTGTACCTTGTATCTGTCTGTAATATTGAAGCCAAGGGCAGACTGCAACTTGCGCAAACAAATGGGACAAAGATCCAGTGGGCGTCTATCTGATTCTTCCAGGTGATTGGACCCCTGCATGACACATTGCAACCACTGGCAGTGATGGAGTCCAAAAATGTGCCCAATCTCATGAGTCAGAGTCTGAAATACAGCCAAAATAAGAAATGAAGAGAAAACAGATCCTGTCCAACTGTATTGACAATAGCCATACTGTGCAACAGAGAGTGTGCCTCTGTTGATTCCCCTATTGAACATCTCACTGACTTTTAATACCACTGATCATGGAATCCTTCTGGACCACTTTTATGGGCCAGGACTGAGAGGCACTATTTTGCAGTGGTTCCCATCCTACCTGGATCATAGGTTTCAGAAGGTGGCACTGGGTGATGGCGGCTCAGCTCCTTGGCCACTGCCTTGTGGGGTCTCGCAAGGCTCCATCTGGTGCCCTATGCTCTTCATCATCTACTTTAATCACTGGATAAGGTCATCCAGAGATTTGGGCTGGGTCACCAGTATGCAAACGACACAGCTCGTCTCACACTTCTGACTGATCCCAGGGAGGCAAGTACAAACCCTGAACCAGTGCTTGGAGGCAGTTTTGAAGTGGATATTAATTAATAAACTGAAGCTTAATCATGACAAAATGGAAATGCTACTAATGAGTGGAAGGTCTGACCTGAGACTTAAGTTGTCACCCATTCTGGATGGTGTTGCATTCCCCTTGAAGGAACAGCTCTGTAGTTTGGGGGTGCCCTTGGACCCATTCAGCAATAGATCTCACATGGTAGCTGAGGCCAACAGTGCCTTTTACCAGCTTCAACTGATTAGCTAGTTGGTACATTTTCTGGGCAGAAAAAAAATCTGGCCACTGTGAAGCATGCCCTGCAATGCACTCTATGTGGGGCTGCCCCTGGATACTTTGATTGCTACAGAATGCTGCAACCAGACATTGACTTGACTGGGTTGTAGGAACCACAGCATTCCAGTCTTTGCCCACCTACACTGACTCCCAGTTTGTTTACGGGCATAATTCAAAGTGCCGGTATTGATCTTTAAAGACTTACATGGCTTAGCACCAGCAGACCCTTACAAACTACTCCCTTACAAACCTATCTGGCCACTATGATCATTTTCAGAGGCACATCTTTGAGTGAACCCACTTTCTGAAATGAGGCAAGTTGCAATCCGGGAGAGGTCTTCTCTGCTATGTCAAAAGAACTCTGGAACTTCTCCCCTCACCCCCAGAAACTTGTCTGTCCCTTTCTGTTGTCATCTTCCAACAGTGGGTAAAATTTTGTTTTACCTGTCATTCCCTCAGTGATCCCACCATCTTATCCTATGTTTTTTGTTTTTATGTTTTTGTATGTGTACTTTAGTTTGGTTTTCATTCTTTTACAGTGCAAACATTGGGGGGGGGGGCGAAAAGTGCTCAGGAAGCCAACTGACCCATATCTTGGTGTATCGCCAAGATAAGCCAATGTAAGAACCAGTTACAATGGTGCAGGCCCCCAATGCCTCTCTGTGGCTCTCAGGCTCCAGCAGCCACCCACAATTTTATACATGTGCAGATGAATATTAAAAAGGCAAAGGTAATCCCCTGTGCAAGCACCAGTCAATCTTCTTCGTGGTCTCTGTGCATCACACTTGTGGGGAGTAGGCGCCAGCGCCGACCTCGATCGGTAAACTTCAAAGCTGTGGATTTCCGCGCCCCCGACCCAGTGCGCATGCCCAGAAGCCCCACCGCGCATGCTCACTGGGACGGGCGCGGACATCCCGCCAGTTCTCTTCTGACCGCCGCGCTGATCGGTTGATCTATCTGCCACGGTCGGTGAACTTTTTCTCTATCCATTCGGATTACTAGCTTAGTTGTATATAGTTAGTTAGCTTAGTTTTAGATAGTGTAGATAGCTTAGTTTTCGTCTTGTTTGGGAGAGCGGGGTTTTTCCCTCTTTTGTTTTCCCGCCCTTCGGGGTAGGGGCCCCCTCTCCCCTTCTACGTTCTTCCCGCCTTTCCTTCCTCGCATGGAAAGAAAGTGGGGATTTTTCCGCCGCTGCTCCAAGTGTGGGAACAAAATTGCCCCACCTGACGGACACTCTTTGTGCTTACTGTGCCTGGGGGAACGACACAGGCCAGATTCCTGCTCGCACTGTGCCAAGTTTTCCAAACAGACGCGGAGGAATAGAGCGGCTAGACTTGCGGCGGCCCTGATGGAGCGAGCACTGTCTCCCCGAACCGAGCAGGCCGAGTCCGGGGCTGGTCAGGCGGACCAGTCTACATCGACTCCGGTCGATACCGGGCGGCCCATCGATACCGACCGACCCCGAAAGCGTTCGGGCTCGGTAGCCGCCTCGGAGTCCTCGGTGCCGATCAAAAGGCCCAAGGAGGACAAAGGGATGCCCGTCGAGAAAAAGAAACACAAGAAGTCGGAGAAGTCAAAGCGTGCAGCGACGACTCACTCCGCACCGGCATCCCCGGCCGATCCGACAGCACCAATCGTCCCGCCGCTGAAACTCTTCGCCTCGCCAGTCCGACAGTCGACTTCGCAGCTGGCATCGATGTCGACTCAACTCGTCATCTCCGATTCCGATTCGGAGATTGAGTCGGCCCAACGCGTCGGTACCGGAAGTAGCCCTATCGAAAAATCGACTTCTCAGTCCCGAAGCCCACACCGTCGGGACCGATCTTCCAGCAGCCACTCCCCTCGCTGCCGAGAGGAGGACCGCTCGCCACGATATCAGGCAGCCCAGATCCCCTGGGACCAGAGGCAGTGGCAATACCTGTACGGGGCGTACCCGGTGCAGCCTCCCTTCCCATGGCTTCAGCAACGCCAGAAGGACTGGGATCAAGCCTCTGAGACCTCCTACCGATCCCGGACGTCCCACAGGACGCAGCGGAATGCACCGTCGGCGTCGGTCTCGAAGCCTCCTGAGCGGGACCCACCGGTCCAGAAGGACCCCAAGCAGCGCTCCCCATCGATGAAGGAATCTACCCCGGTCGCTCCGGAGCCTCCTACCCGGCACCGATCCGAACTCTCTGATTCCCCTGATGCTTCTTCCAGGTCTCTGGATGACTCATCGCCCGAAAGAGAGACCTCCAGCGGTGAACCCTCACCTCCTGTAAAGACGTCCGAGGAGCAGCCAATCTCACCTTCCGAGGACCTCAAATCCTACGGTGATCTCATCAAGAGAATGGCTCAAACCCTCTCCCTCACCACTGTGCAGCCTCAGCCCACGGTGACGGACACGGTTTTTGACATAGTGCAACAGGATACCTCCACAGCTATTGCTTTACCGCTTACAACCGTCATGCTACAGACAGCCAAGGCCTCCTGGGACAAGCCTGCCTCCACGCCTGTCTCCTCTCGCAGGCTGGATCACATGTATAGGATACAGGAAGCATCAGCAGAATTCCTCTATGTGCACCCTAAGCCCAATTCGGTGGTCGTGTCGTCGTCTTCCAAGGCAAAAAAGACACACTCCACCCCACCAGATAAAGAGGGCAGGAAACTAGACGCCATGGGGAGAAGACTCTATTCAGCCGGTTCCCTAGGCGTTAAGATCGCCAACTACGCAGCCTGTTATGGCCGCTACCAATACGCCCTCTGGGACCAAGTCTCCACCATCTTGGGTTCCCTCCCCGAACAGAGCCGCAATGCTCTAAGGCGGTTGCAGAAAGAGGGTATGACCCTGGCAAAACAGCAGCTAAACTCTGCCAGGCATTCAGGGGACACTTGTGCGAAGGCCCTTACATCGGCTATCTCCCTGCGCCGGCACGCTTGGCTGAGATCCACAGCGCTTCAACCCGACACACAAGCATATGTCGAGGATCTCCCCTTTGACGGGGCGGGTTTGTTCAGCTCGACGACGGACTCGGTCCTCCAGGAGCTGGATAAAAGTATCAAGACCTCCAGGAACCTAGGGGTGTCCGGGCCGCGCCCTCCATCTAAGCGTCAGTGGCCCAAAACCTGGCAGAAGAAGCCGTACTCCAAGTCGCCTGAGAGGCAGTGGCGCTCGAAATCGGCTCCCTTCACTCGACCCTCCTACCAGTCAAAGCCCAAGTACTCCCCATCTTCCGCCCAGACGGCTCGCCAGAAGGGTGCGAAGCAGGGCAAGCAGGGCCTTTGACTTCCCCCCTGGGACGCTTGGCCCATCCGACTTGGACTCCATCCGCCTTGCCAAATTCTTCCCTGCTTGGTCCCGTATCACTTCGGACCGGTGGGTTTTGTATATAATCAGGATGGGCTACTGTATAGAGTTCTCCCACCCCCCGTGTACCCCGAGATTCGTCTCCACAGCACCATCTCCAACCCTCTGCGAGGAGGTCCAGTCACTCCTTCAGAAACACGCCATCCAGAAGGTTCCTGCGGACCAGGAAGGTCAGGGCTTCTACTCCCGATATTTTGCAGTCCCCAAACGGGATGGAGGCCTTCGGCCGATCATGGACCTGAGAGCACTGAATGTATTCGTGAGGTGCGACAAGTTCAGGATGACTTCGCTGCAGTACATCCTTCCTCTTCTAAGCAGAGGGGACTGGATGGCGACCCTCGATCTGAAAGACGCATACTTCCACATCTCCATCCACCCCCGCCATCGGAAGTATCTGCGCTTCACGGTCGGAGACGAACACTTCCAGTATCGAGCCCTACCATTCGGCCTTTGTACAGCCCCAAGGGTATTCACCAAGACCATGGTGGTCATTGCTGCCCACCTGAGGTTACGGGGTGTGACACTCTTCCCGTACATCGACGATTGGCTCCTGGTCGCGGAGTCGAGGGAGCTCTTACTGCGGCACATAACAATCACCTTGGCCTTGGTGGACGAATTGGGACTCCAAATAAATTTAAAAAAGTCTCGTCTGACGCCTTCTCAGAAGGTACAATTCATTGGGGCGATCCTGGATACTCGAGCCTGCAAAGCGTTTCTCCCTCCAGACAGAGCGGACGCTATAGTGCAACTGGTGTTTTCTCTCCAACTGAACCCGACCGTCCCTGCACGGACGTTACAACGACTTCTGGGACTGATGGCAGCGACAACGTCTGTCCTATCGTTCGCGAAGCTCCGGATGAGGCCGCTGCAACTCTGGTTCCTGCGGAGTTTCAAGTGCAATGTGGAGCACCCCTCCAAGTTGCTGACGGTCCCTGCGGAAATCCTGTCATCCCTCTCCTGGTGGGGGCTGAAAAGTCGCCTGATGGAAGGGGCTCCCTTTCACAGGCCGGAACCGACCCTCACGCTCACCACGGACGCTTCCCTATGGGGTTGGGGGGCCCACATGGGAGGCATGTGCGTGGGGGACCGTTGGCCGAGCCACCACTCCAGCCAGCATATAAACTTTCTCGAGTTGCTGGCCATCTTTCATGCCCTTCGCTCCTTTCAACCGCTTCTGGGGGGCAGGTCGGTGGCGGTGATGACCGACAACACCACAGCAATGGCGTACATCAATCGTCAGGGGGGCACGGTGTCTCAGAGACTCTGCAAGTTGGCCCTCCTGGTCTGGGAGTTGTGCATCTCTCAAGGGGTGTTCCTCCGAGCAGCTCATCTCCCCGGGGACCGGAACGTACAAGCGGACTTCCTGAGTCGGGGCGGAGCTCTCCTGCACGAGTGGGAGCTCAACTGGGAGTTTCTGCAACCGGTCTTCCGCCGTTGGGGAGCCCCGGAATTGGACGTTTTCGCTACAAGGCAAAACACAAAATGCGACCTGTTCTGCTGCAGGGGAGGAGTAGACCCCCTAGCGTTGGGGGACGGACTTCTGGTGCCGTGGAGGTACCACTCAGTATACCTGTTCCCCCCCATACCGCTACTCACCAAGGTGGTGCAGAAGCTCCTGAGGGAACGTCCATGCGGAATCTTGGTGACGCCATGGTGGCCTCGACAGCCCTGGTTCCCACTGGTCCTCCGCTTGTCGGGAGGAACTTACCACCGATTCCCTCAGGTGGGGAATCTCCTGCTCTCTCACCAAGGACAAGTCCTGCACCACGACATCCCGAACCTGCGACTCACGGCTTGGCGTCTGGATCCAGATTTTCAGACAGAACCCAGTTTGTCATCCTGAATTGCAGAAAGTCATCTACTAGAAGGTCATACGCGGCCAAATGGGCCAGATTTGCCAAGTTTGCTACAGATCATTCTGTGGTGCCGGAAAGAGCGGACTTATCGTTAATTCTGGACTTTTTAGTTACGCTGTTAGACGGGGGCCTGGCGCCCTCCTCGGTACGGGTCTACTTGGCTGCCATCTCCGCAGAACATCTTCCGATTGATGGCCACTCGCCTTTTGCACATCCAGACACTAAGCGTTTTCTCAAGGGCATGGCGAGGCTGTACCCGGCAGTGAGGGCCCCTACGCCAGCATGGGACCTCCCCCTAGTTCTCAAGGCGTTGACGGTCAAACCATTTGAGCCGATGGCTAAGTGTCCTTCCCACCTCCTGGCATGGAAGACGGCCTTCCTTGTGGCGATCACCTCGGCAAGGCGGGTCGGGGAATTGGCCGCACTCAGGTGCGACTTTCCCTATTTGGTGGTTTCGGCTGAGGGGGTCACCCTGCGCCCAGACATCACTTTCCTGCCTAAGGTGGTGTCGCCGTTTCACCTCAATTCTGAGATCCATTTACCTGTCTATTTTCCCTCTCCGGCTAATGACTCTGAGCGGTTGCTGCATGCTCTGGACGTCAAGAGGGCGCTCTCTTTCTACCTGCATCGCACCGCACCCTCCAGGAAGGACGCCAGATTGTTTGTGTCCTACGCTGCGTCCTCCTTGGGGCAGCGTATTTCGTCACAGCGATTGTCCAAGTGGATCACGGGGGCTATTCGCTTGTGCTATCTTCTTCAGAAGCAACCGCTGCCGGGACCGCTCCGTGCCCATTCGACAAGGGCTGTTGCGACGTCGGAGGCGTTTATGAAGGGAGTTCCCCTACAGGACATCTGTGGGGCAGCCACATGGTCCTCGGCACACACCTTCGTGACGCACTATGCCCTGGACCTGCGGCGCAGACAAGCCTCCTCGGTGGGCCGCGCAGTGTTGCAGTCCGTTTCCCTGTGATGGACCGGCGTACCCTCCACCAGGTAGGCCTGAGCTTGCTAATCTCCCACAAGTGTGATGCACAGAGACCACGAAGAAGATAAACAGGTTTCCTACCTGTAACTGATGATCTTCGAGTGGTCATCTGTGCAGTCACACTACCCGCCCGCCTTCCCCGCTGCAGCCGGTCCCTCCATGGGGCTAACGCGGCGGTCAGAAGGAACTGGCGGGATGTCCGCGCCCGTCCCAGTGAGCATGCGCGGTGGGGCTTCTGGGCATGCGCACTGGGTCGGGGGCGCGGAAATCCACAGCTTTGAAGTTTACCGATCGAGGTCGGCGCTGGCGCCTACTCCCCACAAGTGTGACTGCACAGATGACCACTCGAAGATCATCAGTTACAGGTAGGAAACCTGTTTTTTCTGACTCTGGGGTGACATTGCTTTCACAACGTTTTCATGGCAGACTTCTTTATGGGGTGGTTTGCCATTTCCTTCCCCAGTTGTTTACGCTTTACCCCCAGCAAACTGGGAACTCATTTTACTGACCTTGGAAGGGTGGAAGGCTGAGTCAACCATGAGCCAGCCCATGATCCCGTCTCCTACTTCCCCAGTATCTAACTGTAGTTGGAAAATCAGACAACTTTGCCCCACTGAAGAGAAGATACCTTCAGGTGAGTCCAAAGTTTTGTTCTCCTTCAGTGGGGGAAGTCATACACAGTGGTTAAATAACTAAGCTAATACAGAGTGGGTCAATGAAACTATGATTCCAACATCTGCTGGAGGACCCTTCTCGCAAAGGCAGTGTCAACAGAATTTTGTTGATCAATTCTATAATATTTTCTCTCGGCTTGGCTTCGCGAACGAAGATTTAAGAAGGGTGCAATAGTCCACATCTGCTGCAGGCTCGCTGGTGGCTGACAAGACCAATGCGGGACAGGCAGGTCCGGCCACAGTGGCTGCAGGGAAAAGTCTGATTTAGGGTTGGTGCTGTAGCAGTATGATTCTTCCTCAATCTCCTTTTGTTCTCAAGACCAGCTATGCGTGCGTTCTCAAAAGAAGAGACAGCCTGGTGGATGGTGTGCCTCCATGCTTTGCGATCTGAGGCTAGGTCAGACCACTGGTGATGGTTGATGCGACAGGTGCCAAGGGATTTCTTCAAGGAGTCCTTGTACCTCTTCTTTGGTGCCCCTCTATTTTGATGGCCGGTGGAGAGTTCGCCATACAGGGCAATCTTGGGAAGGCGGTGGTTTTCCATCCTAGAACTATAATATTTTACAAAGGTTGCAAAGGATGACCATGTCACATCGTCACTCTGCAAATCTCTCCAATAGGAGCCCTGGTGACAAAAGCAGCAGAAGCAGCAACCACTCTCATGGAATGTGCCGTAATCCTTCCTGGCATCCAAAGGCCTTGGAGTTAGTACACCTTATGAGTTCAGTCTTATCCAATGCGCTATTGTTGACTTGCTGACCTTCCTTCCCATATTCACAGTACCATGAGCCGCAAGAAGCAAGTCTATCAATCTGAAAGGCGCCGTCCTTCTGATGTATATGCACAGACCGTGCTGGATATCTAAAGTATGCCACAGTTTCTCTTTTGTGTATGCCAGTTTGGGGCAGAACAATGACAACAACACCTGCTGGTTTAAATGGAATGATGAATTGACCTTCAGAATAAAGGAGGGGTCCTAATACCAGAGAATTGGGATTGGATTATAAAAGTTATGACATGGAGTGAAATGGACAAATTAACAAGAATATTAAGAGACTATGATTTAGAAGTTTTTAAGACGGAATGGAAAAAGTTTAGAAGATATGTAGAAAAAGAGTGGAAAATAAAAGGACATTGGACAATCTTTGATAATGATTAAGTTTTAAAAAGAAGAATATAAATTTTTGTTTTAATAGTTAAGGGTACCTTTAAATATTTGCATTTTAAGTAAATAACACTGGCAGGGATTAAGTAACAGGGGGAGGGGTAGGTAGAAAGTAATATATGGGGTAGATAAAAGAAGCTTTTTAAAAAGATGTAAGATATAGATTTATTACCATATGTTACCAATAAAATTGTTAAAAAAGAAGAAGAAGAAAGGAGGGGTCCATTTGAAGGACCATTGGATCCTTAAAGAAAGTACAAAGTTCTTTTCTTACTGAGCAGGCTCCAGTATCTGAGACTCTTCTTGCTGATATGATAGCAACAAGAAAAGAGACTTTCCAAGATAAAAACTGTAATTCCACAGAACTTAAGGGCTCGAAGGGTGGTACCATCAGGGCCTGCAAAACTTTGGAAAGGCTCCATGCTGGAAACTTATGCTCAACTGGAGGGGCTAACTATCTTTTAACATATCTGTGTTGGGCCACAACTCCCAGTCCTCTGTTGCTCAAAACTATGGTGAGGGTAGTAGCCTGTGTCTGCAGGGTATCTGGTCTGTGACTTTTCTTCCATCCCAAATCAAGGCAACGATGTCCTGATGCAATGGATTTAGGGGGTCGAATGACATTCCACTACCCATTTTTTGACGATTCACCAAGTATAATTATATATCTACCTATCTTGAACCATGATGTCCACTATCTCATTAGGGAGATCCAAGCATACTAAGTCCACTCACTCAACTGCCATACCATTATTTTGACCCATTGTGAATCTGGGAGCTGACTTAGATGGGAATCCTCCACAGTTCTTGAATCGACAATTATATCAGTTCTGAGAAGGCCAAACGTGAGCCAAGAGGATCAACTCCATCCTTTCCTTCCAACGTCTGCTTAGTGTCTTGCTGATCAGTAGTGCTGGAGGAAACTCATTCATACAACAGGCCAGTTGGCCTGTCATAGTGTATCTATCCCCTCTACTGCTGGTTCTGGAAATCTGGACAAGAATCTTTTGATTTCCTGTTTTTTTGTGTCCTGAACAGGTCTATTACTAGCATTCTGAATTGCTTCATTATTTCTTAGAAAACTTGGTTGTTTAGAGTCCATTCCACCTGGTCTAAGTCCTGACAGCTTAACCAGTCAGCCTGTGTGTTCAGTATACCTTGAACATGCTGAGCCTTAGCTCTCTTAGGTGTTTTCCCACCCACTAGAAAACCTGGACCTCTTTCTTGTGTAAAAAGACTGCCTTGGTACCCCCCCCCATGGTTTATGTGGGCCTTTGCCATGATATCGTCTGTTTTTATGAGGACAAATTTGTCTCAAATGAGGTCTTGAAAGGAAAACAAGGCCAGTTTTATTGCCCTGAGTCCAAGCCAGTTTATGATGTTTCTTTTTCCTCTTGCTGTCCATTTTCCTTGGACCATCTGGTCTAGGCAACGTGCCCCTTCTCATGCTGGCATCTGTTGTTACTACAATACAAGGAAGTTGTCGAAAGAAGACACTCTGGTTTAAGTTGTCCTTTGACAGCCAGCACCTCGGTGCTGTTTTAAAACCTAAAATATTCTTGTGTTGCCTCCTCCCTTTGTCTTTTTGATATGGAAGAAGAATCCATTGTAATGGTCTCAAATGAAATTGTGCCCACTAACACAAGATCTATGGTGATTACTAGAAGTCCCAAGAGCTGAGACAAGATCATCAGGTCTGCGTGCTACCATTTGCAGAGTTCTTATTAATTCCTAAATCTTTGTCTGCTTGAACTTGAAAAGGGGGTCCACTTTATTCTCCCCTCCTTTGTGGGGTAAGGATTTTCTCAAGCATATTCATCTTGGTCTGCCTATTTCTGAGGAAAAGGGAAAAACAAAAGACTGAGGAGAGTCAGACAACTCGGGAATGGGGGAGGGGAAGCTCCTCTGGCACTGCTGTCTGGGCCTTCTCCAGCTGCTAAGAACTTCAGGTCTCTCCTCCTGCTAATCTCTCAACAGAAGACTTCTGTGTCCTGTAGCCTCTAAGCAATGGGTGGAGGAATATAATGGATAAGTGGGGGGAATCCAGGTCTGAGTCCAATCCAATGATGACTGACCCAAAATGGGGGAAATGGTGGGCTTGCAATAGAAGTCTCAACTGCCATTGCCTTCATAGCTGAGACAGGAGGGGTTTGAATGAGGGAAAGGCCTCTTGCTGTCAACCCATCCTGGGGTCTGGAATAACAAAGGGGACTCTGATGATCCCTTGAGAACCTAGGGAGAAGCCCAACTCACCACCCAGAGAGCCCCCGTGCCAGCTGCTCTCACTTCCCCTCCCCAGGGAGACTGGCAACCTCCATCCTGGAACGACACCATTCTTCTACAGGCAGCTCAACTTGCTCTGATGCTTCCAAGCTAGCCTGTATTGATGAGCAGTCCCCTGAAGGCTTTGTGGGAGACAGGGCAGAAACCAAGGCCTCAGCTTTCCCTGAGTTCCCCGCTGGCATATGAGAAACATAATGTCGGCTTTGCTTGCCCCTCCCCTTTATCTGAAGCCTCAGGTAGAAAGGGCTTGTATTTCAAGTGATCCTTCTTCCTAATAGATGCAGGACCTTTTTTTTTTTAAGATATGCCCTCCATGTGTGTGTCTTGGGTCTACTTGGAAGTAAACTGTTCCTCTAATCACAGGTAAACTGAGCTACAATCTAGTGTTGTGCTGGAGTGGCAGAGCTATGCATAATAGAAGGGCAGCCTCACTCTGTGCTGGGAAGGCATACAAAAAAATTTGCACAGCCCAGCCTGGAGTGAGAGGAGGCATGTCCTAACCACTGTGGATGACTTCCCCCACTGAAAGAGAAAGAAGCTACTCATTATATCAAACATGCATGGATATGAACTAAAAAGTAGCAAAATAGCCAGGATATTAGGAAATAGGAATGTAGCCATAAAGATGGGCTATAGCTGAAGTGCTGGTGCTGCTCATTTGTTAATGCCCGTATTAATTATTGATCATTTATTTTTAATGTCTTTTAATACAGCTATCTTTGCTGCTTTCTTTAGTGAGTTGTATGCTAGGGATACAAGCAGACAAGAAATGAGTTTGGGGCCTGGTGAAATGGCTACTACTGCCAGAATGGCACAAATGTTTCACTGAACCAGAAGAAACCAGTGATACTGTCATATTAGCTTAGTTCCTAGAGGAAAGATCAGTTGGGAAGATATTTTCCAAATTGCCTTCCTCAGTTTTGCTTTCTGAAAGTATCCTGCCCACTCATTTCTGCAAAAATGCTTCATGAAGAGAACAGACTTTCAGAGATATTGGTTTTTACTAAGAAAAACCTTAGGTAATCAAAAGATCTGGACTTTTGACCTGAATGGTCCAAGCTAGGCCCAATTTGGTCGGATTTCAGGAGCTAAACAGGGCAGGTCCTGGTTAGTACTTGGATGAGAGCTCACCAAGGAATTTCAGAGTTGCTGCACAGAGGCAGGCAATAGCTATCCATCTCTGAACATCTCTTGCCTTGGAAACCCTACAGAGTTGCCATAAATCACCTGAGGCTTGACAGCACTTTCTACCCCTGATCACAAGACACTTCCCATCACAAATTAAGCTTGCAGTGGTCTAACCTTACCTGAACATACGAGTCAGACCACTGGTCTGTCAAGATCTGTACTGTCTACCATGACTAGCAGTGTGAGGGGTACAATCTTTGAGAATGTATGGGGAAAAACTATAGCCAGTAAAAAACTAACTGAACAACTGAAACAAATTGCTTTAATAGTAATAACTAACTTAGCGCAACCTAATAGTTTATTTAAAAACAAACTACAAATGATTTCTTGCATGTACACATCTCTAATAATGAGATATATACATATTTGATTTCAATATATAATGTAGTACTGGGAGCCTAAACAACACTCACTTTGCAGGATCTCAGAAGCAGAGTACTTGTTACCTCAGGGGTATAATAACCATCAAAAACAGAATAGTCAGTCAGAGAAAGTTTTTTTGTGGTCTTCAACTTGCCTTTGTAGTTTACACTGTAAAAGTCACTGTCATACCTTGCAAAGCTGAAGATCCCCATTCCTTAATGAAGGGAAAGAAATCAAATTAGAACTGCACCAACACCAACAATAGAGCAGTAACAAAAGTTGTTAAATCTACACTTTCTAGAAAGTTAGAAACAAGTATGCATCATTGCTGCCTGTCCTAGACTAGGCAGGATGTAAGCACTCACCTGAAGCCTGTCTACCAGTCAACCAAGTGAGCCTGGTGCTCCTTAGCTCTTCAGAAGCAGCTGTAACTGCACTGCACAGCAGCCAGATCTAAATGGTCTGACTGGAAATGTGTCACATTTCTGGGGCTGTGGAGAAGCTTTATTTATTGTACTTGTATCCCGCCCTCCCCAAACAGGCTCAGGGCGGCTAACAACGGTAACAATTTGATGACAGATTCACATTATAACAATAAAACATTATTAAAACATTAAAATATTAAAACAGTTTAAATACACTTCAGATGGTGTTCTGTCTGTTTTGAATTAATTTGTGATGATATTGTAGGGTAGATAGTACACACCCCCATAGATGTTAAAAGTACCTCCATTTAGTTATTAAAAGGGAATTGAATACACTGTACTGAGAAAGCCTGGGTAAAGAGGGCCAAACTCTTATAGACTTCCATAGGGTCTTCAATATCATCACAGACTTTAAAATGTCCCATCTGTTCCATTTTCCTCGGTCCATCTCCAGTCTTAGAACATGAATGAATAGTAAGTGTGAATACTGTTGAAATTTCCACAGAAAAATTCAACCTTTCACAGACTAATATTAATTAAAATCACACATATGTGATTGGTTCAGTGCCTTGGAATGTGTTGGTGAATAATACATGACTGGTTCAAGAGAAGAACCAGTCATGTGCTGTTGACCAACACACTTCAAGGCCGCAAGTAATGAAAGTCAATTTTATTTAAGAGTCTTATATTTAAAAATGTTGTTTGTAGTCATCAAGGTTGACTCAGCCTTCCACCCTTCCGAGGTTGGTAAAAAAGCTTGTGCAGGGGAGGGGGGAAGTGTAGATGACTGGGGAAGGCAGTGGCAAACCACCCCATAAAAAGTCTGCCATGAAAATGCCGTGATGCAACATCACCCCAGAGTCGACCCACTCCAGTCCGGCTTTCGCCCAGGTCACGGGACGGAGACTGTGTTGGTTGCCCTGGTAGATGACCTTCAACGGCATCTGGATCGGGGTGGCTCGGCAGTGCTGATGCTGTTGGACCTATCGGCGGCGTTCGATATGGTCGACCATCGGTTACTGACTTGCCGCCTCGCCGACGCGGGGATTCAGGGGTTGGCCTTGCAGTGGCTTTCCTCTTTCCTTGAAGGTCGGGGACAAAGGGTCGCAATTGGGGGGGAGCTATCCCGGAGGCACACACTTAATTGTGGAGTGCCCCAGGGAGCGGTTCTCTCCCCGATGTTATTTAACATCTATATGCGACCTCTTGCCCAGATTGCCCGAAGGTATGGGCTGGGGTGTCACCAGTATGCGGATGACACCCAGCTCTATCTACTTATGGACGGCCGACCGGTCTGCGCCCCAGAAAACCTGGACCGGGCACTACAGGCCGTGGCTGAGTGGCTCAGACTGAGTGGACTAAGACTGAATCCTGCGAAGACAGAGGTCCTTTGTTTGGGCCGTCGTGGTCCAGGGGGGGAAATCCCCCTACCAGCTTTTGACGGTGCGCCGCTGATGGCGGCGGACAGGGTCAAAAGCCTGGGGGTGCTACTGGAGCCGTCCCTAAAGATGGAGGCTCAGATAGCAACCACTGCCAAGTCCGCGTTTTTTCATCTTAGGCGGGCAAGGCAGTTGGCCCCCTTCCTGGACCGCGACGACCTAGCAACAGTGATCCATGCTACGGTCACCTCGAGGTTGGATTACTGCAATGCCCTCTACATGGGGCTGCCCCTGTGCCGGACCCGGAAATTGCAGCTGGTGCAGAATGCCGCGGCCCGGCTGTTATTGGGCCTCCCAAGGTGGGGGCACATTCGGCCGGGTCTTCGGGCTCTGCACTGGCTTCCAATAATATACCAGGTCCGGTACAAGGTGCTGGTCATTACCTTTAAAGCCCTATATGGCCTGGGACCTGCCTACCTGAAGGACCGTCTCTCCCCACACGTTCCCCAGAGAGTACTGAGGTCTGGGACGCAAAACCTTCTCACCATCCCCGGGCCCAAAGAAGTCCGTCTCAAGACAACCAGAGACAGGGCCTTTTCTACAATGGCCCCCACATGGTGGAACCAGCTGCCGGAAGAGGTGAGGGCCCTGCGGGATCTTACTCAGTTCCGCAGGGCCTGTAAGACAAGCCTCTTCCGGCTAGCTTACGCCTGACTAGATTAATGTAGCTTATCAGATTTTAGTGAAATATACGGTATAGTTTTAATGTTAAGATTTTAAGGTTTTTAAATGCTTTGACTTTTTAATTGTAATAATTTTGCACTTTGTTTATTGTTTTATCGTTTGTTGTGAGCCGCCCTGAGCCATTTTGTGGGAAGGGCGGGATATAAGTCATAGAATAAATAAATAATAAATAAATAAACGACTGGTGCTTGCACAGGGGACTACCTTTACCTTTTTAGCTGTGCACAAGCTGTCCTTGTGGCACAGAGTGCAGAGAACCAGTGCCTCATTTCTAAGGCTCCTATTTCAAGCACTCGAGTGCCTGACAATTAATTTCCATCTCTAAACGGAGCGGGTGGGGGATTACCGCAAAATTCACATTTTTTTTCTAAACCACCTCATCAGGTTACATTCAGGTGGGTAGCTGTGTTAGTCTAAAGCAGCAGAACAAAATGAGTCCAATTGGCACCTTTAAGACCAACGAAGTTTAATTCTGAATATAAGCTTTCATGTGCATGTACTCTTCTTCAGATACAGTGAAGAAGTGTGAATGTACACAAACGCTTATACCCAGAATTAAACTTCATTTATCTTAAAGATGCCACTAGACTCATCAGGTTGTTGTGATGATAAATATATACAAACTACCCTAAATTTCTGGGACAAACACCAGAATAAAAATAATGAAAACTAAATTATGATGCATAACCAATTCTACTACATAAATCATTATTTGGAATCCTTGTTTGTAGGCAAGAAACAAATTTACAGCACCCAACTCTGGACATCACAACAAGCACCATCTGAAAAAGTGAGCAGTAACCCATAAAGCTCATAATCTTCCACACATTTTGTTAGTCTTTAAGGTGCTACTGGAGTCTTACGCTTTTCTACTGTAACATGCACCAGTTAGTTTATCTGGTTTCTACTTAAAGAACTCTTCAATCTCTGCACTGCTCATGAGGGCAGAGGAAATGCATGACCCCATGGATTTCAGCTTTGGTTATACTGCAAATAAACTGTAATTTGTAAACAAGTGCAGCCCGCCTAGAGCATGCTAAGTCTATGACGGCTACATTATAGAGCTACTTCAATGTGTGCTATTACTGACCCCTTGTGGGCAATAATTGTACAATATCCCTCAGAGTAAAGATCATGAGAACACAAAACCCTGCACCTTTTCTGCACTACTGCATTTAATAGAGAGAAAAACCCACCTGGAGATCTTCATGGCCAATTCACATTATTGCATGAAGCAGCAGCATTATTTTGCTGCAAGAGACTAACACATCTATCCTTCTAGAACACTTGTGAGAGGATACAATAAATCAGGCTGCATACAAATTATCACACAATCAGGAGTTAGCCACCTTGCTAGCCTAATACTCTTTACTTCTGTTTTGCTTCCTCCTCCAACATGCTTCAGCCAACTAGTCAACTTTAAAAAAAAGAGGGGGGAAGTATTAATTATGAACGATGTTACACAAACAATATCTATGCTCAAAGTGTGCTTAAAAAACAAAAATAGTGCTTTTATTTAATTGCCTTAATATTAAGGCAGAAAAATTGCTCTAGGAATGGAGGAAGATGGTATGAAAAGATATGTTCAAGCTGTCACAGAGCTGTCAGTCACTGCTGCACATGATCAACATTTGCAACAAACTCACAAAACCAATTTTCCTCTGAGCTCTGATCATAAACATAAAATTGGTCATTTTCACAGTCAACAGTGAGAGAAATCCAAAATGGCTCAAGTAACATTTTCTTTATATTTAGTCTTAGGGTTGCTTTATGCCAGGAATAGAAGCAGCTTAACAGAATATAAAAAATATCGACCCACACACCTCATTCCTGAAACATGAAGTAGTGAGCATTTGACATACCTTCAGTTAAAGAAGCCTGTCCAAAGACAAAATTCCAAGAGTCTTTTGGATAAAGATCTATCATCGTTATTCCCACAATGCAAAAAGCATCCTTTGGCTTTTTTTTCTTTAGGTATTTCAAAAGGTGCCCTGTATAAACAATACACACAGAATTACTATATCATCACTAATATATATGCTATATAAATGCATACAAACACAAAGATCTGGAAGCAAGAACAAAACATTTGTGATGAGATGAAAACACAGCATAAAGCAAAGGGTAATATCGTTATAAATTAAAATTATGTGTGGCTTTTAACTTGATTTGTAGATGTTAGCTAGTGAGACTTTTCAGTTAACATGATCTCCTAGTCTGCCAGTTTCTGCACATCAAGCTTTTAAAGGCACAGTGACTGATAAATTGGCAAATCTATGGTATCAGGAACTAGCAACATAAACTAAGTCTACAACGTGACCACTTAAGATGTCATCTAGCTTTTCTCTTTTTGCTGTTTCTCTCTTTTTTGCCATCAAGTCATAGCTGACTTATGCGTGGTTTTCAAGGCAAGAGATGTCCAAAGGTGGCTTGCCACTGCCTTCCTCCCCATTACAACCCTGATTCCTTTGTGGTCTCCTTTCCAAATACAGACTAGGGGCAACCCTGTTTAGTTTCCAAGATCTGATGAGATCAGGCTAGCCTGGGCTATTTAGGTCAGGGCTTGCACTGGTACAATTGCTGTTCTTTGCCAACATCCATAAGGTTAAAATGCCAACGTCAAATTATTTCCTTATGATCAAGACTCACACAACAGGACAGCAGGGGTTTCAATCCCAATGAATCAAAATCATGAAGCTGACATAAATGCCACAAAATTTTGGAAAATAATACATATACTTCTTTAAAATATGTCTTCTGATTAACAATATGTATACCTATTTTTTCCTGCCAATAAAAATGCCATATTACTACTTTAAAGCTGTTCATTTATAAAGCAGAATTGACAAAACTGATTCTAGTCGTGAAGAAATGGTCAGTCCAGCAGTATTTTATCTATTAGTACCTGCATGAATCTGTAGATTGTGTGTATATTCATTGACTCGAAAAGCACACTTTGTATGCATAACAGGCTCCGGCCCCAAGATTCTTACAGTCAGGCCATTGTAAAAGGCTTCACAGTAATCCTTCAACCATCTCATGTAAACATCTGTACTAACTCTAGAATCTCCAAAAGAACCTAACAAAGAGTTCAGAAAAGCAGGAGGTTATGAAAATGCTTTACAATCTTTACCTTCCCTATCTTCAGAACAGCTGTATGAGATAGTTCCTCAACCCAATTCTTAAAGTTGAAAACTGACATTGAAAAGGTGTGGCTGGTCAAAGCACAAAATTTTAGTGTGATCCTGAGACATTAAATGAACCCAAAGCCATAATCCAGAAACATTTAGGCAAGTCCAAATACTACTGTATTCAATTAAAACTGCAAAGTTCATCCATGTACTTAAATCCCATTGGGCATGACCCTTGGTGGAGGTGGAGAAGATAGTCACAATACCAGACCAGCATTCTAAACAGTGAGCAGGAAAGGGTCAACATGCACCCTGAAATTTATGGGTACATACATATGGTATAAACTAGAATACACAAACATGCTTAAATTTCATGATGCAGAATTATGTATGCTAGTACACAATTATGGATTTAAATATGTAAATGTCTGTGGGACTGCAACTATAGTAAGTTTTCTCTGCATTGCATCTATAACTTGCTCCGGATCTCCTTATGCCTTATCAAGTTTTTGACAATTTTCCTAAGTTAACTACTCTCAAGACCTCAAAATGATGGCCAATTACAGGACATATAGGGCTTTTCTGTATTCTCATTTTAGTCTAGGTTCCTGATTCTTTGGTAGGTTTCTTCCTCATTCTGCATGTGTTTTGCTCCCTTTAGTGGTTGATTTTATATTACAGTTTTATTTCCATTTTATGAGATAAGCTGGAAATAAAACTGTTTGATAACAAATCAACCACTAGAGGAACAAAACATGTGTAGAACAGGGGGACCCCCCTCAAAGAAACAAGAACTTAGCAGCAATAAAATGAAAATGTAGGAAAGCCAATATATGCAAGTACTATCCCAACGCCTCTAAACATGTCACGCCCTCAGTGACCCCGCAGCAGCCTCACAGTAGATAAGAGAACTCTGCTCTGAACCACTGATATACACGAAATCAGGCAGTGATTTTTGTCATAGCTTAAGTAAAATCGTAAGAAACTGTAAAGCCAGGATTAGGCTTTTGGATAGCAATAATTAGAAAGATGTATTATATCATTCCAATACAAAATCCTGAAGGCTGAAAAATCAGTCTGTCTCCAAAAAATTTAGGTCAGCTCCTCAAGCCAAAGAAAATGTGTCAATGTCTGTTTAAAAAAACTGAGGTCCTTCTTAAAGAGGAGGGCAAAGGCAAGAAAGGTGTTTTGCTTTCTAAAATATAGCATTATTTAATTGACTCTCTTCACTCAAATCCACCCTCTTATATTAAACATTGGAATTTAATGCTACCTCAAAGGCTATATGAATGCAATTGGGAAATGATCTAGAATTCCCATTCCATCAAGGCTAAAAGCACTGGTATCCAACTCCAATTTTTAAAAATGTATTAACTTTGGTATTTAAACCTTGCCACAATGAGTAAAATCTCTAGGGTCTCAAGTCCAGATTGTTGGAGGAATTGTAAAACTAAAGGCTCCCCGTATCATATGTGGTGGGAATATCCAACAGTGTCAAATTTTTGGAACAAAGTGGTAGAGCAAATAAAAATTATTTTCAGTCTAACCATTCAAGTAGATTTTAGACTTCTCTTATTTGATTTCTGGCCAGATAAGTTGGCGAGTAAAGATCAGAAATCTTTAATCTCAACAATGTTGTTGACAGCTTGCATGACGATTGCGAAAAACTGGAAACCCCCAAATACCTCCACAATTGAAATGTGGTATGATAAGTTATGGGACCAGTATGTAATGGGAGACAATGGACAATCCTTTCTTCAATAATGATACTGATTTGGCTATAGAGTATGATTGACTTTGGCCCCGGTTTTGGAATTCGTTGGAAAATTTTCTTTTTTGCCTGAAAGAATGAATTATAGGCTATTTCTCAATACCTAGCATATTATGTACTGTTTTTGTAAATTGTTTGTTATATGCATTCAATTGTCTAAATTGGATCCTTGTATGTTAGATTTATGTTTTTATTACTTATTTTCCCTATACTCCCTTTGTATTGGATTAGATTCAATAAAAAGAAAAAAATGTACATTGTACATTAAAAATTGTTTATTAAGCACTTCTATAACTTGGTTTGCATATTTAACCAGTAACATATTTCATATCTTTAAGGTATTACCAATGGGCTGGATATAAATGTGACTCTTCTGGGGGGATGGTGTGTTTCTGCAAGGGTCATGATAAAACTGTGCAAAATCCTGGAGGGGTTCTGGGTGAGAGGAGATCCAATCTGAATCAGAATGTAGTGTGATGGGCTTGAAAAGAAGGCTGTCCGGTTGAAATGCTTCATTTAGCAAAAGCTTCTCCTTAGGCTCAAACTTGTCATAAAGCCTCATAAGCTGTGTGTCCTTGGAGACCAGGGCTGTCTTCAGGATCTCCTCAGAATGTTTAATTACTTTCATCTAGTAATGAGAAGGAGAGACCAGTTATAAAAATCTGTATCTCATTTCCATATGTTCTCTTTCACTTCAATACCAAGTGACCCCTCATAACCTCCTATTATTCCTTTAGTAACCAGCCATCTATTAACAATATTTTGTATCTTGCTGCTTACTCAGTGGTCATTGTGTCCTCTGCAGCTTCTTCTTTTCTATCAAGTTTTTCCAAACTCAACCTAAATTTCGTTATCAGCTTCTGCTTTTAGGTAAGACCAATTTGCTGTAAGATCAGTCATCAATCTAATTCCATGCATTATGTCTGTGCTTCATATTATCCTAGCTTTTTTAAAGAAAAAAGGTCACTTGTCTAGCAGCTGATGTTCTACCAAGACTCCAATGGGTCTTAATTCAGTTAGAAGCCATACAAAGTTCTCTGAATCTACCCCTAAGAACTGTTCTAATGAATCAGAGCAACAGTTTATCAAACTTATCGTTCTGCCTTTAACAAAGCAATGAATATTAAGAAACATTCAGCAGCACAGGGAACTAATGGGGTTCTCTATTCTCTGCCATTTAAGGACGGGCTCAAATACCCTTTCTTTAAATCACAATGTTTATACACTGGGAAGAGACTCCCCTCTCCACTTGAGGCTGCAGCTTCTCAACTTCTGGCTCTACCCACATTGCCAAAATTCTTGACAGTGCAGTAGGCATTGTCAAAGCTGCTATACTCTCCTCTAAACCAAGCTGAAACTCTCTGAACCAAGGTATTTCAAATACTACGCATTATGCAAATTAAATAAAAGTATATATAGCTGTTAAATCCTCTTTTGCCTGGAATGCAGCATCCTTTGTGAATGTGGACCCCAATATTGCAGCCTTAGTGCATACCTTTAGTGACTTCCAACTGTTGAATGCCTTAGGCACAGCAAAAGAGGTTGCATTAGTAACATATTACTCCTGAGAGACAAATAAATGAATTTCAGTAGTCTTACACACTTTGTTATCGATTATTCCATTTAATGGTGTTAGTGTTTAAATCTGATTTTTTTTAAAACAAAAAAAAAAGTTTTGTTGCCCATGAATGACTCTGGGAGCTTCAGAAAAAGCAAGCACATCAATATTAGAAATAAAACTTTTAAATTAATATTTCTAAGCACTGAGAGAGGCGCCCTTTCCTATCTGAATCCCTCCCCTTTCCCATAACTGCAGTCTTTCCAGCAGACACAACGCAATGCAATACATGCGTCCTGATGCCGACGATAACGTTTCCCTCAATACCCGAGTCTTCCTCCCTGACAGAGGCCGTCCCTTACGCAGCCTCACTCCTGCTGCTCACACGAGCGGCTCACCGTCACCACATCACCCGGGGGCACCTGCCACTACAGCCTCCGCACTTCCGCCGTCTTTCTGCCCGCCTCCCGCCGGAGATCAAGGCAGCCAGCTCGCTGCGCTACTCAGTCGGAGGGTTCAAGCAGCACAGCGTGGCTGGGTGGCAGCCACTTTTTCTTAAGGGAGGACAGGGAAGACTGAGCGGGGCCTCGAGCCTTTCTCTTCTGAGCTGCCTCCGCTTCCGGATTCGATTTGCAGACTCTCCCTGGCGGTGAAGGAAACAAACAGCGTCGCGTCATAGATGTCAGACTACGTGGGGGCGCTAGCAATTCGTCTCAACTCCGGGCGGGGCAGCAGCGAGTAAGCTTTCGTTTGAGCCAGCCCTAGAATTTGCTTTCATGCCTGATTTGAACTTGAGGCTAAAAAAGCCTTGCCCGTGGAACTCCGTGTCGTTTAAACGAAAGGGCAGTCCACGTTATGTCTACTTAGCTACGTTCTCTGGTGCTTGCACAGGGGACCTTTCCTTTCCGTTCCTATTTAGCACGGTTACACAGACCTGCTTTGCACCTTTTGCAGCACAGTTTAAATGAGACCCGGACCCACAATCCCAAGGAGAAGCCTCATGAGCTTCACAGTGAAAGCAAGCCTCCGCTAGGCCGTGTAAGAGCCATAATATACCTATCAGAATGCCTTTGGGCGCCTGCGGAGTGCCCTTCTAGCTAGGCTCACTACTGGTTCATCTGGGAGTTTGTGGTTAGAAGGATGTTCCTCACTGAATGTAAACATCTTCAAAAATGTTTTGTATGGGTGTATTTCCACCACAAAAGCAAAAAAATTGGTGTTTGGGTAAAGTTGCCAGCCTCCAGGTGGGACCTGGAGATCTCCCTCTTATACAACTAATCTCCAGCTGGCTCCTCTGGAGGAAATGGTTGCTTTGAAGGGTGGTCTCTATGGCACTATACCATGCTGAGGACCCTCCCCTCAAAAAACCCCTTTCCTGGGTTCCCCCCCAAAGTCTCCAGGTATTTTCCAACCCAGACCTGGCAACCCTACCTTGGCCTCATCACAGAACTAACAATAACTATTAACATTTTTATAGATCCTAGTTAGTCTCCAAAGGAACAAGGGACATTGATGTAGCATAATACATAACATCTCTAAACCAAAGGCTGAGAATGACAAATTGGTTGATCACAAAAAAAAGACAAGACGTTAACATTCATGTTATAATCCAAGGCTCCTCTTCTCAGTTTTAACAAACCTAAATAGTTGGGTTTCTTTAATCATTCAGAATGGTTTGCACAAAATAACTCAGGAAGTGGAGCTGCCTCAGATCACTTCCTCATCTGATTTTCAGTAAAGTACAAAAGTTGCTGATCTGGACACACCCTGAGAAAAAGCAATCTTCAGACTGAAGTTTGAACTTTAATTGCAAAGTTTCCACAGTTGTTAAGTGTGTGCTATTGTCATATTGTTCTTTGCCTAAGCTTCTGCCAGGTCTGAAGGGGCAGGTTTGTAGCTTGGGGGTGCTCCTAGATCCATCTTTGTCACTTGAGGCTCAGGTGGCATTGGTAGCTCAGAGTGCTTTCTATCAGCTTTGGCTGGTGGCCCGGTTGCACCCCTATCTGGACATGGATAACCTGGTTTCAGTGATCTATGCTCTGGTAATCTCCAGATTGGATTACTGCAACACACACTACATGGGACTGCCCTGGAAGATGGTTCAGAAGTTACAGCTGGTGCAGCCAGACTAACAGCTGGGTCCCAAAGGTCCAAACATATAAGACTGCCTTTATTATTCCAGTCCCAATTCAAGGTGCTGGCTTTAACCTATAAAACCCTACATGGCTTGGGACCACAATACCTGCTAGCAGCCCTGTAGGCAGGTTGGTTGGTTGGTTTCTTTCTTTCTTTTGCAGGAGGCATTTGGGAGCATTCAGGGGCAACCACTAATTAAAGATAATTTAATAATCTCAATTTAATGAGAGGCCCAGTCCACCAATCTCTCACATGCTCGCTGTGCACTCCATGCTTTCTCCTGCTCCTCTACCCCTTCCTCTCCCTCTGCAGGCTGGAGAGCAAGGAGGAGGAGACACGCTTTGGAAGAAAAAATATGCAAATAGCATGGGGGAAGCAAAGGAGAGATTGCACATTAGAGCAGCAGACTTTTCCTCCACTCTGGAGAGACTGATGGGCAGGAGAAGTAGGGATGAGGGCAAGCCCCTGAGTGTTTCCCAGTCCAGTGGAACGGTGAGCGAGCCAAGAGAAGCACAAGGTCACTGGAGTCCGGACCCAGAGGGGGACCATGCGCCAGAGTTGTTCAGGGTCTGTCCGAAAGGGAAGCGCTCCCAGCTTGGGCTGTTCCAGAAGAGGAGCTGGGCAAGTGGGTGGGCAGGCAAAGCGAGTGGCAGGCACTCAGGTGCTGGGGGAGCTTGTAATGAGGACAAGGAGGCAAGGCAGACAGGGTGTTGGTGGTGATGATATTGGATTTATATCCCGCTCTATACTCTGAATCTCAGAGTGGTCACAATCTCCTTTATCTTCTTCCCCCACAACAGATGCCCTGTGAGGTAGGTGGGGCTGAGAGAGCTCTTACAGCAGCTGCCCTTTCAAAGAAAACCCCTACGAGAGCTATGGCTGACCCAAGGCCATTCCAGCAGGTACAAGTGGAAGAGGGGGAATTAAACCCAGTTCTCCCAGATAAGAGTCCGCACACTTAACTACTACACTAAACTGGCTCTCTCTGGAGATTGGGGTGGAGGCACAGCAAAACCAATAGGGGGCACAGCAAAATCAATACAGGGTGCTGCCTGCGCTGCCCCCATGCTGGCTACAGCCCTGCCTGTCGGAGTGCCTCTTCTGGCTTCAATCTACCCAGATACTGCACTCAACCTCCAGGGCCTTCCTCCAGATGCCAACTCCTCAAGAGACTCAGAGGGTGGCAACTTGGGGGAGGACCTTTTCGGTGATGGCCCCTGTCTTTGGAACAACTTTCTAGCTGGGGCCTGCCTGGTGCCAGACTTGCCATTCTTCAGGCATCAGGACAAAATGGCCCTCTTCACAGAGGCCTTCAAAGATCTTTTTGGACATTCAGAGGCCTGACATGATTAGTGGTACTGTTAACTAAGGCTTTTTTGTAGAAAAAGCTCAGCAGTAACTCATTTGCATGTTAGGCCACACCTCCTGATGTCACCATTGTTTCATACAGGCCTTTTTTGTAGAAAAAGCCCAGCAGGAAATCATTTGCATATTTGGCCACACCCCTGACACCAAGCCGTTTGGAACTGCATTCCTGCTCAAAATATGCCCTGTTCTTCCTATTTTTAATGTTTCTACAGGTTTTTAATGTTTTATATTAACTCTTATTTAATTTTAATGTTTTGTATTGTTGTAAACCACCTAAAAAGCTTTGGTATAGAAATATTGATAATAATAACAATAATACATTTGAAAAGAAAAATATTTTTAATGCTATACATTTTGAGTGATGGGCAGAGCAATCCTGTGCTGTCACTGCCACCAGCCGTGCTGTAACTATGACACTACAAATCACCTCCCAAAAGGAAATCTTATGTGGTGACCAAAAAAGTGGGGGGAGGTGCTCAGCCAGCATTGCTGGGCGCTGTTGCATTGGCATCCATGGCACTTACACCACAGCAGCCCATCCCAGTGTTGTTGCTATGTGGGGGTGGTGTGACGGACACAGCTGGCAGGATCAATGAGTTACTTGTACGTGTGGCCAATTTTCCGGGCAGCATCCATGACTCCCTGATCTTCACAGTCTCCAGCCTCAACCTCCTGTTGGCCACGTGGCAGGAAAGCAAGGAGTGGCTCCTGGGTGAGCACAGTAGGGTGGCCTGGCAGGCTAGAAATCAAAGGCCAGCGCCTCTGATGCCTCTCTCCTAGTTGACTGTAGTTATTCCCTGTTGCCAGATCTGCTATCACCATTTTCAGAGTGATTCCTTCTCTGACTGTGCAGCCTACAATCAAGCCCACCATCAAACATGAACAGTCATTGAGTGGGTATTTGGCCAGTTGAAAAAGCAGTTTCACTGCCTCTGCCATACAAGAGGATGCAGAGCCATGTTCGTAGTGTGTGTCATGCTCCACAACATTGCCCTGCACCAGCAGCTCCTGCATCCCCTTGAAGGGACCGTTGAGGAGGGTCCATGACCTGCTGAATGAGATCCCAATCTGTCACAGAGGCTACTGCAATACAAGATCTATGAGGCCACCTGGAGTGGGAGAGGGTCCGGGCACACATTTGGTAACAGAGGCAATCACAAGGCCATGCTGGTATTTGGGGAGTGCCCTTTCCTCCCAGGCTGGATGATTAGCCATTCCACTGGTGATCCAGTTATGGTGGGAGACTGCCTCAGCATGGAGTGAGCAGATGTGGGGTCACCAGGTCCCCCCTCCCACACCTGATCCATCCCTTCAGAGTACTGGGGATTGTTCAGGTGTGTCATACACTGCCATGGCAGGCTGCTTTCTTGTAGCACTGCATACACAATGCTGCACGTGGACTCAACTGGCCCTGCACAGGGCTAGGGTGGGACCAAGCCTTCGTGTGTGGGCACCATTCAATACTGCCCTCAGAGCCTCTGCCAATCAGGGAAACTAGTAAGGCACATCTGTCTGTCGGGTATGGAAACCATCTGTCCTTGGTGGACTGTTGCTTGACCCCCCTAGTTTGGAAAGGGAGCTGTGGCCACTGCAGCTTATGGCCACTGTTACTAAGAGTTCAGGAGAGGTATCATACTTACCTGTATGTGTGGTGGCTATCCCTTGGAATACTAGCAGAGGAGCTGGTGTACCTGCTGAGGCTGAAATCTGGGAGAGGTCAGCCACAGAGTGTGGACCAATGTCCCTATAGCATTTAACCAACAAGTGCTCACCCAATAGCGCTAAGTGCCATGTCTATGTTGTGCCTGCCACGACGGTAGTTGTGCACTCTAAGTCTGCATGGCAGGGAACTTTTAGACAGCATTCTGTGCCATGCACCCTACCTCAGGGGTTGTGAGGTGACCTCCTGGAATCATTTTTACCAGTGCAACTTTGTACTTGTTGGGGGGGGGGGTGCGCTTCTCACCCTGAAAATACTTTAGAAATCTCCTAATTGGCCACACACTCCAGAACACCCACATCTACACTGTCACAGGGGGTTGTGCTGTCAGTTCACCAATGTGTGGCCTTTGCTCACACCCTGTGCTGATGTAAATGGCCTTTGCATCAACATAAACCCCAATTATGATGGCATGGGGGTCAGTTGGCTCCCTGTGTTAATTGCTCCCCCCCCCTTAGGATTGTGCTATCTTTAAAATGTTGTACTTAACTAGGTTTTTTTCTCAAACAATTTTCCAGAGCTCCCCCAAATTTCCCAATAGCCAAAGTTTACCCAGTGGAAAAACTGAATGCTATACAATTTGGGCCTCCACTGGGGAGAATGGTGGGATATTAATTTAGTGAAACTGAATTAAAATTAAATTTGAATGATTAAACTTTACTGTATGAAAACCCTGTCATGAAAAGCATATCGCTCATTCCAAAGGGAAAAAGAATAGTTCACAGTTGAGTTTTTTCAGTGCTTCCCCTAATCTCTTATTTTTATACTGGGGAAAACGCCTCAAACTTATATTGAGTAATTAAAACCTTGTCCAGAAAAAAGCATTCTACTCATTCTAAAAGAAAAAAAAAAGATATTTTAGTGGTTCCCCAAAAGTTCCATTGGAGAAAATGGAGGGGGGGGGAGTTCTCATGCATTCAAAACGCTATACATTTTAGTAAGACAATTAAAAAAAAAAGATCATGACTTTAAAACATTTCATGTTTGAAAGGAAAAATGTTTCATAGGAGGTTTTTTCCCCCCAGTGTTTCCAGTTTCCTAATTTTTCCACTGGAAGAACTGAAAAAGCAAATCCTTTTAAAATTTCCACAGGTGTTAGTAATCCATAACTGGTGACAGTGAGGCATTCCCCTGTGTTATAGAGCTTTATAACTAGTTTATTCCTTTGAGGAACAGCATGTGTACCCCAGAGTCTGTCTAGAGTTTTCTCAGTTCATAAATACCAAGTATTGATTTCAATAGAAGTTTTTTTATTCAGTTCTAACTTTCATGTATGTCTCTCTCGGCTTGACTTCGCGAACGAAGATTTAAGAAGGGTGCAGTAGTCCACGTCTGCTGCAGGCTCGCTGGTGGCTGACAAGACCAATGCGGGACAGGCAGATCCGGCCACAGTGGCTGCAGGGAAAAGTCTGATTTGGGGTTGGTGCTGTAGCAGTGCGATTCTTCCTCAATCTCCTTTTGTCCTCAAGACCAGCTATGTGTGCGTTCTCAAAGGAAGAGACAGCCTGGTGGATGGTGTGCCTCCATGCTTTGCGATCTGAGGCTAGGTCAGACCATGTATGTATTGGCTTTTAAATAACGACTTTTGTTCATGTCATACAGTGAGAGAATTATGTGTGTATATACATCTGATTGTGTTACATGAACTGAAGGATTCCCCTCCCCCATGTTTTTTTTTTAAAATGTGGTGTGTTGTGCTCAAGGATGCACTGTTGAAAAGAGCAAAATCCACCTAAGTAAAGAATGTGTATAGAAAATACGAATGGAAAAATGTAAATTGTACATTTTGCTTGTTTCAACCTCTGATCCAACGATGTATAAACACAAAAAACAGGAAGTTGTGACAAATACCAAAGCAAGACATGGAAAGATAAGGCAAAACAATGTTTCCATTCCTTAGCAATGGAATGAGTCCATGATTGGGGTGGAGCAATAGTAGTCCAGGGCCATTACAAATCAATCATTGTTTATTGCAGAACTTTAGTACACATGGAAGAACCAAGCCTCCCTGCATAGAAGCACAGAGTACCCTTGTATCAGCCTCAATTTTAGCAGACCTCTCCTCCAAATGGAAAAATAATTGATAAGCCAAGCACAACACAGGCCACAAAATGGCATGCACAGAAACATCCTGATCTTGCTGTTGTATATTATTGGCCTCTGCTGCTTTTCTGTTCCAGAAATCTGAACTGTTTTCTCTGTATTCACTAATCAGGCTACCTGATATGTGCACATGAGCAGAGGAAGGTGGGCCTACATTGGCCACTAGCATTAAACTCCAACCCCAGCTAATGAGATGCAGAAGCCCCTACTGTAATGCAGCCAATTCTTAAAGGCCATTTCTAGTCATTGGTGTAAGATGATTTTCACTCAAGAGTCTCTCTCCTACCTCTCAAGTGTTGGTGGAGTTACAGTGAGATAAATAACTGAAAAGGTTCTCCAGCAAGTCAATAGCTAGATGAAAGAGTTTGGAATTTGTGATATTTGTACAGACAGAAGTCTGCTGTATACAGCATTTTGCCAGGGCAGTTACATACAAGGTCCAACAAGATGCTTGTTCTTTCGTCCCTGCCCCGTCATGAGTTGGCTATGCTTGTGTGTTTCTAGTAGCTCAGTATGAGTTACTACGGTTGAACAGTCTGCTTAAAGGAGCCAATTTATGACTTAAAAATAATTCTAGGAGCATTTGGCCCCAAGCAAGATTTTTCCACCCAGTAGGTTTTAATTAAAATGTCTAAACTGCTACAGCCTAGAACAACTGGGAAGCAAAACCTCTCCTCTGTTACTCATAAAGGGCCTGTCTGGAAGAAATGGACTAGACATAGACCTGGCAACACTTGCAGCTCACATTAACTTCTGATTGAACAGCAGGAAACTGGGTTGCATGTATATAAAGACTGCAGCTTTCAGACAATTGCTTCTGTGGGTACAACTGGGGGTGGGGCTACTTGAATCCTGAGCATTTGACTGCTTAAATGGTTAAGTGCACTTTTTTTTAAAAAAAAAGGGATGCCCTGGCGCTTATGAACCAGAACCTTGTTTAGGAAATCAGGGTATATGTCAAAACAGAAGCATGATGGAAAGTTAGGTCTTAGAGACTGGGCAACTTCCTTGTCTTCAGTGACCCTAGGTCTTTTGTCCAAAACTTTCCGACTGGAATGAAGCACGCATAGCCACAAGAAATCTACTCTAAAGACGCCCTTTTGAGCCTTGCTACAAATGTTGGTCTTCTGCCTCTGCTTATTGAGCAACCTCAGAGTCACTTTTAGAGGAAGGAAGACTTGAGAAACTTCACTCAGAGCATGTGGGCTTGTTGGAAAAAGTGAGCCCACTTCAGATCAGTCACATGGATGCATTTCCATGAGAAAGATCATCAATTTTACAAAGTTGTTCAAAACAGCTTTTCTAGGTCAAAAGAGTACCCTTGTTCAGGCTGTCACCCGAATACTTTCCACTGATAAAGATGAAGGCATGTCTGCAACTAGGGTTTATCTTAGACATCTTAGTTCCAGAACAGCTTTCAGAAAGACTTCTTACAGAGCAATCCTAAGCAGGTCTACTCTGAATTCTACTAAGGTATATTCAATGGGGCTTGCTCCCATGAAAGTGCTCTTAGGATTGCACTGTTAGTGACTTATTGCAGAACATGCAACATATTAGGAAACCACTCCTATAAACTAATGGGCTTATTGAGAAAATTATTTACCCAGGAACTGGATATGTGGCATTGTGTCTTTCAAACCAAATACCTACAGATTCTGCAATGATCATAGAATTTAGAAGCTGTAAGCCCTGTGACGCAGAGTGGTAAACTGCAGTATTGCAGTCCAAACTCTGCTCACGACCCGAGTTCAATCCTGGGGGAAGCTGGGTTCAGGTAGCCAGCTCAAGGTTGACTTGGTCTTCCATCCTTCCGAGGTCAGTAAAATGAGTACCCAGCTTGCTGGGGGGGGGGGAGTGTAGATGACTGGGGAAGGCAATGGCAAACCACCCCGTAAAAAGTCTTCCGAGAAAACGTTGTGATGCAACAGTAACCCCAGAGTTAGAATGACTGGTGCTTGCACAGGGGACCACCTTTATCTTTTTAGTTACAAAATGCCTTCAACTATCAAGTAGACTGTCAAATTCTGGAACTAATAAATCATCCTGTCCTTTCAAACTCTCCCACTTAAAAAACTCCTTCCTTTGCCTCAATTGCATCTGACCCTCTCTTTGGTTACAGGACAATGTGCCTAGCTTTCAAATTTTCATGCAACATTCCCCTGGCAGAATTTCAGATATTAGGTTTTAAGTAAAATTATCCACATCTAAGGATCACCTTTAGAATAATTATGGATCTAGTATTTTGGAGCATTCAGTTGGAAAGGTCACATTAGGAACAGATTTTTTTCAGGGAGAGGCTGAAAAATCTATTGTGCAAGTGGAACTCTGCTTGTGCTTCTTTGTCTGCAGCCAGAAAGGACAAAGGGCTTTGACTCCTGAAAACCTATATCCCAAATACCATGTTGGTCTCAAAGATTCTATTGGACTTGAATATGGCTGTTCTACCACAGACCAAAATGCCTATCATTTGAAATTTAACAGGATGTATAATTCTACTTTTTATTGAGGAACCAGGGGAAGTATTTCGCATGTAGGAACACCTATACTTCAAAAGCAAGACAGTTCCAATGTTTCACATAGGATTTCCCAAACAAGTTCATTTCTTCTAAATTCTCCCCCGGAATCATGTGCAATAGAAACATGTGCAATATTAGCTAAGACTATCCAGAACTTTCTCCTGTACTTCTGTGAAGTTTAAACATAATCTCCCAAGTGGTTGTATGCACTGAGAATGCGTATAGATTTAATATTTTAATTGAAACTTCAAAACCAGTCAGTTGTTGATATTGGCAACACTGCCATTAAGGTCATGGCATAGATGTACAAAGATACAAAATTTCCTTTTCAGAATGAAGTTTTATGTTGTTTATTTACTGTCAGTAATTTATTTTACACAAGGCAAATATTAATAGCTGGAAGGCAACATTTCTGCAAAATATGTACAGAAAAATATACAACTAAAACAGGCTTTCATCATCTTATTAGTAATCGAACCTTCTTAAAATTATGCCTTTAAAACCTTTAGAAATAATTTATTGCCAATGCTGAACTAAGGCAAGGGGGAAATTTACAAAGTTAAGAGATTCTCTTTATCCCTGGAAAGTTACAGAAGTTAACATGTATATAAAAAAGTAAAGCCCCTCATTTATACAAAGCTAATACAAATCTTGATTTCATTAGATAAGGTTTGTGAGGTTGTTAAAAATATATATTTTTTAGATAAGGCTTTATAGAAAACAAGCTTTCACTGCTGTGGACAGACGGGAAAGTTTTCAATAAGCGGCAATAATTTGCTTTCAAGTATAAGGTAAAGAAACTGCAGATGGCACTATTACAATGCTATGTAATCCTTATGACATTGATTGTAGAGATGGCTATGTCATAGTACCTTCATTGAGGCTTGTAGAAAATTAGCAGGAGACTATGACTAGCATACAAGAAAACTAATTAATCTGGATCAGGAAGCACTGTAGTTAGAAAAGGGACCTTCTGCCACCACCTTGCTTCTTGGGTTCTTAAAATTAGTTTCTAAACTAACCTTACAGTTATCACCACAGTTGGGTTATGAGAGACACATCCAGAGAGACCATGCTCACAAATGCCCACCCTGGAAATTCCTGCCCTTGCCCCAAGCTCCCCCCCTTCTCTCTATCTCAAGGGTTCTTTCAAATTATTTTTGTGGGATGAATGTTGCACAGAATCTAACAGTAGGATGACATTAGTTCCCTCTTGCACCAAAATTTATTTCCCAGTGAGAAAATAGGGCTTTGTTTTCGAGAAATCAGTTTAAACTCTGCAAACCCCACCCAAGCCTAAGATTAAGGTGTTGGACTGTAACTGTAATTGGCAGAGTGAAGCTTATGAGTTGGACTCATCTGCACCCTCAACTCGTACTCTAATCTACTTAGCCCCTTGAAGGGTAAAGGGGCCTACAGAAACAGCACAGGAACACAACACAGGACCATACAGTGGGAAGAAGAAATTGCTGCCCCCTCTTCTGCCACCAAAAGCACCAGAAATGCTTAGGATCCAAAAGAATGCTTAGGATTCAATCAACAGACCTACATTTAAAAAAAACAAACAAACCACTTTACTTTTAAATAATTACCTTTGTTGTTTTGTTTCAGATTTAAAATTGCTTCCCATAAAATTCATAGGCACTGTAGTCTGAAAAAACCCTAACAGTAAATTTAAGATTTTTTAAAAAAATCACCCTGAATTTGTGAAAGTTAAAATATTTAACAGAAACTTTTTAAAAAAAAATTACTTTTCTGAGAATTTTTAACATCTGGCAAATTAGCTCTTTATTTGGAAGAGGTATCTGAAAATACACTTTGGTATTTCAAACTCACCAAGAGGCTAAGGCATAACCTAAGAATATCCTATAAATTGATTCAAGTGGTGGAATTTAGAGGACTGAGCAAGCTATTCCTGTTAGCAAGAAATACATTTGGGTAACCTGTGTTTGCTCTGGTAAGAGCATTTCTGGAGTGTGGACACTTGAAGAAGTTCCCAGAATACCAGACACCTTGAGAGTACAGGAAAATCGAATTGTTTCTTCAAGTTCCTCAGTCTAGTGTCTCAAATCCAACACAGTCAAACTTGCTCACTTATCAGGGCAAAAAAAAAAGAAGCAGAAGCAGCTTTCTCTGATTTATGGGACAATCATTCTGTATAGCTAGAATGGCCAAATCTGTCAGCTTCCCAAGTTTAAATTACAATTTTCAGAATTTGTAAAGCCACAAGACATACAAGTGCTTTTCTGGGGCAATACTCTATTGTACAGAAACGTTAAGATCATACTTGATTCATCATGGCTTGTTTGTGGGGAATGGAGCGACGGGTAAGAACTTTTCCAGCTTGGTGCAAAAGCTGGTAAAAAATCCATGTAAATCTAAACGTCTATCAAACATTGACCCTGGTCCTGGCCCTTCGAGTGAGAAAAGCAGCCTGCTTATGCTTGTGCGTGCCCACAGATGTAACACAATTAAGCGAACAGCCTATCTGCTGATTACATCTTCTGGACATCAGCCCCTTCCCCCTTACACTGCTACCTCCTACCATGGAGGCCTCTTATACTCTTGAGGATGCAGTCTCACACTTGAACATGCACCCCAGCATACAGGCCCTTTTGAAATCAATAGGATTTACTGCCAGTAAGCAAACACAGGATTGGGCTGCAACCCAAACAGGCATAGGTTCAAGCCATAAAGACTGAATATTATTCACACCATATGCTGAGTAAGCTCTCCTAAAACCAATGGGACTTACTGCCAAGTAAACAGGCACAGGACCCAACAGTGAGGAAAGTGTTTCTTTCTTGCAGAGCTCTTCTTTCACAGGTAGCAATGGCTGTAGACCTCCCAAGTAAAGAGGAAAAAGGAAAGGTAGGGCAACCCGCCCCCCTCCCAAAGAGGTCAGTTGGACAAGAAAATTAGGAAGGCAAAAGTGCATGGGCAATAACAGGGAACTCTTTTGATCATGCTACTCAAAGTTATAAGGGGCAGCAGTGAAAATGGTGGCTGCTAATGAGCAGCATTAGGCAAGCTAAAGTATATACCACTGCTGAACTGGCTCCTCCATTCACCTCATTCCATTTCCATACACTCATGATAAGGGAAGGGAGAGGGTGTGAGATCTTTCACACACTTACTTCAGCTCCATAGGCCATCAGGGCAGAAGCTAGGATTATAAGGTTATAGCTGATGCATGAAGAGAGGAAAATGACCAAGTATGTGGGAAAAACACAAAAGGCACCTAAGTGCCATGGAAGTTACATAGTGCACTAGTTAGTGAACCATAAAATACCTGTCTAAAAGTTACCTGTAGCTCCTGAGCCACAGACTGACCACTGCTGAATATGGGGTGGTGATTGTCTGACATTTAAAGACATAACATTTCTGCTAAATTTCTGACATAAATACTGATTTCATGTAATAGATACTAGTATTCATATTTTCTCTGGCACAGAGAAACAATGGTGGCATTTTGAATGGGAAAACTACTGGAGAAAAAAAGGTTAAGCAACCCCCCATTCTCTATTTACACTTGCAGCAACCCCAAATTTTTTGTTTGTTTGTTTGTTTAAAAAGGTGCCAGAGACAGATACATTATCATACTGCCATATATGTAAATTACCCCCAAACTTTAATCTCCTTAGTTATAATGCTAAAGCAAAGGTTTGTTCTTCAGAAAACAATCCCTTCACTCTCTGCTTACAACTATCTTTCTAGAGTACAATGGAAAATGTCTTTACTCTACATGATCTCCACCCCACACAATATATAAAACTGAACCAATGAAACAACTGTTGTTCAACTAACACATCAGTCAAGAGTTTTGATGGCTCCAACTGACAATTCTGTTAATGTATCTACTGCTCAGTACACACACACATTTAGTAAAAAGGACTCTGTCTCTTGGCATTTTGATAGAATTCTAAAATGCAGAAGTGACAAAAATGGCACCAGTAGAACAATTAGGATTCTGGTTCAGTTTTGGGTTTTTTTTGTTTTAATTGCATATTGGGTAAAGCTAATGGCAGTCTCTCTGCAGAGCCTGGGGAATGGAGTTGTCTTCGTACTGTATATCTCCCATTCCAAAAGCCACTCACTGGGAAACTGACATTCTCATAAGGACACTGCAAGGAAAACAAATTAAGAGGCACTTTAGGTTAATGAATTTTGAATCACTTTACAATGCTTACTGATGCTGGACTAGGCCCACTGAAGAAAGTCAAGCCTATTACATTAATGCACAACTGGCATAAGATCTTAAAACTACCTTCATCTAACATATGGCAAAAGTAAAATGTTTTGCAAAAATATTGAGATTTTTACTGACTTCCATCCATTCTAAAAATTCCATAATAGTAGCCCTTAATGCATTTCTATCACTCTCAAATGCAAACTTTGGCCTATGCAACAGAAAACAGAAACTGCCCTGCTAATCTCTGGTCATGTTAACAGTTAGATATTTATGGCATTCAAGCATTGGATCAGAAAAAAGTGTCAATCCCTTTTACAGATGTCTTTAAAGCATAGTATAATACCTGTGAAAATTTACCATTAATTAAACTACAGTCCAAAGAGTGACTGGTAATAAATGGACTTCTAACCAATACCTGAGAAATCATAAGTCACCTCTGGTACCACCAGCTTCCTCAAAAATGAGATGAAAACAGTTATTAGTTCAACAACTCTGTTCTATTTTCAGTAAGTATTTGTTTGCAAGCCTGAGTCATAGGTCTGTCATAGCTGATGGGAGTACTTTTATAAAAATCATACTTCGGCAATACATTATATCTGGGATGTAACTCAGTTGCTTTAAGCTTCTTTTCTTTCTGCAAAGATGTGTAGCCTTTTTTGGCTACCAATACAATGGCCAACACAATACAGCTGTGTCTACTCTCAACACTGTTATGCTACTTCGACATGTATCTGATATCCATAAACACAAGTACTCTTTAGCAGGAAAAAAACCTTTTTGTTAGCTTCTTCCATGTATCACCCAAGACACAGAGTCTAGACTTACTGAAGGAAAAAGGGTACAACTGATAATTCATAACTCATGGATATTTCCAAAGCTGTAGGCAACTACGTGGTTTAGGTTAGCTTAGTTCCAAACTGTAAAGCATAAAGCATTTTGTTAAACCGTTATGATTTTACAATGACCAATCAAGATCAGAGCATCCCTTTGCATGACTGATTCCATCTGACATATTCAGTGGTAGTAAACGGCAGCTGATTTCCTTTCTGGTACCATTTGAGAGCATCTCCTATTGGCATGGAAGCAAAAATGCATTTGTAAACTTAAAATACAGACTGGTTATTTTAAAAAGCATAGCTGTTCACCATGCAGAACAATCTCTGGAGGAAAAAAGGCCATACTTGGAAAGTTGCCTGCAAGTACAAATGTATCACATTTTTCCTACAGCCCTTTCACATATCACCAGACCTCTTTACTTATCAAGTTTTCAAAGTGGGTTCTGTAGATATTGTGTCTGTAGATATTTTAACCACATGTCTGTAGATATTACAGGATATTTCAAGAATACACATTTTATCAGTTTGGGAAGATGGAAGAGGTTAAAATTTCTGAGTTAGCTTTAAAAACTTGAGGTCTGTTAAGAAATTAAAAATGATTCAAAATGAAACTACAGTGGAAGAGATTAAAGCCCAAATTTCAAGAGAAATTGGCAATAACTTGAACAGCAGCAGCTTTTATCCACACACTGAGGTCTGACAAGACCAGGGGTTTTTTCCTCCAACTCCTGCTGTAAACGACTAACACAAAGTCTTTTTGCACATCACTGTAGCATGAGCTGCTTAAGGTTGTCATGAAGGATGGTATCCTTGACGTCACGGAATACCAGGCGGATGTTTTCTGTATTTATAGCAGTGGTGAAATGATGATATAAGGGCTTCTGCTGCTGATCCCTGCGCTTGGTACGGAAACAATCCACCAGGAATTTTTGGACATCTATTAAGCAGTGGGGATCCCCTTCAAATTCTGGGAAATAGTCTTTGATGCTAACTTTTTGCACTTTTTCCTCAAGCAAGTCTGTCTTGTTTAGGAAGAGAATGATGGAGACGTTGCTGAAAACTCGGTTGTTGACTATAGTTTCAAAAATGTTCAGAGACTCTGTAAGGCGGTTTGTCAGCCGATCCTCCATAAGTACCTGGTCGAATTCACTTGATGAAACCAGGAACAGTATTGAAGTGACACTGTCAAAGCATTCAAACCAACGTCTTCGCTCTGACCTTTGGCCACCTACATCAACCATCTTGAAAGGGACGTTTTTAATCTCAAAATCATACTCATGGATCCCTTTTGTTGGTCTTCGTGCCAGCAAAATATCTTGTTGGGTAGGAAGATAATCCTAATAAAAGGGGAAAAAGTGTGTCATTGATATGCTCTACTAAATGTTACAAAAGTAGCTTGTCATTTCAATTTACAAAATATACAACTTTTCAACTGTTAGAAGTTGCAAATTCAAACTAAAAGACTCTTCAGCATATAATATTACTTTTAAAAACCCAAATAAGAGATTAAACTTACTGGTTCTCCCAATTTATCCAAGTTGTCCAGAAAATACTTTACAGATTCTCCCTAAAAAGAAAAATAAACGCAACTATTAATTTAAATAGACAGTATACTTATTTAAAATTAAGAGAACTACTTTTATAAAACATGGCCAGTGTAGGAGCACTGCACTCCATCACTAACTGCACTCACTTTAAGGTAAACACTATGGAATCCAGTGACATTCTCAAGTTAAAGGTCCCAATTCAACAGAGGGAGGTAAACTTATATTCAAAGATTTCAAGGGACCTTAACACCAGGCCTCATTTTGGGCAGGAGAACACAGGAGCAGAGCTCCGGAGCCTCTACATTTTATTGTGCTTTCTTTCTTTCTTTCCCCCACCGCCCCCCCCCCCAAAAAAAATACTTGCTCCTGGGCTCCATTGTTCAAACCCTTTGTGATAATTTTGCTGAACTAATATTTGACAAACTTTGTAATATTTTCCCCACAAAAATGGAAAAACAACCAAAACATATAAAGCAGACAGATGAAAATCTTCACCATGCCACTGTGGTCAATAGAAGAAAATAATTTAAAAAGTATGATGGGAATAAGGTTTTATTATGACAATTATAATTCAAGAAGCATTTTAAGGCAGTTGCTAAGCTGATATAATTTAGTACACCTTCCAGTGATGTCAGCGGTATGCGACATATGCAAATGAGTTGTGCTAATGAGCTCTGGCACCTCTTTTTCTATGAAATGACCCTGCTTAGCACCTTTGTTCAGTTCAGTTTTCTGATATAGTCAAGGACCAGCACAAGTCACATAAAAGCAGTACCACTGAATTACAGATAAATTACAGGAAGTTAGTCTGATATTAAATATATATATAAGATATTCAAATTATATGTATACAATATTTACAAGTTAAAAATAATTATTATTGTTAGAATTCTATTGTGCTACATAAAATTTCCTGGTGGATTTTGCAGGCAGCTGTGAAAAACCTCACACCGAGAGCTGTAATCTGTGGATTGGCCCCTATAAGAAGCATCCTAGTAAACTCAGGGTCAGAGCAGGTGTTATTGCTGTGCAAATTTCCTGATAGAACCAGCAGTGAAGCAAACCACACTAGTGCCACAAGGGCAAATCCTCACTGACTTAGGAGCCTTTCTACATTGCCCCTCTACCACCATGGAGGGAAGTATTTCACCATCTGGCTAGAGAAAATGCCCTTCGATGAGTCAGAATCTCCAGTAACAAAAGATAAACTACTGGGGCTACAACGTATCTGGAGTTCTCTGAGGTAAAAAAAATTGGTGCTTTATTGATATCAGCCTGCCGTTTAATATTTAATAACCTTTCATCATCTGGTGGTGCACTGCCCGTAGCCGAGAAGATAGAAAGCAATCCCGAAGAATTAAAAGTGTTAAACCTTGAGAGATATAATTTGAGTCAGAGATTAATAGAGGCAAGGCATACTCTAGCCTCTACTGTGATCAGGCCAGATTCTAAATGCAAATTTGTGTTAAAGACACAGTTGGGCAACTGAAACGCTGCTCTTAAAAATTTTGATTAAACTATCTCTAATGGAGCAAAACAGGAAGATTGTGGGACTAGTACTGTCCCATACAAACGCTGCGATAAAGATTTGGCCTGAAATAATCTGAGGGCAGCCGGGAAGTACTGCCCTCCCTTAAGAGTGAAAGAATTTAAGTATAGCCTGGGTGGATTTTTGACCAACATCAACCACATGTAGCATCTTTGTAAAAGCTCTAATGGATTTGCACCCATAAGTGCAAGCCAGAAGTTTACAACCTCTGCTTCCAAGTACCATAAACCAAAGTTAGTCCAAGTTTTGTAATGCTCTTCTGACAATGTTATTTAAAAACTCAAGTTTTAGTTTACCTCATAGTGGGACAATGTGATGTCCATTAATAACTGGAAATTCATATGAAACACAGACATAGAAACTTCCATTTCTATAATGTAAGCAGCTCTAGGCTGTAAGGAAACGGCAATTCAATTTCAAGGAAAAGTCCTCTCAAGTTTCACAGAGAAGAGTGAAATGACACTCTGATCAAATCAATCTTGTAATAGTGCATCTTTATTGGAATTCATGAATTATGCTCCAAGATACACTTCTGGATAAACTGTTCTGTGTCTTCTACTACTTTTCAAATTGCCTTTCCATGCATGCATATAGTACACTACTGCAACTGGACTGATGCCAAGATGTTTCCATGCCAAAAGCTCACAATCTCCTTAACAATGATTATTTTGTTCAAAGAACACTGTGCCTAGAAAAAGTAATCTGGACAACCTAATCAAAAAGACTCAACTTTCACCAGAAATTGACTAGGAATCTTGATAAGCCAAATACTTCACAAGCAAAATGTTATTCATTCACAGTGTATGTTTACAAAAACTCTGCACCTCACAGCTTGTCTTTTTGGATAGACTTGGTTGCTATAAAAATGAATAGCTTGAAATCATCTTTTGTGCAAATGAAATGAGCAGCCCTAGTAGTAGTACTAGCACTAGGTTGATAGAAATTTGTAATCCATGGCTTGGACACTTTAATCTCTGTATGTCCTCCTTCCCCTTCCATACAATAATTTGCTATTACAACTGAAACCCAACAAACTAGAAGCAGAAAGCATTGTTCAACTGATTTCCAGAAACTATGGTTTGCCTGGTTCTGCTGACAAACCATGCACTGCTGAGACAAGTCTGGGAGGGTGTGAGGAATGACACTACAAACCTGTCTACAAGGTTTCCCTTACCAAATCATGGTTGAAGGACTGGTAAACAATATATCTAAATTGGTTCAGTACCATTTTTCATTGTTCTCTTCAATGACTGTTTTCCACTTTCAAATTTGTTTTGTCTTATTAAGAAAAATGGCAATGATAGATACGGGGGTGAGGTATTATATGTGGTGTAGACTAGTATTATATACAGGTATGGTACGTATTATATACAATATATAGAGCCATGATTAGAGAATCTATTAAAACTATGAAAATTAAAAGCATCAGGATTTACCAAAAAACCTACCTAGCTTTTGAAGAGCCTTATCTCTATCAAGATGAATTCCAATAATGACTGAATACAAATATCTAATACTTAATACAAATATGGCAGTCTACTACTTACTCAACTGTTGAAGAAAAACAGGGTTGCATTTACCTGTAACTGTTGTTTGTCAAAATTTTCTGTGTAGATTCTGTGCACAATGAAAATACATATGTGCAGGCTGGCTGCAGAGAAAAAAATTTCTAGTTTTAAAAGACTGAGAAGGGTGACCTTGCCCATTGGTGTGTGACACAGTGTCTTCCCACCAAATTCAGCACACCAAGGGGAGAGGCACCATTTCCCCTCAGTTTCTCCTGTTAGAGCTGACATGGAACACAGAAAAAAAGAAGTATAGGGCTCACAGCAGGGCGGGAGAGAAGAAATGTGCGCCTGCATGGAAGTTTTTGACAAACAACAGTTTCAGGTAAGTGTAACCCTGTTTTCATTGTCCTTCTTCCAGGCAGTACCACATTGGGAGTAGGCAAGCAGGCGTTATCTGGAGAAGAGTGTGAGCCAGTCAGTCAAAAAGAGAATGCGTGACTCACTGCTGACTCTCTTTGTTCATTCACATCCACAGCATAGTGCTGGATGAAAGTCTCTGATGAAGACCACGTAGCTGCCTTGGAGATATCGTCAAGGGACATCGCACATCTGCTTGTTTGAAACAGTTTAATTGTATTCATGCAGCAGGACAGAGTATGAGAGGAGGCCCCTTTGTCCTTATGAGGGCCAGCACAGCAAATGAATAGGTCTGAACCTTTATGAAGGAACGTTAGTGTTTATGATAGGTGGAAACTGAAAAAAAACCTTCTGCAAAAACCCAATACTGGCCCAGTATTACTGGGCACAAAACTATTCTATTGCTAAAAATAACTGGATAAAAGTTTGTCAGCACAAAGAGCTTCTAGCTCACTTACTCTTACTCCTCTTGGCTACCAAGAGGCACATCTTCATAGACAGCAAGGGAAAAGGGCAGGTGAGTAGTGGTTAAAAGGGTTGCAGCATAAACTGGGCCAGAACAAGGGATAAACTCCACTGTGGAACAATAGTAGGATGTTTGAAAAACAGACTCTTCGGGCCCTTGAGGAACATTTTTGACAGGTCATGGGGAAAAACTGAGTGACACTAAACATGGTCATGAAAGGCAGAGATGGCTGTGATCTGAACTTTTATAGAAGTCAATGCTAACTTAGACTTTGCTAGAAAATGTAGATAATCTAGGATATTAGGAAGGTAACTGAGAATGAGAAGGCTCTCCACTTATGGTATTAGAACATCCTGGTGGATAGTTTCTGGACATTCAATAACACAGTGTGAGTCTTCACAGAAAGGCCTAAGGAGAGTTCATGAGCCAAGCAATGAGGCACACCCTGGGAATGTCATGGCAAAAAGTTGACCCCCATGTAGACGGTCATGAGTGGCTCAAAATGGGATGTTCATCTCTTGCGACAGAAGTGTAAAGCCAACAAAGGGGGATGAAAATAACTGGGTGTTGTGTGCCCAGATTTCGAGGAGGAATTTGTGTTTTAGTGGAATGGGGTGGGGTGGGGGGCATAAAAGCATTTGTGGTGACAGTGATGGATGGTAAATACAACCCGTAAACAAACTGTTATCTAAGGTCCACCTTCTAAGGGAGAAGACTACTGATCTTGGAACTGTGAAGTGCATGTTTTGAGTGCATGTTGTGATGGTATCATGTGTATTCTAGCGAATGTCACTACAGCAGTGGTGGCTGCCATGAGACTCATGAGGTTTTGAATCTCCCACAGGGAGATTCTAGTGTTAAAACCAAGTTATCAAAGCCCTTAGGGCACAGACCCTCTGGCATGGTGGAAAAGCCCTACCAGCCACAGAATCTAGTATGGGAGGGAGCAAGGCAAGATTCATCAAAATTGCTGGCCAGTGTCAACTGAGTATGTGGAGTGGAGGTTACTATCAGATGTGCCAACTAAGACCCAGTCGTCTAGATAGGGTAATACACGCAACTTGTTGACTTAAGATGCGTGATGGACCACCACCACCATACACTTCATGAACACCTGGGGAGCAATGGCAAGGCCAAAAGGTAAGACTGTATACTCAAAGAAGGCTCCAGCACATTGGAAATGCAAATATTTTCTGTGGTCAGGGTGGAAGTAATAGGGCTTTTTTTTCTGGAAAAAGACGTGTCGGAACTCTCAAAAGGGAAATGAAGGAGAAACACATGGGTTCCCCTCATGAGCTTCTAAACTTTTTTCGAGAATTTTGTTTCCATGAAGAAGTTCCAGAACTCCATTCTGCTGTGCTCCCCCAGAAAAAAAGCCCTGGGAATTAAGCATCTTTTAAGTCCAGAACAGAGAATGAGAGATTAAATTGGAAGGACTGAACAACAACAGGGAGGAAAACTAATTTTTTTTTCTGCCTCTGAGCACATCTGCTGCCGCACTGCCAACCCTGGTGCCCTTTCCAAGCCACCGCTGCCCACAGGTAGGCAAAGAGGGAGCAGGGAAGGGGCACCAGGAGTGGGGGTGCCCCGCTGCCCCTGAGGCCAGGAAGTGCCCTAGGTGGCTGCCTACCTGGCCACTTCAGTCCTGACGGTTCTTTATTCCATATTCCGTAAATTAAAGCATATACCATGGATATGTTGTATGTAGCCTCTAACAGATACATCAACATGTATAACTGTTTCCCATTCCTGCTTTCTCAAAGAATCAGACTATGATCCAGCCCATCCTGGAGAAAACTGTGCTCTGAAAATTGTGCTGTTAAATGCTGTCCATGTTGAGGGCTTGTAGGAAAGGAAAAGAGGACATGGGGGAGGGCAAAATGAAATGCTCCCCGCAAGGCTGTGTGGGTTTCCATTTGTATATTCCAATTCTCAAATCTGGCCAAATCTGAGGATACCTTAATCCAGATACTGGAACTGTGAACAGGTAAGACATACCTTTCTATACACTTGAGAAATGCCCCAGGTTTGCAGAAAAAAATTAACTCTAAAAACAAACAACAAAAATGTTTTTTAGAGAACCCAAAATGATAAAAGGAATACCTGTGACTTTAAGAAGCAGGCACCTTTAGTGGCCATTGGTTAGCGACCACAAGCATTTTGCCAGTGTTCCAGAATTGGATTTCTGTCGGAAGAAGGCAGGGGGAGAGGCAGGGCCCTTTCCATGCTGTTTTGGACTTTGAAGAAGGACCACTGGCTCCATGAGTCACTGAGGCCCAGCTTCTCACTAATGTTCAACAGCAGCCATCTCTCAAAAGTCAGTGGTTGTATAGTAGTTATTTTCAGACTAGGATCTGGAAGACCCAGGTTGAATCCCCACTCTGTTGTGGATGTTCACTAGATGACTGTGAGCCAGTCACACACACACACAGAGTTTAACCTACCATACAGGGTTGTTGTGAAGATAAAACAGAGGAGAGGAGAATGATGGAAACTGCTTTGGGTCCCCATTGTGGACAAAGGTGGAATGTAAAGGAAGTAAATAAAAAATACATGTAGCTAAAGAAGGGGGCAGATAAAATGTAGGTCAGTGGGTGAGAAGGAGAGAAGGAAGTAGAGAAGGATGAGAAGGGGGGGGGGGTTGCCAAGAGGAGGGAAAGAGGACATAGTGTGCAGAAGGTGAGATGGGAAAATGTGCCCCTCCACAAGGCCTTGCAAGTTGCTCACTGTGTAACAGGGCTCAGATCAGTGACTGGCACCATGCAACTGGGCCACATTTTTCCTAGGTAGAGGCTTCCAGGTTAGGGAGGGAAAGAAAACTGGAGAGGGACAGTTAAAGATAAGTTGGCAGGTGGATGGAAAGGAGAGAAGAAAGCAGAAAAATGGGAAAGGCTACGGAAGAGGAGGAGGAAATGGGGAAAGAAATGCCCCCTGCAAGTGTTTGGGGGTTCCCCCTTGTGCTAGTTAACACAGGAGTGTTGAACTAATTTGTTATGAGGACCAGATCTGACATAAATGAGATCTTGTTAGGACGGGCCACTTGTGTCATATAATGTAATGCCAGGTAGCAGAGATATAAACCTTATAAAGGACAAAGACAAACTCAATTTTTAAAACTTAAAACATGCTTACAATATTAGCACTCATTGGTCTTATAGGTGCTTATAGGGAACTGGGCAAAGGAAGCTCCGGCTCTTTCCTTCCTTCCCCAGGGAACCAGGAGGGGGAGAAGTCTCAGCCAATAGAAGAGAGGCTTGGCTCAGTACTTCTGCTGTGTGACTGAGAGTCTGGCAAAGCAAACTCTCCCTACCCCCTTTCCTCCCCAAGGGAGGAACCTCAGCCAATAGAGAAAACAGAAGTTTTGCTCTGTAGCTTCTGTGTGATTGAGCAAGCCTGGCAAAGCAAGCTGTGATGAGGAAGGAAGCAAGAGAGAGGGAGAAGGAAGCAGATAACAGCCAGTTGCTTGGGGGTCTAATAGGAGCCTCTGGGGGCCTGATTTGGTCCTCAGACCGCATGTTTGACACCTCAGAGTTAACAGGAATGTAATAAAGCATCATAAGTTTCAAGTTTCAGCGATAAAATGATAGGATCTATTAATGTGTATGTTCTGTCAACATTTAAACACTTTCCACAGGTTGGAAAACTGGCAAAGAATTGTCTGGGCATTATGGGATCGTCTATGCTTGCAGAACAAAGTGTTTTCAATTGCAGGCCTTACTTTTAAATTGCCTGTATAGAAGATGGACACTGAAGCATGTTAACTTGTTTTCTTAACATCAGCTGCAGAGTTGATAATACGTAAAAATATGTAAGCTGGCTACATAGCTTGCTAATGTTTAAGTGCTTAAATGATAAACTGATAGCTAAGTTACAATATTAAGTGAAACTCATATCCTTGATAGCTAAACCCAAGTCTAGTGTGCTTCCAATAAGGAAGTGTACGGGATGCCTTCAGAACAGCCCATTTCCATTTTAAATGATGGCAGCATAATCTTTAGTCCACCTTCTATGTCTGGGTCTAGCTACAGCCCCCCCTGCCCCAAAATGTATAGATGTTAGACCAGTGATTCCAAACATAAGGTCCAGGGACAGCCTCAGGGTCTCTAAGGGCACTTAGGTGGCCTGCAAAACAACACACATCCAGCTGTTAAGACTACTTCACCTTATCCCCAGTCAACCTGGCTGCCACCACAGTACCATTAGCTCGCTCAGGAGGCACAAGCATGCTTTGCCTCCTTCCCTATTGTGCGGACAGGATTGATCAGGATGAGAAAGCAGCATGCTGCTGTATTCTCGTGCTGAGGAAGCAATCAGTATGGTGGGGGCAGCCAGCTGGCCAGGGATGGGCAAGGTGCCTGCTGCTTCCACCAGCAGAGCCATGGAAGCTGGGAATGTGATCTGCACCATAGGGAAGAAACTCCAACGCAACCCCATGTGCTTTCACATGAATATAGGCCTCACTTCCGTATGCTTCCTCCTGGCTGGACTCTCAATTAACGCACCTGATGCCTGAGCCTATCCATTTTTGCAGGGTCAGCTCTGATGAGAGAAGAGTCAGCACTTGTGATTACGGAAATGGCCGAAGAACTCAAAAGTAGCAAGTTGTGAAGCTGGCTGCTTTTCAAGTGCAAGTTTGCGAAGGAAAAAATCAATCTCTCCCTTCCCCGTGCATAATTAAAAATTGGCTATGTGGTCCTAGACAGAAAAAATATGCAAAGCCGCACACATCTGAATTATAGCAGACTGGGCAGGTATTTCAGTTAATAAAAATGCTGCTTTAAATATTAGCTAAAACACAATTAATGAATGTTAATATCTTCATTAAATGTTAACTTAATTAGTATTTAATTAGTACTTTTCTGCATTTCAATAATTTATGTGGTTCAGATCTGGTCCTCATAAGTTCAGCACTCCTATGTAAGCTGGAAAACATTAGAAATTGTACTAAACTTCACACAAATATTTGAAAAGGAAGAAATAAGCACTGTAATTTGCTTGAGGTCATAAAGAAATCTGTAGTGACAGACGGTGCTGAGCTGAGGTTTCTCATGACCAAGGATGGCATTAAATGATGGATTTATTGGCCACACAGCAAACCATGTTTTTACAACATCAATGACAAAAAACAAAATCTGGATAAGCTATATAGCAGCATGCCACAAACTTTCATAACTTGCCATTGTAGTACAAAAACTAATTAAAAGATAATACCTACTTTCTACATATTTATCTTAGACTGCCTTGCAACTTCAGGTCAAACAGGATAGCAGTGATTAGTACACCAAATGCAAGCAACTGACCACTGTGGAGTGGTTAAAGAACCAACAAAACTCCTCTTACTGAATGGATCCTTTTGTGTTTCCCCCTTCCTGCTGCAGCTCAATACATCTCCTGAAAAGCCATTCCAAAGGATCAGGAGAACCTCAAAGGGCTGAGAGCTGAAAGGAGCTGCAGCAAGAAGGGGGAAATGATTGAAGTTTCCCCCACAGCATGGTCACCCTCCCAGTTGCAGTGGGAGAATTACAGGATATAATTCTACAAATAATTGTGAGGGGTATAGTGTTCTAGCTGGAAAAAAATAATTAAAGATACCCAGACAATAAAATGTGGTGTACAGAAGAAACAAATTATCCTTATTGCTAAATAAGGAGCTGAGATGGTTAGAGCAAGTGTAGCTGCGGATTTGTGACAAAGCTGCCAAGGACTTCTTAGACATTTATGAAATCCCGTGAGATGAGATGGCAATGAAAACCACAAAGAAGGAATTCTATGAAGCTTTCATTGCATCCACTAGCTCTTGCCCAGCTCAATTATTTAAAATAACCCACAGGGAACCCCAAAAGATAACAATTTGGCAATTAGCTTTAAGGGCTTTGAGAGCTATTTTGTGAATAAAATCTTCTTGTTCCACCAGAACCTGCTGGCCACCATTGATACAGTACATGAACTGGAGGTCTCTTAGCCATCTTCAGGTCCAGTAATGGACCATCCCCCAGGAGAGGTTGACAGGATCCTGGGTGCTATGAAGCCCACCACTTGCCTCCTGGACCCATGCCCATCATGGCTAATGAAAGCCAGTGGTGATGGAATTAAGGTCCCCCTGGCAGATATTATCAACATGTCCCTGAATTCAGGGAGTTTAAAGGTGAGGCCGCTCTTAAAAAACCAAACCTGGATCTGATTGATCCAACCAGCTACCACCCAGTCTTGAATCTATCATTTCTGGGTAAGGAAGCTGAGAGAGCAGCAGCAGAACAGCTCCAGGCTTTTCTGGAAGACTTCTCTATCCTTGATCCCTTCCAGTCCAGCTTCTGCCCTGGTTTATGGGATGGAGACAGCTCCTTCACCTTCATGGATGATCTCCACAGACACCTGGATAGAGGTGGGTCAGCATTGCTGTTATTGCTTGACTTGACAGCAACATTTTACATGGTCAGTTACAATCTCTTGACCCACGACCTTACCAATATGGGAATACATGGGACAGCCTTGCAGTGGCTTGTTTCATTTCTCCACAGTCAAGGACAGAGGATGGCACTTGGGAAGAGTTTCACTGTATCACCCTTTGGTATGCACCACCCCATAAAGTGTGATTCTCTCTCCCATGTTATTTAATATCTATATGCACTCCCTTGCTCACTTGGTCCGGAGCTTCAGGCTGGGCTGTCACCAATATGCTGATGACACTAAGCTGTATCTGTTGATAGGACAGACAGACAGCTGATTACTGCTGCAGATATTTTAGCCAAGAGTTTGGAGGCTGTGGCTGGTTGGTTAAAACAGAGCCAACTGACACTAAATCTCTCGAAGACAGAGGTCCTCTGCTTGAGCCAAGGGGGATGGCATTAGGGATCCAACTCCCAACTCCTGACAAAGCGTTATTGACACCAATGCCAACAGTGAAGGACTTGGGCATGATTCTGGATGCCTTGCTTTCAATGTAGGCCCAAAAAAGGAATGTTGCCAGATCAACATTCTACCATATTCATCAGGTCAGGCAACTGGTTCCCCACCTCTCTCCCCATGACTTAAGCCACAGTGATCTATGGCGGCCGCCTCCAGGCTGGACTACCATAATTCATTCTATGCAGGGCTACCCTTGAGATGGATCTGGAAACTCCAGCTGGTCCAGAATGCAACAGTGTGTGTCCTCACAGGCACACCATTAAGAGCCCACATACAACCTGTGCTCTGCCAGCTGCATTGGCTTCCATAGAATACAGGATCAAGTTCAAGGTTTTAGTGTAAACTTCCAAAGCCCTATGGGGTCTGGTGCCAACATATCTTCAGGACTGTTCAAGAGCCAGTTTGGTGCAGTGGTTAAGAGCTTGAACTCTAATCTGGGAGAAGCGGGTTTGATTCCCCACTTCTCCAACATGCAGCTGGCTGGTGTGACCTTGGGTAAGTCACAAGTTCTCTCACAGCTGTCCCCGGAAGAGCTCTCACAGACCCACCTATCACAGGGTCTGTTGTGGGAAGCAAAAAGAGATTGTAAGCAGCTCTGACTCTGAGTGAAGGGCAGGGTATAAATCCAATCTCTTCCTCCTCCTTTTCTCCTCCCCTGGTATGTGCCTCAGAGAGCTCTTCACTCCATAGATCACCATCTCCCAGCACTTCCCGACTCGAAGGACATCGCTTAGCCTCAACCAGGGCCAAAGTTTTTTCAGGTCTGGTGCTGGCCTGATGGCACGCTCTCCCAAGTGGTATATGGGCCATGAGAGATTTAATGCAGTTTCACCAAACCTGAAAAATGGAGATGTTCCACCAGGCCTATGGCTGAGTAGTTCATTAATATTGGCCCCCACCTGCTCTGTTGTTTTTGCTTTGCGCTGCTCTGCTTGTGCCCTTGTTCGTCCACTTTCAGTATTTAAATCAACATCTACTGGCACAAATATGTAGAGTTTTCTATTGGGAGCAGAAGTGTTAATTGTTAACGTTTGTAATTGATTGAAATCTTGACTGTTAGTGTTGTTATAGGTTTTAACGATTGTATAGTTACACTTAATTATTATTTGTTGTTTTATCTGTATTGTTCTAACCCACCCTGAGCCTTGCTGTGCAGTGGAGGGAGGGCTAGAAATGGAGTTGTTCATTAGACCTCCTGAAGTACAAAAATCCATGAAATCTAGTGAGAAACAAGTACATGAAACACAAGTAGTCCACTGGAGAACTAATTCCGCACCCCACCCCCGTGTTGTGGCAATTACTGTGTCAAAAGTGTTTAACAAAGATTAACAATGGTTGCCTCAATCCAGAAAACAGACGTCTATCTACATAAGTACCTATGTTGCACTCTACTTCCAAAATGCCTCATCACAAGTTACTTTTGAAACTCCCTTGGGGAAAAGAAACCTACACACTGACTATTGTAACACACCCTAAGTAAGTCAGACCTTGGGGTAACCTGGAATCTTCAGCCTGTGAAAAATGCAACAGTGCGGCTTATGGAAATGGGAGATGTGCCCATATAACACAACAGTGGTACCGGCTCCAGTCTGTTTCCAGGCTCAATTCAATGGACTGGTTTTGATCTCGAAAGTCCTTCAAAACCTGGAATCTCATACTTGAATAAGAGAAAAAAGAAAAACCACAAGCAATTTAAGAGTGAAATATGCACATGAAAAAATTGACAGCTTACTTTCACTGTAGGACTGCTTTTAGTGAAATGTCAACACGTGGAACCATGCAATAGATTTTTTAACTCAGCAGTTTCCATTATAAGATTTCCCCAAATGATACTGAATACATGTTTTTGTGTACACAGACTGTACCCTAGCCTTACATCTTGGCACCTCTGGTACAAGGCTGTAATAGGCCTTCTGTCATTTTGCTGGCCTTCAGCCAGTACATCTGAATGGTCATGGAACATCTGCTCGCTTGGTGAATTCAAGTCACAGTTATCCAGGGCCAAGCTCAGCTACAGGGCTCAGACTGCCTTCAGATATCTAAGTAAATCACAAATGTTGATTAAGAGGATGTATGTAACAGAGAGCAAGTATTCTATTTTCAGAAAGGTTACATGTAGATAGCATGTGTTTCTCTGCAGTCTTGTGATCTAATGAAAGAAGTTAAAGCAAGGATGTTAGCACTGCTAGACAAGTGCTAGTTTATGATTCATTATGTGAAAGGAAACACTGAGTTTAAATCTTTGATGACACATCCAAAGAAAGATCAGTATTTTCTCCTTCAGTGTTGGATTTATACAAAGCTAGCTTCTTTCCATTAGTCAGACATCTGTCAAATTAATCACAGAAACCAGTTTCAGTTTGCTAAAAGGCAACAACAGCAACTATTTGTGTAGTATAAACTGGCATACTTTTCCTGCAGGAAAAACCAGTGTGTTATGAAAATTACTCAAAAATGTGAAAGATTCCAATGTTCAGCAGGATCCTAATTTTCCACTTCTAAGGAAGAGATTCCTTTCAAATGAACAGCAAAATTAAGTTATCCAACACAACACAACACACACTATTCCCATTTTTGGAAAAACTAATTCTGCAGACCATCTGGCAAGACAAATACTTATCTGAAAGAGGCTTGCTATTAAATGTGAACATTAAACTAGAGGGATCAAGTATTCCAAAGCCAGGAAATGTAAAACATGCAGCATGTATGTTTTGATATACAACATTAGTGGTAGCATCCAATCAGCCAATGAATTTCACAGCTTCTCACCCTATACCAAATCTCATCTCAATTTAACAGCAGATCCAGCAGGGCACCCAAAATACAAATATCAGAAGAAAGGGGAAGTTTACGCCCCTTTCAATGATTTGGGTCATTATCCAGAGCTGTTTAAGCATTCTCCAAACAAGTCTACTAAAGTTACAAACTCACAAAAACTTGATATTTGCCTTCAAATACTTAAAGTTAGTCTTTTGGGTCAGAACTGAGAATCGATTTACAAAAGCTGCTTTACCTGGACACCCAGAACAGCGTTCCCCCCTAAGTGATGGCGTATATGTTGCTTTTATAATACATGTTGTACATCACCCAGAACCTGGTGAAACCTGGGAATAGAGCGATTAATCAAGGATGATGATGGTGGTGGTGGTGCTCAGCACAGGGCAACAGTCCAAGGCCAGGTCTACCAAAATAGTGCAAAGGAAGGGTAGACCTGTTCTCCAAAGGCCTGGTCTACTACCATAGAGGACATTTTCTGTAATGAAATTTGACTAGTGTTTTCTCTTATAATTTTTATATTATCCTTAAAAATATAGTTTAAAATAACACAGCGCTGTGGAACACTCACCCAGAGTTCATATTTTCTGGCCACAGACGGTAGAGAAGTTAACTATTTACAAACATAGCATAAATACCCATTACATGAGCTAGTTTAGTTTTTAACTCAAATTCAGAAATTCAGATATTACTTTTCCACTGCTTTGCATTTGAACAAAAGGAAAATTTGAATTTCCAATATTGTTGAACACTTCAGAATAGGACCAAAATGGAAGGCCAGAAGCTGATGCTACAGGGGAATTGGCTAGGCATGGTAGAAGAAAGGGGAGAGAGAACAGAAAGTCACAACTGAGAAATTCTATCTTCATCTCTACAATCTCTGCCTTCAGGATTCTTGACACTCTCAAGGCTTTTACCACTCAGTATCTTCTAGAGCAGGGATGTCGAACTCATTTGTTATGAGGGCTGGATCTGACATAAATGAGACCTTGTTGGGCCAGGTCATATGTGTGTGTGTCATAAAATATAATCCCAAGTATCAGAGATATAAACTTTATAAAGGACACAGACAAACACAAAGGGTTTTTTTTAAAAAAAACTTAAAATGAAACATGCTTAAAATATTAGTGCTCTTGCAATATTTTATTTAACAGTCTCTGATAACTGACACCTCTTGCTCTGAAATATTGCATCAAAATCTGGAGACAATGTCTGTGATGTAACAACCTTGAGTATGCTGTTCAGGTGTGTCTGTGATTTATTGTTATTCATTACAGAAATGTCATGGTCAATGCTTTGAGCCTAAGACCTAGAGGAAAGCATGGAATGGCTGGGCATTGTGAGCTTTTGTCAAGAACATGTAAAGGCACCATGACAAAGAGTGAGGGCTATGTGTCTGCCTACAAAATTATAGTCTTCCCCATAACTTCAACTCCTATGAAGAAGAAAGAGACAGCAAGAAGAGAGAAACAGCAATATATAGTGGTCAGTATCAGCAAACTTATCTGGGAAGCTTAGGTTAAAAATCCCCGCTACACAAAGGAAATGTGCTGGGTGAACTTGCTCTGGACACACTCTCAACCTAATCCACCTCATGGGTTTGTTGTTACTCCTCATCTAAATAGTTCACATTGCTTTCCTACTGAGAAAGACTGAATCATGAAGGCATGATACAGTTAAAAAGGAGAGGCAAACCCAGCTGTATCTCAGAAAGTCCTGGCATAATAAGCCAACAAACCCACCCCCCCTCTATAGCAAGGCATAAAGTTCATACCATGAATAAAACTTTGTTGGCCTTAAAGGTGCTTTGTTTCTCTCCTATGGGGTCAAGGGAACTGGGCAAATGAAGCTCTGGTTCCTTTCTGCCCTCCCCTGGGGATGAGAAGGAACCTCAGCCAATAGAAGGAAGAGAGGCTTGACTCAGCAGCTCTGCTGTGCAACTGAGAGAGCCTGGCAAAGCAAGCTCTCCCTCCCCCCTAAGGGAGGAGCCTAAGCCAATGGAGAAAACAGACTTTGCTCCTTAGCTCCTGTCCAAATGAGCAAGCCTGGCAAAGCAAGCTATGATGCAGAAGAAAACGAGAGAGAGGGAGAAAGAAGCAGATTTGTTTTTGAGCCTGATAGCCCTCCGGGGGTCTGATCCGGCCCCCAGACCATATATTTGATCCCCCTGCTCTAGAGCATTTTCAGTCCTCATTCAGTTTTTTCCCTTTTTGTTTATTTACAAAGTTGTTATGCTGCATATCTGAGGAATACCCAAAATGGCCAGACAGATAAGCAAAGAAAACACACACATGAAACTGGAAATCACTTTTCCTAGAAGAAAGCTAGGACAAGATTAACATTCCAACCCCTACCCCTCAAGTTTTAGGAAACAGATAGGTGACAGATTGATATGACAAGAACTACTGATCTGGAATAAAACATTGGCTTTATAATCATGATGCAGGTACTATTGCTCAGAATATGAAAGAAGTGTGCTTAGTATGAGAAATGTATCTGCAGGATAAGAGCTGGGAATGTGGGTATTCTGCTACTGGAATAAGATGACAAATAAGCTGATCTTATCTGAAACTCTATTCCCTTTGCTGATCTTTTTTTGTAATTGCAATTGCCAATTTGTGCAAGGGAGACTTGCCAGTTTAAAGACCTGTAGGATGGAGCAGAAATATTGTCACCTATGGTCTATATTGTTTTATGGTTTTATATTGTACTGTATTGTTTTAACTATAGTTTAAACTATGCTGTTATCCACCCTGAGCCTGTTCGCAGGAAAGGGCAGTGGACAAATAAACTAACTAAATAAAGGCAAGGTTGCCGTTGTAAGGAAAAACATACATGGCCCCCTGTGCCAGCTTGATTACGCGCAACAGCTCTTACTTGTCAAGCCATCCTATACAGGTGTGTGTAATCATCCTCTGCCTGGTTGCAGGCTTCTGCAGTGATGGACCCAGCCTTCTGAAATGGCTTATTAGAAGAAAGGCCAACACTTTCCTAATTGTTCTTCAGCCAATAAAGTAATATTGCTTGAAGGTATTCTGCTGAATTATTGATGGGATATTAGTAATAGGAAGAGAGGCTTTTTCTCCTTGTGTGGCAGTCATTTTTCTGGAAGTTTTGGCTGCACTTTGTTTTCAGAGGTTTGTTTTTTATGCTTGAGCAAGAGCCTTTTTTAAAAGTGAAAAGACAGGACTTAAGTGCTCTAAACAAACCAATCTGTCTGAACTTTTGGACTATTAAGCCCTCCCCCCCCTCATTATTAAACTGCAGCATTATCTTCTGTTTTCCTGCAGCTAAGATATTCTTGTAGTTCCTATTCACTATTTCAGTCTGCCATTTGAAGCTCTGTAACATACAACTGTAAAGTGATGGCAAACAGTCTTTAAAGCACAACTGTTTTAACCACAGGGAATGCAGTTCCTCTCCTGTAAAAACGTCATTAAATCAATAAGAAGTGCTCATGCTACTTCTGCTTACACTATCACATTTCCTCTTTTGAGCATTTCCTGTGTGCCACACCAGATGCTTTTTTTATAAGCTAAGCCATAACAGAGTCATATCTTACAAAGCCATCAGAACTAGATTTTTCTAGAATCTCTCTCCTCTGATCTTGGCCAGCACCTGCAGCTTGCCTCTGCTCAGGCCAGCAAAAGATTGGGGGTGGGGGGTGTTACTGGCTCACTGCTTTGCTGCTCTTTGAGCTGCAGTTGTCTCAACACAAAAAAATCTGCACAATCAGGTTCCTCAGACAGCATGTAGGCATGGTGGTAGCGACAGCCAATACAGCCTGCCTCATATGATAGTTATAGCTTGTATTTGGAACTCTGGACTTTCACCCCACAATCTGGACCTAATAGCTTCACTAGCTTACCTTATAAAATATTTACACTGCTCAAGTGCCCTGTGGTTTTGGTTATTTTTGAATCTTGTCCATTAGATTCAGTCAAGACAGATTCAGTCAAGACAGATTCCACTGAAATCATTTCATATAACTGCCATGCATCTGCTGCTATTTCCACACCGGGAAGCATGAGCATCTATGAACAATGTACTTTTCTGCACATAATACAGAGAGCAGAACCAAGACCATAAAATTTACTTCTCTTAGCTCATTGAACTGCTGGCTCCACAGATTTATATTTCTGCAGCTCACACTGAATTTACCGTAATTAGGGGTGTGCACAAAAATTTGGTATTTGGAGGTTTAGGTATACCAAACTTGAAAAACATTGGTATATAAAAATATTCCCAAATAGTACTGAATCAATATTGGGATTTGGGAGATAACTGGTATTGCTGAATTTATTTGGCTCCGTACCTTCCTTTTCCTTCCCAAGTCACATGGCTGCAGCACACGTCAGAGGGAGAAGGGAACACAGTCTCTTTAAATACTTTCCCTTCTCTCCCAGACCCGTGCTGCCACTGCCCTGTGACTCAGGGAGAGAAAGGAAGGTATTTAAAGTTTAAATCACTCCATATTGCTCCCCTCCACACACACTTCAGATGTCCACCTAGCCAGGGAACCTTTGAACAAATAATACCTATTGTGCAGGGCTAAATCAAAGTCCCATTTCACACAGTGCAATCCTGTTTTAAGAAACCCATGTACAAGATGAAGACTACACATTCAATGTCAATCAATTCAGTTTCTTCTCCTTTCCAGGCACGGCTGATTTTCATTTTTTCTTTTTTTCAGAAAAAGGTGATTTATATTTGGCCCACCCATAAATATTCAACTGCTAAAGAAGATATCTTCTTGAAACTTCTGAACGTCTCCAGTAGTAGTATTTTGAAGAAAAACACAGGACAGCTAATGTGTAGAAATTTTTTGGCAGCATTCATTCCAAACACAAACCACTAAATACATTTGACCCTTTTGAATCACCTTATTCAAACTTTCATCAAAACAGATAAAAATATTGGCACTGTTTCAGCTGTTTCAGAAGGTCAGAGAAATATGGTATCAAACCAGAACTTCAACATATATTGCTTTTGTTTTTCTAAGATGAAATTGTGTCACTTAGACCTCCACTGTCTTGGGCATGCTATTTTAAAAGGAGTGCCAGGAGGACGGCAAGGGCAAGGCAGTCAGTTGTCGTGTCTATTCCCCCAGTGGCACACAATGCAGTAAGCTGCCCCTGTGATAACCAGGCGCTGGGTAGCAGCAGACACAGAGACAAGGCCTCAGAACACGGAAGGGAAGCTGGGTGTCCTGGTACTCCTAGTGGGAAATTCCTACAAAGACCAGGTGGTGGCGGCAACTGAACAGGGAGGAAAAAAAGATCCTCCAGGTGTTGGGAAAACTTTGAGGTCAGGATGGAATAGGGCCTGTAGGTCAGACCAGGGCCATTCAGCTTCTCCATAAAATAATGCTAATTTATAAGTTAATTTTATTGTGTTTTATTAACTATCAGCCATAAACATTTTCAAAATCATATAATCAAATTATGGAATATGTGTGCCTCATTACATTACACTGACACTTCTCTACTTCGCCACAGGTGCAGACTGTTCTCTTGCAGCAGCACTTCAAAAGTAAAACTTTCCCTGACATCTGACCCACTTCTCTGACTTTTCAGAAAGTAGCAACTCTGCAAGAGCAAGACTGGTATGTACAATGTGGCTCAAAGCAGCTTACTATTGCTCCCTTTTCTTCCATTTTATTCTCACAACCACCCTTGGGAGGCAAATTAGGCTAAGCATGTGCGACTGGCCCAAGGTCACCCAGCAAGCTTCCATGGCAGAGCAGTTATTCAAACCGGTGTCGTTCCCCCCCCCCCATCACAGTGCAACTCAAGCTTTCTTGTAAAATGTTACAAAGTGACACTAAAATGTTACAAAATGACACTAAAGAATGAAGACAGTATGGATGACAGATATTTCCCTAATGCTTTTCTTAAAAAGAGAAACTGCCTATAGATTCTAGTTGAACACACCTTTTCCTGTCTTTGAGAATCTGATAAAGCCTTACAGGCAATGCCACAGAAGAAAACAGGATTCAGACATAAAAGTGATCTGAATTCCTCCCAGACCGCTGATATTGTCATGTTTTCTCAATGAAGGTACTATGTTAGCTGAAGTGAGGAACAGCACCCCCACGGCTAGATCTGAATATGCTTATTGATGGTTTCTGACATAATGTATTTCAGGTAAGGCATTACTGTTAAAGGCTGCAGCAGTATTATTCAAATACAAACCTCACCTATCTAGACTACAACGTCCTTCATAAAACTATGGGTGGGATCCAGAGCTCATTTTGCAGACAGATCCATTCCCCCAGCTGCAACTCCCTACATCCCACTGCATGACATTCCAGAGGGCCTTCTCTGCAGCTTTTCCAGGAGTGCACAGGGCTGCAACAGAGAAGGCAGGAAAGCTCTGTTCCCCTCATAGAGCTCCCCAAATAGTTCTGAAGATCCAACCAAATGTAAAAACTGTGTAATGCATGCAGATTTTGCATACTGTGTAAGTATTTAAAATCCCAAGGGGTCAAATAAAAGGTTTTGTAGCTACTGCTGTAATGAAAACAAATTACAACACTGCTTTTCTATTCCAATAGCATTCTCAAGTCACTTCCTAAAGATATAGGTGCTTTTATTCAAAAAGTAATGTAATGTATATACCCAATAATTAGTATGTGTCTCCCTCAACTCCTATTGTTTTATTCCACAGGGGGAGCCATGTTATTCTGTTCTAGCAAAACACACAGGAGTGCTTCACCTTAAAGACTAACTAAATTTTATTCTTACATAAGCTTTCCAAAATAGAGCCCACTTCTTCAGATGCAATGGAGGGGCTTCTCATTAGGCAGACCTTTTATATAGGATGTATAAAACATAAACAAGGTCAAAAGGCCATGAAATTATCAGTACAGGGTGTAATCTAACTATATAAAATACAAATCTATCAAGATTCCTGCCATGTGAGGAGCCACTGAATTGCACCTGGAAAACTGAATAGTTCAGAAATGATTATGCTGAGCTAGTCCTTAACACGATACTAAGTTGTATAAAATTCCTTGGTTTTATTGCCTATATTTTGCAGGCAATGGCATATCATTACGTTTCTCATTCTTTGATGACAGCTTTAGTGAAATATAGACTAAAGCTGAATGTGTGAACAAGGCTAACCAAAATGTACTGTGCTTGAGATTGCAAGGCATTGTTTTGGTTCAGCAAATCAAGGTTTGCACAGCTAGATAATTCTCAGTCTGCAGTACCAATCTGGTTCATACTTGTTCTGCACACAAAGAAGAGATAAGAAATATTTAAGTACCTTGTTACACAAAGTGAGATTTTTTAAATTTAAAAGCGTGTCTCATATATGTATATAAAGACTGTAACAATATATTCTCATTTTTAAAGGGTATGTGAAGCATGAATACAGATTACCAGCCCAGGAAGTAATTTCAAGGCAATACACTGTAACCCACACAGAGAAGGGAGGCCAGGAAAAACAAGGGAGGGGATATCCCTGCCCCTAGTCTAGGGAAAAACTGAAAATTCAGGGGATCATGTTTAAGATCTCCTGTGAGATATTCTGTTTTATAGAATGAAATACTTAAGCTAATGCTATACTTATTCAAAATGTACATAGTATGAACATCAGAGTGGATAAAAAGCAGTGATTTTTTAAAACTGATTTTTTATATAATAAAATGCTTTTTTGAGGGAGAAATCTATCTAAAAGTAGTTTTCTATTTAAGATACATTATAGTCCAAAGGTTATTCATCATGAAATAAGGATTAGTTTTTAATTACATAGCATGATAGGTATATTCATGCACTGTTTAAATTTTTGGTAAATGAATTCCATTAATCCAGGGATCCCCAACCCCCAGTCTGCGGACTGGCACTGATCTGGCAAGGCAGCAGCGAAATGTGTGATGCGGGCTCACCAGGATTCAACAAGTGGTTCACCTCTGACAAGACCCGAACTCAACCTCTGCCTTTTTGCAACCAGCGAGAGGTGCATCCTCAGCCAAGCCACCCCACCCTGGTCTTTTTTTGCCCTCCAGTGTTGCCTGGAGGCAGAGGGCCTGGGGTGCAGTGGAGTGGAGACCAGGCGCCCCACAAGAGGCAGCAGAGGGTCTGAGGCACAATGGCGTAGAGGCCGGGTGCCCTGCAAGTCTGGAGGCAGTACAGCAGAGGTGGCGGGTCTGGAGCGTGATGAAGCCCAGGTGCTCCACAAGCAAGTTGGGAGGCTGGGGGGGCAGGGGCACGGCAACAGAGAATGCAGACTTGGAGGGCGGGCAGCCCACAAGGAGTGTTTGAATGAGTGGAAGCATGTTTGAATGAGCCCAGAGTGGAAGTGGGGGGGGGGGGAAGCCATCTGTGTGTGCATTTGCTTGAATGTGCATTTGAATGTGTGCAGAGTGGAAGTGGGGAAGGAGGGAGCCATCTGTGCGTGCATTTGATTGAATATACGTTTGAATGTGTGCAGAGTGGAAGTGGGGGAAGGAGGGAGTTATCTGTTTGTGTGTGTGTGTATGAGTACATGTTTGAATGAGTGGAGAATGGAACAGAGAGGAGAGGTCACGGGAAGTATTGGTACCACTGTTACTGTGGGAGTGGAGTAGTTGTTGGAGTAGAGAAGGATGTTCGTTCACGGCCAGTAAGGGCATGTGAGTTTGCCAGCCTCCAGATAAGACGCTGAGCCTGGAGAGCTTCAGGAATTACAGCAGATCTCAAGATTGTAGAGATCAGATCACCTGGAAAAAATGAGAGTGTGGATTGTAAGGCATTATACCCTGCTGAGGTCTCTTCCCTTCCCAACCCCCACTCTCTCTATGCTCCATCCCCAGAATCTCCAGGAATTTTCAACCCCAGAACTGGCATCCTTAGTCAGTACAGCAAGAGACAACATGGAGGAAATGGGAGAAAAGAGAGCTAGGTTAGGCAGAAAGGGAACAAACTAGTTCATGGGAAGCTAATAAACTTCATGGCAGAGATGCACACCTGGTGATGGTAGGGGTGTGTGGCATATGCAAATGAGTTATGCTGATGAGCTCTGGCACCTTTTTTCCTACAAAATGACCCCTGAGAGTAGGCAAGGGGGCGCAGAGCCTAGCCAGCCTGGCCCACACACCGAGGGAGAGAGAGATCTGATTTTACATTCAGTAAATTAGGACTACACGGAAAATGCAGTGAAACTCTAGCTCAGTTGGAAGGGTTGAGGAGGGGAGTAATTTTTAAAAGGCGTAATTTTAAAAAAAGTGGTTATTTCCCTCCCCTCCCATCAACCTAGTCCTGAAAGCTTTTCCTGTGCAAGAGAGAAGCCAGGAAGGGCAAAGCTTTGGAAAAATGGGGAGGAGGAGGGCAGAAGCAAAATGCAACTGTTCCTCTCCCCCCCCCCCCGCATCAGTTTTCTTCCATAGCTATTCGAAGGGGGATGCACTATGAACCAGGAAAAGGACGAGGAAAATAAGGTGATACTTGTCCATCCACCCCGAAACCCTTGCCGCCCCCACTCCTTGAAAAAACTGACTTCCACAAAACCGGTCCCTGGTGCCAAAAAGGTTGGGGACTACTGCATCAATTCATTCACAAAGTCATGCTCTTCCAGAGGTTTCTGTAAAATTATCGCACAGCGTTTTTTATCTAGAATATATTATCACAGATGCTTGCTTTTACAGTTCTCAAAATGGTGAATTTGTGTCTGCAGAGATCACATGCCTTTTCTTCACAGCAAAAACGTTACAAAATAAACAAAGAGTTGAGAAAAATATCTTAATCCCATTTTTTCTCTACAAATCTATGTACAAAGAATCAACCCTTTCTCTCTTAAGTGAAGTTTCAAGAAGTTCAATGAATATAAGAATGTTTGGGGTGGAAAAGGGGGAGATGTTAAAAGTTAGTTGTGATGAGGGAGGGGCAAGAAGTACAAATGAAAGTGAAACTTTTTGAGCAGAATATTCCTGAAAATGTTTAAGCAAATACAAGAATACATATGCTATAACACGTCTTAGGTAAATAAAACAATATAAATGGTTATTGTTAATTATTATTTTTCTTCTTCCAATAAACAGGAGGCAAGTTCTGCAAATATGAATTATCAGCCTACTAAACCAGAGATAATTCACCTTGCAATGATTCCATAATTATCTATTTTAAGTGGTGAATAAGAAGCATTAGTTAATCTCATAAGTTATTATACTAAAATGAAACCTTCATCTGGATTGCAAATATCATGGCCAGCAAGAATGAACCTTTATGTGGAAAACTATGTCTTCCTGACTATTGATTTAAATCCAATCCATCCCGATGTACATTTGTACGTAAGATGCACATAAATCTACAGCATTAGATAGTAACTCATGTTTAGACTAGAGATATTTAACCTCAAATTCAAAATGCATTTCTGCACTAAGAAGGTGCCGGCGTCTTGAGATACACTGCAGCATTTTTTACTTGTAGGGTGCTGCTTAAATTTGGTGCTTGGTGGAGCTGTATCAGAAACCTGAGTCTGACTGTCCTCTTGACCTAGCTTCCTTTGGCCAGTCTCTACAGTTCTATTTATGTGACAGATACCCACAGACACAACTTATTGTGGAAACACACAGCTTATTGCTCTGCCTTGCTGGACACCATGCCAGTATTTTCAAGGAAGTATTTTATAAAATTTGTGCCTAGTAATATCAATCCTTGATGACAGTCACAAGTCCTACTCAGCTGGTTCCTGGCCTGGGCACAAACCTCTAGTAAAGCGACCGATGAACCTGGAATCCCATAATTAATATGTACAGCATTTTGTTTATTTTTATTTATTTAATTTCTATCCTGCTCTTCCTGCAAGCAGGCTCAGGGCAGGTTTCAACATATAAAATTCACAGCAACAAAACTAAGTTTGATACTATAAAATAAATTACCCTTAAGGACGATGTTCTAAAAAAACCATGTTACAGTGTCCCAGCATAGTAAAGAAAAAGAGAGGACAGTGCCTGGAAAAAAATTCCTGATGGTCCAGTTCATTGGCCTCAGGTCAATCCAGAGCAGGCATTGTAGTCCAGTGACCAACAGATTTCAGCATATCATAGCAGATTTATGGCAGTTTATAGAGAAGCCAGATCTAATAACTACCCATTCAAGGGTGTAAATGCAAATATGCTTTGCTACACAGCTGCCCACAACAGTCACATGAAGGCTGCCCACCATCAGAAACAATATGCATTAAGCTGTTCACTATTATGCTTCACCTTTTGGCATCAGCAATCTCAAGCAAGCCTTTGGAAGCCCTCTTTGCGATACTCTAGCTAGTATCATCCACCTTAAGAAAATACTTTGACACTCAAGCATATTAAGCAGTGCTCGTACACCTGACGCAAGGAAAAAGTGGTGGTGGTGGTGGAAGCAAAAAGAGAAACACTAACCAGCCATGAAGTCTCCACATCTTTTCATTTAAACAGCTAACTAATCTACATAATGCATGCATGCATCAGGCCAGTTTTGTTTAATCTTTGGTTCAGTTATTCATCGTATTTTCATTCTCTGAGAGTCATTTTGAACCTTTTGAGTCACTTTAAATATATATTTACATAACCTATTTGAGGTTGCAGCATATTTACACAACAATCCCTTACAACTTGACCTATTATTCACATCTCAAAATAGCTCACATCAGCTTAGAGTTAAAGACAAATTAACAAAAAGCCTTAAGGTTGTATAACAAGCTTGCAAGTGATATCAGTGGAACATAGCTTTAAATGACATATGGTACATACATTCCGAGAAGTAATCATGTTTGTCTTTTGAAGCAGAAAGATTTGTGGCATCTAAAAGACTAATTACAAGTTTTATATTGTACAGAACATTTATTTTAGGTGTCTAAACATTATCATGGCAAACATTCTGGAAAACTAGATGCATCTGCCTCATACTATGTGCTAATATACACCATCACTTCTATTGGCCATTATTTTCAACAACGGTACTTTTGCTTTGAACTGAGTATTTTCTGATGCTTCCACAATGATAGGGATATATTCTTCCACTTTAACAGAACATGAGCTAAACAACCATTGTCAGCCCAGAACATTTAAAAAACTATTTTAATATGTGACTGTTTTTATGTTTTAACTATCGGTAATCCATCAGGTACCAATGGTGGAGAATGTGGAACAGAAATTATTAAAACTAAATAAAGCAGACCAAATTAGCTTTTGCACACCGCCCTAACACATCAGTGTCTCAAGTGTCAGAAACAGCTGAGTTTATTCTGTGTTCCACATCTGCTGTATTACCAAGAAACCCAAACCAAGCAAAGTCTACCATGGAAAACACTGAAACGTCCAAATAAATATGAGATCTTCGGTGTGCCTGCTGAGGAATAATATATGAGGGGGAGTAAAAAAAAAATGTTTCAAACAAATAACATCTTATTTTTAGAGCATCAGAAAAGTTTCCCAGAAAACCCACATCACTGCTTAACAATATCTGAAATAGAAAGAAAATTAAATACGTAACGTACACACACTACCAGCAATGAGTGGATATTTGCTAGTAAACATCTCTCTATCACTGTAGTTCATTTTATTTCCTGGGGTTGAGGTACTCTTCAGAGCAGAATGAAGCATGATATGGGGGTTGGCAGTGAGGGAAATTGGCAAAGGTCATTCAACCCACTTTGTGCAAGCAAACACACATTTTTACTCATGGAAGGGGGATTTGGGTCCAACCCAAAATATTCAGAGGAGGGGAGATGAAATATGCATCTCCGACTACAAAGGCTGAGAGGTATAGAATACAGTGGATTTGAACTGTCAAGAATCAAAACTTTATTCAGCATTATGGAATATATGAAAGTCATAAGAATATGTAAGATTCAATTATATATTGCTTCAGGAACACAGACAAACAAACTATAAATCTTTTCAGTCATTTAGAAATCGCATCATCCTGATCATTTGTTCTAAGTATTGTACCATTTTGATGATGCAAAGTGCTGCCAAATCACAGCTGACCTATGGCAACCCTGTAGGGTTTTCAAGGCAAGAGATGTTCGGAGATGGTTTGCCATTGCCTACCTCCATGTCCCAATTCTGGTATTTCTTGGAGGTCTCCCATCTAAATACTGGCCAGGGCTTGACCCTGCTTGGTTTCTGAGATCTAATGAGATTGGGCTAGCTTGGCTGTCCTGATTAGGATATTTTAATTTTAAGCATTTCTAAACTCATTTCCTTTAATGTGACAGCAGTCTGACAAAAATATACCAGCAACGTACAGCCTGTAGGCAGTCCCATAAAAATTCCTCCAATCTAAATACGCTTATTTCAGCAGACCAAGATTGAAGGAACTCCACACAGGATTGTGCTAATCACTTCAGCACAGAAGTAACATTAGAGATTATATGCAAACCACAGAACATGATGCTTTAATTGCTTACCTTGCCCTACCCCTCCTTAGAGGGGGTCTCTTCACTTTAGTCTGACAACACATGTTTGACTGTTTATATTGGTCCCACATTCCCCATCAGAATCTAGATTTAAACATCAATCATATATAGTAGGTTTTTAAGCAAGATGCATCTGTGATTCTTTAACCTACAATCCACTACCCCAAATACAGATCAAAGTTCCCTTATTAATTAAAAAATATATGCTACCTTTTATTACAATCTTAACAACATAGCTCACGTTTCACTGACAGAGACAAGTGAAATCAAAAGATGAGGTACAACTATTCACTTTCCCCTCAAAATACTACCCTCCAGATGAAATTAATGCCCACCTCCAAAGAACAGCTTCATATTTCTTATAGCAGGCAGACAGCATAGGGGCTCTCTGGGACTCTTGGGGAAGGTGTCCCACAATGCTGGAACTACTACTGAAAAAGCAGCAGAATTCAAAGGAAGGGTTCAACCAGGAGATGGCCTAGGAGGATCTGAGATGGCAAGTAGGCGCATAACAAGGAAAAGTTAGAACACACCCCAGACACAGGAACCTTGTTTATACAGGTATATTTAAGTAATACACATATGACTCAGAAATGTCAGTCATACATTCAAGGAGACTCTTGTGCCCAACAGCCATCAGCCAGCTTCTAACCCAGTGCCACTTTAAGTGCCAGAAAGGGAATCTGGGGTCTAGTATTTAATCATCAGGATGAAACTGAAACAATTCCACTTTGCTTGCTGCCAGAACCCACTGCATATTGGAAAACATAAGAACATAAGAGAAGCCATGTTAGATCAGGCCAATGGCCCATCCAATCCAACACTCTGTGTCACACAGTGGCAAAATTTATATATATATATATATATACACACACACACACAGACTGCGGCTAATAGCCACTGATGGACCTCTGCTCCATATTTTTATCTAAACCCCTCTTGAAGGTGGCTATGCTTGTGGCCGCCACCACCTCCTGTGGCTGGCTAGGGTTAATCCTAAATTTCCAAATGTACCCAGAACTTCTGAACAACCCCTCGCACCCGGATTCATAGATCATTACCTGAGAGTGCCCTGTGGCCTCCTTTAATAATTACTGGGACACAGATTTTTTTCCTGAACTAAACCCAAGTATATTTTTAAAGAGAACCTGAAAGTCACTCTTTATACACTCTTAAGTGTAAGTTCATATGCAAAGCTCTGCTATTGCTCTGCTGCTTGGCCTTGTAAAAAAATATCTTCCACAAAAATGATTTCTGGAAGAAAATCAAGCTTGATTAGGCTATATAACTTTTCTTACATCTTAACTTACATTTATTATTCCAAGAAAGTCTAATTGCTTTTATAATAGTAAAGAAACAGACCATAGTTTCAATTGCTATTTTTTAAGAATACCAAGAACATAATTAAGAAAAAATCTGTGCATCTTACCAGCTGAAATTCTCTGCGCCTATCGTAGGCATGCTGTATACCACTATCTGCCCATAAGGCTCTTATTGCTAGAAGGTACTGTAAAAAAACTGTGGTCTCCACCATCCCTTGTGCCACCAATGCTGAGCGGGTATCAAAAGCCATCAGCTTGTCACCATTCTTTTGGTTAGCAGGATCTCCCCAAGGAATATGAAGTTTCTCTCGAGCATCCACAAGGACTCTAATTCCTTAAACAAAATTGAAAATTCATTAGTTTTATAATCATCTTGGCACTTGGCATTAGACCCAATAAAGTTTTCTCAGTGCAAACAGTAGATCCATTTAGCACACAAAAATGCCAGCATCTTTCCACATCAAAATACTGGCGGGAACATGCATCTTCTTTAATCATGTGCTAAGGCAATGCAAATGGCACCACCCAGATTATAGCTGCACAGCATAAGACCCCACTGAACTGCAAATGAACAGTGGGGGGGGGGATCTTTAAAATTGGGTGAGAAAATTGCCTTGCCTCCCCTCCCCCCTGGATACTTCAAAAGGTTTTCCACTAAAATTTTATTTTCCATTTCCCTGACCAACTTTTGATGATTTCCCTGAACACGACTCAAAAGCAGCCCCAAATTAAAAAATGCATAGCTTATATTACATTAAATAAAGGTATGATTAAATGATTTATACAAGTACTGAAATGCAAATATTTATTAAGATAAGAACTTGAATATGAACTTCTTTAAACACTGATTGTTAACTGAACACACCCATTTTGAAAATAAACTAAAAAGTACACAGAAATATAACTTCAAACACGTAATCTCTCCAGGGGTGTCAAACATGCAGCCCACAAGATGCATCCACCCTGCGCAGGGCTCAAATCCAGCCCCAAACAACTTCTTTCTCCTGCTTCCCTTCCAAGACTGCTGCTGCAGCCACAGGGTAGCCTGCTTTCCCTCCAGCTCCCTCAGCATTTTTTTGCTTCCTGTTTCCTGCCTCTTGCCTCCTTCCCCCAGTCCCTCGCTTTCTCTCACACACACAGTTTCATGGCTGGTTCCTGCTTCATGTGGGAGAGATATGAAGACAAGCCCCTCCCCCAACATACACTGAACTTCTGCTTCCTTCTCCAGAGATGCTCCTCCTCTTTTGGGAGGAAGGAACAGGGAGGAAAGAGAAAGAGAGAAAACAAAGTTGTAGTTGCATAACAAGGTTAAAGACCAACCAACAACATTTTATTCCAGGTATAAGCTTTTGTGTGCAAGCACACTTCTTCAGAGGGAGGGAGGCAGGGTGGGTGAATTCTTCTGACAAGCACAATGTACACTGAGGAAGTTATTTTGGCTTATTCTGAAAAGTTTTCTTAAAAAAATTGATTTCTCTGTTCCTATATTGATTTATTTTCTTTCAAAAAGACCCTAATTAGGAATTAGAACACCTGGATTGGTCTTTATAACATGAAGAGTGGAATTATTTCAGATGCCAAATGATAATAGTACACATTGGTAATAAGACAAGAAAAACGGCTCTCAATTCAGTCCAGGAGGATGTATTGTCTTGATCATCATTATTAATTGCAATTCAACAGTCTCTCTTTCTAATCTCCCTTTAAAATTCCTCTGTAAATGCACTGAATGTTGTGGTTTCTAATGTCAAATTTATGTCCATTTATTCTTTGCATCCTACTGGACTGAATCCTCCTCGATGGAATTGACCTAGGTTTCCTGTCTCATTACCAACACTGGTAGCTCCACGTCTATTGCCCCACTTGCATGTCACACCTAATCCAATCAAGCCTGCTACTGTCATTCATCTGAAATCATAAGAGCATAAGAGAAGCCATGTTAGATCAGGCCAATGGCCCATCCAGTCCAACATTCTGTGTCACACAGCGGCCAAATATATATATATATATATATATATATATATATACACACACACACACACACACACACACACACACACACACTGTGGCTAATAGCCACTGATGGACCTCTGCTCCATATTTTTATCTAACCCCCTCTTGAAGGTGGCTATGCTTGTGGCCGCCACCACCTCCTGTGGCAGTGAATTCCACATGTTAATCACCCTTTGGGTGAAGAAGTACTTCCTTTTATCCGTTTTAACCTATCTGCTCAGCAATTTCATCGAATGCCCACAAGTTCTTGTATTGTGAGAAAGGGAGAAAAGTACTTCTTTCTCTTTCTCCATCCCATGCATTATCTTGTAAACCTCTATCATGTCACCCTGCAGTCGACGTTTCTCCAAGCTAAAGAGCCCTAAGTGTTTCAACCTTTCTTCATAGGGAAAGTGTTCCAGCCCTTTAATCATTCTAGTTGCCCTTTTCTGGACTTTCTTCAATGCTATAATATCCTTTTTGAGGTGAGGCGACCAGAACTGCACACAGTACTCCAAATGAGACTGCACCATCGATTTATACAGGGGCATTATCTCCTTTATAAAGTTTATATCTCTGGTACCCCGTGTTACATTTTATGGCTCATATGGCCCAACCCAAAAGAGTGACAATTATGTCAGATCCAGCACTCGTAACAAACCTCTGCTCTAATCATTAACAAATGACAGAATATTTTTGATCTTGTTTTAAAGCTAGACTAAAAATTGTATAAAATAAACATCAATAAATATTCTTTAAAATGATTGAGAAATTTCAATTAAAATAAAGTTAAAAAGTAGAGTACAAGTATTCTTTTAGGGCCCTGCGGGACCTTGTTCAGTTCCGCAGGGCCTGTAAGACAACCTTCTTCCGGCTAGCTTACACCTAACTGATATGAGAAACTAATGTAGCTTTACCAGACTCCTGTTATACATACTGTTGTAATGTTTAATGTTTTTAATGTTTTAAATGTTTTAAATGCTTATATATTTAAATGCTAGTTTAATTTTATGTTTGACTATTTGTTGTGAGCCGCCCTGAGCCACTTCATGGGAAGGGCAGGATATAAATCATAAATAAATAAATAAATTTTAAAAAGATTAAATAACAGTATGTAGCTATCACTTCTACAGTTTTATTTTGCAGATCTCTTAGTTTCTGATCAATTGTTTCTTCTTTGTCTTTGGCTTAATTTCTCCCTCAAGTTTCTTCTTCTTTCAGTTTTTTTTTCTTGCTGCTTATGTCATTTGCAACATACTCCTATCAATTACAATAGGTTCAAGTCCTCCAGAACTAAGGATAGCATCATAAACCTGGTGTTGACAGTTTCTTCATGCAAATTTCTATTAAAATTGACTTATTAACTGATAATCTGCTTTCAACTGAAGCATTACCATGAGACAAGATAAGGCACATTTTGACATTCCACAGATCTGAGAAATTCTTGTTGTCCATCAAAATATCACCGTAAAATGTATCCAATTCAATTTCATCATCATGTTCTACCATATATGCTTAAAAATGAGTTCTGAATTCATTGGGGCAGCTGTGGTTAAAGCACTGTATTGCTCCTTTGATTTTTTCAGATTATGTGTCATTGATTTGATTTGCTGCATGTAGAAGTTCAAATATTTGTCCCTATTTGGGTGATCCCAACATTTGGTTTGCGTATAATGATAGCAGGATCTAATGCTGAGAAACCACAAGCCATATTGAACTTCAAAGGACTTATCTCAACCAACTTTTCAACAACTGCTACTAGCATGTTTTTACCTACATTCTAGGTAAAACTCAGCCACTTGACGTTCACTTAGTTTCTTTTAAGAGCTTCTTTAATGCAAAGCCAAGTTTGACCTTGCTTGTGTCAAGCAAGTTCTCAGACAACTGCATGTCAATTGTTAACAACTGCAAACCAGATGACAATTTTTGCAGCTTTTCTGGTTTTATGCAACAAATCATTAGCTTCTTGATTAGCTCATAAAGTTCTTCATACAAATAAAGTGCCAGCTATAGAAATGGCTTGCAATCTCCAGCAATTGTTCTCATGAATGTCATTTTACATTTCATGAGTGGATCTTGCACTGCAGATTTTATGCAACTTGCAGGTTTACTGTTAGATAGCTCTGTTTCTACCTCATACCTTCTGACACTGTCATATACAAGTATATGTAACATTCAAGACACATAACATTCTCCAACCATCTAGTGGAGCAAAACTTCTGGGAAAATTATGTTCCTTCTGCTATAGCAGTTTATGATACAAACCTAGCTGGGGAACCTTTGAAGAGATAGTATATGTTGTGCAAAGCTGAATTAAGGTCCCGTTTCACTGCATGAAATCCAGTTTTAAATGACCCAAGTACAACATGAAGGCTACATGTCCAAAGGTCAATCAATTAATATTCTTCTCCTTTCCAGTCACAGTTGGCTTTCATTTCTCCTTTCATCCCCCAATCCAGAAACAGGTGATTTACATTTCACCTGTCCATAAATACCTGTAGTAATTCTGCAACTGGTAAAGATGACATATCTTCTTGAAACTTCTGAAGAAGATCTCTAGTAGTGGCATTTTGAATTAAAAAAACCAGTCAGGTACTGTGGAAATGTTTTGACAGTATTAATCCCAAAAACAAACCACTAAATACATCGGACCCTTTTGAATCACTGTATTCAGAGCTTCAAAAACAGGTAACAAATTATGACACTGTTTTCCATGTTTCAGCAGAACGTCACAGAACAAAAGGCACCAAACCAAAAACTTAATCATACATTGCTTTTGTTTTTTTCAAGATGAAACTATCAGGCTATCTGAGAACATTCAGTTGAATAAACTGATGTCTCCAACAATTCACTGATGTTGCTGCAAGAGTTAAATGATGTCTTCTTCACTAGGTGCAAAGTCCACAGGCCCTCTCCTGTCTTAACATAGTCTTTGATTACAAAGGCAGCCATACTAGTTTGTACAGCAGGCAGTTCTTTGCATTTTTCATCTTCCTGAACATGTTTTTCAGTGTTTTCAGAGCTTCCTTCTTCCTCTCCTGTGCTTTCATTGACTGAACTTGTACTTGGTTTTGAACCAAAGCACACTGCAATGGACTGCTAACTTTATTTAATTTTCAAGTTCTTCTTATGTGATGGTATTTGTGTATGAGATTGCATAGTTCTAATTTCGATATTACTTAACTCAAAAGTTTTGTAGCACACTTTATAACAACGTTTGGACTTATCTGCAGCAACTGACGATGGCCACAAAATAATTCAGCATGACATAGGACGTCCAGCCACTGCATAAAAACTATATCAAAAGCCATCTTTTAAAATGTAGTTCCCAGGACTTTTCTGAGCCAGAATGCACAGGAACACAGTTCTGGCTGGCCTGGCATCAGGGGTGCAGCCTAATATGCAAATGAGTTCCTGCTGGGCTGTTTCTACAAAAAAGTCCCATATAAAACAATGGTGATATCAGGGGATGTGGTCTAATATGCAAATTAATTCCTGCTGGGCTTTTTCTACCAAAAAAAGCCCTGGTAGCTCCCATTGCAGCCTTCAACAGAACTACTCAGCAGTCTGTCTGGAAAGCAGGACTTTCTTGGAACAGGAACATTCTGGGTTCCAGAATGCATAATTTGCAGATCAGCAGCAAGGAAGGAGGTGCAGCTTAAATGTTTGCAGACTACTTTTACAATCTAGCAGAAGCAGACAAACCCATTTGCAAGCTTTATGTTTGGGGAGGAGGGAGCAAGAGCTTGTTCTCTATAAATTTCAACAGCAGCAAACTCCTCTCTGCAAACTTTACTTTACAAAGTATGGAAGGTGTTTGTTCTCTGTGAAATCCAACAGTAGCAAAATTCATCTGCCAGTTTTTCATTTAATTCCACTCCAGGTTCAGGAGACACCGCTTCATGTCATGTATATAATTCTAGTCACAACCTCAATGTGCTGTCTATTTGGTGTGTAGGGCTAGGAAACTGTCCACTAACACACATTTAATACTTAACTTTAAACCTTGTACATAAGATAAATACAGTACTTGTAGAAATCTTTGATTTCTGTGGACAATTTTCAGCTTACATGCAATTGTGTAACTGGCTAGTGGGTGCTCTTAATAAGGCCCAGACTGAGTCACGTTGACTCAATCAATTTCTTTGGGTCCCAAGTAGTTGCCCGTCCTATTTTTGCCCTTTTTTTGGTTCAGTGCTTTATAAAAAAACATACTTTTAACAACTGAGTTTGTACTATTCTGTGAAGGCTACAGGCTTAGACTACTAGTACTTTAGTATATTTTACAGAAACATAAAATACTTCCATCAGCTTCAGGATAAGGCTTTCAAGTGGCCTACAAGAAACATGCCTAGCTATAGTGCTTAATAGATTGAAATTATTGCTTTCTTGAATGTCATGGAAAACTGGCTTGATACTTTTCATTTGTTGACTATTTCTGTCCTCTTCTTCGTGTAATGTGAACACCTAATGTTTATTTCATGACAGAAATGCTTTCCTTTGTGTACAACTAGTGAAAAGAGATCTGTACATAAAACAGTATGTTTCAGAGTGTTTAACTTAACATTTAAAATTAACATTTGTAAATAGTTTTTTCCCCTTTTATCAACATAATTCTAAACCATTCTCAAATGTATTGTTGAGAGCAGTATTATGACATGCTTGGACTTTACAGCTGGCCAGAAGAAATAAAGCACTATTTGCTAACCTATCATCTTCAAATCAACTAAAACGGACTTTAGATTAAAAAAAAAATCTGCAAGAAGTTAATCAGTTTCTCCATAAAATAATGCTCTCTCTTACATCCTCATTTTATTCTTTTTTACTATTAACAACCATCACTCACAAGCATTTTCAAACTCATTTAATCAAATAATGGAATGTGTGTGCAACATTACATTACACTTGTATTCTGTCACTTCTCTACTTCAACTGCCACAAGTGCAGGCTGTCCTTCTCCTGCAGCAGCATCTCCAAAGTATGTCCTAATCACATTTTCCCTGACATTTGACCCATTTCTCTGACTTTCCCTAACCAGTTTCCATTTTCCTGACTTTCCCTAGCTTTCCAGAAAGTGGCAGCCCTGTATTTAGACTTCAACACATACAAACATACCAGTTCCAGGCACTGAGAGAGGCTAAGATAGATACAATACAGCTGTATGTTTTTTTAGGAATTAACATCAACTCAGCACCCTTACATAGCATAAACAACTGGGAAAGAGAGCTGTATAAAATATTAACACTGCAAGAACTTCTCTTATGGGATTAGATAGAGTCATGAAAGATAGGTCTATCAGTGGCTACTAGAGCTAAGGTGACTGAGGAGGACCTCCACATTCAGAGGCATGAAACCACTGAACACCAGAGCCAGGAGGCAACATCAAGGGAAGGACGGTCTTGAACACTATGCCCTGTTGCTGGCCCTCTAGAGCAGGGACATCAAATTCATTTGTTATGAGGGTCAGATCTGATATAAATGAGACCTTGTTGGGTTGGCCCATGTGTGTCATAAAATGTAATGCCAGGTAGCGGAGATATAAACTATAAAGGACACAGACAAACACAAAGATTTTTTAAAAAAAATGCTTAAAAGATTAGCACTCTTGCAACATTTTGTTTATTTAACGGTTTCTGATAACTGACACCTCTTACTCTGAATTATTGTATCAAAATATGGAGACAATGTCTGTGCTGTAGCTATCTTGAGTACATTGTTCAGGTGTGTGTCTGAAAATTGCAAGCCTACTTTTGATTTATTGACATTCATTACAGAAATCTCCTGGTCAATGCTTTGAGACTAAGACCTAGGGGGAAACATGAAATGGCTAGGCATTGCAAGCTTTTGTACACAAGTTGCGTCATGTGCTGGCCAGACAATAGAGAAAACAGAGGCTTTGCTCTGTAGCTCCTGTGTGATTGAGCAAGCCTGGCAAAGCATGCTGTGATGCAGAAGGAAGCAAGAAGGAAGCAGATGACAGCGAGCTGCTCACAGGCCTGCTACATGTTTGGCACCTGTGCTCTAGAAAACCTGGTTGGTCACTGTGTGAGACTAGACGGACCACTGCTCTGATCCAGCAGGCCTCTTACGTTCTTATATTCTTAAAATGATACCCAAAGCAGGTGACAGCATAAAAGTAAAAAAAATCAAACTCACCACAAAAAAACCCTTTTTAAAGCGCCATCATAAAGCATAAAAATCATCAACCTAAATCCATTTTCAAAGGCCTTACAGAATAATAACATTTTCAATATTCAATCGAAAGCCTACAAAGGTGGTACCATTCTAAACTTCTAAGGAACAGAGTTATATAATCTGGGAACTACAGCTATAAAAATCCTCATGTGAGATCATGACAACTTCAGTTTAGATGATGCAGCTCCCACAGGAAGACCTTGTTCATGTCATACCATGACATTAATTTGAAAATAAAATCAAAAGCAGAAAGTGTTTTAATGGCTACAAGACTAAGGTGAAATGAAACACCAAGGAGTGTTGATGCAATACAGTGGCTAAGGACAAAACTATGAATCAGGTGGTAACCATCTACAATTTCATTAGGTTAACCAAGGCAAGCTCTTTTCTCAGTCTCAGCATCTTTCCTTGATATAGAGAGATACTGGCATAACTTTTTAAAGGTGCTTCACATTCATAATCCTACTGTAATCTTGTTCTAAGGATTACAGCAAGATTATAACATGATGCAAGGTAAAAGACATGCATGGTGCCTGAACACTCTGAACTACTGTGGTGTAAACAAATACCTCATCTACAGTTTTTAAAATACATATATACTATTAAGAGTCTTCTAATGCATGTATCTGATGAAAAAAGCTTCAGCTCTTGAAAGCTTATACCCCCAAAATCTTGTTGGTTTCTAAAATGTCTACTAGATGTGAATGTAGCTATTGTACTTGAAACTGACAGCTACCCTCCATTATATGATGTTGCTTGTCCAATATCAGACAGTAATTATACATATACAGTTTGAAACTATTTTCTCCCTTGCCGCATATTGTATGTTAGTATGCAGTCTTAGTATGCAATCAAGAAACTACTGAATGCTGTTCTTAATGCAAAATAGAAAATAATGATAACTAATTAAAGAGCTTTTCTGTTGTTTTGGGGAGTCTTCTAGTGTAAGAATTTTTAAAGAAAAAAGGAAGCATTTACAGGCATAACCAGGGGTGGTCAAACTTGCTTAATGTAAGAGTCACAGAGAATAAATGTCAGACATTTGAGAGCTGCAAGATATGAACATCAGATGTTTGTAAGGAAGGAAGGAAGATGGGGGAAGGAAGGAGGGTGGCAGAGGTGGAACGAAATCAACTTTAACTTGAAATGTATTCTCCAGACCACTGGCTGGCATGGGAAGTGATTTAAAGAGACAAATGCCTTCTCCAAGCTGGCTGATGGGGTGGTGGGGGCCTCGCAAGCCACACAATATGTGTGCAAGAGCCGCATCTGGCTCCCGAACCACATTTTGGCCACCTCTGGGCATAACGATGAAACAGCAATTCCTCAGTCTCTATTTTGTAACAGTCTCTATTTTCTTTCAACCCAGAAGATGACTATTGTGAGAAGAGGAAGAGAAAGCAATTGTAAGATGCTTTAGGGATGCCAGTCCCCAGGTTTTAGAGCTCCCCCCCGCCATGCCAGCCAGCTTTTTGCCTTTTGCAGGGCAGGAGCTGGTGGCCCCCACTTTTCCTCCCAGTCTCTTAAAGGGACATTTCCTTTTTAATGGTAGGAGAAAGGGGGAGGGGTGCAGGATCTGCAATGGGGCACAATGACATCACTCTGTGTGATGACATCAGATTGAGGATTGCCATGCCCCTTCCAGCACACACCCCCTCCAGGAACAAAGTTAATCCTGGTAACCTCATTTGAGACTCCTTATGGTAAAGAAAAACAGGGTACAAAAAAAACTTTTCTTCTTTGATTCTTCTAAACAAACTAACAAACGATGCCATGTTATCAATAATTCAAAGTGGCACTGTTTAATTCCCAAAAAGATCAGTCATGTAATATTGTCTCTACATCCTTAGATTAGCAAGTATTATAACTGGGTTGGGAAAAGCTGCAACCAAATGATAGCAATTAAATTGGTTATAACATAAGCACATCCTGATGGCACTTGCATGCATGAAAGAGAAACATGCAATCTGTGTGGGAGTTTAACAGTTACCCTGAAGGCAGATTTTCCTAGGACAGAACTCTTAATGTGACCAATTATATATAAGCTTCAGAGAATTTCTAACCCTCATGGTTGTGTATAAAATAGTAACCATCTCTAGGAAGTCTGGAACAATATCAGAGCCCCAAACTCAATTCAGAGACCCAAGTAAAGATATTTGGATATGTACAATGGTAGCTTCAGGTACCTGAGAAACAGAGAACAGGACTAGCTCTCACAGTATAGGGCTACAAGTGACTATATACTGAACAAATGTACCAAGAATTAATCCACTCTAAAGCTGTTCATCTCTCCTGGAGTATTATGTGGCCAGGAGCAGCCAGAGACCTGAGTATCTTTCAGACCACTGTAAAGGACAGTTTTTGTGTTATAACGTATTTCTTTGGGAAATCAGTGGGTTTTCACATGTCAGCTAGCTTGTATTCTTCTCCCCCTCCCGAAAAAAATTGGGCTTGGCTTGAGCTACAAATAGTGACATGGTATACAGTAAGATTCCAGTTTAAACCTGTTGAGTCTCGTTTTCACTTTCACTGCTACCTAACAATTTGCAATGTTGAACTCAAGAAAGTAAATTTTGATGGCATCTAATCTGTAGTGTCAAAAAGAATGGTCAATGTAGAACATAAGTCTACTTAACTTGCTTCTGTACCACAGGAAAGTATAAAAACACTTTAAGCAATGACAAAGAGGTATCCAAAACCTTACATGCTCAGAACAAATGTCTTATGTTTCATCTCCTTGTGAGAACATTTATTTAACATTCCTTGTAACATGTTCATCATAGCCTCCCAACTGCATAACCCCTGAAAACTCTCATTGTTTATTCTTCTGGCCCCCGTTTTCATATCTTTTCACCTAATATAATAATTACAGATTATCAGGGCTTTTTTTGAGCAAGAACACACAGGAACGTGGTTCCGGATGGCTTGGTGTCAGGGAGTGTGGCCTAAAATGCAAATAAGTTTTTGCTGGGCTTTTCTACAAAAAAGCCCTGTAGATTATTACAATCTGACACAACTGTCTGTATGCAACTAACAAACCAAACAAGCTAATACATTTTTAGCAATCTGTTACTGATAACACTTGTTTAAAATGGCAAACAAACACAATGCAATTTCTGACTGCACCTTCTACTGAGACTGCATCTGACTCTAATACAGGGCATCATTTGTGCATCCCTTACTGAGTTTCCACCCCATTATCTTGGATCTTTTGATCTCCTTTCCCTCCAAGTCTTATTTCTCATGATGCAGTCTGACAATGGCTGCAAAAAGTTAGTTTGTGGAACAATAAACTTAACTGAAGCTCAGTATTGTCTGCACCAACTGATGACAGTTCTCCAGAATCACAGATGCAGAGGGATTTTCCCAGCAGCTGTTACCCAAGTTTCATTAGCTAGATATACCAGCCATTGGACCTAGGCTCTACTGTATGCAAAACTGTATGCTTTATTACTGAGCCATGGACCCTTGAGGCTTCAGACATCCTTTTGATTACCAAATATAAGCCATGCACAACTCATGCCTGTAAACCTTCCACTGCATCCAAATTAAAAAAAACAACAACTCCATGATCAAGTCCTTCCTTTTTTTACATTCATAATCTTCTAGCTACACTCTCCTGGCCACAATTAGCTGCAGTGTGTTCACTTAGCCATCGTAACTCCTACTTCCATAGCCTACTGGTCATTCTCTTCTCTCTACATGTGCCAGTGTCATGATTTATAAATCTATCCTCTGACATGACATACCATAACAGCAGCTCCAACAGGAAACCCCTAAGATCTTAGCTACACCCTCCTTAATCAAATAACACCGTGCATACGAAAGCATCTTCTGGCATTTGGCTACCCATCCACTCCCAAGCTGCCATTCCAGAAAAGACCACGACGCTTGCGACTACCATCCACCTATGTCATCCTTGCAGGCTCTCTGTCCCAGCCCAACCCCTACTCTAACCCTCCCTTCCTACTCAAGCCCTCCTGCCCCTACTCACCATGTTGCACATTAGAGCCGACCCTACTTTGAGTCCCTCTTAGCCACAGCTCCAGCGAGGAAACCCTCCGAAAAGCACACCACCACACACACGTGGGGGAGGGCAGCAGCACTGCGACGAGGGAGGGGATCCCGCGCTGAGCCAGGAGGAACAGAAACATTTAACAGCCTGACACAAACGGATGGTCCCCTGCCTGTCTCTCCACACCCAAGCGTTCCCCACAGCCCGCCCTCTACTCCTTCCACATCCGACTTCCGCGGCCTTGAGCTCTCCGGCGACTTCCTGGTCCTTCCTGCCTCCCCCCCCGCAGCAGCAGCGGCAGCCAGGCCTTCCCGAGCGTGCCCCGCGGCCTCTTCAGTTTCTCCCCCTCCAACCGCCTCTTCCTCCCCTCGCTTTTCACGGCTCACCCCTCCCCCACCCCAAGGGGTCTCGGCTTCCCGCCCCCCTCGCCCTCGAGGGCTGCCCCCTCACTCACCCTTGATGACGTTGCTATAGATGGTGGCTCGGAACTCCTCCCGAGCCGCGCGGTCCCAGTCCTGCCCGTGGATGATGCGCATCTGCTTGAGGAACGTGCTCTTGCCGCTCTCGCCCGCGCCCAGCAGCAAGATCTTGACGAGCCGCTTGACGTAGGTCTTCTCGCGGTAGAGGCACTTGTCGATCTCCTTGGACTTTCGCTGCTGCTCGGCCTCGCTGCTGTTGAGCAGGCAGCCGGGGAAGCAGCCCGACAGCGGGGACCGCGACGGCAGGAAATCCGCCATCTTAGCGAGCACTGCCAGCCAGGGAGCGGCCGCCGCGGCCCTGCGCTGCTCTGCGACTGCGCATCACCAGTGGGGCGGGGTGGCCAGCCAAGCGCCGCCCCTTCCAGGAGACCACGTGACGCGAGACGCGGCTCGAAAGGAATAACGTGACGGCGGACCAACCAAGCGCGTCCTAAAGCGCCCTTGTCCCCTCCCGCGTCTGTGCGGGGTTTGACAGAGGCCGCGGGACGTAGCCCTGCGAGGCAGCAACGGTGAAAGGCACGCCCTTCTCTACTTTGGCGTCCCAAGCGGCTGCTTGGCTCGCTTGGACGGTGAACCCGCCCAGCTCACGCCCTGCAAAAGGCAGGTGGGAGCCGGCGACGCTCGTTTGGAAAGAATGGTTGTCGTGTGCTCTCACGCCATGCAAAAGGCACAACCGCCTCTTGCCAGAGAGGAGCCCGCGCCGCGGCAACCGCTTGGAAAGAGCTGGCGCCCGGCGCTCCCCGCCTTGCGTGATGGGAGCTGGCCGCACCTGCGTGGAAAGAGCGGGCGCTGTCCGCTCTCCCGCCCTGCTAGAAGCAAATCATCTCTTGCAAGGCGGGAGCTGGCGGCGCCCGCTCTTTTCAAACGGGGCCCCTGCCGATTGTTGGGGCAGGTTTCCCCCATCCGATGGTGAGCTGGCTGGCGTGGGGGCCCTCTAAAACCCGGGAACCCCAAACGCTACCTGGGAACTGACTTCACTACCTGTTATCGTCACAAAAGTTGTGGCTCCTTGATTTCCTTTCCATGGGCATAAGGGTATAGGCCTATCACATGAGTGTTTGGGGAATACTGTTAGTCTCTCCCTCCCCCATCTTGACCCTGTGTCTCTAATGAGCAGCTGATTTATGCAAACTGCCTGGCCCTGTAATAGTTACCTGAGTTTATTCTTCAGTGGCTATTAGCCACAGCGTATTGTTGGAACTCTCTGTCTGGGGCAGTGATGCTCTGTATTGGTGCTTGGGCACAGTGGAAGGGCTTCTAGTGTCCTGGCCCCAGTGATAGACTTCCTGATGGCACCTGGGTTTTTTTTTGCCACTGTGTGACACAGAGTGTTAAACTGGATGGGCCATTGGCCTGATCCAACATGGCTTCTCTTATTTTCTTAAGGTTCATCTGTTGAAACAAAGCTGAACTAGAGTGCTCAGCACGTGTGGGAAGTACATTCACCAGCCTTGGGGAGAAGTTGGAGTTTGCTGGTAGTGTTCAATTCTGACTCTGGGAAGCTAGCCCTGACCTGGCTAGCCCAATCTCATCAGATCTCAGAAGCTAAGCAGCATTGGCCTGGCTCGTATTTGGGGCATGGCACAGAGGCAGGCAATGGCAAGCCACCTCAGAAAGTCTCTTGCCTTAAAACAAGCCTAGCTTGCTACCTAGTGGTGCATCATGCTAAAAGCTCAAACTTTTGGTACCAGACAACCTTAGGATCTCTTGGCTATACTACATGCACTGCCATACAATAATAATTCTGGGAAGCTGAATGACCTGACAGACTCCTTCCCTTTTGACTACTAGCATATCTAGGGCTTCCTTCAAGGGAATAATAGTGAGATTTCTGATGGCCACCCTGGGATCATCGGGCCTGTCACTGTCACTGATCCACAGTAGAGGAGGAGGAAAGGAGGTCTGCTTTGAAGTGCATGCCTGCCCTCAGGGGTGCAGCAGAGACTGCATTTCAGGAATATCGAACCAGCTGAAGGTGCAAAGGTATGTCCCTGGAGCCATGGTCTGTCCCCTGCATAGGCCATGTTCAGGATGCTAGCTGGTGTCCTAGGAACACCAAGTTTACCTTACAGGACAAGTAACTGACCCAGGATTACAGATCTGGGTATTGTTCCTGGAGGGACAGGCTGCTTTGCTGGATAAACTGTGTGGCTTCTGTGGGTTCCTGGCTGGCTGCACAGTCGTTAATATTGCATATGCTTAGCTGGATGGTTTGCAGCACTGTCAAGAAGAGAGGAAATATCCCTGTGTGGGAGCTTGTTTTGCCACAGACCCCGGTAGCTGATACAGCTCCTATAGCAGGTGCTGCAGAGTGCAGCAGTGATTGTGGGCCATGACAGGGCATCCCAGTGAAACTGGGGGTGAATATACCAGAAGAGCTCTACTTGCTATGCCTTTTTGTGTAAGGTTTCCCAGCCACTGTTGAGGCAATCAACCAACCTTTCCCCCTGCTCCATTTTTTGTTCCTTTTTTTCCCTAGCTATTTCCTGGAGCTTACCATCCTGCTGTTTGAGGTAGAATGAAGGGGGTATAAGGCAGAGCTGGGTGGAATCTTGAGACACACCACTTTGGGAGGCTGCTCCCCTCTGATAAAAGGGAGATGTGTATTTCCAAACACAGGGGAAAGTCATAGTGAATGCCAGCAGCATTGTGGTAGACCTTTGGCTCATGTGGACCATGTTTCTTTTCTGTTGTGACACGAGTTAAACCTCAGTGCATCCATGGCAAACATGACAGCTGTATAAAGTGTCAGCTGGAGCTAAGGTTGGTAGGTTACAAACCCACCTTTATTTAGCAAGACTGAGGTACTCTTAGCCCAGCTTCCAAAAATGGGTTTCACTTCTCACTGGAGACATGCCTGAGGATCTTTTAGCAAGATATGGAGTGCACAGTTTTTAATACAGGTTTTATGTCTTTCATTTGGCTGGTTTTTTATTGTTACCTGCCCCAAGTCTATAAAATGAATAAGGTGTGACTCTAAATAAACTCAGCATCACCAGATATATGTAGTGACTTTGAATAGGAAGAAAGGAAGGAGATTCCCTTTAAGTCTGTTTGTTTGCCAGTTATGAGGATTACCCTTCTAACAATTTCTAACCCTTCTAACAACTTCTGATCCTTGGATAGTTTCGAATGTTGAGGGATTTGCTTAAGATACATACTCTTTTCTGAGCCTGTCAGCCCTCAGCACATGAGCGAGGCTCCCTCTAATGCTAGTAACTGGAAAGGCTCTGGAAGCTATGCAAATAACATCCCTGTTCTTCTCAGTGATTGGTTATGGCAAAGCAGTGTCTGATTCCACCACTGCCTTTATTTTCTAGACTGGGGAGTTCCACTAATGCAGTTTGCTTGAAACCAGTAACGGCAGCAGCAGCAACCACCTCCACCTTCTCTGCTATTGGTTAAGTCTAATTTTTTTTAAAGAAAAATCTTCCTTCGTAGCTTTTGTCTTGAGTAAATAGAGCACAATGACCATCAGACGAAACATAGATCAAGGCCAGCGTCACAGGCCAAGAATGGCATTCCTGAAAAAGGTAACTCTATCGTTTTTTAAATTTATCTGGTAAACAGCTCTGCAGGAGCATCTGTTGGAGGAACCCTGAATGCATCTGTAAAGTCTCTATCATTTGACAAGAATTACACGTCATAGACATTCTGTATGCAGGTGACAGAGATTATATCATGATAGGTGTGCCTTTGTTAGTTTTTAGAATGAATTATTGTCTAAGAATGTTGTGATTCCATTAGTTTAACACTGAAATATGATTGTTTTCTTTCTCTGCTCTTTTGTTCTAAAGCAATTAGAGACAAAACCCTGTGATTTCCAGAATCTCCAAAGGAAAGCAACCTGTTACATAGCCTTGTTCAAATGGCAGTAGTAGGAACTGCTTGAAATGAAACTGAGCCAGGGTGGAGGTTACAAGCATGAATATATTGTATTAATTCAAATTTTACTCCTTACTATTTTATATCTATTTGTTAAAGGTGCTCTTAGAGGCGAGTAATTTTGCATAGGATTGTACTGTTCATTCTGGTTTACATCTGGTTAGTTTCTCTCCATTCCCAAAGCGCCTCAGCAGTCCATCATTGTTGTGGATCCTGGCCATAGACATGCAAGATCTGATGTTTGCACACAAAGATTGTCAATCTAGAATAATTAACATCCCAGTACTCACTACCTTTCACATGGATTGGAATCCTAACTTGACCCAGTTGCTTGCATAGGAAGGATGAGGAAAATCCACCCATCACCTTCTTTCAGGGAGTAACTAATCCATATTAAGTGTTGTTAAGTATTTGTTTATTTAAGTATGCACCGTTAAGGACTTGCCTATGATGTCTTTTTCAAAATATGGCGCAAACTCTGATACCTACCTGCTTATAATTCAGTTGGGATATATGTGCTTCTAGAATTGTTTAAGTCTATCAGGGGGAGGGAAGGCAGCATGGTATAGCTCAATCTTGTCAGATTTCAGAAGCTAAGCAGGTTTGGTACTTGGAAGGGAGACCATCAAGGAAGACTGCAGAGGAAGGCAAATCACCTGTGCTTCTTACTTGCCTTTCTGGGGTTCCCATATCATCTACGACTGGACTGCACTTTATGCACACAAGTCTGTCAGATATAATGAAGACAGATAGCTGTGTTTAGAAATAGGTCTTCCTTTGTTCCTGCATGGGTCCACATAAAGAGCATTTTAATAGCACACAGCATGTGAACAGAGTTTTAATAGGGAAGGTATTAACCCAGCTTTTCTCCCAAGAGTGTTCTGCCTTTTTTGTCTGTGGCTTATCCTGGTAATCAGAATTAGCTGGATTGCCGGTAACACATACAGCTGCCCATTTCAGGTCTGTGTGCTGCATTTAAACTCTGCACATTTGGGAACAGCACAACATATGTACACATTCGTCTCTCAGCTTAAGCATCAACACAGGAGGAGGTGGCAGGATTACAAGTGAGAAAAGGAGAGATGAGAGGAAGTGTGAATTTATTCTGTGTCACAATATTTGTCATCCATTTTCAGTGTTTGTGCTTTTCATACTCAAAGGAGGCTTCCAAAATATTTTCCTTTGAAACTGTTTTACCTAAAGCATATGATTTATTGTTAAAAAAATAAAGACCTAGTTTTTATTCCCTTTTGATTTATATGCCTGCAAATTCAACAGAGGACAGAAAGATCACAATAGAAGATCAGTTAATGTGCTACATGTCATTTGCATTACAGGAAGCTGTTTTCATTGAAACAAGACTCCAGTTTTCCCACAGTAATATATTTGCCTTGCCTATTTGATTATAAAGCAAAAGAGAATAAGTGCATTTTAGTTATTAAAATTCCTCAGAGATAGTGGAGGGCTATGCTTTCTTTTTTGTGTGAGTCTCCCCGCAGTAATATGTAAAAGAGTTTGTTGGGTCTCCCTTCTGTCTTTTTGAGCTCCTGTAACATCACTACAACATCTACGCTTGTAGCCTTCCATTACCCTTGTCTAAAAGGTTTTAAAATAGCATCTAAAAAGGTGAGCCTACTGTAAAATTATGCTCTGTACTGTAATGGCATCAAATTGATGTTCTAGCGGGCCATATTGTTACCTTGGGATAGAGGGCCACCAACAGAGGATGTGACAGGATTGCAGGATCAACATTTAAGTTATAAAGGATGCTGCAAAACTTGGGCTTCTGTTTTGCTTAGTTCATTGGAGCTGCAGTGGTCTGAAAAAGGGGATGTTCTGTGAAATATGCGGCATTTGTCAGTTATAGGACATGATGACATAACAACAAGGTAAACTCATCTTATACCGTTGGTCCATCTACCACACTATAGGCTGCTTTGATTGGTGGTGGTCCTCCAGGATCTCAGGCACAGAAAACTCTAGCTCCCTAAATCTGTGACTGTGTGTAAACACATGTGCTTTACCATCAAATGTTGTCTCCTTCCTGTGCTGAGAGAGGGTAAGGAAGATATGGAGAACTATTCATTTGCATTGGCTCACCATACAAAGTGTCACCTCACTGCCACACACCTTTTTTTGGACATTCATTGCCCATGAGTGAATCACCAAGTGATAAAAGCTGCCACGTGGAGCAATTTCAACCAGCCTCCTCATGGTGAGGTATAACTTGTAAGCTGGCTTTTATTCCCATGAATAAGTGGCCTAAAGCATGTCCACATAAGAGCTTTTCTTGCTGATTGTTCTATAGAGCACTACCAAACCAGGCATGTAAAAAGCTGGTGAACACTGTGGAGAGATGTGATAAGTTGCTGGGGATTTTGCATGGCAGATCTCCATGTAAACTGTGCCACTCGGACCATTCCCTTCCATCTGCCCTTTGGAAAGGTTGACATTGGGGTTGGCTCACTGGCAGTGCAATTCTGAGAAAAGTTAGTGTTCTGTGCCCACTTAGAAGAGTGCAGCTTCACTTAAGATTGCAATCAAAAATGACTGGTCCTTGCACAGGGGACTACCTTTACCTTTTATACTTATGTCAATTCAGTAAAAGATAAATGTAGTCACCTGTGCAAGCACCAGTCATTTCCGACTCTGGGGTGATGTCGCATCATGACATTTTCACAACAGACTTTTTACAGGGTGGTTGGCCATTGCCTTCCCCAGTCATCTACACTTTCCCCCCAGGAAGCTGGGTATTCAATAGCCCACTATAAAATGCCATAAACATATCAGTTTAAAGGCAAGTAACATATTTTTACACAAAACAGGTTGAAATACCACACTCATTCACTAAATAAAGTTGTCACTCATTGACCACATTACAACAAGGCATGCCTGCTTTGCTGCCCACTGCTTTTCTCAAACATAATTTTTCTCCAATATTTTTTTCCCATTTAGCAGACCGATTGTTGCAGACCCTCAGCAGAATGACTTACTGGATCCTGCTAAGACGAATGAATTTTGAGGCAAACATGCTGACAAATTGACAGATTACTTTTGTATTTGTTTATTTCTAGATTTATTTCTTCACCTTTCTCCTCACAGTGTTCAAGATGGTTTACAGTAGAAAGAAACCATCCTGAAAAACAAAAACTGTCCATCATTTCAGAGTAACAACATGTAGCAGTTCTAGTAATTACCTGTTCCAGTAACTTCCTGTTGTGATGCTGGGCCATAGGCAGCCTAGAGAGCCAGAAAGGTGGGAAGCAACAAGTATAAATCCCCAGGGCATGAAGGAATCCAGCACTGGACAGGCAGGTAGGCGGTGCACCCAAACCCTCATGATTACTTATTCACATTAATGCTGTGAACCTCCTGTCATCCTGACACAGACTTCCTGCTTTCTGCTGTCCTAGTTGGGATCAGGTATATTCCCTCAACATGAGAAGGAGCAGGGTTCCACCACTTTCCCCCCAAGACTGGCTCCCTTTCAACTTTCTGTTGTGCCACTGTAGCACAATCTGTAATTCTTCCCCTGCTCAGTCAAGAGATGCACTTTTTAATTACTCTGGTCCTACTCTTCTGGCCTTGGGGCCATTCCAGTCCTGCTACCACACCTTTGCAAGGTGATTAAAGCAGAGGATCAAACCCTGCATACACCTAGGATTGCCAGCCTCCAGGTGGGGCCTGGAGATCTCCTGTTTTGCAACTATCTCCAGCTGGCAGATTAGCTCCCCTGGAGAAAATGGCTGCTCTGAAGGGGGGACTCTTATGCCATTGTACCATGCTGAGGCCCCTTCTCTCCCCAAACTCTGTCCTCTCTGGATCCACCCCTAAAGTCTCCAGGTATTTCCAACACAAATCTGGCAACCCTGCCTCTGGTCCTCCCATCCCCCTCCTGCTTCCTTGCTGTCCTGCCTTGGGGCTGAGCAGGAATTTCTTCTCACCTCCCTCTTTGGCTCACCTGAGCTCATCTTATGTGATCTCTCCCCCCCCCCCCCCCGCCGCCCCAGTTTAATAGGAAAGACAAGGTCAGGTCTGTGCCCTCAAGACTAATAGTTGGATTACAGCTACAATACAGGGGATTTACCTTTCTATCCTATCAGTCTAAAGTTACATGGATACCATACTAATATTAGACTTTGCAAGAAAAAAAGGCAGGCACACTCACTTTGTCTATTTTTTTTTCCTGTTACAAAGCTAATAAAAGGCTTTGATTGGCAAAACAATCTGCTTGTGTGCTGTTGCCCCAAACTGGGCCCAGTATGCCAGCATATCCTTTTCAATAATCGGAAAAGCTGGTTATGGGTCTTTCAGATTTTCATCTTTTATTTGATTTATTCAATTTTTAGCCCACTCTTCCTGCGAACTGGCTGAGGGTGGGATACAACATAATAACAAATTTTTAGACTGTCCTTCCCATGAACAGGCTCAGGGAGGGGTTACAACATAATCATAACAAATAAAATATACATATAAGCAAATTTAAAAACTATCAGCATTTAAAACCACAATCTAATAATACAGAGATGGTGACTAAAATTAATATATGTTCTAGTCGATCTAGTAAGGCATAACTTATCTTCAGCTTTTGAGGGATCGACTCTACATGTATGCTCATTTGTAGAGAAAGCAACAGGAGGGAACTGATGGATAAATGACACCTGCCTCCTCATTCAAAAGTGTGGTGGAAGAACTCCATCTTGCATGCCTGGGGAAGCTCATTCCACCAAGCTGGAGCTAGACTTGAGAATGGGCCAAAAGATCATGATTGACTGTGTGGAACACTGCTGTCGGATCAAGAAGTAATAGCAGCACTGACCCGGCCTTGGTCTCCAGCTTTTTCCAGGGCCTAAAAATGAGTGTTGTCCAGGGAAAGACCACACCTGACCAGGAATGGGAAGCTTTTATAGCCCTACTAACACAAGCGAGTGGGTGGAGTGTCCTTGGAGTCAGAGAAAGTATTAGAGGATAGGGAAACATTCTGCTTGTAGCCTCAAGTAGCTGATTGCAAAAATCACCAGGGCACAAATTGGAAGCTGCTAAGAGTTGGAGGCTGTGGGAGGGGAACAACAATAACAGAGCAGTTTTAGTGGTCTTGTCTTGGGTCTCCTAGGGGAGTATTTCCCAAGCTATGGATCAGGACCCAAAAGTGGGTCACAAAGACTCTGAAACTGGCTTGCAGCTCTCCCAAGTGGCAGCTGCTGCCTTTTGCACTTATATCTTTCTTTCCTGCTTGCCAGCTTCTCACATTTTCATCTTCCCCTCTATCTTTGTGACAAATAATGAGGAGGAAAAAAGCAATCTGGCTGACTTCATGGTAGCATCTGAAAGAAGGGAAGGGGAGGTTGGAGAGTTGATGGGAGCTGTCCAGCATGCCATGGAAAAACCAGAAGAGAATAGAAAGAGGTATTTGCATGTATGGCCTGTGTCTGTTGTTCCTTCAGCAACCAACCTCTTATCCAGTCCCCTGCAGTGCCACGCTGCCCTCCACCTGCTATGGGAGATGCCCTATTCCATATTTTATAATTTTGTTAATTTTAACTACAAAAGAAAAGAGCAAAAGCAAAGATACATAAAAAGGGGGGGGGGGAAGGGGATTTACAGAGTGGGAAAAAAACTAAACAGAGAGAAGTACAAATATATCAATTATAATTCTACCTCCAAATAAAATACCCAGATCATTCTACCTGCAAGTATAAAGTTCTCCCTATATTTTACCATCTTTGTCTTTCATTATAGAATTTTTTTTACTAAACTAATACTAGCAATATGAATCTAAATAATTCTTCTTGAACACAAATAGGTATATATAAAGAAAAAAAAAATTTCAAACCATCTCAACACAAAGCTGTCTGATTTAGCTTAACAATGTTATAAGTACAAACTAATTTGTTGGTTTAACAATATCCTTATTGAAATAAGCACATAAAATCATATCTTTAGCCTTAACAAATTAAAAACGATACAACATAATAATTTGTCTATCTCAATATAAACGGTTTCTCCAAAGGAACATATTAGAGACAAATCTACCAGATTATAAAATAATTGTGCTATCTGCCTTTTTAACAATTAATCCAACTCTTATATCAATATGAGCAATTTCATCAAATAAACATACTAAGAATAAATCTGCTATGTAAAAATAAATGTGTTGTCTGCACTCTTTAGCATTGATCCAAATTAACTGTATGTTTAACTAAAATTTTAACAACACCCTTCTTTCCTTAGAATCTCCCTTGGTTTTTTAAAATCACATACCGATTCATTATTAATTCCATATTTTTTTACCCACAAGGAAAACCAGAACTCAGGCATCCTTCTTCCTAAAATTTTAAAACTTTTGGATTCCTTTAGTTTCTATATCCATATTATACCAGAGAAAACCAACTTAGTGTAACCCAGACCTTACACTTTGCCTTTTAAAATCGCATGCCAGTTTTTGTTGAGAGTTCCATATCCAACTATCCACAATGAGGGAAAAAGTTCAAGAATCCTTCTTCCTGAAAGGTTTTCACATCTTAATTTGCTGACCGGGATGCACCTTCTCTCTTCTCAATGTGGCCTGCCCTCTCGTTAATGGGAAGAAGAATTCAGCGCCATTTCCTCCTCTCAGCATGACTTCACTCAGTCTTAATTTCCGGTCTTGTTTTATAACTGCACCATAAGGATCCATCTTGGTTTTCTTTTGTTTGTTTCGGAGCGGATCACTTTCCCATTCTAATTCCGCAGACATCACCAGAATCTCTTTAGCACTCAGCTTCTGTAGATTTGAAAGTTCGCTAGCTTTCAGTATAAAAGCTCCCATTTGCTTTCTAATTAGCTGTATTTTTGAGCCAAGATCCTGTTTCAGAGAAGTGATATTCCATAAGATATCTTTTTTATAAGACATTTTGCTTGGCAGTGCCATTTTTCTCTGTCAGCAAACTCAATCTCTTAATTCAAGTTGAATAGTAGCTTAAAGATCCAGTTAAATTGTCATTCCAAATCAGCTCCAGCTGAGACTTCAAATGTTATCATTTCAATTGCAGTCAGACGACAGGAACAGATCTCTCTAGAATATATCTCATTTATGTTCAGATCATATTGCAGCCAAATAATAGTCTCTTTAACATATATCCAATTATAATCCAGGTCGATTTAAGTATTTATATTCAGTCCAATTCAAGTAATTATCGATACTTAAGATTGCTCATAGACTTTTTGAGGCCTCATTTGCAAGAGAAGTAGGCGTATAATCAGCCTCTATCCCTTCCTTTGAGCTAGCCACTGATTGTTATGCAAAACGACCCATCCAGTGGTATTACTTGCCAAGTAGAATTGTCACGCTAAAAGTAGAAAGGCGATACATCAAAGGCTTACTGAAAAGAGCGAAAGAAAGCAGTCGGGCGTCCATCTTTTTCTGCTGCTGCACGAGCTATAATGGTGGCAGAGCCTTGGGACATGCAAGAAGCACAGGAGCAGCTGCCACTGTACCCCTAGCTCCCCACAAAAGCCCCATGCCAAAGAAAAACCCCTTCAGGGTCTTCCTCCAAGGAAGATTAAAAGGTGCCGCAGGAGGACGATCTGCGGACACCCCTGAAGGCAAGATGACGTAACCTGGAAGTTCGGGAGATGTACTGTTCCAAGCCACTTGTTGCCAACCACCATTTGCCCTCACATATCTCCACAATCAAGCACACCCCAAGCGTCCATCCTCAGCCCACAGCTCTGGCCCAGCTGACTGAGGGAGAGGAGATGAACTTCCATTTGCTTGGCATTGATAGTGGTTGCAGCTGCTCCTTTAGTGTGATATTTGTTGTTTTCTCAAAAACAGCTGGTTGCGCACTGTAGAAAATGGAATGCTGGAATAAATGGATGCCAAGGTCATAGTTTGCCCAGGGCACTGAAAAGCCTTGGGTCAGCCCTGGAGGGATCACTGTACAAGGTAAATTTAGATTTATGAGCCACCGTACTAAAAAGATTGGGAACCACTATCCTAGAGGGATGCACAGGCTACTCAGCAGCAGTCAGCAAGCAGCCAGTAGTTCACAAGCTGCCTGTTGGAGACTGCTGTTGTAAGTTATGTTGGTTGCAGGCAGTAAGGGACTGGAGCAAGCATCAGTTCTATGAATTGGGCCTGGAAGCTTTTCGTCAGCTAATATTCTTGCCTCAAAATGAGCTGTGTATAATAACCTTCCCACCTGAGCACATTAAGTGCCTGGACCACTAACTGTCCACTGTTTTAGCGATCTGACCAGTGAACCCACAACAGGTTACCAGCATCAAGACCTGAAAAATCAGCGAGCATCACAATGAGTTCACCAAGACACTGCAGGCATAAAGCCTGCTCTGCTCCTAGATAGCAAGTAGTGGCAGTGGATGGGAACACTTTTTCCTCAGTTTGCTGCACATTTACTATACAGGCTCCATCATTTTGGGAAAGAAAAGCCAGACTAATATATTCTTTTGTAACATTGAGGAATAACTACCATAATGCACATGATTCAGAAGCTATCATTAATGCACAAAGCTGAAGTTTGCTTCCATGTCAATACCGGTAGGAATCATGTGCATCATGTGCATTATGGTAGTAGCTGGTAACCTGTTGTGGGTTCACTGGTCAGATTGCTAAAACAGTGGACAGTTAGTGGTCCAGGCACTTAATGTGCTCAGGTGGGAAGGTTATCATTCTGTCTCACTTTCACGAGCAGCAGCACCTCCAGCATGTCCTAATTCACTGTCTGTATGTTTCTAAACACTGCTCCCCAAACTACACTGACATTTCCTTACCCTTGCTGAAAGAATCTTTGATGAGGACGGTAATGACACCTGGCAGGGGGTTATGCAGCATGTGGTGGGGGTGGTCATGAACATTGTTCCAGCAGTGTTTTGTTCAAGGGCCATACAAGTGAACACTACATTGAAAAGGCTCTATGATGTTAGTACTAAGTAGTGCTGTACCACAGTGCTAAAGCATCACATGGAGATGGATCTAATGATCTGTGGATGCAAGGAGTGCAGACCTCCTCTGCTTCTCCTCCATAGCCCTTCCAATTCTGGGAAAGTTAATTCCTGGGGTGGAGGAATTCTTGTGTGCTAATTGCTACATGGGTTGGGCTGTTGCAGGGGGAAGGGGTCAGAGTTGCTCTTTTCTGTGAGCAGAGCTGTATTCATGCAACAGGCTGAAGAAATGGTCTTGTTCCCTTAGGGCTGCCAGTTTTGGCTTAGGAATTCCTAGAGGTTTAGGGGCATAGCCTAATGACAGTGAAATTTGGGGAGGGGGGGAGCTCAGCAGGAATGTGATGCCATAGAGTCTGCTCTCCAAAGCTGCAGGGGAACTGATGTCTCTAATCTGGAGACCAGAAGTAATTCTGGGAGAACAACAGCTCCCACCTGGAGGTTGTGCAAACCAAGAGGGACGAACACTGAGGTTAGGAACAGAAGAGAACCATGTTCTACTAAAGAATAAATTAGTTATGTGAAGTTGTTTCTGAACAATGCTGAAACTCTTTGCAGAATATACTTCTGAAAACTAGATGCAATAAATGCAGGATGTCTCATTATCTTCAGTGTTTAGCACTACATAGTTTATAATGTAGAACAAACATTCTTGCAGTTTACAATATACATTTACATAAAGGCAATTGCCAATTTACAATTTAATGAAAGGCTATGATGTGTTATGAAAATGGCTGAGCAGAAAGCACTTCCCTTTCCCTTTGAATGTTTTGGACAGTGCTAAAGTATGTCTTTTCCATTCATTTTTGTTATTTCTCATTAGATGCTTAATTTTTCTTTGAAATAACCATCAGTTGTCTTCTGTAACATCATCATGTTGCCAAATCTGATTGGCTACATAGTGCTGTAACATTATTTAATTTACAATGTGATAGTTAGTTGGGACCACCAATCCAGGAAACATGGAGGGGGGGAATGGATAAGTTCAAATTATAACCTAACTGATTCTTTTTTTGAGAGGGGGGAATTCCACTCAACTGAAATGAATAGTTTCAATGTGAACATTGAAACCATTGAATATTCAATACCATCCTAACCATAGTCCCTTTTCCTGTATTAGCCCTTTAGACTCCAGTTGTGTTTAACTACTTTCACCATAGACTCTCCATTGAAGTTGTGGAGAAACGCCATTTTAATCCATGTTGGTGCTTCATTGGGAGGGATCGCTAAACTGCCAAGCAGGCTTGGGCCTAGCCTTCCCCTCCTCCCCCCCTCCCTTCCAGAGCCAAACCAACAACTCTAGGGGGAAAGTCTCCTAGAGAGGCAGGAAGTTCTTTTGTTCTCTGCATGTGAGTTAGGAGGAGGAGTTTCTCAGTTCTCAGCTGCAGCTCGAAGGAAGAGGTTGCCAGTGTGGGGGCTCCTGCCTGTGCATGCGGCCTAGTCAGGAAAATGAGGCCTCCAGGCAGTAAGACCAAGTAAGTCATCCAAAAAGGCAGGGCGTGTTTAGGCCAGGGACAATAGGATGCGTTTAAAACCACATTTTGTTTGTCAGGCTGTTTGCTGTACGGGTGCTGTGCTGTGCTAACTTTTTAAATGCAACTGTTTTTGTTTTGTTCTTCTGTTCTTTGTTTTTTCTCTTTTAATTAAATATTTTTACTGTTTTAAATGCTGGCAGTCCATCTCTGTACCACATAGATCCCCAAACCGCTTAGACCACACTGCGTTATAAAAGGGGGCCCCGGGGGAGGGGGAAGGCATGCAGTTGGATAAGGTGCCAATCCTCCAGGGGTGCCCCAAAGAAGTGCTGAGGTCTCTGTGAAACCCAAGTGCAGGGTGGCAGAGGACCTTGAGGCTGGGCCTCATAGCTGGAGAGGGGGATTGGGAGTCCTGTTCCTCTCAATCTGAACCCCTAGACTGAGCAGGTGGTGGCAGCGAGCCCAAGGGGCAGGAGGAGTAATAGCTCCCTCCAGGAGTTGGCGACTCAATAGGGAGCTGACGGGACCGGGTCTGAAGGCAGGATCGGGCCGGTTCTGTCACACTCCAAATAGCTCCCTCCAGGAGTTGGCGACTCAATAGGGAGCTGACGGGACCGGGTCTGAAGGCAGAATCGGGCCGGTTCCGTCACACTTGGCGGCAGCGGTGGTATAAGAACAAACAGAGAACTTGATTGGCCAGGAATTTTTTTTTTTTGATACGTGCAAGCACCCAGAGGAAGCAACAGAGGTTTGGTTTTATTTTCGGGTCAACTGGAATAGGGACAGTTTAGTTAGTTAGGATGGAGCGTGCTAAGAGGCGGGAAATCCTGCAGATGACAAAGCCACAGCTCCAGGAAGAGTGTGCAAAGCACAAGCTGGAGTGTGACAACATGACTGTAGTAGATATGAAAGACCTCCTGTTGGAGCATCATCAGCATGCAGGGGCACCTGCAAAAGTGCCCCCTACCCAGTCAGAAGCAATTTTGCGGCTACAGTTGGAACTGAAGAGAATACGTATCGAGGCGTACCAAGAACGCAGACAGGAGGAAAGAGAGAGGGAGGAAAGACAAAGAGAGAAGGAGGAAAGACAAGCTGAGAGGGATGAAAGACGAGCTGCGATCTGCAGACAGGAGGAAAGAGAGAGGGATGAGATGCGCAGACAGGAGGAAAGAGAGAGAGAGGAAAGACAAGCAGAGAGGGAGCTGAGACAAGCTGAGATCCGCAGACGGGAGCAGGAAGAGCAACATCGCCATGAGCTTGAGGTGCTACGTCTGGAAGCTGAACTAAGCAAAGAGATCAAAGTCACCCCCAAAGACTTTGCAGTGTACCAAGAGGGACAAGACCCCTCCATATACCTCTCCAACTTTGAGAAGGCAGCCAAACAGTGGGGGATTGCAGAGGAAGACTATATGTCTTACCTCTGTAGCATCCTGACTGGAGAACTCTCAGCCATCTATCACAGCATGCCTATGGAAGATGGGGGGATAACTTTTGCGGCCTATAAAGCCACTGTATTTAAAAGGTTTAAACTGGGGCCAGACCACTCCCGAAAGCAGTTCAGGGGTTTGGCTCCACAAGAAGGTAAATCCTATTCTGAATGTGGGGTAATGAAGGAACAAACAGTTCCAGTGTTATTGGGCCGGGATTTGTTGGTTGGCCAGTACTCTATCAATGCTGTAACCCGCAGCCAAACCCTCAGAGGAAAGTGGGAGGAGGAAGGCAACTTTAGGGAAGCCACCTCACCACCAACCAGGGAGGGGGAAATAGCCCAGGTTACTGAGGACGAAGAGAGGGCAGTCACCCAGGAGGGGGAGGACCAGCCTGTCTCAAGCCCTGGAGGAGGGTGTTCCCAAGGGGAAGAGGGGTGTAGCTTTCCCCAAGTGCAGCAAGAGGCTGTGGATGTTCCTAGCGAGGAAGGGAACCTGTCTAGCGTAAAGGATGTGCAACCTGAAGAGACAGAGGTGGAGAGTGGAGATTTCACAGGAGGTTCTGAGAGCAGCAAGGCTAATGTGGGCTCAGAGGAGCACATAGCTGAAGGCTTGGGGGAACGGGAGCGGTTCCAGAAGGGGGTCCTGAGCGGTCTTAGGTTGGAACCGGTTCACCAAGTAGCTGTGGATCAGGAAGTGGGATCGTCCGAGACTCTCTCGGAACAGGTTGTCTTGAAGCAGGGCAGACAGGAGTCCTGGGAAGCTGTGGGACCTTCCAGGCAAGAGGGGAGTCAGTTTGGTAGTGCTGAAAAACCAACTGAGGGGACTGAGAACCCAAGCCAAACCCTCAGGGGAAGGTGGGGGGAGGAAGGCAACGTTAGGGAAGCCACCTCACCACCAACCAGGGAGGGGGAGGACCAGCCTGTCTCAAGCCCTGCAGGAGGGTGTGCCCAATGGAAAGAGGGGTGCCAATTTCCGCAAGGGCAGCAGGATGCTGTGGAGCCTTCCAGGCAGGAAGGAGCTCAGTTGGCTGACACTGAAAAACCAACTGAGGGGGCGGAGAACCCAGATCAAACTTTGGCTGAGTGTCCTGGAAACAGTGGGACTAGGGGTGGCTTGGAGGAACAGATGATAGGAAGTCTGGGGGAGCCAGGAATGTTCCTGTCTGAGGTTCAAAGTGACCCTAGGCTGGAACCACTGTGTGAGGTGGCAAGGGACCAGAAAGTGGAGTTCTCAGAAGCTGAGACAGGGGATAGGGTGATGGTTTTCCTGCCCCTTCATACTGGTGAACGGAAAGTGGAATGGGGGGGACCCCATGTGATTGTGGATGACCTGGACGATGCTACTTATGTGGTGGCTATGGAGAAGACAGGAAAGGCAGTTAAAGTGGTGCAGGTGAATATACCACAGCCATTCTCTGTGAGGTCCATGGTGTTGCATATAGGTAGGAAGGAAGGAGACAAAAAGAAGCTGGGACAGCAATTGTTTGGAGCCCCAGAGGTGGTTTTCTGGGAGGTCAGAGTGGACAGAGGGAACATTCCACCAATGAGGGATAAAGAAGAAGCAACTGTGTGGGAACTGGGCAGTTTCCAACCTCATATGTGGGGCCAGGACTTTCCTCCTTTGATGGGCCACTCACCCCAGCAACAGCGGCAATGGAGGGAGAGCACCAAACTCCAGAGGTGGTCCTGGGAAATGGAGGAGTACAATATGAAGATCGAGCACATTGCTGGATGCCACAATGTGATCGCAGACTTTCTGTCCAGAAAGGATGGTGATGCTTAAGATGTCAGCCTTCATGTATTGGAGAAATACCTGAATGTTTGTGTAATATTTTGATTAATGGGTTTCTCCTTGTTTGGTTGGATTCTGCTACGGGGTCACCTCTGTAGGAGGCAACCCCTCCGGCTCAGAATTTAAGGAGGGGGACGTGTGGAGAAACGCCATTTTAATCCATGTTGGTGCTTCATTGGGAGGGATCGCTAAACTGCCAAGCAGGCTTGGGCCTAGCCTTCCCCTCCTCCCCCCCTCCCTTCCAGAGCCAAACCAACAACTCTAGGGGGAAAGTCTCCTAGAGAGGCAGGAAGTTCTTTTGTTCTCTGCATGTGAGTTAGGAGGAGGAGTTTCTCAGTTCTCAGCTGCAGCTCGAAGGAAGAGGTTGCCAGTGTGGGGGCTCCTGCCTGTGCATGCGGCCTAGTCAGGAAAATGAGGCCTCCAGGCAGTAAGACCAAGTAAGTCATCCAAAAAGGCAGGGCGTGTTTAGGCCAGGGACAATAGGACGCGTTTAAAACCACATTTTGTTTGTCAGGCTGTTTGCTGTACGGGTGCTGTGCTGTGCTAACTTTTTAAATGCAACTGTTTTTGTTTTGTTCTTCTGTTCTTTGTTTTTTCTCTTTTAATTAAATATTTTTACTGTTTTAAATGCTGGCAGTCCATCTCTGTACCACATAGATCCCCAAACCGCTTAGACCATGCTGCGTTATAAAAGGGGGCCCCGGGGGAGGGGGAAGGCATGCAGTTGGATAAGGTGCCAATCCTCCAGGGGTGCCCCAAAGAAGTGCTGAGGTCTCTGTGAAACCCAAGTGCAGGGTGGCAGAGGACCTTGAGGCTGGGCCTCATAGCTGGAGAGGGGGATTGGGAGTCCTGTTCCTCTCAATCTGAACCCCTAGACTGAGCAGGTGGTGGCAGCGAGCCCAAGGGGCAGGAGGAGTAATAGCTCCCTCCAGGAGTTGGCGACTCAATAGGGAGCTGACGGGACCAGGTCTGAAGGCAGAATCGGGCCGGTTCCGTCACACTCCAAATAGCTCCCTCCAGGAGTTGGCGACTCAATAGGGAGCTGACGGGACCGGGTCTGAAGGCAGAATCGGGCCGGTTCCGTCACAGAAGTACCCAGAGATTTCCCAGAAAGCACATATAGAAAATCAAAAGGGACCACCAGGAAAAATGTAATTATAGAATGGGGCTGACATGTTTTATACTTTTTCTTGCAGACAGGAGGTTAAGCAAAAAAGAGAATTGGGTTTGTAGAAAGCCCATTAACTATTCTGTCTGAACTTGACCTTTATCCTCAGAACTATGGCTCATGACTGAGACTGTTGTGAAATTCTATTTTTTTTGTTCAACAGGACTCTTAAAATATAAATTGTTACCCATTTGCTACCTCAGTGTCTAATATGCCTCATTAGGCAGCAATGTGGGGATAATTATAATGTGTCAAAAGTTGATATGAATGCTGTGTATTGGCTGAATCCATTAAGTGTTCATTTGTAGACTTTTTGTGCTATGGGGTGTAGAACTTGGTTTACAATGCACAGTAGTCTGTTACTGTTGGGGTGGGTTTGACCTGGGTGATGTGGAAATACACTTTCAGCAGCAGATTACTTTTCTAACCCAAGGCTTGAGGGTTAATTAATGAACTAACCTTAAAAGCATGGTTTGATCTTGACAGTATGCATGTGCCAAGTTTTATTGCTTACCGTAATTGGGAGGCAGATAGATAGCTGAAATACTATTATTGCATATAAATTTTGGATTTTCATCTAAACAAATGCAAATGGAGAAGATGCGGGAGAAAAGAGTGGGTAATCATTTATAGGGGGGAATGGGCCAGTAGCCAAATAAAAGGTGAGTTTTGCACAAATAATACAAGGTGGATCTGTGATGGACTTCTTAGGGAACAACAGGTCATTGACTGCTGTATCACTGCACGTTTATCTATGAACATTGTCTTGGTGACTTCATTGTGAAGCTCCCTGCTTTTTCAGGTTCTGATGCTGGTAACCTGATTGGGTTTACTGATCAGTTCACTAAAACAATGGACAGTTCGTGGTCCTGTTTTTCTACAGGAGGGTCATAAAAGGGAAGGGGTTAGGTAGTGTAAGACCAGGATTAAACGCAATATAGAGCCCATTTGAAAGCCTATACAATGGTGGTGAAGGCAACAGAGAAAGGTTTATTTTTCACGACTATTGTTTCTACACATGCAGTAATTTATACTGAGATTCTTCTGTAGGGAAGAAATGGCAAACATTTGCAGATAGAATTGTGCTTAAAGTTTCTTTGCTACCATAGGAAGATTGGGATAGCCCTGGGGCAGAAGGTTGTTGCTGCTGTCCCAAGGTCTCTGAAATTCAATATCAAAACAATGGCTCCCATGAAGCATTTCTGCTGATGGAAGGATTTCCATCTTCAAAGCTTAACTTTCTTGCCTCCCTCATCCTGCTGCTGCAGCTCCTAGTGCTCCTTGCTGTTCCTTGTGGACACAAGAATACCAGAAACAGAATTGGGAATTAGGCATTTTGGGTTTCAGTGGGAAAGTTAAGGTGAGATAGTTGCTCTCTGCTGATGAGAAATTTCTTGTCAGTGGAAAGCTCCATGGGATCCAGCCAGTGTACACACAACCTTTAGATCATTCACATGTTGTACACGCAAACTAAGTCTGTATTAGCCAAGCATGAGAGCTCCAGAGCACAAGGTACATGGAGACAATACAGCATCTGGCACATCACAAACCATTTAATCCACTTGGATTTCAGTTGAATCAGCTGAAATTACAAATACTTGGTTTTAACTTTTTGATGTATTTGTCTGTAAACTCGCTCCTAATTTTAAAGTAAATTAGCAATCTGTGTGGTAGTTACCATATATCACCAATCTTCCTTTACCCTTTCCATAATGAAATATCAAACTGGTTCCAGGCCACCTGAAATATAGAAGTATATCCCCTGCCTAAGACTATTCTGGTTTTCATCCCTATTTTCATTTTAGCTGAATTTTGTTCTCTTGTCTATAAAGTAATTGGTTTTAGTGCTAGAAAGCATTTTTAGAGGTCATCCACTCCAATGGCATGCCATTAAGCAGGCTGACAGGAATAGTAGAAGGAGCTGTAAAATCAGTGCTGGGTAATAATATCAAGGACCTGTAATATCAAGGAGCTGTAAAACCAGTGCTGGGTCACCCAGTCACCAGACTCACCATGTGCATAGGGCACCAAAAAGGGAATTTAAAAAAAGTATTTGATATTTCAACAACAACAACAAAAGCATCAAAGTAGTTATTGTGGGGAAAACCAGAACTTTGTTGAACTTCCTTACACTCTACTGTACATTCTTCCCTCATCTGTTATCTTTTTATATTTATATATAATTGCAGTTGAGTCCTGCTTGAATATTGTGGATACATTTGAAAATAGCTTTTAAGGATTACCTTTCTAGCTGGCTGAGTCATTCTTCTGGAGGCAGGCACATTGTGGCAGCCCATTTTTTAGGCCCCCAGCTCTCTATTTAAAGCAGCCACCAGTAGCTGCATGGTGAGCTAGAGAAGAGAGAGAAAGAGCTCCAGGTGCTAGAGGACTGTTTTTTGCCCTGTAGATACAGTCTTTACGTAATCAATTCCAGTCATTAACCCCTTTAATGGATAAGGCTTCAGAACTCAAGGAAAACATTGTACATAGTGTATCTAAAGAATTAAATAGGTATTTTTGTCTGGTAGGACCATCACTTTCTTCTCCTTGCAGAAAACGCAATAATTCATAGAATAATAGCCTCCTGGTGAAACAAACTCATTTAATTGCCAATACATTGCAGAAAATTTATGTAAAATTGGTACTGAATATTCAGTAAGTTTGCAATCTGTCAGCAAGGGCAAGAGAGAGTGTAGCGGAAGTTAAACAGAGAAATAACCAAGACAAATGGCTGGGCAAATAGGAACAATAATGAATGGGGTGCAAGACAACAAAGTTCTACAATATGAAACACAAATGATGGTTCTGGAAATATATTCTTATCAGAATGGACTGATAAGATGGAAAACTAGATGATGGGCTAGTAATCATTTGGCTTTGTTGGTAAACATTCTACCACATAGCCTGGGTGTCAAGGGTTTCTTGGCAATGATCGTATGTCAGCTAATCTCCAATGTTGATCTGGATATATGTAACATGATTTTGCCTTCTATAATGCATTTTGCTGATCAGTTCTGGATTTGGTTTACCTGGCTTTGCTCATTGTTTAATGCATGTAATTTTAGAATGGAATGGAGTGTACAACAGATTCACTGGAGAGCCATGGCCTCTCGTTTCTCTGACCTTGAGAAACAGGTGCCTTATCAGAACTGCTGGAAATAATGCTTTGGAGTTTCATTCCCAAAGAAAAGACACATAGCAACTGTGGGAAAAAATTGTGTACATATATTTCAAATGCTTTACTGCCATATATTTTTTTTGCACCTTGGATTGCTTATGTCATTAACTGCCATGCCTAATGTATAAGTATTTGGCCCTATCCTATGAGGTCAGTTCTAACAAGAATGTCTTGCTGTGAACATATATCTCTTCAATAAACTCCTTATTTGATTCAAATCAAAGAGGCTGAGTAGATGAAAGCTGAACAGAACCTGACACTGGGTTTGAAACAAGTTGAGATATTAAACAGTCCATCGTATTTCCAGAGAATTCTCCTTGCATTACAGTCCAGCAGGATAAGACACTGTTTGCTTTTCATGATAATTGGGATAAGAGTAAGGAGATATGTCTGAAATCAAAAAGTACAGCTATTGGTCTAAACTAGATTAGGTCTAAACTAGCTCAAATGAATGAATCTGTGAATATTCCCTAACTGACGACGTCTCAGAGACTGGTAAAGATCCCAGAGAAGAAACTGGTAGAAAACAGGCCCAAGAACCAGCATCTAGAAAATAGGGATGGAAATTCAGATATGATGGTATTAAATTTGTTGTCTATTTTCAACATCTTGGGGTTGGAAGAGAAGAATATCAGCAAAATATTTCATAATTGCATCTGGCATATTAGATCATTGTTAGCCCTGTATTTATGTGACTCAAGCAGCAGCTATTTGTTTTTTTTAATTTGTTTAATTCTTATAATACCATTTACTGATGTACTTTCAAAAATAATAAATAAAAAATTTCTTGTGCTGCCAAAAAACAAAACAAAACTAAGACAGACCTAAATTGAAACTAATGCAATGGTCAGAAGAACTGGGGGATTTCTCTCTATTTTTATTAGGACTGTATGTGTGTTGTATGTATTCATTACCTTGTATGTGTGATTCTATATTTTTCTGGAATAAATTTTAATTATTTTACTTAATTAGTGTTTTTGGTAAATTTAAGCAATAATTTCTGGACGTGTATCCTGTATACATAGATTCAAGATCCTTTTTAAGCCAGGTGCCCACCTGTCAATTCCCCAACCTCGTTTTGAGGGCATTTTGGCTTACATTGATGTCATGTGGAATTGATGCCATCATGCTGGGGACATCATGCAGGGACATTCTGGTTTGAGGGCAAAACTTTTGCTTCGGAAATTCCTGGAGATTTGGGGGCAGGGACTGCATGGTATGAGGTAAAGTATGAGGAGGGGGCTCAGCATGGATGTAGTGCAATAGAATCTACAATATGTAGTCCATTTTGTTTCTCCAGTAAGGGTGAATAAAGCTGGCAGATTTTTTTTTTTATTCCTATGTTAAGTGTTTAGTTTTCACACTCAAGCTGTTTTTCTTATTTCCCTTCTGTTTCATTCATAACATGCATTTGCTATAATTTGCAGCTTGAAGTTCTGCTAGTGGAGATGCAGGATCTGAATTCTGGCATCAAAATGATCACTCAGAGGGTCATGATCTCTAACATCCCACATGCTATGACTGGTAAGAGACCTTTGACAATAGCATACATTATGTAATAGCCACTTATATTCACTCTTGAATGCTGTCTGGGAGCTACCGTTGTTACAGAATGTGGCCAGAGTTCTGTTACCCAAACTGATTAACTTTGAGTCCGAGAAAGGAATAACACAGGACCTTGTAAGTCTGTTTATATCCGAGTAGATGGAATTTGGACTATCCTGGTTTTGGATTGGGTCAAGATAAAAAGTTTGAATCTCACTGGCTGGTTTAAAGCTAAGTGCTGTTAAACTTTCTTGGGAAAAAGTGGGGAAATACTTTGATTAGGCCATTATGAGCTGAATCTTCACGGGCACAATAATCTTGGGTGATGAACATATTTTAACATAATATAATATGATTAACAAATTTTAATTAGGTTGAAGTGAGCCAGATCTACTTTGACACAAAACATTGGGTGAGTCAAGATAGCTCCTGAAACTGGATGAAGCATAAATTAATGGCTTGAGTGCCCTTCTTTATTGAGTAAAAAATAAAATAAAAAGAGGAACCAGGCATTGGTTAATGTAATAGCAACTTCCTTGGAGTGGGCAGATCCTTCTGGAGTATGCCGGCATATTCCACTGTTGAAAGTCTTTTGTTATAAGAACTCTGAGCTGACAGAGATTACACTTAGTTTGTAATGCCAATCAGTTTTCCAGTACCATGGCTATACCAGGTGCCTTTGAAACTCCTCAGGTTTCAGATCCCTTTTGCATATAGACTGTAAAAGGGGTGCCTATTAAAACAACTAGGTCCAAAATATCTAACCAAGGGTGTCTCAACTGGAGGAGGTGGTGGGGTCCTTACAATGCTGGAGTGGGTTGTAGGGACCATATCACTTCAATATTGTTCTACCTACTTATTCCAGTTTCCTTCTGGGCTCAATTCAAGGTACTGCTATTTAAATTCAAGATACTGGTATTTAAAGCCCTGTGTATAGCATGGGACCAAAATACCTTAAGGACTGCCTACTCCATATGAACCTCTCTCCTCATTCCAGTCATCCTTGGAAGCCCTGCTTCAGTTGCCCCACCATCTGAGGGTAGGTGAGTGGCAACCCCAAAAATGGCCTTCTCTGTTGTAGCACCAGAAGTTTGGAACTCCCTCCCAAGGGAGATTCATCTCTCTCTCTCTACTGGTGTCTTTTGCCAGCAGTTGAACACTTTTTTTGTTTCATCTGGCATTTCCTCCTTCTAGTGTTTATTTGATTTAATTTTATATTTTAACTTCTTAAATGTTCTAATGTTTGCCACCTTGTGGACCCTGACTGGTTGGGAAGGAAAATGTTTTAAATAAATAAACAAACAAATAAAAGGGCAGTGACAGTTAATAATAATTTTATTTCTCCCTGTAGTGTTAGGAGGGTGGTCACAACAATCCAGTCCTTCCAGCCAAGAGGAGGTTTCTTCCAGGCAGCTGGGACTGTCATCCTGACAACACAAAGAATGGAAAATCATGACAAGGAAATTTTCCATTATACTTGATTCACAGAAAAAGAGCACAATATCCTACCTATTTCTATAACTGTAAATTTCCCTCCCTCAAACACACTGAATAAGAAATAGGCAGGTAGCAGTGCTTTGATGTATAGAATCTGTCATTACAGTGTGCTTATGACTATTATATTCCCCCTTTGTGCCTGCCAGCTATGTTCATTCAAGGCATCACCTTTTCACCTGCTTAAAAAGAACAGAGCATGTTGTAAATAATTTTCTACTGTTTATCCCTTGCACCAAGCCTTCTGCCCAGCTGAGGAAAGAAGCAAACAGGAACCACATGGGGGTACCTATGGCTTACGATTCTGTGCTGCTTCCACTTGCACAGTGTTGTTTTCCATTGCAGAGGTGATCCTTCATCTTGGAGCTATTCCTCCACAGTGCAGGGCACTGTTCATACAAGCCCAGTGACTTCAATGAACAGAAAACACCTAGTGGCAGAGGAACACACTCTATACTGGAGGATTGTCTCCAGACTCCAGGGCTTTTTTTGTAGCATGAACTCCTTTGCATATTGGGCCACCACACATCCCTGATGTAGCCAATCCTCCAAGAGCTTACAGGGCTCTTATTGCAGGCCTACTGTAAGCTCTTGGAGGATTGGCTACACCAGGGGTGTGTGGTCCAATATGCAAAGGAGTTCCTGCTACAAAAAAACCAAACCAAACCTTGATTGTCTCAGTGGATGAAGAGCGATTAATGGGAAGCAGGACATAGGTTCTAAGCCTGTATGTGCCTCTTCCCCACCCTGCCCCGCCACTGAGCAAATAGGAACTTAGGGTTGACTTTTTTCACTCTGGATGATTATTATGATTAGTATTTCCTCAGCCTCCCAGTAGCTGATTTTAAGACTGAAACAAACTGGAAGATTCATTCATACCTAGGTTGGATAACCAAGTATCCAAAAAATTCCCCAAACCCAAAACATATGACTTTGGGCTTAACAAGGTTCAGTTCAGTTCAATTTATTTACAGTCACAAACCAAGTAAAAAACCAAGAATTTAAAAGCTTAAGCACAGAAGATAAAATCTATACTATAATAAGTATTAGGATGGACAGTTGTCATAATATGTTCAGTATAAGAGATTACATCAAGACACAAGTTAAAACAAAACCTTAAAACTGAGAAGCAGTAAAATGAGTCTTTCAGATGCTATAGCAGGCAGGATGTGAGGGCGATCTGACTGCAACATCTGTCACTCCATTGATCGCCAGGGTTGATTTGGCTTAACAAGGTAGATATTTTCCAGGTGTTAAATTTTTATTTTAGATACAGAATTTATGTTTTGTCTTCCTGCCCAATCAAGGCCACCAAAGTGTTCAAAATACCCTCAGACATTGCTTCTCCAAAACAAAATCCCCTATAGGACATGTTGTGTTGTCATATGCCCTTCCCAAGGGCCAAGGCAAATATAGGTGGAGGAGCTTGTTCTTTAAAGTAAGTAAGAGCCAGCTGGTGTAGTGGTTAAGTGCGTGGACTTTTATCTGGGAGAACCGGATTTGTTTCCTCACTCCTCCACTTGCAGCTGCTGAATGGCCTTGGGACAGCCATAGCTTTGGTAGGAGTTGTCCTTGATAGGGCAGCTTCTGGGAGATCTCTCAGCCCCACCCACCTCACAGGGTGTCTGTTGTGGGGGAGAAAGATAAAGGAGATTATAAGCCACTCTGAGACTGATTCAGAGAGAAGGGCGGGGTATAAATCTGCAGTCTTTTTCTTCTTCTAAGTATGTGTAGCTTCCATACAAGCTGTTTTGTTTGGAGTTGCTGTAACTTATATGTACAGTTTTAACAAGGAATCCATATGGCATCCCTATCATCCTGGTACATTCCATTATTGTTGTTGTTGTTATTGTTATTACTATTATTTCGCCTTATCCCAGCAAATGCTGGGCTCTAGGCAATGTACAACAAAAAATACAATAAAACCAATTATCTTTTCTTTTTCAGATCTACTTTATAGCATTTCCCACTTTCTTCCTCGTTAATTCCTGTTTTGGCAGTAATAGCATTCCAGAATCCATGATTAATTCTGAGTTATTAATTATAATTTTGCAAACATGCTGTTGCAATAATATAAAAAAATACAATTATAATCAATTAATGCAAATTTTGCACAAGGGACTACCTTTACCTTTTAAATGTGGGGAAATGAGCCACTGAAGCTTTTCACAGCATGGAACTAAATAGTGTTGCCAGATAATCGTTGCAGATCAAACCAGTATTAAAAGGGACATGTAGAAGGACAAGTTTAAAAGCTGACAACCCTGCAAAATGAAAAGCAGTGCTTGAATTGGGAAAAACTGATAATTATGGATAGATTCAGGAATGACTTGGCTTCAGGAAGTAACTAAATAGGCTGTAAATGAAGCAAAAGGCACTTTGTTCAGTCATTCCTTTTCTACAGTCTCCCAAGTGGAAGCAACTATGCTTAAAAGAGGGAATTACTTAACTAAATAATGTAATTATTTTTTTGCATCTTCAGCCATGGGCAGCCCAATCCTAACTTCTGTGGCAGCTGACTGTGGCGTATTTGAGGCGCTGCTCATTCACTCCCTAAGGGCTTATTTCCACTTGAGCCGGGGTGGGGGGGAGAGAAGCATAGCTCACCGCATGTGAGACGGTTGCCATGGCAACTCCACTGGACTGCAACTCCTGGTGTGGGGGGGGCAAGGCGGAGGCAGCAGGAGGGGAGCGGCATCCCAGGCCCCCCAGATTGGCCAGTCCTGGTGCAGGCACTGTGGCACCTGACACTTAGGGTTGTGGAGAGGCAGCCCCAGAGAGGCTAATTGCCTTTCCCACCCCACCCCCTGACAGAGAACTGAGCCAATCACAGGCAGGCAGCCACAGTCATCTGCTTTCCATGCATGCCAGCACGGGACATGGGCATTCTCCTGGTGAAGAATGCAAGTCTGCCTCCTGCCAGGGCTCCACCCACATGGCCACAGAGGCCTTCCGTGTGGCCCTGACACCCCCTGCTGTGTGCATGGAACTCCTCCTCTGTGGGCCGCAGATCTCAGAATGTGCGGTAATGGCCATGCATCCACTCCATTAGTGCTCCCCCACCCCCGCTGTGGGTTCTGCCATGAGCACAACAACCCTGTGGGATTGGGCAGGCTATTGGGCCAACCAGGCTGATGTGCGCCACCTGGCCAAAGGCTACCCTCCCTCCCATGGGATGAGTGAGGCAAAGACTCCCCCTCCCCTGTCTAGCCTTGTGGCAGCAAGGTGCCTCATAATTTCCCCCTCCACAAGAAACAAGCAAGCCCACTCCCCAAGAAACAAACCTCCCAGACACTCCCTTGGGGAGCCCACTGACAGAGTGGCAGAGGGGGTGGTGAGGGAGAGGGGCACAGGGAATGTGCAGCAGATACCAAGCAGGAGAGACAAAGTAAGGCACATCTCAGACTTTTTTGTGCTGGAACCATATGCAACAACATCCTGGGTGCGACTTGGACAGTCTTGCAGGGCACGAGGCTCCACTCAGAGAGAAGGGCAGGAACAGCTGACTGAGTAGAGCGGGATGGGGGGGTGGGGTTGAATCGCCACAAACAGAAGCTTCTCTGTTGAATCCCCAGCTGGAAAACAGAGACAGAGGCCAAGAGCACCTGAAGGGGTAGCAGCTGCAGCATGAGGCTGTGTTTCGGCCAGAGACTCTCTTAAAGGGACAGTCTCCGACTCACCTCCCCACAGGAATTGGAGCATCTGCCAGCCCCCCCCCCCCGGTGCCCTGCCAGGGGAGGGAAGAAGGCAGATGACAGACCAAGGGGGGGCACCAGCAGCACACGAGGGCCATAGCACCCACCCCCTGCCTGAGCTCCCTACCCAGGTCAAGTGCTGGAGACATTGCCATGCTGCCCTTGCCTCAAGCAGGGAGAGGGGAGCATCTTTGGAGGGCGCAGTCATACTTACCTATCCATGTGCGACCACCCTTGTATGTTGAACCCCCGGAGGCCGGGTATCTGTTGGGACTTGGAAACAGGAAAGGTTAGCCACAGAGGAGAGACTTCACCCTCCTCCCCGCAAGTCAAAGAGCTTGCTCTGTACTGTCTAAGTGCCCTCACTGTGCAGCGTCCACCACCAAAGTGCACTGGCCCTCACTCTACGTCCGCATGCGCGCCCTACCTAAAGAGTTGTGCGGGGCCGGTGCAAAGGGCTTTGTAGGAGGGGGGGCTGTGATTGGGTACTGAAGAAGGAGCTCGTCTTGTCCAGGGCATGCGGGGATTGGTGCACCATTTAGTTGGTTCCCTAAAGGGTTTCAAGGCTGCACCGGGAGTGGGATTTGTTTTCGGGATACATGGGTCTCTATGGAATATGCCAGCATTTTCCTTGTCATAACTTCATGCCTCTCGCGGGGGGGGGGGGGGAGTGCTCCCAGGCTGAAAGGTCTTAGGGAGCCAACTAACACTGGCCACGCCCCTGGTGCCGCCCCCTCATATGTGGCTTAGCTCTCTATGCCCCAGTTGCACCACAGGCTGGGCGTGGCAGCCTTGCAACCTTAAGTTTTTCAAGATTACTCAGTTTGTGTGGACTCATTCAAAATGCTTGTGGAGCTGTTCCCAAAATTAGGATCCATGTTGCTGTCTACCATCAATAAATGACCATGAGATTGTAGGAAAATGTCTTATTGAAAATTTCTTGAACTCTCAAGGACTCATGGAATATTGTGTCAGAAACCAAAAAGATGAGAGATGGCTGGTAATCAGATATAGATGGATCTATCTCTTACTGGTTTGTGTTGGCCATACAATAGAGTACTGAGAAAGTGACAAATTCCATACAACAAAAGAGCTACAACTATGTAGTTTGCTGGGAAGGACTCTTATTGCAGAAAACACAATCTTAGCCTATAGTCATGTTTCACACTCCAGGTGACCTTTTTACTATCAAGATGGCTACAGAATTAAAATACAGAACAGAAGCATTCACCTTCCCCATATATCCATTGATTAAGGATGCAGCCAGTCAAGAAAATGAAATCTGGGAAATCGATGGCTTTCAGAGACTATTTCAACATTAATACAAATCAATAGGTTGGGACAAGAACAAGCCTCTGTATTCTCACACAATGTTGACTACTTGCTGATTTTATTTCATAATCTTATTTTCTGTTTTTGTACATACTCTATATTAGCTTGGATCCCATTCAGAATGTCTGTTGGCACAAAGCAGGGAGTAGCTTTTACCAATTTCCCGCTTATGTGGCAGCCAGCCAGCCCCCAAATGCTGCTCCTGGGGATGGGGGACTTTTTTCCCAGCTGCAGCAGAAAGCTCTTCTGGGCTTGAAAAGCTGCAAAGAAAATGTGGCATGAATTTTTCATTAAGGCAGGGGTGTTAAATGTCTGGCCTGTGGGCCACACACAGCCCGCCCAGGGCTTCAATCAGGCCTGAGGGGCTTTTTTCTCCCTCTTCCTCCCATCCTGTCCTCACCCTTTGAAACTCTGAGGCTGCTGAACTTCCCTTCTTTCTCCCTTGTGTTTGCTGGCTGCAGCAGGAAGCAAAGTTGCAAAGAAAATGTGGAGTGGATTTTCCATTAAGGTCTCTGGGCACAGAAACCTTAATGGAAAATCCATTCCACTTTTTCCTTTCAACTTTGTCTGCATTGCAATATGTTTCAATAGTGTGGAGCTCAGTTTAACTTCTCAACGTTCCTATGGCCAGCTGAGTTGCATCCTCACAAATAAAGGGTTGATGCTTTGAGCCAGCTTTGTCTCTGCTAAATGGACCTGAGAACTGATGCCTAATTACTCTAACCTGGGAACCCACAGCCAAAGGGAGATATTACACTGGAGAGCCATTGCCAGTTGGGGAGGTGGGGAGAAGCTTGCAATGCCCAACCATTTCATGTTTTCCCAGGCTGAGAGCATTTTATATTTTTAGTTTCTGCTGTATCCTTGTCCTTTTTCTTGATGTTTTATTTTTAAAACTGCATTGCCAAACCCTCCTGTTCCTCTACCTTTCCATTTTAAACAAAATATTTCAAGAGTTTTAAGCATATTTGTATTTTTAAGTCATAAATAACTTTAATTGTGTTTATCTGTGTCCTTTATAGAGTTTATATCTCCACTACCTGCCATTACATTTTATGACACACATGACCTGGCCCCACAAAGTCCAATTTATGTCAGATCCAGCCCTCCTAACAAATGAGTTCCACACCCCTGCTTTAGGTCATTTTTTTCTTTTCCTTGAGTGCTTTATTCTGTGTTCTTTATTGTATTTGTCCCCCCCAAAAGCCTGAATCCCAATACCATACTGGTACTTGAATTCAGGGTGAGGGGTTTGAAATCCTGAATTTTGGCAGGGTTCAATATACCTGAATCTGAAAAATCCCATTTTTTGTGTATGCACACCCTTAGTGGCAATCATGAAGCCATTCTTCCCTCATCCAGAGAAGTGCTTCAAATTTAAAGCACTTGTGTATGCATGTATGTGCTAGGATGAAGTATTATCTATCTTCATCCATCCTTGCAGTCTGAAAGCTGTTTCCTTTCCTGGTATGTACATTGACATATCTCACCTACAACTCTACAAACAGATGTTGCCTGTTTTGGGGGTAACATTAAAACCTTTTATTAGAAACTAAACTGGGATGACTGCAGACACCATGAGCAGCAGCTCCTTTTCCAGACTTCCTTTAGTTCTCTAAAAAGACTTTTGTCTTTTAACTGGTTTTAGTGTGTCAGTGGCTTAGTGCGGTGCTTTATATGTTTGGAACTGTAGCCTCCTCAAGGTTTATATTCAAGATGATTACTGTTATTAGCAGGTCAGAAAGTGAAGCTTTGTGCAACTCCTGCACCTCTGTTTTACAGGTGTGCTGTTGTCTTTGCTTTGCAGGTTCTGATATATGCAATTGGATTATGCAGCGCCTGCAGATTAGTGGTGAAGGTAGGAAGAGACATAAAACTTGGCACTTGGAAATGTTTTTTTTTTAAATCTGAATTCTCCTCTGTTAAACAGTGGATTGTTTTAAAATATTTGGCTTCACTATGTGTGTACCAGCCATAGCAGTCAATATTTTCCTTTATAGAGGCACTAAACCTGGGAAGTATGACTATCAAGTATGGATATATCTATCCTCTTCAAGAAACCAGAAATCTCACTCTCAGATCAGACAGCAGCCTCTACAGATTTCAGGTGAGCAGAGCAATAGCCAAAACAAGAAGCAGAGTCTAGTGTGATGTGTGTTTGTGTTTGTAATTTGTTGCGGCAAATGAAAGATGAAAGCAGAGTGAAACTTTCACAGAGATACAGCAGTGGTGCAGAACAAATAACAATAGATAACAACATTTATTAATGAAAAATATGCTGCAGGGGGCAGGAATTTCCATGGAAAACAAGGTCCTTGAGTTCACGCATGCAATTTAGAGCACTTTTAAGCCCTTCTCTTGCTTTGGGTATGCACGTGTACATTTGTATGAAGTTTTCAAATTGATTGATGACCACAAAGGATGGTTGATTTACAATTACATGTGATTTTGCCCTATAATCTGCTACTCATTACAGAAGAAGCTAGGCAAATCTCCTTAAGGAGGGAATATTAGAACCCCAACACCACTAATGGAAAAGCGTTATATCTCCTGATACACCCTCTGTTAGTCAGATGGTGGGTGTTATAGCACAGGACCTGCAAAGATGATCTGAGTGGTGGGGCAAGTTCCTATGAAAGTAAGTCACTCTTTAGTCTGACCCTTACTCTACAGAGTATATTCTCTTTGCCACTTGACACTGAGAGCTAGCTGATCCACAGTTAAGGAATTCCCTTCGTTGGTGGGCTGTCTCTTCACATCTAATCAAAGGCAAAGAGATCCACCCACCGAGTATATTCTCTTTTTTCATGTTGCACCACTACAAATCTGCACCCTGACTTTTTCCTGGTGTAATGCATGGCACTCTCTATTATCTTTTTGTACTACCACAAGTTTTTGTACTACCATCTCTGTAACCTCCCTTTTTTTCATAGTGTCTAATATAATTTAATATAATATATTGACTCCTAGAAGAATATGAAAAGGTAACAAGGTATTCTAATTTGGGCAAGTTGTTGTCTATGTATGTTACTTGTGCTGGGTGATCAATACCAGGAATCCAGTTTCAAAATCTACTGTTCATCCCTGGACCAAGGGAGGTCAGACTGGGCTCTATACGGGCCAGGGCCTTCTCAGTGGCAGCAGCAGTGCTGTGGAATGCTCTCCCTGAGGTCATAAGAGCCATGCGGGATCTCTTCCAATTCCACAGGGCTTGTAAAACCGAACTTTTTAAACAAGCCTATAACAACTAGGGGAGAAGGCTGCCACTCTTGTGCTGCTGGGCAACTCCACCAGCAGGACCACCAACAGATAAATGCAAAGCCTAGTACGATCTGAGCTGCCTAAGCTTATAATATGTTGTAAAGCACCAATATTTTGTTTTAAATGTACCTTTTAAAATAAGTAAAGGATTAAGTGTTGAAAGTATTCCTTGTTACGTCAGCAGGTATGATTTAGGGGGATAAGATAACTTTGTTTCTGTGTGGCTTTCTGCAGACACCCTACTTTTGGCCAACGCAGAGATGGGGAGCAGATGATACAGATTATGGTAAGCAATAATGTTTGTGAGGCATTCTCTGTCTTCTTGATGAAACCTAAAAGAAGTGAAGGCCGATTCTCATTTGCACACACAGTCATCCATAGCAAGGCAGATGTGTATGGTAATGCCTGAATGACTGCATCATTGTCTGTTTTTGACCTAAGACTTGCACTCAAAGGCTGAATTTGCCTTCTAGTTGAATCAGGGCATGCTTAGAAAATTGTGCTTGAATAGGAAAAGGGGAGGAGTTTGTAACTTTTAAAACAACAACTTTTATCAAGATTTGAGAATTCCATTTTACAGAAGTCAGGTTGCAGAAGGCCAGAAATAGCCATTTGAACACAGGGAATTTGCCTTGGGTTTGATGCACTCTGAAAGCATCCCCCCCCCCCCACTGGTTTTCCCACAGCATTAAACAGAAAATAATACATTTCCACAAGAAAAATGTTGGGACTAAGTGGGCCCACATCCAAGTGTCAGCTTTATTTGGTTTGTGGTTCAAACTGTCAGAGATATTTCAGCTCTCACCAGCTTCACCTTTCTCTGTACTTGCTGCCATGGGCGTGTGCTGCTGAGACACAAGTGTCAACAAACCAATTTTAATAAGCACATGTTTAGTTCATTCCACAGATATAGGTAAGGAATAAGAATGGAGCAAAACCTCAACCCAAATAAAAAGCCTATTTCCTCCTTCCCATATACCCCTCCCCCTGAAAAATGTCTTATGGGTGTGCCCACAGCAGGGTCTCCCTATGGAAAAAGGTTGTGCTGGATATTTGTTTTCTTCTGCCAAAGTAGGGTTGCCAGGGCTGAGTCAGGAGCCAGGAGACTTTTCCATTTCCTAAATAAATAAGAATACAGCAGTGCAGTTCCTCTGAATACAACCTTCATTTCCTCATCCTCTTTTTTTTTTCACCTATCCTGGCAGCTGCACTTCCACTAAATGAAAGTGAAATTTATCATACCCCCACAAGTCCCCTTATCAGGCTTTGGAAGTATTTAAAAGCATGGCTTTTTAAAGGGACACACACAAAAACTCACAAAGCAGCCAATATAAACAGAGTTTGCAAGCCCACACTTTTGTGATCTCACTGGGGCAATTTATTCATGGGAGTTGTTGAATGTAACAATCTGCTGTATTTCAACCAGCTTCTTCAGACAGGAAAAGGAAAGGAGAGCAGCCTAGGGGGTGTAGTTTTCCTCCATTCCATAATAAGGTTCTAGTTAACTCTTTCCCATTCATTTTTCACGTTTTATAACTTTTTTATTGATTTTAACTATAAAAAGAAAAAGCATAAGCATAAATACAGAAGCATTAAAGAGGGGGAGGGGTAGATACAGAGTGGGAGACCAGAAACAAAGAAAAATGCAAATATATCAGTTACATTTCTACCTCCAAATGAAATACCCAATTCTTTCTACCTGCAAGTATTAAATTTTCCCCTTATATTTTAACCACCTTTATCTTTCATTATACACTTTTTACTAAACTATGACTTAAAATGCAAGTCTAAACTATTCTTCAGCACACTTAAGTATAAGAAAGTCAGAGAAGTCTCAACACAGAACTAACTGGCTAAGCTTAACCATATTAAAAATTCTAACTTGTTATTTTAACAATGTCGTCATTAAAATGAGCATAAGAAACAAATATCTTTATCCTTCTAACTTACTTATTTCAAACAGAAAGAAAAAAATCAGATTTAAAATATCATAAAACGTAGAGAGAGAAAAAAATTAATAAGCAAGAAAAAAACATAGTAATTTATCTGTCTCAGTATAAACAGTTTATCCAAACAAACATATTAAGAGCAGATCTACCAGATTAAAGAATAATTGTGTTGTCTGCCTTCTTAAAAATTGATCCAAGTTAACTACTTATTTATATATAATTATTTTCAAAACTTTTCAGTCCTTTAACTCTTATATCCATATTGCTCTAGGAGGAACAATTTAATATGACCCAAAAATCTCACTTGGTCTTTTAAAATCACATGTCAGTTCTTGTTGAGAATTCCATATCCAATTACCCACAGAGAGAGAAACAGTTCAAAGACCCTTCTTCCTGAAAGTCTTTCACATCTTGATTTTTTTGCTGAGATGTACCTTCTTAAAGCCAACTTTAAGAGGGGACTGGATAAAAATATGGAGCAGAGGTCCATCAGTGGCTATTAGCCACAGTATGTGTGTGTGTGTGTGTGTGTGTATATGTGTGTGTGTGTGTGTATACACACACATATATTGGCCGCTGTGTGACACAGAGTGTTGGACTGGATGGGCCATTGGCCTGATCCAACATGGCTTCTCTTAAGTTCTTATGTTCTCTCTCCTTAGTGCAGTCATCCCTCTCGGTAAAAATAGTAAGGATCCCACGCCACTTGTTTCTCTCGAAAAAACTTCAATCAGTCTCAATTTCTGGTCCTTCTTTTTAACTGCGCAATAAGGTTCCATTTTGGTTTTCTTCTGTTCGTTTCCCAGCGGATCACTCTCCATTTCCAATTCCACAGACGACACTGAGATCTCTTTAACACTCTGCTCATGTAGATTTGAGATTTCGCTAGCTTTCAACATAAAAGCTCCCATTTGCTTTTTTTTTATCAACTCTGTTAATGAACCAAGATCTTGTTTTAGAGAAGTTATGGTAACCTTTGTATTTTTTTTATAAAACATTTTGCTTGGTAATGCCATTTTTCTCTACCAAATAACTCAGTCTATTTATCAAAGTTGAAAAGTAACTCAGAAACCCAGTTAGTCTGTCTCTCCAAATCTCCTCCAGCTGTGTGTTTTGATTGCTGCCATTTCAGTTGCACTCAGGCGGCAAAGACAAATCTCTCTAAAATATATCTCGTTTTTGTTCAGACCATATTATAGCCAGATAATAGTCTCATTAACACATATTCAATTATAATCTGGGTCAATTTGAATTTATATTCAGTCTAATTCAAATTGTTGCCAATGCTCAAAGTTGTTCTTTGTCTTTTCGAAGCCTCATTCACGGGAAAGTTGGGGAGGGGGGAATTCGCCTCTTTCCCTTCTTTTGAACTATCCCGTTTGTTGTTATGTAAAATGACCCAGTAGCCAGTGGTATTGGAAACAAACTTATTTGCCAAGTAGACTTGCCGTTCTCGAGGTAGGGAAGCGATGCATCAGAAAGCTTGTTAAGAAAAAAAAGAGCAAGTGGTTGGGTGTTCACCTCTTACTGCCATAATGGCAATCATGTCGGCAGAGCTTCGGGGCATACAAGAAGGACAGGAACAGCTGCCGCTATACCCCTGGCTTCTTGCAAAGCCCCATGCCAAAAGGAAACCCCTTCAGGGTCTCACTGGAGATGCCACGTCTGTGGCACCTCTCCAACCGCCTGATTCAGGGGGGCCGCTGGAGACAAGCTCTGCAGACCCCCACTGAGCTCAAGGCAACATACCCGGTATCTCCTATTCATTTTTCTACAGAAATGACTTCTGAAGTGAATGCAAAAACAGAGGGGCTCTGCTCACTGCTTTTCTCACAGCTTCACACACTAGTGGCTCTGCCTGCTTACCCTGCCCCCTGCTTTTCTACTGCTGAGATTTAAAGGCACACATACATTCCAAAACACAAATGGTTGCAAGCATCTTCTAAGTCTGCCAAGGTGTAAAGACACATGGTGGCTGTTGGGGCAGGGCTTTCCCCTGCCAGCCAGCTGGCTGGTGATGGGGAGGAGCCTGCAAAACCAGGGAATTCCCCAATGGGATCTGGGGACTAGCAAGCCTATGCCAAAGGGATCATCTCATTAATTATGCAAGTTTGTTTTTTGAAATAAGCAAACAGTGTATTTGCTTTTTTCTCCTTCTCCAGCAATTTACCTAGCGAAGAAAAATATTAAAAAGAAAGGACTCCTAGAAGAATATGAAAAGGTAACAAGGTATTCTAATTTGGGCAAGTTGTTGTCTATGTATGTTGCTAGTACTGGGTGATCAATACCAGGAATCCAGTTTCAAATCAGGTATAGTTACCCTTGCAATATCAGAATAAGAGTGGGACTACATATTATCAGCATCTCAGAGTTTCCAATAAAAACAGAGCCCCCAAGTCAGATTTCCTTCAATAGTACAAACCAACATTTCCTGTAATCATTATGCTGAATCTTTCCCTGTCCTCACTACCCAGTGCTGTGGAAAAGGGACTGGGAATTCTCATAACAGTAGAATTCAGGGTTACTCAGTGACTTGGGCAGTAGAAAGTACTTCTTCAAAAAGCATATTATTTGTGAATGAAATTCACTGCCAAAAAGATGTGGTGATGACATTCACTTAGATGACTTTGGAAATGGAGTAAATAATTTCATGTAGGCTAGGTCAAGCAATAGCTTTTTGTGATAGAATCTCCCTATATATAGTTGATACTGAGGATAAAATAACTACAACAGTTGACCTCATTCCCTGTTTTTGAACTTTTCAGAGGCAGTTGGTCAGCCACAGTTTTAGATGTACCTTTGGTCTGATCCCAAAAGAGAGTTTCAGGCCTCTTGTCTGCATATAGTATAATGGCATCAGGGGGCAAAGTAAGTTGACCTACAATTTAGAGAAGATAGATTCAAGTGGTTAGCCATGTTGGTCTGAAACAACAGAACAAACTTAGAGTCCAGTGGCACCTTTAAAACCAACAAAGTTTTATTCAATTTCATACCTTGAATAAAAGTTTAGAGAAGCAAAGCTTGACACACAGCTACCATGTTTAGCAAGAGCTCTGCTTCAGATAATGTACAGTTTCAAATTCATGACCGTTGTGGTTTATGTTAATATCTTATCTTGCAAGTTTGATCTATGCTTAACACAGAATTGTATACTGTGACATTTTGTCACATTCTACACCTTGAGAATAACGGAAACCTACTGCCTTCACTGGTGTCTTGCTGCTGTTGCTTTTTCCAGGAACAATATAACATGCTGAACAAAAAAATCAACCACAAATGGGACTTTGTTATTATGCAAGCCAAGGAACAATATAGGTGAGACATTTCTGAATGTGTGTGTTTTTTGTTTGTTTCGCTTTGCTTTGCTTGGGTGTTGGGGAGAGCAGTAAGCAAGTCATTGGTTCTCATTTTAATCCCTTCGCACTTTTTAAAAGGAGAGTTCTTGAGCTGACCTTTGCTCTTACATGGAAGCATCATTAAATTGATTTACAGATCTATGTACAACTAACCAAATGGGTGATAGTTTGCACAGACTGCTTGAAAGACAATTAGCTATCTAGAAATGCAGTTCCACCTTCCTCTGATTATTTGGCTTCTTGAAATTTATTTTCAAGGCATTCTTGTAGTGTCCCCCTGTCTAATTCTGCCTCGGCTGGGCTGGGCTGGGCTGACATGCCCTCCAGGAGCACTTTTGTTGCTGTCAGCACTGAGCATACAGTAGTCTCATAATCTGGAGAGGAGGAGGATGACCATACCTCAGGGCACACTCTCTCTAGCTGGCCTCCTCTCCTTGGCTATGTTGGGCAGGTCTGGCTTTCCTCCCTGATATGATCTTAGTTTACTTATTAAAGGCTGGTCATACCCAGGCACTTCCAATACCTCATGAGCTAGGAGGAGCCTCTGCAGAGGTGTGCACTCCTTTCTCAATGGGCATCTGTCCTGAGTCTCCTCTCCCTTGGCCCACCTGGTTCCCTCCCAGGCCAATTCTGCCAGTCTGATTGGCCCATAGTCCTTCCCCATCAATGTCCTAGCCAGTCTGGCTGCTCCTTGGCTTGGCCCAGTTGTGCTGGCCCACCTTCTGGCTGCTAATAATGCCAAGCACTCATGGTGCAGCCACAGGCTGGCTTGCCTCCCCAGGCATCCTGTCTGCCTGCTGTTGTTGCTGTGGGCATCTGACCAGATTCACTAGCCTCTGGGAAACCCACAGCAGTTGGTGGGAGATTCCACCTAGCCTCCCTTACTTCCCTAACCTCAGAGGGGCTCAATGCAGGCTAGTCCTCCGACTTAGCTGGCCTCGGTAGTTGTGAGTGCAGGGTTGTCTTGCCACACCTGGACACTCTCAATGGGACGTTTGCGAGCTGAGGTAGTTAGAAGAAGAAGAAGAATGGCAGATTTATACCCCACCATTCTCTCTGAATCAGAGACTCTGAGCAGTTTACAATCTCCTATGTCTTCTCCCCCCACAACAGACACCCTGTGAGGTGGGTGGGGCTGAGGGGGCTCTCACAGCAGCTGCCCTTTCAAGGACAACTCCTATGAAAGCTATGGCAAACCCAAGGCCATCCCAGCAGCTGCAAGTGGAGGAGTGGGGAATCAAACCTGGTTCTCCCAGATAAGAGTCCGCGCACTTAACCACTACACCTAACTATCAAACAAGTTAGGGCTGCCTGTCTCTGGGTGGGGCCTAGAGAGCTCCTGAAATTTAAACTGATCTCCAGAACAGAGGGATCTGCTGTGTTGGAGAAAATTACTGCTTTGGAGAGTAGACTCAGTGGCATTGTACCATGATGAGGTCCCTCAGCCTGAGCCAGTTTGGTGTAGTGGTTAAATACACGGACTCTTATCTGGGAGAACTGGGTTTGATTCCTCACTCCTCCCACTTGCACCTGCTGGAATGGCCTTGGGTTAGCCATAGCTCTTGTAGGAGTTGTCCTTGAAAGGTAGGGTTGCAAAGTCCAACCCCAGAAATATCTGGGGGCTTTGGGGGTGGAGCCAGGAGACACTGGGGTGGAGCTAGGGGGGAGGGGGGAAACGGTGCTAGGGAGCGTGGCGAGCTGCCCCGTCTCGGAGTGGGCGACGCCACTGCCGCCTCTTCTCAACCTGAGCTCATCTCGGAGGAGCAGCCACGGCGAGCGGAGAAGAGGCGGCAGCGGCGGCCTCGCCGCTCCGCTCTGCCGTGGAATCGGAGGGGGGGTGGAGGCGGGCTGGGGGCGTGGCGAGCCACGAGTCCAGGTCCTAGAAGGGCTCCTGGCCTGCCTCGCCCTTCCCTGCGCTGCTGACGTCTCTTGGCTGCTCCTCTGAGATGGGCTCAGCCTGGGCCCATCTTGGAGGAGCAGCTGCGGTGGGCAGGGAGGGGGCGGCAGCGGCGCGGCGGCCTCACCCGCTCTGGGATGGGGCGGCTGGCCATGCTCCCCGGTGCCGTTTCCACCCCCTCCCCCCGCTTCCTTTTTTGTGGGGAGAGGGGGAAGAGGGTGGAAATCCTGGGGTCCCCCGCCAGGGCGGGAGGGTTGGGAAGCCTATTGAAAGGGCAGCTTCTGGAAGAGCTCTCTCCCGGCCCTCCCATCTCACAGGGTGTCTGTTGTGGGGGGAGGAGATAAAAAAGATTGTAAGCTGCTCTGAGACTCTGATTCAGAGAGAAGGGTGGGGTATAAATCTGTGGTCTTCTTTTACAGTCTTCTTCACTTCCCCAAATCATCAGGAGTTTCCCAATTGGAAATTGACCACCCCAAATGTAGCATAATAGCCAAGCAGGTGAGCTGGGAAATGCCAGGTTCAAAACTCACCTTACTGATATAGTTAACTATATAAAAAAAAATTCAGCTTTTTTTTGGGGGGGGGGGCAGATCTCATGTACATTATGTGAAAAATTCAAGGTAAAGATATTGAGAAGTCCCCCATTTTAAATTCATAGGTGCCTGATTTGACCACACATTAACTTGTCAGTATAAACTGCTCATTTTAAAAGACTGGTTGCAGTGGCATCAAATAACATCTGTTGTTTCTTTTATTAATCTGGGGCTTTGCATATTTTAGCCACCATCAAACTGTTTAACGCCAAGGTGGCTGCTCAAAGTTTATATGGGGCTGGCATCTGGATTGACAAAACAGGGGAGTACTTTGATTCAGTTCTTCTTAAATACCTACGTATCCTCTGTGGAACACTGAATTATGTAGCGGGGTTTGCCCTCTGAGCCAAACTGAGACAACCATCTCTTGAAGCTTGGGGCTGGATGAAGGCTTCTCCCTTGGAGGAGTTATTCAGTGAATGGGTTCTGTTCCCACTCAAGCCTCCCTTGGGAGAGTTATTCAGTTGAATGGGTTTTGTTCCCACTCAAGGCTAACTTACTCTCATATCTGAGACTGGGAAAGAATCCCCCCTCATCCCAGTGATCAGGTTGGCCAGTGATCATGGCTTGTTTGCTTTCCTATCACCACTTTGGTGGGACTTGGTTTGTTTCTTTCCATCTTCCAGAGCTGTTGCTTTTTGGTCTCTTCACTGCACTGTTTGTGCTGTTTGTACATTGAAAGGTTGGTTGTATAGATTCATTTGAGGGTTGACTGATAGAGGTACAGTGCTCCTTTGTGGCAGGGGATTGGGCTAGAGAGCTGAACCTGCCTTCCTTTCAGGGGTATCTCACTAGTCTAGTGAAGCTGTAATTCCAGGCAAACTCCAGCCTCCACCATGAGGTTGGTAACCTAATGTGTGCATTAGAACAAGGATGAAAAACTGTGGCTAAGTATATCCAAGGACAGTAAAACCTGAAGTAGTGGCTAACTGCTGATCATGAGCATTAAAAATGAAATTCATGGCAAGTGCTTAGCTGGCTTGTAGGAACTGGGGTCAAATATATGCAAATAGTTCCATGGATGGGGAGTATCCCTGTGCTGTGATTTGTTTAAATGTAACCATGTCTCTGGCTTTGTAGGACAGGAAAAGAACGAAAGAAGGAAGACCGGTTTGCTATGGACTGTCAGGAAAAGGCATATTGGCTAGTGCATCGAGCACCTGTAAGTGCAGATATATTTACCAGTCTAGGGCTGTTTGCATGATTCTTCTTACTGTGACATAAAAAACACTAGGCTACCAGTGGGTACAAGTTTCAGGAACTATATCCTGCCAATCTGACCAAGTGAGAGTCCAGCAGTTAACATACAGAGAAGGTATACACCTCTGGCAAATGTCAGACTATAATTGGAGTATAATTTTTTTGGGGGGTGGGTGGGTGGGTTGAAATACTAACTGCAAAGTGTCTTTGGTTCCACTTCATCTTCCCTGCTGCTGCTCTTTTGATCACACCAAAGTCAAATTTGGGCATTCTTGAGCTCCTTCTCCTCTTTTTGCCCTTTAAGATGGCAGACCTCCAGCTGAGCTTTAATTATTGATGACCAAATTTCAGGAGTCATTAAGACACTAGATCAAGACTGCGTTGTGCTTAAACCAGATGCAGTTGTGCTATGCTATTATGTTTATTATATAACTCTGTAAACATGCAAGGTGTTTTACAGAATGGAATAAGACAGGACTCCTGCTTTGAGGAGCTTACAATCTAAAATTTTACATAAAGGAAGTAACAAAGGGCAGGGAAGAAGATAAAGGTCCTTAAGGCCTTGCGTAAATATTAGGTTTGAGGAAGGGTTTAGTTTGTTTGCTATGTCAAGATGTGGCATCCTTCATTGGGCAGGATTTTCTCTGTTTCATTCTGCTCCCCTGGCCAAGGGTGTTTTTTATGCTTCTTACGGTAGAAACAAGGTCAAATGGGAGCACAAGTGGGGGACCCACAAAGACTTATGTGGGGTGGGGAATCTCATTTTCTCCTCCCAGGCTGTGTCCTCTTTCGCTTTCTCGAATGCCCCCATAGCATCGTTCCTTTTCCTGTTTCCTTCCCACCCATCTACCAGCCAGCCTATCTTTTTTCTGCCCCCCTGTGTTCAGCTGTTCTTTCCCTCCTCCTGGCAGCTTCCTCCTGAGAAAACTGCACAGTTCTGTCCGCTGGACTGGGCTAAGCCCAGTTGCATGGTGGGGAACATATGATGACTTGCAGGGAGCACATCACTTGCTCCTGTTTGAACCTCCCCACACTTCCCTCCCTTTCCCTCCTGGTATCCCTTTCCCTGCTTCCTTCTCACCTTACCACCCATCAAAGCTACCTTTTATCTGTTCCCACCTTCAGCTATATTTATTATTTTTTCATTTATATCGTGCTTTTCTCCACAATGAAGACCAAAACAGCTTAAATTCTCTCCTCTATTTTATCCTCACAACAATGCTGTGAGGTAGGTTAGCCAGAATGTATGTGACTGGCTGTAAGTCACCCAATAAGCTTCCATGACAGAACGGGGATTAGGGGTGCCATGTCCCCCCCTGCCACCAACACATGATGGGGGGGGTAGGGTTGCCAGATCCAGACTGAGAAACTCCTGGAGACTTGAGGGTGGAGCCTGGGAAGCACAAGGACCTCAGTGGGGTACAGAGCCATAGAGTCCACCCTCCAATGCATCCATTTTCTCCAAGGGGGCTGACCTCTGTAATCTGGAGATGAGCTTTAATTCCAGGGGATCCCTAGGTCCCACCTGGAGGCTGGTATCCATAATGGGGATTTGAATCTGGTTGTCCCAGATCTGTGAAATTCTCACACAGATGGGATTGCATCGAGATTTAGATACATTGATATATTTATGTTTTAAATTGGTGCAAACGTGTAATTTTTTTTTGTATGTTGTGGGGTTTGTTTATGACAGCCAGGGATGCAAGATGGACTTGAGTATGGGCTAAACCGAGTCTATGATCCCAATGACATTAAGGTAAACCAGGTAAGTTTTGTCCTTCAGTATTTAATATGTTCTTCAGCAAATGTTGGGCTTCTGTAAACCTGCATGGTAGATGTGTGTTTGTGGCCTAAAGGAGTCTCAGCCAAGCACAGTCCAGCAACCAATGGCGAAAGTGATCATGATGTGTAAAGTACCACAGAAACATGTTTTGGAAAGCACTGCATTCATATCAATCACTGAGCTTAGTGTACTAGCAAAGAATAAAACAAAAGGGCCTTTAAGATGCCACAAGACATTTTTTGCTTTGCTGTAACAGACAAGCACAGCTACCCTTCTGGAAATTTCTTTCAAACAAAGTAGTTCAGCTTCACAACTGAGTGGAAGATCTGTGCCTTTTCTTCTCCTAAATCTAGAATGCTAACACACGTGGCTTTCTTGGCCTAGATTTCATGGAGGTGGTAAACCTGAGTCTTTCTACAGCAGCTAAAGGCTCACATGCTCTTTCATTAAATAAAATGAAACAACCCCCGCCCATAAAACAGTTATAGGGAAAATAGTCCTAGTCTAGTCTTTCCCCAAATATTGTACTTTTCTAGATGAAAAAAATATTGTGTGGGGAGTGCTCTTATCATGTAAACTTCCTCTTGCAGTAGAGGTGTAAACTAGGGGGGTGAGGCTGAACCCCCCTGGGATTTCTCAGTGGGGGCCATGTCTCCCTGGGCTGCCAGGTAGCATCATGAAACTGCATAGACCTTGGGCATTTTTACACTGAGTTTGTGACTCTCTATCACCGCACTGGAAACTCACCTTTTACATTACTTAACATTCTCAGAACTGTTTTGCATCGTTGCTACACGAAGCATCTACATTTGTTTCAAACTTGTATTGTAGAAGTTTTCATACGTTTTAAAAGACTCCGCCAAAAGCCACAAGGTGCAGTAATTTGCATGAGAACTGATAGCACTTGAAATTTTTACATATCATTGCTTGCCTCATCTTGTAATTTAAATTTGTATTGTTTTTGCAGTGTTGACACGATTTCCAAGCAATCATATACATTTAACTAAGCACTGGTATTCCAGCTGCCTTCTGATCCCCCCCCAAATTGAAACGCTTTCAGCAGGCAATATAGAACTTTGGCTATGCAAAATGAGCAGAGCAAATCCACAAATGCAAAAGGAAAATAATTAAAGTGGAACGGTGGCAGGTGATTTGAAGACTCTAAAACTGAATGTAAAAACACCCATAAACTTGTGCAGTCTCATCCTCTCCACTTGCACAGAGGCTGCCAACTCCACTTTCTTCCTCTGGGACTTTGGGACATTTACTTGCCATTCAGGAGCACCCTTCCATTGCCTTACGTTATTTTTTTCCTTGGGATCTTTGGAAGCCCCTACTCTCAACCTGCGACTGAACAACAACAAAACTCTCAACCTGTAGATAATCAAAACTGACAATGTGCTGGAAGTTAAGATGGTTTTGGTAATCTGGGACTTGTAGCTCTAGCAAAAAAAGCTGAAGGGATGGGAATTTTTCTGTCTTTAGCCACATATGTTTGGGGGGGGGCAGAGGCCTGTGGCTCAGATGTTGTAAGTTAAGGTTTTTTGGGTATCCTGAGACTTGCAGCTTTGGGGGAAAAAAGAAATGGAGGACATGTGGATATTACTGTCTTTAGCCATCTGTGTTGAGGGATGGGGGAAGAAGAGGCCTGTGGCTTAAATGCTGTACATTAAGGTGATTTGGGTATCCTGAGACTTGCAGCTTTAGAGAAAAAAGAAATGGAAATAGCTACTATTTTTATCTCACTGTGTCTGAACAAGGGGGTGGGAGGGAGATAAACCTGGCTCACCAAATATAGAAATTTAGGCGATTCTGTTGTCCTGGAGCCTACTTCAACCAAACAAATGATCTAGGGTTGCCAAGTCCAATTCAAGAAATATCTGGGGACTTTGGGGGTGGAGCCAGGAGACATTGGGGCGGAGCCAGGAACAAGAGTGTGACAAGCATAATTGAACTCCAAGAGAGTTCTGGCCATCACATTTAAAGGGACAGCACACCTTTTTAAATGTCTTCCTTCCATAGGAAATAATGAAGGATAAGGGCACCTTCTTTTGGGGCTCATAGAATTGGACCCCCTGGTCCAATCGTTTTGAAATTTGGGGGATACTTTGGGGAGAGGCACTAGATACTATATTGAAAATTTGGTGCCTCTACCTCAAAAAACAGCTCCCCCAGAGCCCCCGAAACCTCCAGATCAATTCCCCATTATACCCTATGAGAAGACGTTTCCCTCTCCACCCCCCTCCCCCCCGCCCCCCCCTTTCTGGGAAATCTGATGCAGGAGACAGAACTCACTCACCTCCGGAGGTGCAAAGGCACATGGTCCTTTGGGGGCGTGGCTGGGCTCCCCTCCCTTCACCGGCCAGCTGACTGGGGGCGGGAAGCAGCCTGAGAAAACGGAAGAGCTCTGGCTGCTGCGATCGGGGCTGGGTGGGAAGGGCTGCCGTTCTCCCCCTCCCCCCCCCCGCTTTCCCTTTTATGGCCAGCGGGAGGAGGAGGCTCCAAATCGGGGGTCTCCAGGCCTAGCGGGGGATTTGGGACCCCTAAAATGATCCCATAATTTCAGGTCAGGGTATCTGAGAAACCAGCATTTACTGTAGATTCTGAGATGCAGCTGGACATTAATGTCGAGTATCCAGTATGTAAGTGGTCTAGTTATTAGAGCACTAACCCAAGACTGGGGAGACCAGAGTTCATATCCTCACTTAGCCACAACATACACTATGTGACCTTGGGCCAGTTATGCACTCAGCCAAAACTGTGAGGAAAAGATAACTGAAATAGTTACTCCAGTTGTCTCAGTGAAAGACTTCATGCTTCCCCACAGTCCTCTTTAACTGAGATTTCAAACTATTATGAGTGATTTTTTAAAAAAGAACCCATATGATGGCTTATGGTTTTTAGAAATATAATTAATTGCATATTTAAATAATTTAATAAAGATTACTAAGTGTGGGCCTGGACCAGGTTCAGCCCCTCGCCCCACCCCAGGAAATTGAGAAGTCTGCATCCCTGACTTGTTTTTGAAGTGACACAATCCAAAGGTCTGTTCTCAATGAAAATTAAATCCTTGTTAGATCGCTGTTACTAGCAACTAGTCTGAGAATGAATAATTCTTTGGAAGACTGGCCAAGAGTGCATTCTGGCCAGGTGCCATATCACTTTACTGAGAGTGAAGGGACAGAAGAGACTAAGCAAGACCATTGTTACAGGTCAGTTGGCCTCCCTGCTAAAGGTAAAGCTTGGATGTTGTTTGGTGTGAGAAACCAAAGTCTTCCTTGGGGCAATTGTTTTCATCAATCTCAGTAGGTCCCAACAATGCTTCCTCTAAGCTGTAGAGCCTTGTGAGCAAAAATTCTACTTCATGAGCTACTGGCATTAAAGTTGCAAGCTACTGTGTATATTAGTTTGCTCTGGGGCCATCCTTCCTGAGCTAAGACAGAAATGTGTGAGTTGGAGGATAAAAAAATGTGAGCTAGCTGATGCAAACTCAGCTTAGTGGGAACACTGGTCTACTACACTTTTCATTCATGTGAGGGCTCTCTCAAGTATTCCAGCTGTCATAGGTGGATAACTGCTGTGGCCAAGTGGACTTGGTTGCTGTGGAGACTGAAAAGGAAAGCTAAATTCTTCAAGCCTCATAACAACCACTTGTAATACATTCATACATCTGAGTGTAGACCAAAACAGGGAGTAAGTTGGGATGGGCTTTCTTTTAAAAAGGTACTTCTTGCAACTCCATACATTTTATTAGGAATTCACCAAAAGGCAGGTATACAAAAAGACCTGCTTGTGGCGATATTTTGGTAAAGGAAGGTGAGGAAGGTGAAATGTGTCAATGCTTTTCAGCTTTGCTTCTTGTAAATATGTATGTATATATGCATGCTTGCATGAATGCATGTATGTATGTGTGCCACATTGATCTTTTGTTCAATTGACCAGTGCTTGCTTCCTCTTTCACCTGGAGAAAGCATAGATTTTTTCCCTCATAGGAAACAATGGAGGATGACTTGGATACCTTGTTCAGGGACCCATAGCAATCGACCCTGTGGTCCAATTTACATGAAACTTGAGCGGGGGGAAGTTTAGTGAAAGGACAGTGTTAATTCAATTGCAATTTTGATGTCACTTGTGCAAAAACAGACAACTGCTCTGGAAATATCCCTATAGAGAACAATAGGCCCAAATAATATCAGGCACTCCCCCCAAAAAAACCCCAATCCCCAATATGGGACTTGAATAATTTGGAATACTGTTATTTATGCCCTCCTTGAAATCTGTCTGAAAATCCCATTTTTCCTGGTACACATCCTTAGCTAAATACAAGAAAAAGTATGCTTGTTCATGTTGCAACATGTTAGTCAAGTAAGGAAATTTCTTTCCTACTTACCTCTTTCCTTTGTTTGACTATGGATTTAGGACAACATGCATTTTCTTGTTAGGAATACCACAAATCTAGTTTAGACACACTTTTTGTTGAACTGCACATCAGGAAACCTACTACTTGCTTTTCCCAGATGTGTTTGGTTAGTTTTTCTGTGGCCCAAATTAGAAACACTAAAGCAACTTTCCAGGATGTTCTGAATTCCATTTGGGTAGACATGTTGGTCTGCTGCAGCAAAATAAAACAGAAGATCAGAGACACCTTAAAGACTAAATAAGTTTATTCCAGCATAATCTGTTGTGAATCAAACAGCCTTTGCTTCTTCAGATGCATTTGGAGTGTGAAGTTATATCACAGGGAATGTTATTATGGATTTTTACAGATCAATATATTCCACACTTTTTCATGTTTATGCTTATATTTATGCTTATAATTATATTTTATACTTCAAGATTTTGTATGCTTTGTGTTTATTGTTGTAAGCTGTTTTGAATGCCAGACTGATGAAACAGCATGCTATCCATTTAATGAATGAATGAAGTCAGAGCAGGAACTATAACCACGAGCTATTGTACTGATAGATGAAAACACTGTAAACAGCTTGCATGTTTATCAAGATCTTGAGTTAATTCAATTTGGTGGAAACATGAGTTGACAACAATAAACCAATTGTATTTTGTACTGTGAACAGAGAATGAGAGAGTAGCAAAAAAACTGAATGGTGTAAAATTAGAAAGCAAAAGTAGATAGATGGATGAAACCATTTAGTTCTAAAGAGCAAATATGATGCCCGCTTTATTATTTGAAATAATTAATCATTTTCTTCTTTTCTTTTTCCTCTCTTTCTTCCTAGTTTATTATTCTCTGATGTTCATTTGACCTTCCTGTCTGTGAAGTCCATGTGCAATTATTCAGTAGAAGATTAATGCACCATAACACCTCATTTTTGCCTGTTCATAACAGTGCTGCTCTCCTTAGGCAACTGTATGGCGCCTTTAAGATATACCAGTCTGGGATAAGTCTATTTTTATTTTGCTGCCTTTTAGTATTATAATGGTACAAGTTTATTGTCTGTGAAGTAGGGACACTTTTAGGAGGTGTCATTTGGCTGATTGTTAGGAACTCTGATGAGGTTTAATTGGGACTGTGGCCTCACTAATTGGATAATGAATTGTCTTAATAAATAAAAACCCAAAATTCAGTGGCTTACTAGAGATTTACAGTGCAATCCTAAGCCTTCAATAGACTTAGAAAGGCATAACTTTCTTTAGGATTGTACAGGTAGACAAAAACATGTTCTACCTCAGCATGCATAAGAAGTAATGTCTACTATTTTCTGCATGAAATTGCCTCTCATAACCATTTGTCTGGAACCCAGGCAGGGGAAAAGGCAGTTTGGGTAATGATGATTTTGAGTAGAAAAAGTTGGGGAGGAAGGGATGATGCAGTGTCTCCCCCTCACACTTCTTTGCTGCAGTTGTACTAAAACCAGATAAAACTGGCATTGGGGCTCTCTTTCACATATTAGCTTGCATATGCTGTGTAGGTAGCTTCTCCTTTCTGAATTTAGTGGGCCTTCGAAGGAGAGCTATAGGAGTAAAAGGGCCTCCATAGAATGTAGGGACTTCCCTGAAAGCCTGAGCTCCATGTGATTTCCCTGTTGTCACCATCATTTTTTACCCCTCCAAACAAAATCACAAATGAAACTTCAGAGGGAGCCTGAGAAAAGCCTGGAGTTAATTTCTAGCTTTCAGTTGCTTACTGGCTCCTGGATGTCATGGAACATCATCAGAGCTATTTAAATCATGGCATTAGCAGAAATTATTTCTGAGGCTTTTATTTATGTTTTGCATTGTGTCAATTCCTGTTGCCTTTAAAGAACACTGAATGATCTAATCTCTGTCTCCTAAGTGAATCTATATTAGCTCTATTAGAATAACGTTGTAATTAAATGCACGCACACACACATACACATACACAGGCTGAGAAGAAGCAAGTGCTGAATAAACCTCACCAAATCACATGATGGGTGGAAATTCCTGACATCACTGTATGCTTTGAGCTGGGGTTGATGCTAGTCTGAATTTGCAACTGAAGTTTTGAATATCCCTTCCAAGATTGTTTTTTTTCCATTGTGTTTCTTTGTTTTACAGAAAAAAACAATAGATATTTACAGGAAAGAGGTAATTTCTCCTTCACTTTCATAATAAATATGTATTATTGTTATTTGCATCAATAATTCTAAATGTCTAGCCCTAATAAAAACATCCTTTCCCCTAATCATGATGTATAACTAAGCTCTAATATAGATTTTGCACTTACACATTCATTTCTGTTTTCCCATGGTATGTATTTTTTAATAGGCAGTTGATGTTTTGTCCATTTTGAGAACCCATCTCACAAATTTAGTTGTAATTTAGCATGCTAATTTTATTTCATGGCATTGTCTGTTCAATGGGACCTGGCTTTGACAAGCATCATGTGTCTGCTGATGTCAGAGCTATTTGTGTGGGTTCCTGAATTTTTGAATGACTATCCAGGCTTCTATTTTTCTATAGCTGCACTAAGTTGAAAGTAATAGCCCCCCAAATTCCCTGCAAGTGCATCACTGTGTTCCTTTACACAAAGAGATGATCTCTGCAAAACAAATAAACTGGGGCTTTTTTTATAGCAGGAACTCCTTTGCATATTAGGCCACACACCTCTGATGTAGCCAATCCTCTTGTAGTTTATAGTAGGCCCTGGACTAAGAGCCCTTTAAGCTTTTGGAGGATTGGCTACATCAGGGGTGTGTGGCCTAATATGCAAAGATTTCCTGCTACAAAAAAAGCCCTGAAATAAACTGTTTGCACATTACATTAAAAATCTTTATAAACAGTAGCAAACTATGGCTGAAATCAATGTGGGGTGTAGTGGTTGAACTTGGAGCAGGGGGGGGCATAAAATTATAAAATCCCTGCTCTCCTATGAAGCTCACTGTTCTAAATCTGGTCTGCCTCTCTCAGCCTAACTTACCTTCACAGGTGTGAGAATAAAAGGGAGTGGGAGAAACCATGTACATCACCCTGAGCTCCTTGAAGGAGGACCAGGATGAAAATATGATCTAATTTAGTAAAACAGTCACTGTGTTGATAAAGAAACAATTCAGAAATGGGCCAGCCGAAGGATTAATAGTTCAAATGTCTACTGTTTTACTAACACAAAAATGTCTTTGTAGATCATGTACTACCAGCAGTCTCTGAGGAAGACCAGAGTAAAGTGTTCTGTCTCTCTGGGAGGGTAAGTTCTGACATTCTACATGCTTATCAGTTACCTATCCACAAATTCAATGATTATGTATTTAAAAGTTGTGATGACCTTACTGATGCCTGCCTTGAGCAGAACCTTCTGACCCAGAAGTCTTAACCTCCCAATTCATGATTTAGAATGTAATACAGTTACTCAATACAGATATTTGCATTACTGTGATGAGGTGTGAACTACAGTCACCTCATCCTGTGAGCTGGGTGGGTGGGGAGCTGCCTGTTCTCTTCCTTCCTCCTTTATGGAGTGTGGGCAGGCTGGCTGATGGCAGGCCAGGGTGAGTCACCACAAGCCTAAGCAAGCAAGAAGCTGAAACTGCCACACAAGCCTGGCAGTGGCAGTGGAAGAGCTTGCAGTGGAAGAAGTCAGATGGGGGAGGAAGGGGTCAGTGGCAGAGAAGAGGCTGGCAGCCACCTGCTCTTCCTCCTTCTTTTGTGGGGGCATGGAAGGAGAAGACCAGGCAGGGGAAGGCAGCCCAGGCAGTGGGGCAAACTGCTGCAGCCCCAGGCAGACAAGGAGCCAACGTTGCCCCATGGCTGGCAGGGGAAGAGCAGGGCAAGGCGATGAGGAGAAAGTCTACTGCAAGAGGAGTTGGTGGTCTTTCCCTCCCTTGCTGGGTAGGAGAACTGAGATTTCCTCCTCCTAAAAGAAAAAAAAACCCACTTTTGAACTCCTTTTCAAGGTATCTTTTGCAAAGGGTTGCTAACTTTTCAACCAGCCCTGAGAGCCAGTTTGGTGTAGTGGTTAAGTGTATGGACTCTTATCTGGGAGAACCGAGTTTGATTCCCCACTCCTCCACTTGCAGCTGCTGGAATGGCCTTGGGTCAGCCATAGCTCTGGCAGAAGTTGTCCTTGAAAGGGCAGCTGCTGTGAGAGTCCTCTCAGCCCCACCCATCTCGCAGGGTGTCTATTGTGAGGGAGGGAGGTAAAGGAGATTGTGAGCCGCTCTGAGTGATTCCCCACTGCTCCACTTGAAGCTGCTGGAATGGCCTTGGGTCAGTCATAGCTATCGCAGGAGTTGTCCTTGAAAGGGCAGCTGCTGTGAGAGTCCTCTCAGCCCCACCCATCTCGCAGGGTGTCTATTGTGAGGGAGGGAGGTAAAGGAGATTGTGAGCCGCTCTGAGTGATTCCCCACTGCTCCACTTGAAGCTGCTGGAATGGCCTTGGGTCAGTCATAGCTATCGCAGGAGTTGTCCTTGAAAGGGCAGCTGCTGTGAGAGTCCTCTCAGCCCCACCCATCTCGCAGGGTGTCTATTGTGAGGGAGGGAGGTAAAGGAGATTGTGAGCCGCTCTGAGTGATTCCCCACTGCTCCACTTGAAGCTGCTGGAATGGCCTTGGGTCAGTCATAGCTATCGCAGGAGTTGTCCTTGAAAGGGCAGCTGCTGTGAGAGTCCTCTCAGCCCCACCCACCTCGCAGGGTGTCTGTTGTGAGGGAGGAAGGTAAAGGAGATTGTGAGCTGCTCTGAGACTCTGAAATTCGGAGCGGAGGGCGGGATATAAATCCAATATCTTCTTCATCATCTCCTTCTTCTCCTGTGTCTTTAAGTGCAGCTCACTCTGCAGACATTAATGCTGATTTCCACATTGTGAAAAGGCTTTGCTGCTTTCTGAGAATCAGCCTCTTATTAGGTCAGGTTTTTTCCTTGTCTGTTCCAAAATGTTGTTCTTGTGGGTTAGTAATAGTTAGTGGACCCTCAGGAACAGCCTAGAGGGATCTGCAGTCATGGGGATTGGTGGAAATCAGTGCATCTTTATATATGAGTACTTTTAGGGGAAAAAAACCATAATTTTTTTCAGTCAGGTTCTCTCCATGCCATGTTGGAGTAGGATATGTGGAAAATTGCAAGCAGTGTAATTTGAATCACATTAGTGCTAAAAGGCTCATTGTTTTGTGAAGTCATCCAAGACCTGTGTCATAGTTTCCTTTATTTCCTCCCTTCCATTGTGGTTGAAATAATTGCCTACAGATGACCATCCATTTTTCTGCTTCAATGCTTCCAGATTAGTGAAGTACTCTGAGCAATTCCAGCCCAGTGATCCCATCATTTCAGGATGCCTCCCCAGCAACCCCTGGATCACCGATGATGTTGGTTTTTGGGAGCTCAATGCCAAGATGTATGTATGGCATTTCCCTTCAGCTTATGAGGTACACTGACTGACATCTGTACTCTGAGGAATTTATAGCTGCTGATGGAATCTTGTTTAGAAGTGAGCAGTGAGGTGTCTAAGGCAGTGAGCTCTGAGTCGCAGAAAGCTCATGCTGAGAAAATGTTTGTTAGTCTTTTACGGGGCTACTGAACTACTGTGGAATTCTTAAAAGCCTTATTTATCTTCACCCAGAGAAGATGCTCAACTCTTTAAAAGTTTCAAGGCATGGACAGGAGACACAGCCCGCATGCTTCATGCCAGGATGCTCCACTGTTCATCCGTCTCCTGCCTACATCAGCAGCCAAGAGCTTAGTGTCGTGGGAAAGACAGCAACATTCGGAGATGAAGTAACAGCACCCTTTTGGGGTCCTTTGGCAGTTTTAAAAGAAGAGGCGCCAGGGTGAAATCTTGGCAGCTACACTGATGTGATTTTTCTCTCCTCTTAACCAGCTATGCCCAGATACGCTGGGCATAGTTTTCTTTAAGTGGAGGATAATCCTGACCAGGGCTGCTCCTGAACCTCCAGCCAGGGTCTGCATGGAGCTGGGAGTTCTCTCCCCGCTGCACACAGATCTCCGGGCATATGCAAATAGATATGCTACTGAGCTCCTGCACCTTTTTTCCCTACAAAACAACCCCTGGTCCTGACTTAAACCAGGTTTTATGTTCACATTACAAACCAAGTTAAACAAGAGCCAGTTTAAGCATCATTTGTGGTGCCCTAAGAGCTGAGCAAAGGATGTTGTACTGTTGACTGGAACTGGAACTACAGCGATGTATCTTGCCACGCTGTGTAAGCTCTGAAAAATGTAATGAGGATTTAGACTTTCTTCTCTGACAGTGAAAATCAGAAATACCAAGTGAGTGAAGCATTGTCTTGCAAAACAAAGTTGTATCCAGTCACATACAATGATGCTTAATTATCAGCTATTTTTAGTGACCTGATCTTAGGAATTCAATATGGTATATTGGAAAGAAATGGAAAACTCTCTTTACAACCAAGTAGAGAGGGGGCTTCTACTTTCTAAACACACAAGGATGGATGGACAACTTGAATCTCACAGAATATTTCAGAGAAAGGTCACCTATTTGTTATAAAACTTTTACAGGGTAAAAACTCCCACCAAAAAACGGGTAGAAAGATGGGCCTTGAATTTTGCAGAGCTGATGAGGGATTACAAAGGCCGCAGAAGTTTCCGGCTGTTCCTGCAGAAAGAGTTCAGCGGTGGGTATGAAGTTGTGTCTTTCCCCCCACCTTTTTAATTCCCTTTTGCATTGTTTTGGGGCACCCTGTCAAACTTGGTTAACTGAAATTAGCTTCATTGGCAAACCCCACCCCCCAAACAAAACACCTTCTTTTTCCTCTGCTTACAGTACATGAGGTGATCTGAGGTAAGAGGTGTATACTCACAAACAGACTAAAACATTTGGCCTTCCTGTGAAGCAAGTGTGTTCTAAGCCATCTAGTGGTACAAACAAAGGTGTTCTATGACATGTAACATGGCTTGGCTGGGAAACTCAGTGTTTAAACTTTACAGATCATCTGTATCTGACAGATTCCACACTCAGAGTGAGTTAGACAGGACAGCCCAACTAATGTTTATTATTTATGAAGCACATTTTGATCCTGCCCTTCTTCCAAGGAGCTCAGTTTTCTCCCACCGCCATTTTATGCTCACAACAACCCTGCGAGGCAGGTTAGGCTGATCTATGATCACCCTTGGATTTAAATCTGGGTCTCCTGGAGCCCCGTGGTGCAGAATGTTAAAGCTGCAGTACTGCAGTCCTAAGCTCTGCTCACGATCTGAGTTCGATCCCCAGCAGAAGCTGGGTTTTCAGGTAGCCGGCTCAAGGTTGACTCAGCCTTCCGTCCTTCCAAGGTCAGTAAAATTAGCACCCAGCTTGCTGGGGGGAAAGTGTAGATGACTGGGGAAGGCAATGGCAAACCACCTCGTAAAAAGTCTGCCGTGAAAACGTTGTGAAAGCAATGTCACCCCAGAGTTGGAAATGACTGGTGCTTGCACAGGGGACCTTTCCTTTCCTTTCCTCCTGGATCTTAGTATGGTTATACCACACTGGGAAGAGCATCTTATCATTCAGGAATAAGAAAAGCTGCATGTGCTGAAGTTCCCTCTTTCAGAAAACTATTAACAGTTGTCCTCTACATCAGACCTACTTAGAATTAGATTATTTCAGTTTATTGTACTGGACAACAAGCTCATTTCTCTTTGCATCCAGGGGAGAACCTGGCCTTCTGGGAAGCTTGTGAAGATCTGAAGTATGGAGATCAATCCAAGGTGAAGGAAAAAGCACAGGAAATTTACAAGTGAGCATAGAACTATGTTAGAATAAACTTCCTGCTACCTTATCCCCATTTATTTGTTTATTATTAATTTAAAATATTTATAGTCCATCTTTCCATTTAGTTCAAGGTGGTTTTCAGTAAAACACATGAAATCACATTGCATAATAAAATATCTTAACAATTAAAATAGTCAATCAGCTTTATAAGCATGAATAGAGAATATAGCTGCAAACTAAACAAAAACCCGTAGCTATAAAATGTAAGTCTAAAAGTTTAATATCCTGGTCAACAAAGTCATCCGGCTTCCTAATCTGCAGTTAATAAAGTTAAATATCTAGATAAATTAATAAGTAAATAAATTGGTACAAGAAATTAGAAAATTTGTTGTTTGGAAACAAAGATTATTCTATAAAGCAAAAAAAGGCCCTGACAATCTACCTCACTGTTGAAGATAAAGGCCCACAGAATTAGGCCTCAGATTCAGCAGGAGCTCACAGGAGTGCAGCTCCAGAACCTTTCTGATGACTCCCCTTCTGCAGCTGCATAACAATCCCTGGATTCGGAGAGTGGGCAGCCAGCCAGCCACCAGGGATTTTGGTATGCCCCCAGCAGCCCTCATTAACCCCTGGAGAAGCCCACACCACTCTTTCTCCACTTCTTATGCCTTGCTGGCCTTTTGACTGGTGGGCAGCTGGCCAAGGAGAGCTCCAGGTGAGCGAGGCCTGTGGGCTGGCTGGATCTCTAGCTAGTGCAAGCAGGTGTTGCTCGCTCGGGGCTCTCCTTTCTTGCATCGGGTTGCTTTTGGCTGGGGGGGCAGCATATGTTAATAAGTTATGCTAATGAGCTCTACCATCTATTTTTCTACAAAATGACCCCTGCACAGAATAGCACCTTAAAAGTTAGGTAGGCTCAAGTGGGAGCAGGTAGTCATTTCATTCCCTTCACACTCTATTTAGGGCTTTAAACAGTAGGAACAAATATACTGAATTCTCAAAGATTTCAGGTTTTCATGGGTGGTAACACATCCACAAACCAATTGCCCTTTCATCACACCCCCTCCAGCCTAGAAATAGCAGCTCTCCAGCAGCCCTGGCCCCACTCAATGCACAGCAGCCAAGAAGGTCTGAGCGCCTGCTCCGGCTGCAACGCCACTGAGGATGTTCTCCGCAGCTGAGAACAAAACGTCTGGAAGGAAAACTTTCTCCAGTAGAACACGGCACTTGATCCCGAAAGATTCTACAAACCCTAATACTGAATTCTGTCTGGAAACAAACGGGCAATCTCAGTCACTGGTCTAATACATTGCCTTGTTACTGTGCCCTGAACCAACTGGAGATTCTGTACTATCTTCAAGGGCAGCCGCATTTAAATCAGATTCAGTAATCTAATCTAGAGGATATCACAGCTTGGATAATTATGGCTATATCATGCTTGTCAAGGAAGAGCTGTATCTGGTGATTCAGCCAAAATTGGTTACAGGTATTGTGTATACTTGGAAGACTTGGACATTCATCTTCAGAAGCAGATCTAGTAGCACCCCAGGCCGTGATCTCTCAGGAGTGATACCACCACATCTGGCACAGGCACTTGATCAGCACCATTCATTTGTTTTGATACTATTTCTTGTAAAAAACAAAAAACAAAACTTAAATGCAAGCTTGAAGTTTTGTTCCTGGACTTACCAATATTTTAAACACCTTTGTCAAGCAGTTTGCAGCTTTTGAGCATATGGATCTCTGCTGCAAATGTGTGACTTCAAAAAGCTACTTAATGTGAAGAATAGCTACATAATGTTATCCTAATAATGTAATCATATGCATACCTACCTGGGAATATAGGATAGAGAACTTAGCAATTCATCATTAGTTTTGTTTCTTTTCTCCTCAGAGTTGGAGATTTAACTAGCTAAATGAGGAGGAGGCTTTAGAATATTAAGAAGGATTTAGAATATCCTGACTGAAAGATCTGCTGAAGCCACCAAAAAGACTTGCACGATTTTTGGTGTACATGTGAAGTGTGTGTGTTGCTCTCCATTGTAAATTCCATGGAATTGGAAGGGTCTCCATACATTCTTTCTTCCCATATATATCTTCCTCCCCTTTATTTTCAATTTCAGAACCTTCCTTGCACCAGGAGCAAGGCGCTGGATCAATATTGATGGTACCACCATGGGCATCACAGTCAGAGGCCTCAAACACCCTCATCGCTACGTCTTAGATGCTGCACAAACTCATATTTATATGCTTATGAAAAAGGTTTGTTATTTTTGTTTATAAATCCAGAATGCATGTTTTCCAGATGTACGTACTGTACTTACTTTAGGGAATGCCTGTGAGGGAGTCGGTCAGAGACTTTACTCAGGAGGGCGACCACTTTAAATTTCTCCCTGGTCACCTTCCCTCAGTCAGACTCACAGAAATCCTGTCAGAACTAGTAATAATTGGCACCAGAATGGTTTTAAAGTTAACAACCACAAAATATTTATTAGGTAACAAAAGGCAAGGAGGGGGATGAAATAATATTGCTTATAACTGTTCAATATTAAAAGGCAAATCAGTTGGCAGCTGGTTGGCAGAATAAAATAATTACAGAGAGTAGAGACTTTTTCAGGCTGAGGTAAAAATATAACAAGACTTCGGCAGATGAGCCTTAAAATAAACAATAAACCAGGCAGGTTTCAGAGTCCCACTACACTCTACTTCACACAGGCTGTCTGTGCCTTCTGGGCACTCAGAATGCTGTTTCTTCAGATGTTTTACCCTAAAAGGCAGTGCCAAATCATATAAATGACAAACTTCAATCACTCTTTCCACACACACACACAGAGCTCCTGACTGGTGTCAGTATTCTCCCTCACAGACCCTTTTACACTAGCTATCTTCCAGGACTTGCACCCCTCAATACCGATGCGTCTCAGCCCCACAGCTAGTCCTCTGGTCTGAGTCTTGGGTACCTCTGCTGACCCCCAGAATCCAGTTCTCCCCTCAGTGTGTAATTGTGTAATCTAGTTTGTACTTGGAGATTGCCTGATGCGCTGGCAAAATCTCCCTCAGAGAGTTTCAAACCGTCTGAAAACTCCCTCTTCCAGACAGAGTCCACTCAGCTCTGTCTCCCACAAGGAGCTCAGCCACTCTGGCTGCTCTCAGCCCCTCGTCCAGTTGGTTTTACAACTGCCTGGCCTAAGCCCACTGTCTTCACTTCAGACTGGTATACTGAAGACTTCACTCGAAGACCCCCTGGCTCAGACTAAAAATCCTGAAGTGATTTTCTGCTGAGCAAACCTCCAAAGGATACTTTTCTGTTGCTTGGGCAATGTTCCAGCCAATCGCTGCAAGTTTGTTTCTCAGCTACTCAGGCTAAGGGCCTGAGTCCGTCACAATGCTCTAAAACCCATGTGGAAAAAACACTCTCAATATATTTTGCATGTTAGTATGTGAATCTATCTATATGTCTATATGCACTCAAAGAGTACACATGAAAGTAATCTAGTCTTGGGTACGGATGCTTGAACACCTGTTTGGCTCACTTTCAGGGGTGATCAGGCAACAAAATAATTCCCAGGCTATTTGCAGCCTGTTTGTGTGTATTTGCAGGAGCAAGTTACTTGCAGTTACCAACAACTGACTTCTAATCTCCTGTGGGGGAAGTTTTCCTTTGTACTCAGCAAAGTTTTTAGGGGGTTGAGTGGGAAATTAGGAACCCAGTCCCAGCTGATAAACTGTAACTGGGGTTCTTTTGATCTCCTATCCTAGAAACTTGGCTGCCTCCCAGACTTGCTGAGATGCAGCATATTTAACAGGGGATGTATCTTCTCCCCAAAGAAAATAACTCTTTCTCCTCCCCTGCATAATGGGAAACTCAGGAGCTAGGGCTTTTACTGAATACTGGCCCCCGGGGAGGGGGGGCCTTTCACAAGTCCTGAGGGGGAAATGGGTGCAACTTTATATATAGGTGCCAGCAACTTAAAACAAAAGCAATGTCAGAAGCATTTCTTTTTCCCCTGCTCAGCTTGGAGTGGAGAGAAGAGAAATAATCTCTTTCTTTCTTTCTTTCTTTCTTTCTTTCTTTCTTTCTTTCTTTCTTTCTTTCTTTCTTTCTTTCTTTCTTTCTTTCTTTCTTTCTTTCTTTCTTTCTTTCTTTCTTTCTTTCTTTGCAACTGACTGCTGAACAGAGACAAACTTCTGACACACAGGCAGCTGCAAATTTGTTCAGCAGCTGTTTGAGTTGCTTGATGCAATACAAATGTATCTCTGACTGGCCCACAGTCTGATGTGAGTTTCAAACATAAGTTTGAGTTCTGGCCCGGTTTGCTGAGAAATTTGCATCATCCCTAGTTTTGGAGAACTGGCTGATTTGCTGACTTGAGCCAGATTTTGATCATGCAAAGGTTGCCTGTTAATGATGAAAGAACTGAAGCTTTAGTACTGCAGGACAAGGTACTTCTATAAAATCTAAGCATGGTGGAAGAAGAAGGGGTGCATACACGGCACAAAGTGTCCAAAGGCCTGACCTAGTCTTCAGAACTTTCGCTAGGCTACAATAGGTTTATTTAACTTCAGAAATAAAAATAGTCCTTTTTCATTCATAACTCATGAGACTTCATCCCCCTGCCTCAGGCAGATTTTGAACATGAAAGCTTAACCTGAATGGCCTTTGCCTTTGCCATTTCCACCTCTTTGCAATCTCATTCTCAGACCTTCTTGTGCTCCTTGGCATCTGACAAAATGACTTCATTGGCTTTGTCGTGATTTGTAGCCACATGGAAATTCATGTAAACAGCGGTTTGCGTTAATGCATATTGAACACAGAGAAAAAGATATTCTCTTGTGCTACTGAATGAGATGGTCTTGCCAGCCCAGCTTCTTTGACTTCACAACAGCTATAAGGAAAGGCTGCTTGTAAGCCCATAACTACCAGTTTTCTCTTTTCTTCTCCCCCAGTAGGATTCTTATGGTCGTTATTTGAAGTCTCCAATATACAAGGAAATATTGTCCAAGGCAATTGAGCCACAACCATCAGTTAAAAAAAGGCAAGTGGGTTGGGGTTTAATTGGGGGTTATTTGCTCTTGGTTTAAATAAGGGCACTAAAAACAAAGTGTCAGGGCCTGTGTGAAAAAGGGCTGTGCTTTAGATATTTGCTTAATTAAAAGGAGGCCTTCCCCTGAAAAGATCTCTGGCATAGAAGCTGATGAGTACCTTTTGGAGGGAGCAGGCTTGCAGAGACTTGCTTTCAGCAAAGAACAGTGCTGGCCACTGTAGAGAAACCCTTTGCCACAACAACTGCTGCTTTTTCTTGCTCTGCCTCCTTTACATCTTTTCCTTTCCTAGAGACATTTCTCAGTTAAAACTCAGCTGAACAGAAACAGCTGCACCTTGTACCTTTATTGGTTGAGTTGTCATAGAAACCATCCAGGGTAGCCCAGTTTGAAACTAAGGCAGAGCAATAATAATACTTAGTCTTCATCTAGCACTTTCCACTAAGAGCTTCAAACTCGCAAACAATCCTGTAGATTAGGCTGTGTTTTATTATCCTCATGTTACATCTTTGGGGAGGACTGAGAACAGACGCTTCCCAAAGGTGATCCAATAGTTTAGGTGAGCTTTGAAATGGTATGGGCAGCTCTACTGCAATAAGGATTTGTTGTTTTTAACCATGTACATTTGCATAAACATTTGGCACATGGTGATGTTAAAACTTGTACTAAATTTACTGCATCAAAAATCAACATGAGTTTGGTTGAAGCGTTTCAAAGGAAAGAGGATGGGAGGCTCAAAGACAACCATTGAAGCTAGTTAGTGGATACTCTGTGAGCCAGCAGGTGATTAGTTCAAACAAATGTTAATTGAGTTATGGTCAGATGTTTACTGTAGGGAATATATATGTTTTTATGTTTGTATTTCTATGCAATGTTTTGCCTGATTGCACTTGCTCAGTAACTGGGAAGCCCTTACTGCTAGATGGCTATGGAGCAGGTGCACTCATAAAAAGGATCCTTTAGTACAGCACAATAGACTTTCTGGCCCTTGTCCATTGTGTATAGATCACACTGGCCTCCAGCAAAGGAGCTGGCTGTGTTCTCATTGCAAATAAAAATGTTCTTCTCAGTTTCATGTTGGAAAGGCTTACAAGTATGGAGGGTACTACAGAGCAGCTCTACATGAGGAAGAAGAAGAAGAGTCACTTAAACTGGAGAAAGGCTTCTGGCGTTCCTTATTGTAGTGGCAGGATACAGCCCACTGAATGCATGGAAGTGTCTGAGAGTGTTTGCAAGCTGAGGGCCTGTTTGTTTAGCTTCACTGGAGGACAAATTATGCTCCACAGCATCCAGCAATTAGCGTTAATAAAAGCAGTGACAGAATATTAGAAGATTTGCTGAGGATCTGGGAACACAGTTCTATAGCAGGGGTGGCCAACGGTAGCTCTCCAGATGTTTTTTTGCCTACAACTCCCATCAACCCCAGCAATTGGCCATGCTGGCTGGGGCTGATGGGAGTTGTAGGCAAAAAACATCTGGAGAGCTACCATTGGCCACCCCTGTTCTATAGAATTAGTACTTATACCTTGAAAAGGGGGTTCATTTATTCCAGAGGGTTGCAATCAAAGTTATATTTATGAAACCAGCATTCAGGGATTGTCTCACAATATTTAGTTTCTTATTGCCCAGTCAAGGAATTCCAGGATGTTTCAACCAAAGCTCCTTGCTTGCTGTTTTGGCTAATGTTCAGGCCAGATAAAACAATGACCATCTTCCATCAGAGCTGAGAACCTAAGCACTTACAGCAGCTCCAAATTTTTCACGACAAACATACACATTGCTTGTGCCCTGATGTTTGACTCCCTTCCAACAATATGTAATAAGTAGACAGCATGTACACTTATTCATACATCTGTAAACTTCAATTTGAGCACATCTTGGGGATCCTGTCCCAGTCAAACACTGCAGACTGTGGCATATATACCCATGTACATACATCTTGTCCATATGTTACATTTGAGGCAGGTAATACTGGTGTATTAGTGAACATTGGTAACATATGCACTGTAAAAAAATTGGAATTGCCTTTACCCCAAGCTGAAAGAGAGGCAAGTCAGAAGTCCCAGCCTTAGCCAAAGTTGGGGGTCTCTCTTTTAATTTAATCCACCTTCGGTTTCATCTCTGCTATTTAAAGAAATAAACAAGTGCAGGGAATAGGACAGCTGCTTTTGTACATAGGTGTTGTGACATAAAGCTTCTTTGCTGTTTCTCTTTCCTGGCCTCAGATGTACTTGTTATTCACTGCCATCCACAGTAACCCTCTCTTTCTCTCTCTTCCTCTTCCCTCTGTTTCTCTTTAGCTCGTCTAATCCATTTGCTCGCAAACAACTCCGCTCTAGCCCCAGCCCTGTCATTGTGAGGCTACTGGAAGAAGAAGAGGCGGCTAGGGACGCAGAACTCTTTGTGGATATCACTCAGGTTCTGAGCAAGCTGGATCGTAGATACATGCAAAGATAGGCAGTCCTGGTTCATTATGGAGAGTCGGGCTGTAAATCACATGGCAGGGGAAAAGGCTAAGCACAGTTGTGTGGGTGTTGGCTGAATTTAGGCCGCATTTCTCCCATCCTACCTGAAGGTGGCAATGGTGTTTCATTATTAGTGATCCATTTCTGCCTTCTCAGACACCCCTCCCTTTAGGACAGGAGTATGTTGTTGCCATGGCATTCACAGTAGTGTCACTTCATAACTGGTTGCTCATAGAATCTGAGAGAAGAAATGAGCAGAAGAGTTGCATTGTGAGCATTGGAGTGACTTCTCCCATATCAAATGGGCTCATTTTACAAGCAAAAGAAACAATGTTTTCTGTAAACTGCCTAAAACGTCCTTCCCAGAACAAAAATTCAAAGATCTAGATACCATGGCAACTGGCTGCTTCTTCTCTCACTGCCTGCAAGTGATGGAGGAAGAAAGCTAAACAATTTTTTGCTATGAGGCTGAAGGCAAAACTGAATTTATTTTCCTGATATAGCTTCTGCCCATTGCCAAGAGGTTTATTTTTTTTTTGGTTAGTTGTAGACAAAGAACTGTAACAATGTTCAGATATGATAGAGAGAACATAATGAAAAATGGATTTCTACAAAAGAGCAAGAACTTTGTGCAGATTAGTTACTAAGTGATTCTCTGTAATCACTTTGTCATACCTACATGTAGGACAGACAGATGCCCCCTCTACTTTTTAATGTATGCTTGTGGGTGATGCAGGGATTCTAAGCAGTTGTAGTGATTGTTAAGAGGTTGCAGTTTTTAGTCCTATTTCATTAGCATGGAGTACATAAGTATATCTTACATATGTGATAAATCTGAAAATTTCTAAGAAATCTAAAGCACTCAGCTGCCCAAATGTCCGTCCTTCTGAGCAAGATATGAGTATCACGTAGGGGTGTGGCTGAGTTGTAATGACTGTAATGTCAATACGTGCCACTTAGTGCCATTTTCTCTTGGGGCTGTAGCAACAAAACAAACATGAGTCCAGTGACATCTTAAAGACTAACATGGGTTCTATGGCATATGCTGGAATAAGTGTTATAACTGTTTAAGGTGACCCTGATCTCCAGTTTTATTTTAGGACAGCTTGTCAAAATAGCCCATGGCATGGTCTCTCAGCCTCTTTGCACTAATTTAGATTTATTCTATGTTTCCATCAAATGGTTTAATCTGATACCAACTGGGGGCAACTAATAGAGAGCTTCCATTGCTGCTACTGAACATGCTCAGTATTATTTGGCCACAAAATCTAACTGATTTTGGCACTATGTCAGGGGTGACCAACGGTAGCTCTCCAGATGTTTTTTGCCTACAACTCCTATCAGCCCCAGCCAGCATGGCCAATGGCTGGGGCTGATGTAAGTTGTAGGCAAAAAACATCTGGAGAGCTAACATTGGCCAACCCTGCACTATGCCATCTATTATTTTAATGGGGATGCCATAGGTATTCAGGATTTTTCAAGAATTATGTGGTTTTGCATTAAAATGTGGTTTAGCCGCCCTGAGCCCACCTCGGTGGGGTAGGGCGGAATATAAATCGAATAAAATAAAATAAAAATAAATAAAATAAATAAAATATATGCTGAAAAATGGAAGACATCCACTTTCCTAAAAAACAGAAGACACCCCTCTTCCTAACACAGATGGCCACTTGGCTTTCATTGTGAAAAGACTTTCCCAAACTGGGGAATAATGCCTCTTCAAGAGTGTGAGGAAGTCTGGAGGAAGGATTGAGAATGGCAATTTTTTTGCTATTTTTTTAGCACAGCACAGCTCTCTTATGGCCACTTCTCGGAGCCATTTGTGATGGTTACAGCTAGCAGCCAAGCCTGTGTTGTCTCTGCTTCCAACCCAAGGCAAACCAGTTGGGTGCATTTTGTGAGTCACAGTGGCTTACAGTTTGCCACAGGCTAAAACCAATACAAGTAGGACCTTCCTGTGTTTCTATAAAATGACTGTAAGAAGAGGCACTGAATGTATATTTCTGGTGGGATAAGGAAAGGGGAAGTGGAACTGGAAGGCCTTGGCAGGAGAAGAGTACTGGCAAGTTGGAAAATAGAATGTGGATTTCTTTCTCTTCATCACTGGCCTTCATATGTGAGAAATATATTTCTAGTATCAAAGTCTGTGAACATCAGTTGGAGATGCAGAGCTGGGTCTTGGTTTGCCAGGCAGGTGTCTTTTGTGTGCTCTGGGACAATGACACCTGTCTGGCAATGAGTATCAAGTCTGCTGTCTGGAACAGATATACCCACACATGTCCCTACCCCAAAACCAAAAACAGTTGATGGCTGACGTTTTGTCTCCATCATGAGCAGAGTGAAAAACATCCATAAAAGATGGCACTGCAAACTTAAAAGGCCTGATCTCAGAGCACAATGTCACAAGGAATCCAAGTTTTTTTTTGGGGGGGGGGTGTTTGCAAGCCCAACACAACCAGTTACTGTGTGCAGAATGCCCAGCAGAACCCAGTGTCACTGACATTGCAAACATAAAAGGACTGCTTTCAAAGCTCAATCACAACAAATCCAAGCAAAGCGGGGCGGGAAGGGACTTTGCAAGTTCTTCTTCCACCAGGCTAGTTCAGTTCTACAGCTTCCATCTCTATTATTTGATCCATCTTTCTTTGGTTTTATTTGGATTGCTTCACTATCATTTTGTCATTTTTCTTGCAAAAGATCAGAAAACCTTTGTGAATCATTGTGATAATCTCAGTGTCCTAGAAGCCAGGAAGACCATGAGAAAATACAAAGAATGTGTCCTAGTAGCCAGGAAGACCATGAGAAAATACAAAGAATGTGATCATAAAGCAGTTTTGGAGTGATTTTTATAAGATCAGATAAATACAATCAAAAAATTGTGCTATAATTTAAGCATTAGTTCCACAAGCAGACCTGTATAAACTTCTCATGTCTGAAAATGCCATTACAGATTTTAATTCAGCAAAATGCAAACACACCCCATCTTGTTGTGCTTCCCTGTTTCATCAAGACTAATACTGGAACAGAATGGAATAAACTGAAGCAGTGGTTTTCAAACTGTCACTTGGAAGCATATCTCCTCCTAGAACATATCCTAGAATTCCTTACTATGGAAACCCTACATGTTACAACAATTCAGTGTAGAAAGGGTTCCCTCAAGGAAGGTAATTTGAAAACCACTAGGCTACAGGATACAACATAACAGAAATCATATATTGGCTTCAAATCTCAAATATTTTATTTTTTGCTTTTTTCAGATAAAATATACCAGCAAGTTTTATAGTGTCATTATTTTTAGCTTTCGGTTAAACGCCCAGCATGAATTAGACTTCCCCCCTGGTTAACTGAGAAGCTGTGGTTTCCATGAGTTTGAGAATTGTGTTCTTTTTATTTGTTTGTATTCACACTTGGATTTGTCACAGTTCATTTCATTTATTTCTTCATGTCCAATAAAGTTAGCAGGTGAAAATTTCATTGTGCTTTTGTGTCATGTCTTTGCTTTTTTATTCAGTTCTGTTTTCATGCTGTTGACTTGTTCACATTATATCAAATAGTTTATCACTGTTAAAACATTATTAAAATATGTATGTAGAATACTTATTTAGATATTTATAACCCATTTTTCTCCCCAATGGGACTCAAAGCAACCTACAGTATCATTCTCCCTTCCTTCATTTTATACTCACAATGCCGTGAGGTAGGTTAGGCCAAGGTTACTCAGTGAGCATGCATGGTGGAGTGGGGAATCAGTCTTGGCTCCCCCATATCCTAGTCCAACACTTGAACCATTCTACCATGCTGGCAAGACATTACAAGTGAGCTAGAAAAAGTATAGTTTTGTTTTGACAGAGTTGTAACCAATTTAAATACATCCGTTACAGGGCACCACCTTTTAGAAATATAGTTACTAAGGTTTAATTAATTCCATTCCCACACAGCAATAACAGGGCCAAGTAGTATTCAAGTGCTCCTTATTTAGTGCACATACCACCTGATCTTATACACGTTGACTTAACAAGTCAATCCCATCGAGCCCCATAAGCGTATAAAATTGTAGGTTTCCTGCAGGGAAGCAACGCTTTCCCTCTTGTCAGTTGAATTTTCTACAATACCTACCCCATGATCATATGGCAAGAAATCAAATTAGCTGAATGCATAGTTATGTTTACTGTAGGGCATGTAATGAACTCATAGAAAAGTACAGTGTCGCTTGGATCTAGGACCAGGTTTGATTGCCTAAAAATCACCTCACTGATAAACGAGTGTCAGTTATCACATGGTGAGAGAAATATCTGTGCAACATTGCATTGCTGATGCAACAAATCTTTATGTCCTTTTCTTCCTATTAATCCCTTGTGGGATGTTATCTTAACCTTTCTCCCCTGTGGTCCCAGGGAACAACCTCTTGTGCATTATAGTATAAGAATCAAATTGTGTATTCACTCATACAATTCTTAGAGATGAGGATGAAAGGTAACCAAAGGAAGTATGTCTTAATAGAGTGGATAATTAATATAAGCTGTTCAAAGTAAAATATGGTGGACGCAAAGCTTAGAGAAAAAAGGAAGCATGCAAAGAATGAGGGGGGGGCGCAATTTGTAAACCTACCACACTTCCCAAATACCTTCTAACATTTCTGAGTTCTCTCAAGGTCTTGAGTGGGATGGTTTTTCCACAGCTGTCCTTCACATTCTATCCTTTCTGGAACATCAGGCTGGCTTTTTAAAAGGCTTTTCTTCTTTCGGTCTCTCTCTCTTTTTTAAAACACATTTTCTGGATAGTTGGGGAGTGAATCCCCCCAAAAGGTAGAGATTTTTCAACACCCCTGCAGGACCAGTTCCAGGTTTTTGTAGGCCCTGGGCAGAAGCATATAACTGGGTCCCTTTCCCCACTTTAAGTCCCTTAAAGACAGAGACAGACAGAGTACAAATGAAGTAAATAAATATCTCAAACCCTGACAGGTAGGTTAGAAAAAGCTGTAATGAGTTGGTGAAAATTACACAGTGAGCCTAGACTAAGGCTGAGTTATGAACATTTCAAAATGTAGGCTTAAAAGTCCATCTCTACCATTATCATCAAGTGGTTCTCACTAATCACATTTCAATTCCATATAGCACATGTAAGTAAACCAATGCACAGGCTAGTAATTACAGCAGAGTGTTTTATTATGACATGGAAAAGAATGTGAAAATTAGATCTCATGGGGCATGCTAGTTCATTAAAAAATCAATTAGAAGCAATAGAAAAATACCCAGTTTATTAGGGTTACAAAAGTCATGTGCAGCTTTTGAATGTTATTAAAAACATTAATTTTAGGGGAGGGACGGTGGCTCAGTGGTAGAGCATCTGCTTGGGAAGCAGAAGGTCCCAGGTTCAATCCCTGGCATCTCCAAAAAAGGGTCCAGGCAAATAGGTGTGAAAAACCTCAGCTTGAAACCCTGGAGAGTCTGAGAAGACAATACTGACTTTGATGGACCGAGGGTCTGATTCAGTATAAGGCAGCTTCATATGTTCATAATTTCCTCAGGATTTCATCATAGAACTTCAATTTAAAATTATCTCAGAATGTAATCTCAGATTTTGGTAATCCTAAAAAGTACAATATGTCCAAAAAAATCTGTCTTCTTGTGTACAAATATTGGAGCTTCACCAAGTAGCATTGAGCTATTTCTGCTCTGTGTCAGCTGTTCACAATTAAAGGTATAGGCAGAGGTAACTGAATTCCTGGTCTTTACCAGCACAGACTGACCATGTCAGGTCCCAAAGTGGAATGTCAATCCCTGTGATTTAAATAGGAGCTCTGTACAGGACTGGTGCACCCGCTTGGTGACCTTAGGCTGTTGCCTAGGGCAGCAGCCCTTTGGGTGGGTGTCAAATTGGGTGCCCCCCACATGATTGGTGGGGGTGTGGGGAGGGCCAGTGCAGCAACAGCTGCCAGGGGAGGAGGTACTAAGAGCAGCCACACGGGATTGGGGTGGTGGCTGTACCTTTGCTATAGCAATGCTCCCAGCACCCCATTTCAGCTTAGGTGGTGCCTGGCCACCCACCCTCTGCCAATGAAGAAAAGGAAAGAGAGCTGTGCAAAGCCACCGGTCCCTGAGCAGGGGAGGTGGGCTTGGTTGCTCTGAGCATGAGATGGCAGAGGCTGCTGCTCAGGATAGGAGGCTGCTGCTGCTCCCCTCCACAGTGGCTGGGGAAGAGTGGCTTTTTCTGGGGGAGCTGCACACCTCATGGGGCCAGCCTGTCTTTGTGGGGCTCTCCCAGCTCCCCTTCTCCTCCTCCTCCCCCCCTGCAGGCCATACTGGAGGGAAGGGAGATGGCAGTGGCTGTGAGGACTCCCCAGGGAGAGGCCTGGGTGGTGAGAATGCGAGAAAGGTGGTGGAGGTTCTTCTTCATGCAGCTGCTGTTACAGTGGGAGGCCCAGTGAGGGGCACCACTGAGCACCATTGAGGGGGGTGAGGCAGAACACACACACACATGCCATGGAGGCAGGCGCTCCCAAGCACTCATCTGCACCTCCTTTGACTGGCACAGCAAGCCACACCCAACAAGGTGGGCAGGGCAGTGGAGCAGGAAGTCAGGTGGGCTTGCCAATCCCCAGGTCCCAGTGGTGGTTCTTCCGCTTTCCCAGGCTCCTTCCCGCCCCCATTCAGCTGGCCGGTGGGGGGGCAGCCGCGACCCCAGAGGATGATGTGTCTTTTCACCTCCGGAGGCTTCAGTCTCCAATTGAAAGGCTTCCTCATGGGATGGTGTGTCTGTGTTACTTTGAAGAAGTTGGCAGCAACTCGTGAGTAGAGAGGCCAATCCCTCATTTCAGAGTTGCCAGAAACTGAGTGGGGGGTGGGGAGGGAAGGAAACTGAGCACATCATTATTCCCTATGTGGAGATCGATTCTCATAGGTTATAATGGAGGTTTCGGGGGCTCTGGGGGAGCTGTTTTTTGAGGTAGAGGCACCAAATTTTCAGTATAGTATTTAGTGCCTCTCCCCAAAGTACCCCCCCAAGTTTCAAAACGATTGGACCAAGGGGTCCAATTCTTTGAGCCCCAAAAGAAGGTGCCCTTATCCTTCATTATTTCCTGTGGAAGGAAAACATTTAAAAAGGTGTGCTGTCCCTTTAAATGTGATGGCCAGAACTCCCTTGGAGCTCAATTATGCTTGTCACATCCTTGTTCCTGGCTCCGCCCCAATGTCTCCTGGCTCCGCCACCAAAGCCCCCAGATATTTCTTGAATTGGACTTGGCAACCCTAAAGTCAGGGGCAAGGCCTGTCAGTGGAGAGGGAGGGCCTCGTCTAGGGTGTCAAAAAGCCTAGTGCCAGCCCTGGCTCTGCATCTGTAATCACAACCCTTATAGTGAAATGAAATACTTTACATTGATTTCAATCACAGGTGCAGCAATTCCACAGGGCCTGTACAGAAGAAATGTTCCACCAGGCTTTCAGTTGAGGACAGCAATGGTTCTTTATTGTGGCTGGAACCATCTCCACACACCCCAAACTTTGACCTGTGTTTCCTCTTTCGCCTGCTCATAAAGTGGCCAAGCAGGCCAGAATTCAGATGCAAACCTTAGGGATGTCATCTGGGACCTATTTTTAATTTGGCCTTTTTAACTTTTATAAAAGTTATCTTGTTGAATTTTAAAATTTAAATTTAAAAACAACAAAAAAGGGTTCTTTTCATGTTCAAAGTAAGAAAAATAGCAAGGACATGGTAGGCCCATTGCGAGGGCAAGAAAGTGAAATTGTAATAGGTAATGAAGAGAGGGGGAACTGCTCAATTCCTACTTTTCCTCAGTCTTCTCTTCTGAGGGAAACAGTGTTCAGCATGGCAAAAACAGAACATATAAGGAGGGTATGAAGTTCCAACTAGAATCAGCATAGGGGTAGTACATAAACACCTCGTTTCTTTAAATGAAACTAAATTCTCAGGGCCAGATGAATTGCATCCAAGGGTTCTAAAAGAGCTCGTGGATGTAATTTCTGAGCCTCTAGCTATTATTTTTGAGAATTCTTGGAGAACAAGAGAGGTGCCGGAAGATTGGAGGCGGGCGAATGTTGTCCCCATCTTCAAGAAGGGGAAAAAAGATGATCCGGGTAATTACTGACCTGTCAGCTTGACGTCTATACCTGGAAAAGTTTTAGAACAAATCACCATCAGTTGGTCCTGGAACATTTAGAAAGAATGGATGTGATTACTAAGAGCCAGGATGGTCTTCTCAAGAACAAGTCATGTCAGACTAACCTGATCTCTTTTTTTGAGAAAGTGACCACCCTGCTGGATCAGAGGAATGCTGTAGACATAGTTTATCTTGATTTCAGTAAGGCTTTTGATAAGGTTCCACATACTATCCTTGTTGACAAGTTGGTAAAATGTGGTTTGGATCCTGTTACCATTAGGTGGATCTGTCACTGGTTGACAGATCGTACCCAAAGAGTGCTTGTGAATGGTTCCTCATCCTCTTGGAGAGGAGTGACAAGTGGACTGCCTCAAGGAACTGTCCTGGGACCTGTTTTGTTCAACATCTTTATCAATGATTTGGATGAGGGAATAGAGGGAATGCTTATTAAATTTGCAGATGATATTAAATTGGGAGGGGTTGCAAACACAAACGAAGACAGAAACAGGATACAGGATGACCTTGACAGGCTGGAAAACTGGGCTAAAATCAATAAAATGAATTTTAACAGGGATAAATGTAAAGTTCTGCATTTAGGTAGGAAAAATCCAATGCGTGGTTATAGGATGGGGGAGACTTGTCGTAGTAGTAGTATGTGCGAAAAGGATCTAGGGGTCTTAGTGGATCATACGCTGAACATGACTCAACAGTGTGATGCGGTGGCTAAAAAGGCAAATGCAATTTTGGGCTGTATCAACAGAAGTATAGTGTCCAGATCACATGATGTGATGGTATCACTTTACTCTGCTCTGGTAAGACCTTACCTGGAGTATTGTGTTCAGTTTTGGGCACCACATTTTAAGAAAGATACAGACAAGCTGGAACGGGTCCAGAGGAGGGCGACAAAGATGGTGAGGGGTCTGGAGACCAAGTCCTATGAGGGAAGGTTGAAGGACCTGGGGATGTTTAGCCTGGAGAGGAGGCTGAGAGGTGATATGATCACCATCTTCAAGTACTTGAAGGGCTGTCATATACAGCAGGTGTGGCCAACGGTAGCTCTCCAGATGTTTTTTGCCTACAACTCCCATTATTCCCAGCCAGCATGGCCAATGGCTGGGGCTGATGGGAGTTGTAGGCAAAAAAGCATCTGGAGAGCTACCGTTGGCCACCCCTGATATAGAGGATGGTGTGGAATTGTTTTCTGTGGCCCTGGAAGGTAGGACCAGAACCAATGGGTTGAAATTAAATCAAAAGAGTTTCCGGCTCAACATTAGGAAGAACTTCCTGATGGTTAGAGCGATTTCTCAGTGGAACAGGCTTCCTTGGGAGGTGGTGGGCTCTCCTTCCTTGGAGGTTTTTAAACAGAGGCTAGATGGCCATCTGACAGCAATGAAGATCCTGTGAATTTAGGGGGAGGTGTTTGTGAGTTTCCTGCATTGTGCAGGGGGTTGGGCCGGATGACCCTGGAGGTCTCTTCCAACTCTATGATTCTATGTTTTTCTAAATCTGTTTTATGACTGCATGCCTTTATTGTACATTACCCAGAGCCTGACACAAGCTCTGGGCAATGTAGGATGAAATCAATAAATAAAAATACCCCATATTATTTGTCCCACTTCTGCTTTCCTAGGTTACAGTGTGCAAAGTAAGAACCGGCCCCCCCTCCCCATGTATCATCATAAAAGTGTCTGGTTTTTTCCTCTGAGCATAAAATGAAGCTTTGGTCACAGAAGTGGATATATTTTCTTAGATGGGTGGCCTATTTGATTCACATCACCATCTCTCCCCCCCTCCCCCACACACCCAAAGTCCGAAACCTTGCTCAAGGTTGACTCCACGTAATTTGCCATAGGAAAAGTCAAGGGTAGCTACAGGCACTCAGGTAGGATTGCAATATAGTTACCAACCTCCAAGTGGGGCCTGAAGATCTCCCAGAATTACAAGTGATCACCAGACTAGAGAGATCACTTCCTATAACTCTATGACATTATATCTAATTAATGTCCTTCCCTCTCCTTACCCAGGCTCCATCCCCCAAATCTATAGGAATTTCCCAGCATGGAGCTGGCAGCCCTACTGAACATGTGCACACATTCTCTTCCTTTGCAGTTACAGCCTGCCTGACCTGAAGAGGAAGGATGGCTTTTTTGCTTTATGCAGATGTGAAGGGGAGCTGGGTTCTGCTACCCTGTACAGATACAGACAGTGATGCCCTCTGCTGAATCCAGCAAAAAGAACAAATTATAGCCAGTATCAATTCATCATCACCATTTTAAGGTGATTTTAAAATGCTGCAGTGTCCTGATTCACTGTGGGCTGTGGTGCAAAGCTCTCCCCCCCCTCCCCAAGCAGTTCCAAGGGCCAAAACCAGGGCTTTTTTTGAGCAGGAATGCACAGGAACACAGTTCCAGCTGGCTGGGTGTCAGGGGATGTGGCTTAATATGCAAATGAGTTCTTGTTGGACTTTTCTACAAAAAAGCCTTGTGCAAAACAATGGTGACATCAGGGGGTGTGATCTAATATGCAAATAGGTTCCTGCTGGGCTTTTTCTACAAAATAAGCCCTGGCCAAAACAGCTAAGCAGGTGCCTGCGCACGCTGTAAACTGGTAACGAGTCCACTTGTGAAGGCAGAACACAAATACATAATACAAATTTGGTTTGGCATGATCTTTTGAAGAAAGATCACAGTCAAAATGTCTTTGCATGTTGTGTGGATAAGAAGGTGCACATGTTTTCAGACAACCTCACCCACATCAGCATCCTTTTCTGTTTCTCATTCTTTCCTGTCTGCCATTCCACCCCATGTCACTGGAAGACTTCTGCATTTTTTAAACTGGTAATTGACACATCACTATAGCTTAATGTTACATCAATATATCAATTACAGAAGCCTGCTGGGTGATCTTTGGGCAGTCATTGTTCCTTCAGAACTCTCTCAGCTCCACCTGCCTCAAAAGGCACCTGTTGTGGGGAAAGGAAGAGGTGATTTTAAGCCTCTTTGAGACACCTTAAAGTAGAGAAAAATGTGTTGTGAAAACCTACTCTTCTATAAAAATATTTTATTACGTTAGTATATTCTATATGTTTTTTGTTGTTCAGTCACACAGTTGAGTCTGACTGTGACCCCATGGACTAAGTCATGCCAGGCCTTCCTGTCTTCCACCATCCTCCGAAGTCCATTCAAATTCATGTCAGTTACATCAGTAACACTGTCCAGCCATCTCACTTTTTGCCATCCCCCTTATTCTTTTGCCTTCTGTCTTTACCAGCATCAGTCTTCTCCAGTGAGTGCTCCCTTCTCATTTGGTGGCCAAGGTATTTGAGCTTCAGCATCTGAGTTTCCCAACTCTAGTTCCTTACATTTATTCTTCACCTCCACTGTATATTCATAAGGGATGTGATCAAGGTCAAACCTGAATGGCCTAATGGTTTCCCCATTTTTTTTCAGTTTAAACCTGAATTTTGCAATGAGTAGCTTATGATCTGAGCCACAGTCAGCTCCAGGTCTTGTTTTTGCTGACTGTAAGGAGCTTCTTCTCCTGTGATTGCAGAGTATATAATCAATCTGATTTCTGGGTTGCCCATCAGGTGATGTCCATATGTAGAGTAATCTTTTAGGTTCTATATATTAGCTGAGTCTGTGTTAATAATGTCTTGTTTTCTTTTCTTTGTCTTCTTTGTCCCCATTGTTTTCTTTGTCTCTTTTCCCTTCCCTAATTTAATTTCTGAAACTTTAATAAAACTTTTAAATGACAAAAAAACCCTAACCCTAACCTCTTTTGTGTGTATTCCCGTCCTTTTGCATTTGTAACTTCTATTTAACTGTATGTGAGCCAAAGGCAAGAAATAATCAGCATTTTCACAGTGGAGAACCATAAGCTGTAAGATCTATATTGGGACCAGTGCTTTTCTTGAAGGCAGAGAGAAGCCCTGTATTGGACTAGAACAGACAGGTGTCAATAGTGAGATGGCCAAAAGTGAAGGAATAGTATTGCGCTTTGGCCATAAGGCCTCATAGAAATCCCTGCTGTTTCCTGTGCTGTATATGCTCTTTTTTTCTTTCCTGCAGCTGTGCCAGTTTACTGCTCCAGTTCCCCACCTGGATGTTTACACTGGTACTTCTGATCATCCATCTCCTTCCAAGCCTTTTCCTCCCTCCTGCCATGTCCTGAGTGAGCTTCCTCTTCAATGTCCTGAACACATTACTCTGCCAAACAGCCCCAGCTGCCCCTCTCCTATTAATGTAGCTTTAGAAAACACCTCGGCCATGGATAAGAACTGGGACATCAATGAGACCAGCTCTAACCTCTTTCCTTCCGTCAATGAAAGCACCAAGATCTCCATGGATTCTGAATCAGGTACCTGCTCCCTGGATCCAGTGAGTTCCAAAACCAAACTGCCACCCAAATCCTGGGCAAACTTGTCCCTCAGCAGGTTCTTGAAACGTGGATGTTTGAACTCACAAGCTTTTGCCACACTGTCCCCCAAGTGCTCTGCAGTGACTCATGGGGAGGTGCAGCCATTAGATGATCTGAAACAAGAACTGCAACAAAAGCACAAAAAAATGTCCAAGTAAGTACTTCTTATTCCCTTTGGCTTTGCCTTGTAACTAGCTAATTTTGAGCTTGAGGATGGGAACATTTATTCCAGAACACCCAATACAATTTTGAGAACCTCCTAGAATAGACATCTTTCTTTGCCACATGGGGGAAAATACACGTCTCCATATAGTCCCTATAGTTTTTCTCTCATGGGGCAAGTAGCTCCAATAGATGTGATTTAAATGGCGGGGGGGGGGAGGGGAGCAGGAAATGACAGGAAAGGATTAGAAATCACTGTCCCTCCACCAAGTTATTATTTTCTATGTTTTAATGCCTATTTTAAAGCCTTTATAGCCTTCAGGAGCCACATTCATCAATACCATTCACCATGACGTCTAGTTTGTACCATAAAACTTTTCTTGCCTTGTACCATGGCCTCAGGCCCAATTCCTTTCACGGCTTTTAGCCTTTGTGGAGGACTGCACCACTCAGTTCTCTAGCATCATGTACAGAATTAGCATGATTACCCTGAATATACAAAAACAATTTTTTTTAAAATGGTTCCCAGTTTATTTTCTACACTTTGGTTTAGTAAATAGATGTGGAACTGAGATCATGTAATGTGCCCTGAACATGAAGCTTATTTAAAACAAGAAGGGATGTTTCACATTAAGTAATTCTCATGCAGTTTTGGTAAAATGGCCATCTTGAAAGTTTAGAATTGATTTTTACTTTTACAGTGCATTAGCAGCTGTTGACTGTTATGGTCACTGAGGCATTACTGACAACTGACCAGAGGCTAGCTAAACACTATATGTGACCCCATGTAACAGAGACCCACTTTTTTTGAGGGGGGGTTGTTTTTTTAAAGGAAAGCAGCTTCCAGGAGGGGAATTAAGTAGGAAAGTGTCAAGACTGACCTACCTTGGTGCAGTAACATCATCAATCTGTACCAAGATTTGGTCTCAGAAACTTCCTGAGTAACACACACACAATAAAGTAAAATAGAGCTTCATTGAAGAAATTGAATATATATTTTTAAACAAGGCATAGAGTTCAGTGGCAGTAAAAATGTCTAATAATAATAATAATAATAATAACTTTTTATTTATATTCCGCCCTCCCTGCCAAAGCAGGCTCAATAAGAAAATAATAGAAAATAAGAATGCTAAGTAGATACCTCTTACTGGAGTCCTAACATAGCACATTTTATTCTGGAACCAAAGAATCCTTAAGCAAAATACATACTTTCTTGGTGCCATTGAGGCATGGAATAAGCAAAAGAGAAAAGACAACACTTCTCCTCACTAGCTACTTTTATAGAAAACCGCAGGCCATAGCCACTTGACCTTCTCAACCAACCACTGGCTAGTGTCTGTGGAATCTTCCAGGTGAGAGCAAATTCCTCCCTCACATATCAGATCCACAACTGAATTGAGGCCCAGGTAGAGGAACTTGCTGAATATCTGCTAATGTGGGAGGTGACCAACACCTGTAGTAAATCAAGGAACAATGTAGAACAGTGGAGTTAATCTAGGGAACTGTGTGACTTCAGCTGAAACAGACTGGAAGATTCCTGCAAGATGGTCTCTGTCTTGACAGGAAAGTAGGCTTCATTTTTTTCTGCAACAGAAATTTTTTTTCATTCCAAGTTTCTACTGTGGCTTTTGCCGCTGTATGGCTTCAAATGTGTTTGTCCAAGGAGTTACAATCATGTTAGGAGTAGAATAATTAGCGCTGCCAACCTGGCCTATACGGAGTTCCTTTCCCTGTAAGATTCATCACAATGTTCCATCTAAGCTCCACAGTGTTGTGAGCAGAAATTCTATCTCATGAGCAAAAAAAATCTAGTATAGGGCTGCCAAGCCCTTGGGCTGGGCGGGGATTCCCCTGCCCTGGAGGTTCCCAACCCACTGGCTCACATTGGGCTGGTGGGGGGAACCTCCCATGACATTGCTGCTGCAATGACGTCACCTAGAAGTGACGTCATCGCACCGGCAACACCGCGCACTGGCCGCTCTAGCCATTTTTTAGAAAACTATGGTTTTCCAGGATGCTCTAGCAATTTGGGAGGTAAAACCTCTATGGTACATATTGTACCATAGAGTTTTCCCTCCCAAATTGCTAGAGCGTCTAGAGTGGCTGGCATGCAGTGGTGGCAAAATGATGTCACTTTTGGGTGACATCATTGCACCACGCACACAATGTGCACATGAAAAAAGTCCCCCGCTGGAGGTCACGGGGGACTTGGCAACCCTAAGCTAGTAGCATCAAAGTTATGAGTGGGTCTACATATGACTATCACATAAATTTGTTATTTAGAAGATTACTTCCACAACCTTGTAAAAATCCCAGAATAAATTCTTTTAAATTATTTTAAAACTATATTTTAATAATAATGTAAACATTATAAAAGAAAACAAAATCAAGTCAAATTTCACTCACCCCTTTCTACTATATTGGTAGACCTGGCCTCCACAGAACAGGTCTATCCACCCCTTTACACTATAAAAGGCTGCTAGTGAACGTCCAGGAATGCATGACTGGAGTTCCAGATATAATTTTTGGGTCTTAAACAGCAGTGGTGGGGTGGAGACATGGAGTAAGGCTATGGTGTAGAGCGAATATGGTCACTGTCTCCCCACACGTTAGTTCCCTGATCAAAAACAGCCTCCCAGTTGTGCTGGGGTTTTTTGGTCATATCTATATTATGCTGTCCCTGACCTGGATGGTCCAGACTAGCCCAATTTCAGCATAACGCAGAAGCTATTTATATATTGTCCCTGGTTTGTACGGTACTTGGGTGGGAGACCACCAGGGAAGTGCAGGGTTGCTACACGGAAGCAAGCAATGGCAAATCATCTCTGAACATCTCTTGCCTTCAAAACTCAATATGGTCACCATAAGTCTGTTTTGACTTGATGATACTTTCCACCGCCAATAGTAGGAGTGTCAGATTACAGGAGACCTGAGTTCTAACGTCCCTCACTGCTATGCCCTGGGAGACTATGGGACACTCAACCTCTGTCAGCTTAATGTACCTCACTGGGATGCTTTTGGGGTCAAATGAGGTGGAGGAAGGAACTACATTTGTGCCCTGAGGTCCTTGGAGGGGAGTCAGGATTAAAATGTCATGCATATGATTAAGAGACTTCAAGTTGGGAAATAGTGGGGGTAGAAGAGTTAATGTCCCCCTTCACCTTTGCTGGATTTTATAATTAAGACATGCTGGGCATTCTAGTGATGGAATTCCATCATCATATGCCGTTTGTCCCTGAATGGCTGGGTTTTGCAATAAAGGCCTGCAAGACACCAAAGAAGGGTTCCCCAAAGAGAACATAACAACATGTATTTGCTTAACGATGAAGAAGGGAAATTATGTGCAGGGTAGAATATTACAGTGGCTACTACACATCTGGGAGTCCCTGCTTTGTTTCTTACCATTGGGCAAAGAAAACAAGAAGATAACATCCATAAAGTACTGATCAGTCTTGGGTCCAGTTAAGCCCCAAGGAATTGGGTCCAGTGGTAATTTCTACTATGGAAGGGGTGCCTATCAGTGGAACTACTTGCAGCCTGAGATGCCCCTGGATTTCTGCAGCCTGAGATGCTCCTAGGGGGCAGAGGATCCCCCCACAGAAGATTCCCTCACAAAGGTCTACAGTGGAAGATGAGAATCACTTTCCATTAGATCTACTGCTTGATCCAACCTAAGGAGTGGAAGAGGGGATGAATGACAACAGCTCACCTTCTCTTTCTCTTAGTTACACAATTATGTGTGCTCCACAACCTCTCTGCCCAAACCCTCTGCATGACCTTGTTCCACTCATGCCCCTCAGTGCTCCATGCACATTTGATGCTTTTATTGATGTGCAGAAGCACTGTGGCTTGATATTGATGAAGCACACAAGGCTATATAGTTTATTTATGCAAAAATCAGCAATACCTGCATCCCAAATATATTTTGTGCATTTTTAAGCTAGCATTCTTCCAAGGAATTCAAGGTGGAACATCTGGTTCTCCCTTCCCTATTTTGTCCTTCTAACAACACCCCTGTGAAGTAGGTGAGACTTACAGTGACTGGCCCAAGGTCATCGAACAAGTGTGATGGCTGAGTGGGGATTTGAACTTTAGTCACTCAATCTGCTAGTCTAACATTTTAATTGCTATGCCACACAGGCTCTTCAAAGCCATGCTGATATCAGGGGGACTTTCAACTGTGTATTTTTGTTTTATTTTTTAAAAAATATTTTATATATATTTGTACTTTAAATGAAGAAGATGAAGACGACATTGGATTTATATTCCGCCCTCCACTCAAGAGTCTCAGAGCAGCTCACAATCTCCTTTATCTTCCTCCCCCACAACAGACACCCTGGGAGGTGGGTGGGGCTGAGAGGGCTCTCACAGCAGCTGCCCTTTTAAGGACAACCTCTGCCAGAGCTATAGATGACCCAGGGCCATTCCAAGCAGGTGCAAATGGAGGAGTGTGGAATCAAACACGGTTCTCCCAGATAAGGGTCCGTACACTTAACCACTACACTAAACTGGCTCTTAATGCAGTTTAATGATTGAAATGTTCTCATATTTTAATGTTCACTGCCTTGGAGACCTGTAAAGATGGCATATAAATATTTAAATAAAATAAATAAGTAATACCTATAGGATCAAAGAGCTCCATGGCGCAGAGTGGTAAAGCTGCAGTACTGCAGTCGGAGTCCTCTGCTCATGACCTGAGTTCAATCCCAGTGGAAGCTGGTTCAGGTAGCCAGCTCAAGGTTGACTCAGCCTTCCTCCTTCCGAGGTCGGTAAAATGAGTACCCGGCTTGCTGGGGGGAAAGTGTAGATGACTGGGGAAGGCAATGGCAAACCACCCCGTAAAAAGTCTGCTGTGAAAACATTGTGAAAGCAATGTCACCCCAGAGTCGAAAATGACTAGTGCTTGCACAGGGGACTACCTTTACCTTTTATAGGATCGAAATGCAAGCCATTGCCTTCTAAGTTGGCTTAGAAAAAAATTAATTGTAGAAGCTGAGATCTAATAGATTAGTGTATTGAAGATGGCTACATTTTGATGGCTTCCTAACAACAAGACCAAACTCTTTACCTTGTCTACTGTCTGCAGTGTTCACACACACTTTCAATTCACTTTTAATGTACTTTGCAACTGGATTTTACTGGCAAAATCCACTTGCAAACAGTTGCTGAAGCGGATCGAAACTGCATTATTTAGCATGTGTGAAAGCGCCTTTTGAAAGCATTATGGAAGATATCTCAATGAGTGTATGTTTTCTTTTTGCACTCCAGCTTCTTCCGGATAAAAGTAGACATCCCTTTGGAGAGCAAAATCTACCCCATAGACTCTGAGGAGGAAGAGGAGAACAGCCACTGTGCTTCCAAGGATTCAACAAAAGAAGTTATTTGCCCATGGGAGAACCAGACAGAATAAGGGAAAACAAGAAAAACAAGAAGCCTTGTAGGCTTGTTTGGGTGTGACCTTCATTAAAATGTCTAAATTCTTCCTGGCTTTGAACTTGCCTACCATTTGATCGATGAACCATAATGTAAATCATCCAGCATTAAACCATGTAGCTTATATATAATGAATTCAAATATACATTTCATTTAAAATTCAAGATTACGAAAGTGTCTATTGACTTTTCCCCCTCCTGTTGTCCTATCTTACTTTTTGGTAACTCTTTACTACATCCAAGCATATCCTAAGAAATTCCTACTTAGCTTTTTGGAACTATTATATTTGTATTAATATATTTATACCTTGCTGTTCTTTTAGGGAGATTTACATGTGTCTCCTAGTGGTTTCCTATCCAAGCAGTATAATACTGTAGCATCATTGCACTTTCTGTTGAGCTACAAGCCTTGTACCTAACATCGATCCAGACTGAAATTTTGCAGTGGAAAGATATCTTAATTCAATTACTTATGGTTCCAGATAACAATGAAAGTGCATTCTGATAAATGACTTTTAGCGTCCAGTGAAATTATAGTAAAAACTTCTGGACAATCCTGTCTAGATAATTGTAAGGCTGATGAAATGTGTTGGTAGGAGAGTCTGTAATTCACATTAGCTACCTTGTGTATTAATCAATCCTAACAAAGCCAAAGATTTTTTTTTTTGTAGCTACTGATAGTCCTGTCCTGAGAATTATTAGTAATATGAATCATTCTTCAGGCCATGGCCCCTGAATCCTGGGACTAGCTAATGGTTCTATGCAGTTGTGCTGAGATATCTTAATAGCATTTCCAAGGCTGCTGGATGAGGACATCACCAGTATAACCAGCAGCATCACTTCTGAGCCAGTTGCATAACTGAGTCTGGTTCTGTCCGGCAGCTGTAAAGCTATGTGAAAATTCCTCAAAGATTGCTTCACCCATGATAGAAGGTAAAGGCATAGCTACTGTACAGAGTTCAAACACTACAATTCATTTGGTGGAGTCATGGCAAAGTGATCTAAAGCCAATTTGAGATGTACAGATAGGACCTGTATTCTTATGAAATATGAAGATGCTGTGTATGAACTGATTCATTCTGAACGCTTTATCACAGAGGTCGTTTTCGCACTCACCTTCCGCCGGCGCGACCCCCCTCTTCACCGCGCAGGATCTGCGCGGATTTTGCACTAAACGCTGCGGAGCAGCCAGAAAAGCCGGAAGCTCCCGGCGCAAAAGCCGCTCAAACTGAAACCGCCCAAAAGCAGTTTGGTGTTTGCGCGGCTTTTGCGACGGGAGCTTCCGGCTTTTCTGGCTGCTCTGCAGCGTTTAGTGCAAAATCCGCGCAGATCCTGCGCGGTGAAGAGGGGGGTTGCGCCGGCGGAAGGTGAGTGCAAAAACGACCAGAGTTTTTTCACTGACACCAAACAGACCTTTGTTTAATTGAACCTTGTCACCTTATCTAAACCAGCATAGCTAGTTTTACACTCTATTTTCATATATTTGTTTCCATCTTCTTTGGAAATATTTTTGAGCACTGTGTTTGTCTTACAAAATACAACAGGTTTTCTCCTAGGCTGGTGATTTCCTTCAAATTAGAAGCAGTTCCTTTGTCTGTTCTAAGGGGTCATCAATAAAATCTAATTTTAATGACTCTGAGTGTGATCCAGTCTTAATCATTGTTCATTGTTTTTCTCTCCACTATCACTGTTCCCTATCAGGAATGATGCCATGAGTGGACAGCAGGGCTGCAGGGTGAGTGGTTGCTTTCCAAAGGGCTTCCCTTTCCCCTTTTAGTCCCCAACACTAGAGAAGCAAAGCAGCTTGACAACACACATGACCCTAGAAGACCACTGGGCAATCCTGCCTAGCACTGTATACTCTGATACCAAGGAACTCATGCAGAGGTTTTTCCTTTACCTGAATCTTTTAAAGACCAGATAAAGGAACTGAACCTGAGCCTTTCCTTCTACATGCAAATCATATGGTCTTCACCTGCTGTGGACCACTCAAATAGATCTGTCACTATTTCCCACAATTGCTCCGTGGGGAGAACTTGAAGAGGATGGTGCACAGATTCATTTTTAGTAGGCTTGCCCTTGCTCCAATCTGATCCTTACATGTGGGTATATGCAGTCAGTTCTAATCAGAAAATTGGTGATAATGTAAATCAGCTGTTTAAGACAGGAGAGGAACTAAATCCGGCACTTCCATACAAACCATGTGTACATTTGAGTGTAATTGTCTTAGGTGTCCTTGATAATTCACACACTTACACTCCCAACAATGAACAGATCATTTTTAGCACAATTTTGAAAGTGTTCTTTAAAAATGAATACATTAATACAGTAATACAGATGGCCCTTTTCTATCCGTTACACTCCCTAAAGATAGCATTATGGAGTTTTTCACAGCAGAATCATAGAATCATAGAGTTGGAAGGGACCTCCAGGGTCATCTAGCCTAAACCCCTGCATAATGCAGGAAACTCACAAATACCTTCCTCTAAATTCACAGGATCTTCATTGCTGTCAGGTGGCCATCTAGCCTCTGTTTAAAAACCTCCAAGGAAGGAGAGCCCACCACCTCTCAAGGAAGCCTGTTCCACTGAGGAACCACTCTAACGGTCAGGAAGTTCTTCCTAATGTTGAGCTGGAAACTCTTTTGATTTGATTTCAACCCATTGGTTCTGGTCCTACCTTCTGGGGCCACAGAAAGCAATTCCATATCATCCTTTATATGACTGCCCTTCAAGTACTTGAAGTTGGTGATCATATCACTTCTCAGCCATCTCCTCTTCAAGCTAAACATCCCCAGCGCCTTCAACCTTTCTTCATAGGACTTGGTCTCCAGACCCGCCCCCCCCCATCTTTGTCAACCTCCTCTGGACCTGTTCCAGCTTGTCTATATCCTTCTTAAAATGTGGTGCCCAAAACTGAACACAATACTCCTGGTGAGGTCTTACCTGAGCAGAATAAAGTGATACAATAACTTCACGTGATCTGGACACTATATTTTTGTTAATACAGCCCAAAATTGCACTTACCTTTTTAGCCGCCACATCACACTGTTGACTCATGTTCAGCATATGGTCCACTAAGTCCCCTAGATCCTTTTCGCACATATTACTGCTAAGACAAGTCTCCCCCATCCTAACCATGCATTGGATTTTTCCTACCTGAATGCAGAACTTTACATTTATCCCTGTTAAAATTAATTTAATTGGTTTTAGCCCAGTTTTCCAGCCTGTCAAGGTCATCCTGTATCCTGTTTCTGTCTTCTAATGTATTTGCAACCCCTCCCAATTTAGTATCATCGGCAAATTTAATAAGCATTCCCTCTAGTCCTTCATCCAAATAATTTATAAAGATGTTGAACAAAACAGATCCCAGACAGATCCTTGAGGCACTTCACTTGTCACTCCTCTCCAAGAGGATGAGGAACCATTCACAAGCACTCTTTGGGTGCAATCTGTCAACCAGTTACAGATCCACCTAATGGTAACAGGATCTAAACCACATTTTACCAACTTGTCAACAAGGATAGTATGTGGAACCTTATCAAAAGCCTTACTCAAATCAAGATAAACTATGTTTACAGCATCCCCCTGAGCCTTCAAGATAGTCACTTTCTCAAAAAGAGAGATCAGGTTAGTCTGACATGACTTGTTCTTGAAAAAACCATGCTGGCTCTTAGTAATCACAGCCATCCTTTCTAAATGTTCCAGGACTGACTCTTTGATGGTTTGTTCTAAAACTTTTCCAGGCATAGACGTCAAGTTGACGTCTGGGTAGTTACCCAAATCCTCCTTTTTTCTTTCTTGAAGATAGGGACAGCATTCACCCGCCTTCAGCCTTCCAGCACCACTCCTGTTCTCCAAGAATTCTCAAAAAATAATAGCTAGAGGCTCAGAAATTACATCTGCAAGCTCTTTTAGAACCCTTCTAAAGAAACCCTTCTTCATTTAAAGAAACGAGGTGTTTATGTACTACCCCTATGCTGACCCTAGGTTGGAACTCCATACCCTCATTATATGTTCTATTTTTGCCATGTTGAACACTTTCCCTCAGAAGAGAAGACTGAGGAAAAGTAGGAATTGAGCAGTTCCACCCTCTCTTCATTACTTGCTACAATTTCACTTTCCTGCTCTCGCAGTGGGCCTACCATGTCCTTGCTCTTTTTCTTACTCTGAATATAAGAAAAGAACCCTTTTTGTTGTTTTTAGCATCTTTGGCCAGTCTAAGCTCATATTGAGCTTTAGCTTTCCTAACTTTTCTCTGGCAAGTATGAGCCTTGCAAATTAAAGGCTCAAGCCCCCACCCACGTCTGACTCAACAGGCAGAGCAACAGTAGAGGGTGGGGCTAGCAACCATCCCCAGGCAAACAGGCTCTCCTCTCTCAGCAACAGCTACATAAAAGACACACAAAAGCAATCAGAAACCCCTCTCCAGCAGGCACCAAGCACTCACACAGTTCCCTCCCACAGCAACTCTAGGTAATGCTCTCCAGCAGTTTTAGAAAAGCAAATCAACACTCACCTTACCAGCAGTTCTGTCCCAGCTCCAAGCACCTTCCTCTAATGCAGCTGAGTACACTGACATGTCTATGAAGCTTACAGATGGCTCACAGTTTGCTGTTATTAATCATACAGATATTATTATAAAGTTATTCTTTTTAATCAGCCTTTCTCTGTGACTCAAGGTGGAGTACTTATGTGCAACTCAAGTGCAATCAACAGGATGGGGCAGCCAATGAACAATACAATAGGCTTTGGACTATAGAAATTTGAAAACAGAAATTGCAAGCAGAGCAGGAGCTTCTAAACATGATACATTAAGAGCTTCTAAACCAGATACATCTAGTCTGGAGCATATTTAATGTTAGGTAGTAGTTTCTATACTACACTGCTACAACATTCCTTTTAGTTTCTATACCACACCACTACACTATACAGTTCCTGTTATTAGCCCTTGTGTTGGAATTGTAAAAGTGTGGAGTGGTCAGAAGTTCCAAAAACAGCACTTATTTTGGGGAAAAGACCATGGGAGACTTCAAGGTATTTTTGTAGAATTAATTTTATTCATAAATATATAGATAGAATACAGGTGTAGGCATTCCTGCAAGACAGCATATCAATTACCTCACATCAAAAATCCAGAAAGAAATCCTGTAAGCTCCAGGTACTTCAACCAATTAACAGCCTTGTTCATCTGGTCATCTCTCTCAGTATCATGACTGCACTTGCTTTCCACACAAATACCTCCCTTCATCTAGGAAAAATAGAGTCACCTTTTCAAGGTCCATTGAGGGGATATTTACTGTTATTATCATTATTTTGTCCCAGGCTATGGATGGCTCAAGGCATGCCACTTTGGGCCAAGCTTTTAGGAAAGAATATTCCCTTTACATTCCTTACAATAACATTAGTATCTGATCTGTGGATATTAGGTTAATGTTAGTGTATATTATTTAGATCTTATGGCTGTGAAGATGGACAGAAACCAAATGTATTTCAAGCTAGGGTTTGCCCTTCTATTAGTGAAAAGGTATTTTTTAAAAATATGAACTTCTTGCAACCGCTATTTTTCTGAACGAAACTTTCAGTATCTGAATTTTTCCCTGTCAACAAATTTGCCCTAGATCAAAATGTGGTTGACATTTTTAAAAAACTGATCTTCAATTAAATTCATAAGTTACAGAAAAAAACCTTTGTTTGTTCCGAACTATCCAGTAAGCAATGTAATTTGAGGTTCTGCAACTTTCAGCTCCCAGCATAATCATGGCATTGGAATATTTAAAGATAGATGGCAATCCAATTTCCCATTCTTTTAAAAATTTAGAGCTGAGCCTTTGGTGTATATGTTCAGCTATTACTTCATGAAAGCAGAGCAAAATGCACCTGCAGAAAATGGTGGTGATGGCACAATTATCTTCTATAAATGAACAGGGCAATGATTCAGCATTTTCCAGCTTTTTCAGATTTTTATTCAAATCTTTTCAAATCCACATTTTCTGTTGCTCAATCTGAATACCTTAAGCAGATCTAGCAGAAATTTGATGAAACTTGGTTTGATCACTTGGGTCTGCATGACAGGAAAAGCTCCACCTACTGAATTTCATCTTAATATACAACTGTTAAAGGCACAGAAGCCATGTCTCCAAAAAGCTGCAGGCTTGGTGGCCAAAGTGAATATGATCTTTGATCTGTAAGAACTGCACAACCAAATCCTAAATAGGATTTCTCCAAAGTAGTTCACAGAGTTCAGTGGGATATGCACTGAGTTCCTGTCACACATTCTTAGGAATTCAGCATTAAATGAAAACTGAACTAAAAGGCTTTTGAACATTCATTCATACCAGAAAATATCACCTCAAAGTGTAAAAATGCTGAAGGTTATTATCTAACATCCCGCCCGCACACAATTTGTACCTGACATTAGCCAAATGCCTTGAACCATGATGCAAGCTTAGTCTGTCTGAGTCTGATCAGTATTGGTGTGGGAGACTGCCTTACATTTCGTGGAATACAAATTAAAATAATAGAGGCAGGTTCCTGATGATCTTATGGTCTTAGGCGTCCCTATCCCCAGGTCCCAGCGGGGGATCCCCCGGTTTTACAGGCTTCGCCCCACCCCCAGATTTATGAATAAGATTATTCATACTAACCAGAAATTACTGTAAGCATCAGCATTTGAATGAGACTGTAATTTTTCTTGAAAGCTTGTAGAAGTGAAAATGGAACGCTGGATAAAGTACTGCCGCGTTGCGTTCTACTGTCTGTGCCATGCTGTACAGAAGAGGAATTTTATGGAGCATAGGTCTCCTTGAAAAACTGCCTTACTGGATTATTACTCTTTGGAGCGTGGATCTCCACACAGGATTTTTCCTTTGGAATTTTTGCCAACGCCCAGCTGTGGAAGAATATTGGACAATTATTGCCTTTGAAGTGACTTTGTTCCTTATACACTGTTCTTGTTATATTGAAAATTTGTGATGAATCTGTATTTTTAGAATTGTCAATGAAACACAAAATTTGTTTATAATTGTGAGGCTGGTTTTCGCAGAGGGTTTTTTCCCCTGTTTCCCTGCTCCATTATCCACGTACCTCTTTGTTGGCTGCTCAATCCCCAAGTGGTGGCAGGGGATCCCCTGGTTTGGAGGCCCACTTCAGGATCATCAGAAAGTGGCGTGAGGAAAGGGAAATGGCTACTGTGAACTCTATTATTCCCTATGGAGACTTATTCCCATAGGAAATAATGGAGAATTGATCCGTGGGTATCTGGGGCTCTGTGGGGGCTGTGTTTTGAGGTAGAGGCAACAATTTTTCAACATAGCATCTGGTGCCTCTCCTGAAAACACCCTCCAAGTTTCAAAAAGATTGAATTAGAGGGTCCAATTTTATGAGTCCTAAAAAAAGGTGCCCCTATTCTTCATTATTTCCTATGAAAGGAAGGCACTTTAAAAGGTGTGAGATCCCTTTAAATGTTGTAGAGTTAAGCCAAGGCCTAAATGAGTGTTGTTTCATAGATCTTTGGGAAATCTCCTGGAGCAGGCTTTGGGCTTCCAGAAAGCAGCTGACAACAATAGAAGATAGAAGCAATCTGTGTTTTGTCAAAACTAATTATCTACAAGCTATACAGCTGAATCTGCTAATGAGCTGTCAAAATGGGAAAATTATGGTTTAAGTTTCTGAACAGAGAAAATTCACTTGGCAAAATGCCCTTTCTTTGTTTGAGGTCAATTAAAGTTTAAATTTTGAAAATGTTGCTTTATAAGCTCACAATATTTTAATATTAGCTAAGAAGTTTGTTGCTTAAAGTTTAGATTCTGAGAAAGTTCATAAAATAATAGGTTTGAGTATTATGAATTAAAAAATATTGAATTAAAAGTTTCTGAATGAGGAAGACAACAGAAGAGGCTTTGCTAGTTAATATGATTTATTAGCACTCAAATGTGGAATAGCTTTCCTCTAGTGTATGTTTATTACAAGGCTTCTAAATGTTTAATACTGTGTTAAATTGAATTGTTAAAGGATTATTAGCTAAAGAAATGCATAAATAAGCAGTTTGACCATTTAGACTCTATGATAGTAGCAAGGACTTAAAAAAACCCCTATTGCAATCAGCATTATTTTTAACACGCAAAGGTGAACCTTGTTACTGAAAAGTTTTTTCAGCCAATTAAGCTAGGATAAGAGCCAAGGCCAATACACTGGATTTTTGCCAAAATAAAGATACTTCTAAGAGAACAGATGTTTTTAAAATTTATTACTCTTGTCTAAAACCTTTGACCTAGGTAAAAGTAAGTTATCAAACTCTGACAACTAATTAGGATAATGAGGAAAGACAAAAATGATTTCTATACAAAGAAGGCCCTCATGTGGTTAAGAAGAAAAGTGTTTTATTCACAGTTTTTGTAAATATATAAATTTAAATATTTCAAAAATCAAATAAAGGCTTTCTGATCAATTAGAGAATAAACAAGAATAAGCATTCAAGATTGAAAAATAAACTCTTTCAGATTATGTTATTTTAAAAGCTGAGAAGTCCATATAGAAGTTCAATTTTTCTAAGAAATGACTGATGTGGTATTTTTATCAATTCTTTTCATATATTTTGTCAGAATGCTTAATAAACAAGTTTTATATGTCTTTATATATCAACTCCCGGAGGAGGTGCGGGCCCTGCGGAACTTAGATCAGTTCCGCAGGGCCTGCAAGACCATCCTCTTCAGGCAGGCTTTCTCAGAATGCTGACAGAGGATGACTGAACGGAGGATCCAATAAAGTGATTCTTCATGATTCTTGCCACTATTTAAATATTTAAATATGTAACAGCGCCCGGAACATCTCTGCTGTCGTTAAACTATAGATTATATATGTTATAGACTATATATGCTGGATTAGTGTTGTTTTAAAAAAATTTTATGCTGTTTTATAATTTTAATGTGTTTTATGTGTTTAATGTGGTTTAATTATTGTATTTATATTATGTTCTATTGAATGTTGTTAGCCGCCCTGAGCCTGCCCAGGCGGGGAGGGCGGGATACAAATAAAAAATTAATAATAATAAAAAAATAATAATATATGTAGAATTAAGATTATTCAATATAAAGTTAAGTTTTGCTATATAAAGTTAAGTTTTGCTAGATAAAGTTAAGTTTTGCTTGTAATATGAGTTTTAGGTCATAAGTTCATGAGAGATGGAATGTCTAGGAAAGTAGCCAAGTGGAGTTAGCAGGAAGGTCAGTGTCTAGAAAGATGTTACATTTTCATTTTTAATAAGGAAGTCTTGACAACACACCTGTGAATGAGAAGGTCAGTAAAGTTGAAAATAAGCCAGGAACATCTTGTTTGTCAAATGTAAGATTAATGAATGTTAATCCTTGAGCGCATGCCTGATGACGTAAGATTAATGATATAAAGGGCAGGAACAATGAAGAATATAAAAGTTTGAACACAACTGGAGCTCAGTGAATAACTGAGCTGAACCTTGTTCCTTATTCAAATAAAACTTTTGTTACCTCTTTTTGCTGTCTGGATTTTGTCTCACTGTGTGACTGTAATTGGCTAGCCACACAAGTCAAAGAACTTGGTGCCCTGAGGGCATTATTTCAATTTTGGCACCCCAGATGGGACAAGACTTACTGCTAGCTGCACCAGGGCATGGGTGGACGACGCTCAGGACCTTCAGCAGCCACACCAGGACCCATTGAGTCCCTAGGACTGAGACCCACCCACTGTCTCTGGGAAAGCCAAGTGAGTGCTGTCCTTCCTTTTTGGAGCCAGGCAGCAAAAAGGGTGAGAAGACTGCGCAGAAAGGGTCCTCCAAGCCAGCTGGTGAGTAGTGACTGAAAAACCAGTAAAGGGGCTAGTGGAGGAAAAGGTAGGGGCCAGTGAATAAGTCTAGAATAAAGACTCCGAAAAAGAGCGCTAACACGCTGACCCGCATGGGTGGAAACGTTTTCAAGAAGAAAAGTGATTCTAAGGTTTCTAAGCAAAGGGACCCTACTCCTTTGGAGTCAATGGTTAAGAATTGGTCCACAATTGTGGGAAATGATGAAGATTTGTTGACCTGGTCAGTCAATCGTTTAGTTCATTATTGTACCCTTCAATTGCTTTTTTATACCTTGGATAAAGGGGGAAAATGGTCTGAAGAGGAATCTTTTGATTTTGATGTTGTACGTAACTTGTTCAATGTGTGCAGGAGGAAAGGAAAGGAAGATGAATTGAAATATGTGAATTATTGGATGTATGCAATATCATCTCCTGGCTTGTTAAATGGGTGTGATTTTCAGTCTAAGCAGATTTTTGAAGTGTTGACTAGGAATTTTAAATGTATGCCTGGAATATGCTCCCCAAGGGAACAGAACCTGAAAGACCTCAATGTCCCTAGCGCCCCCCCCCACTTCCAGGGAAAGACGATATGAACCCCTTAGATGGGTTGAGAGGAACTGCTAGTCCTACTTGAAGCCTGTATCCTCAACTACGTCTTCCAGGACCCCCTATTCCTTTGCTGCTGCCACCTCAGGTTGCTCCCTTTCAACAGAATTTAGCCCAGAATGGAAATGCTTTGGCAGCAATTCCAGCAGTGCCCCAAGAAAACCCTCCAGAATATGGTGAGGCAGTAGCAGTTGAAGCTGATTCCACCACTGAGGGACACCAGCACAGGACTGGATCTGAGGCTTCATCCCACCTACATCCAAGGGATCAGATCCTCCCTTCTGACCGCTTTAACTGTTGCCCTTTGAGAGAGGTCCCAGGGCAAAATGGTCAAACAGCTATTGTGTATGCTTCATTCACTACCTCAGACCTTTACAATTGGAAACGTAATCTACCAACTCTTAGCGAAGATACCCACGCAGTGAAGGAGGCATTCACTATGATCTTTAACACTCATGAGCCCACTTGGAAAGACTTCCAGCAGCTTTTGACTGTTCTTTTAACCCCCGAAGAACACTGCCTGATTATAGAGAAGGCATGTTCCATTACCCAAGCAGCACAGACAGCAGCAGGCAACCAAATCCCAATTGACCAGACAGTGCCCATAGTAGATCCACAATGGGATCACCGCTTGGGCTGGGGAATTGGCATGCCGGCATCTAATTAACTCAATTAAGTTCAGGCAGTTCAGATTAGAAGAATATATGGTGGCGGTGCACAAGGTGTAGGATGAGTGCCGCTGTTTGTTCAACGGAATGAATGTCTGTGATATGCTTTATGAAAAACTTAATAAAGTATAAATAACAAAAAAAAAAAACAATGGGGTCACCGTAGTGCTGTAGATAGAGAAAGACATTAGAGATACAGAGAGGTTCTGCTTGAAAGAATAGAAGAAGCAGTCCCAAAGCAAATAAATCTTGGGAAGTTGTATGAAATACGACAGGGGAAGGATGAAGACCCCCTCAGTTTTCTTAGGTCGGTTAATGGAGGCGTTTTAGAAGTTTGGCAATTTGGATCCTAAAGCAGTAGAGAATCGTAGAATGCTAAATGCCATGTTTGTAGAACAGGCGATGGAGGACATTAAGAGAAAGTTGCAGAAATTGGATGATTGGCAGACTAAGGATACGTCTGCCTTGGTAAATGTGGCGTATAAGGTGTTTGTGAATAGAGATAAAGTGCAGGATCGCAGTCATATTAAGGAACAAGCAAAGGTCTTGACGGCCATAGTCCATCCTGAGAAGGGACAAGGAAAGTTTCAGGAAGGTTGGCACGAGAAAAAGAATGTTGGTGTTCTCAGCATACACAGCAAAATGACTGCCAACTTTAAACTCCTCCCACTTGTCTTCCAGGAAGGGAAGGAAACTGAAGCAAAAATTAAGTCAAAAGTTGAAGATGTCTTTAATTTGTAAGAAAAAGGGCTAAATAATTGATGTAGTTCTGATGCCAAAGGTAATTTTGGTGGCTTTCTCTCATACAGACATTTAGCATAGATTGAGATCAAAGTATTTAAAACCCCTGCTGCTGAGGTGAAAGGCAAAACTTTCCACTGCCTTTCTCTGCTCTAATAATATCATCTTTATGTAGTTAATAAACTGCACACTTCAGTCAAACTATATCATTACAGAAGACTTAGGGAGCTAATAATTTAAAAGCAAAGAAGCCTCTCTGTTCTTGGCTTTGAACTAAACAACATTCTGTTGAATGAGTGGAACATCAAAGCTTTGTCACTATTACCAGCGTGGCTGGAGCAGAGGGTCTCACAGAATGTGTACTTCAGTCATCTGAGGCAACGGGTGGGGAAAAAAGGTTGAGATTAAAGCTACTGGCTTATCATGCCACGGGCAGATCCAGGTGTTTTCTTTTTCTGCTGTGCAAGCATCAGGTGGCTTGCTTATCAATGAGTTTGCTTGTTAAACGGATGTATATGAATCAAATTGAGTTTTGGGCTTCAAATTTTCTTTGATTTTCCTCCTTCTAACTTTTCTTCCTTTTTAGATAGAGCTAAATGGATGCCTTTTTCAAGCCACTGGCTTTAGGGATTTGCTAAAATTCCATAATCCAGCACAAATGCCACAGGAGACAAATGTGAAAACAGGGGATTGAACAAGGGGTGGGGGGATAACTCTGTTTTAAGAGAGCAATCCTAAACAGGACTACTCAGAATCCTACTCAGGTCTTACGGCTACAATTCTAAATATTTGGGAAGAAGCCCCATTATGTAAAAATACATTTAAAACACCAGTTAATATTAAATGGTAGCAGTCATTGAGAGCAATAAAAAGTAATAAAACACATCAACATAGTTTGAATCAAGGAAGTCATGTGTAAAAGAAGAAAAATTCAGACCCCAAAAGTTCAGCAGAATGGGACAGATTTCATCTGGTGCACAACAGATTGACAAAATTTATGCTTGGTTTATATCCCTTCTATAAGTAGTGTATATCAGTGGTCCATTCTCTAGTAGATACCCTCCTAACCTTTGAAGAAAGGCCTCAGCTTTTTTTAAAATCCAATAATATTCTGATTAATTTTTAAAACAATACAATACCATAACTAAATCTATTAGATCTAAACACAAATAATCAAAATAGAAATCATACAAGAAATAATGTTAAAAAATATGTGAAGTTATTCCATTTCGTTTACAGAATAATTATTTTTCTCTTTTTATTACATTCTTTTTTCTTCTTTAGGCCTCAACTTTTGATCATTACAGGAGAGTACACCATCAACCTCCTGGCTCCAGGAGTTTTGGGACTGCCAACACTGCATTTGGAATTATGTCCAGAAACAAATGGAAAGGCACTGGAGATCACTGAACTAGGAAATGTGCTGATTGTGATGTGTCCCTGTTAACAAAATGGCTTGCTATGTTCTAGTCCAAATGAAGTTTCTAAAGACTCTTGAAAGGTAGCCTCTCACAGACATATTACAGTAGTTTAGCTTGAATGTCACTAATGCATGGGTAACTAGAGCAAGACCATCTTTTCCTTGAAGGGGCTGCCATTGGAGTATTACTAAAACTGATGGATGGAGCTACAAGAGCTGTTTCTATGTTCATACACAATGCAGAATCTAAAGCACCCCTAGGAGAAAACATCTTTAGGAGGGTGAGCAACTCCCATCTATCCTTAGTTCTTCATGATCCTCCATCTAGACTTCTCTATGATCCAGCAGATTATCCATCAGTCTAGTTGGGATTTAACTTTGCTTAATTGGTCCCTGTTCCCCCAATTCATGACCCCAGCACCTATTCAAAACATTGATTGGGTGTGATCAGATGGGCAGCAGTATCAGATACTGCAGCAGTTTCTCAACTTTAAATAAGCTGCTTGAGTTTGGGGTGGTTTATATCCATCAGTTAGCACCCATAAGCTGGCATCACAGCACTGCAGGCCTGTGGTTAGTTGTCCACACTGCTAATGCACTGCAACCACAGACCCGTGGCTGGATTGTTTCCCTCCCCCTCAAATTCCCACTGTGCATGTGCAGAAACAGACAAGTGTTCATGCTCTCCTGGCTGCATTCTACGGGGTTGCTGAAGTGCACATTGGAGTAAGGTTGGAGGGGAAAGGACATACTGGAAACGGAGTGGAGTGATCACACCACTCGTGCATTTCCATGGTACGCCTAGCTAATCAGATGCCTGGAAACCTGCCATGGAAGCACTTTGCCAAGGTAGTCACTGGAAGTTGCTGATGGCTATTTAATCTGTGCGAGAGTCATTTTAGCATGAGGTAAAGATGAGTGGGGTACGGGAGCTGGATGTGCCCATTTGAGGAGCAGGACATGAGGATTGCCTTGTTGGATCCAACTACTGGCACATCTAGGCCAGAATCCTGTTTCACATAGTGGCCACTCAGCTGCCCTTTAGGGTCCAGTGACTTGGTATAAAGGCCCAGGCCACTGAAGGATGACGAATGAATATGAAATACTTTGAACACTGAAGAACTATACACAGTTCTTGGTGTTATTCTGGTAGTAAATTGGGGGTCTAAGGCGGGGGTGGCCAAACTGTGGCTTGGGAACCACATGTGGCTCTTTCACACCACTCACCACTCTGTCAACCAGCTTGGATAAGGCATTTCTCTCTTTAAATCACTCCTGCAAGCTAAACCAACTGGCAGCTTGGAGAGCGCATTTAAAGTTAAAGTTGCTTTCTTTCCACCTCTCCTTCCCCTCACTGTCTTCCTTCCTTCCTTCCTTCCCCTCACTGTCTGTCACATTCTCAGGGTGCAGGCAGGCAGGAGTCCAAAGCCAGTCCAAGGTCAAAGTCCAGAAAGTCAAGCAGGAGCCAAGTCACCAATGCAGAATCACAAACCAGAATCAGAAGTCAATGTCCAAAAGCCAAAAGGTCAGGGTGCCAAGGAAATCAGGTCAGGATCAGGAAGGAGTGTGGATGCAAGCCAGAGAATAGACTTGTTGCTTCCACAAGGCTACCAGGTCCTGGGTGGGAGCTATATGGGAGTCTCAATCAGCCTGCTCCCTGGGTGGCAGTGACTCTGCTAGAACTCAGGGCTGAGAGATCTGAAGCATCGACGTGCCTCATATCTTTGCTCTGAAAGTTCTTTCCGGAGCCTGCTTCGAACTCTTGAGATGGGAGGAGGAGAGCTTGGAGGAGATTGATCTTCAACAGCTGACACTGGTGCCTGGAGAGTGATTGATGGGCCAGCTGCTGTTTGTTCAGCTGAGGAACTGGCTGGCAACTCTTCCAGGTCTGTTAACCCTTCCAGCTCCTCCTCATCAGGGCTCATGACACTGTCTTCCTTCCTTCTCTTAAACATCTGACATTCATGTCTTGCAGCTCTCAAACATCTGACATTTATTCTATGTGGCTCTTATGTTAAGCAAGTTTGGCCACATCTGGTCTAAGGCAACATTCTTCCAAACACCGTTACTGCAGTCTTTTTACGAATGGAGGTGTTAGGAGTGACAGGCTTTTTCTACCAACAGGGGATCCACACAGCCAGTTTTATTATTTTGTGGACCAAGGTTTGTTTTAAATTGTAAACCTTACTCTCAGTTACAAGATGTCCTTACGGTAGCATTTGTAAAGACTTCAGGTTCAGGGCCATGAGGTAAGATTTGTAGTGAGCCAGAAAAACATGGATATCACTGAGGCCGGGGCTGTATAGATCAGCAGCACGAGTCTCTAGACCAGGGGTCCTCAAACTATGGCCCACTGAGGACGTTTATGCGGCCTGCCGGGTTATGGCAAAATCAGACCGGAAGTGACGTTCGACCTAAACTCGCGTTAGCAATGCACACTTCCGGCACTGGGCTGAGGCGGCGGAGACAGAGTGTGAGGTGATACCGAGGTGAGGTGAGTTCCCAGGCCGGGGTGTATGGTGTGGGGAAGGGAGAGAGATGCAGAAGACGGAGAACTGACGGCCCGCGACCTTGTACAGTAATGGCAGTTCGGCCCTCCAACAGTCTGAGGGACAGTGAACTGGCCCCCTATTTAAAAAGTTTGAGGACCCCTGCTCTAGACAGTCAAAAGAAAGGTCTACTGAGGCACATAAATTTAAGCTAGTCATAGCTTCAAAGTATGATTTGAATTCTCTTTAAGGCTTACAAGCACAAACAGGCTTTCACAGACTAGCCACTAGGTTGGATCATTTCATACACACACTCCATCCAGGACTCCACCAGACCAGCCTGCCCTTTTCCAGGAGTCAGAGACGGCATGAGGGAGTAGGCAAGGTAGGCGACTGCCTTGGGCACCACGCCACCTTGGGGGCACTGCTGGGCGCCCCCTCTCTCCCTTGCGATGCCCCCAATCCTGCTCAGGCTTCCCGTGACCTAGGAAGACTGAGTGGGGCTAGGGTCATTGCTTGAGCAGTGCGCTCCTTGCAAGAAGCACACTATGCAAGCGTCATGGGGGGGGGGGTCAGAAGCCAGGAGTGGGGCCAGGAGCCGGGCCAGCACTTGCATAGCATGCGCCTTGCAAGGAGCATGCTATACTAGCATTGTAGCACTCCCCCAACCCCACTCAGGCTTCCCGCAACCCAGGAATACTGAGTGGGGCCGGGGTTAGCACTTGTGTAGCGCGCTCCTTGCAAGGAGCATGCTACGCAAGTGTCGCAGTAGAACCCCTCTCAGACTTCCTGCGATGTGGGAAGCCTGAGTGGGGCCAGGAGCCAGGGCCAATGCTCCTAAATGGTGCAAGGTCTGCTCATCACCAGAGACACGAGTTTTAAATGGGTACTCTGTTTTCTTCTAAAAAGAAAGTTAAACCACTCTGCTGGGCCACGAGGCAGAGCTACCCTTCAAATTGCTCTTTCACTGAGGCAAACCCGAACTATCACTGCACTCTCCCTGAGGCAGAACTGAATTTGTTAGGCTGGGAAGGCCTGAGACAAGTTAAGCCAGAGAAAAGCCAGAGGGCTAGAGAACCAGAGGCCTAGACAAGCCTGAAAAGAGATGCACCATTTTGCTGTTTTGTGATGAAACACATTGGCAGAGGCTCCAGGGGCTCAAAGTTGGGTAAACATCAGGCTAGAGTAAACAGAACAAAGATGTGAAGTTGCTGCCAGAGAAAAGTAATGGGGGTGGAGTTGGAGCTTGCTTGACAATAACACATTTCTCTTGCATATTGCTAATATACCCTAGCCTTTAATAAAAACCCTAAGCAGATGGATGAAAAAGAGAGGGGCGGGGGGGGGGGGGCGGGTTTGTAGAAAGATCTAACATCAGTATTTGTAATGATATAACTATTTAGGTTTTGCTTGATCTCTGAGAAGGCAGAGCTGGTTAATAACCAATGAAGCTGATTTGAGCTGAAGTCCCAGAAAGAGGGAAAATGTTGGCTTACCCCAAACATCAGGGAGTCCTGCCAAACAAGAAGGTATCTTGGCTGCTTAGATTGATTTTGCATAGGGAAAGCATCTTTAAAAATAGAAACAACTGAATAAAATTTTCAATCTGTGAGAAAGAAAAGATTTTGCTCATGTCCAAATAGGAAGCCTAACAGGTTGAACAGCAGATATTAAAATCCAAATAGGAGCTCAGAATCAAAACCTAGAGAATCTGGTAAGAGTGCCCAAAGTGGGTGTGAAACAGCAGAATGTTATCAAAGATTTCAGGTTTTCATGGCTGGTAACATCATTAGGGTTTGTAGAATCTTTCAGGCTCATTGAGTGGGAATCTTTCCCACTCAATGCACAGCAGCCAAGAAGGTCAGAGCGCCTGCTCCGGCTGCAACGCCACTGAGGATGTTCTCCGCAGCTGAGAACGAAACGTCTGGAAGGAAAACTTTCTCCAATAGAACACGGCACTTGAGCCTGAAAGATTCTACAAACCCTAAACAGCAGAATGCTTTGTCAAACTTCTGAAACATGAGCAAACATAAGACATCCTCCTTCCTGTCAATTTGAAATCTGTATTTTCTACAGAACATATTAATGTTCTACTTGTATATAGACATGGAACTGATATGCTATATAAATTTATTCCCGTGGGTAGCCGTGTTGGTCTGAAGAAGTAAAATAAAGTATGAGTCCTTTATTTTAAGACCACCTTTAAGACCACCAAAGTTTTATTCAGTGTATGAGCTTTCATGTGCACACGCACTCTCTCAGATACAACAAAACAAAATTTATCAGTCCATACATATAGGCAGAGGTTGAGCAGTAAATCAGAATGCAATATAATGAAGATATTTATCAGATTTAGGAATAACAAGCTTGGCTTATATGGTTACCATTTAATATAATGAATATAATGTATATAATTAAATATAATGTTTTAATGTTAAAAAGGGTTCAGATGAATTTTAAAGGCTTCATATGAACCAAACTAGTTTGTGAAGATCATGACATGGTACAATGCTTTCCTGATGTGCTAGAGACACCAAACCCACAGAAGATCTTCAGGTGACTCTCTTCTACCTTGCCTCCAAGTTTGGTGAGGATTAGACTTAGGGATTCCAAGTTACAAACCTCCAAAGAAGGTGCCCCCAGAAAAGTGCTTTCTGGACAAATGACAGATGCAAGTTCAGGAGTACAGAATGTACTCTGTGCAAGCTAGAGGCATAAAGGGGACCTCCCCCTGATGTTCTTCTACATGGTCTCCAAATTATGTGAAGATTGGATTTAGGGTCTCTGAGTTATGGCACCCCAAAGAAGATGCCCCCAGGAAAAGACCTTTTGGGAAAATATCAGGTACAAATTCAAAAATGTCAGTAGAATGGACCCCCACAGCAAGCTACACACACACTGCCACTCCTCTACAATCTCTCCAAGTTGAACGTGGATTACATTTATGGGGTCCAATTTACAGACCCACAGAAAGGTCTCCCAGGTGCTCTCTCTGGAAAAGGCAACTGTAGTTACAAGAGTCTATGCAATGTCTCAGAAACAAGCCAGTGACTCCAAAATCACAGGAAACTTCACCTGGGCAGCTCCCTCCCGCCCCCCCCCCCCCGCCAGACACTAGAAGCAAGTTAAGCATTCCCTATATGCTCACACATACCCAAATCTCCAAAGGCAGGTTCTGAAGAACGGACAGTCAGGATGTGGAAATGTTTCCAATGGTGGCCTGGAAAAGGAGCCCAATGATTGGATCAGGTGGGAGGCACAGCTGCTTTCACAGCCCTGAGACCACCTGAAACCCAAACCTGAAAATGTTCATCAACGTATGTAGATATGGTGGCTCGAAGCCCTAAGACCCACTTGAGACCCAAAGCATTCAATGCTATACATAGGCATGGTAGCTTAAAGTCCTGATACCGCTTGAGACCCAAACCCATGTGCAACGATGCATGTAGACGTGGTGGCTCAAAGCTCTGAGACCATCTGAGACCCAAACCCAAAAGCATGCAATGATGTATGTAGATGTAGTGGTTTGAAGCTCTGAGACAATCTGAGACCCAAGCCCAAAAGCATTCAACAATGTATGTGGACGTGGTGGCTCAGAGCCCTGAGACCACCTGAGGAGGGATAGGCATAAACTGGCTTATGAGCCAAAATTCAGCATGAACTCAGGCCATTTTAGAGTCCCCAAACATTGGGGAAGGCACCTTCCCTGAACATTGACCAGACTTTTGTCCGGTTCAGTTTGGCTGTTTGGGGTCATTTAAACCTAACAGCGGAGTGGTACAAGCCAACAGCTGATCTATTAGGCTTACATGGCTGTGAGCCATTTCTCTGGTTGGTTTTGCTTCCTCTCACTTCAAAGCAAGGGGAAGCAAAATGGACTGTTGAACCTAACAGCTGATGGGCATCATTCCTGCTGTTAGGTTAAAATGGCTGTGGCCGTTTTCGCACTAGCGTTTGCTCCGTCGTAGCGCCCCATTTACCTCCGGATCTTCTCTTGGATTTCGCACATCTTGCTCCAGCGCTGCGGTTTGCTCCGGCGCTACAGGGATTTTACGCCGGAGTATGTTTTTCAGCATTTTGCCGGAGTTTCCGAAAACCTCCGGATCCACTCAGCGGAGTTTGCTGTGGGAAATCCATCCACGCCGGATCGACTGCTTTGTGGGCGGCACCCTCTCCCTTTCCGTCCTCCCACCCCATCCACCCCCTTGGCCAATCATCAGCCTTTCGCGGCGCTTCCCCGAAGTGCCGGCGCGGCCATTTTTTTTTTTTAAACTTCACAGTTTTGCGTAATAGCGATATTTCGAAATTAACAAAGGGGAAAAAAAAAACCTGGAATAGTTGCGTTATTTCGCTGTTGCGTTATCCCCTGCCTCTTCTCCCTTTAGGGGCCCCGGTGGGGGGACCGCGGCAGCCCCCCCAGCAGGCCTTTTCCAGCCAGTTCGTTTCGGGTCTAGTTTGGGGAGGGCGAGCGGGAAGGAGGCGGTTTCAGCGGGCCGGCGGAGGGGCCCCGGCAGCTTCGACTCTCCCCAGCTCAAACCCCCCCACTTCACTTCCATTTGCGCCCCGCTTGACCCCGCCGGCTTCCCGCTGCCGCCGCCGCCTTGGCAAAGGGAGCCCAGCCGCCCAGAGACATTTGGCGGCGGCGGCGCTTCTCCATTGTTGGGGGGGGGAATCTAGTGCCGGTGCGGGCCAAAGCGTTCATGTGTGTGTGTTAAAAACGGAATGCCTCCCTCAGCTGTGCCACCAGGATTTCTGGACCTGCACAAAATCGCCATGTATAAAATGGGAAGTTGGAGTCCTGCATTCTTCTCCCTGGCTACATTCCGCTCGGTTAGAAAATAGACAGAGCTCGCTCTTCACACCCGCCACAGAAGGGGAAGGAGAGAATGGGGTGGGGGGGGGGCTCTGGCAGCAGGAATCAGTCAGGTCCCCCGTTGCAAGCGCCAGCCGGAGAGGGGAAAGAGAGCGGAGGAAATCCCAGCTTCGCCACCCGGGAGGGAGCGAAGGGAAGAAGCTGCCACACACACACACACACAAACCCCTCGATTTCTCTCTCTTCGTTATTGCGATATTTCGCAAATTCAGAATTTGGGGGGGGGGAATATAGTGCTAGGAATGCTTCTGTTAATACATAAAGGACTGTGGAGGACTCTACAGCTGCAGCCAATCCATGAGCAGCAGCAGCACACGTGATGCGGTTTGTCCACGAAATGAAGGGGAGGGAACAGCTCAATGTTACGTTAGTACGTTAGTACGTTAGTACGTCATTACGCAACCAGACTTGCGCTTAAAAAAAAAATGATTGACAGGGCATCGAACTCAAGCCGATGCCAGTGGGAAAACGATTTGAGCCGGGGCTTCAGGGAAGGCGACTCCGCAAAGAGTCACTAGTGGGAAAACAAGAAAAATGATCCGGAGATAATTGCGCCGGGGAATAAGGGGAGCAAACGCTAAGTGGGAAAACGGCCTGTGAGTCATTCACTGCCTGCTTTGAAGCTCCTAGATCAAGGGTGTCAAACATGCGGCCTGAGGGACAAATCAGGCCCCCAGCGGGTTCCTATCAGGATCCTGAGCAACTGGCTTCCTTCTCCCTCTCTCTTGCTTCCTTCTGCATAACAGCTTGCTTCGCAAGGCTTGCTCAATCGCACAGGAGCTACAGAACAAAACCTCTATTTTTTCCATTGTTCCTAGATGTCCATTGTTCCTAGAAGGGGGGGGGAGGAAGAGTTTGCTTTGCTAGGCTCTCTCAATTGCACAGCAGAGCTACTGAGCCAAGCCTCTCTTCCTTCCATTGGCTGAGGATCCTCTCCCTCCTGGTCTCCCGGGAAAGGAAGGAAGAGCCAGAGCTTCCTTTGTCCAGTTCCCTGGATCACATGGGAAAGTTACAAAGAAAGCACCTTTAAAACCAATGAGTGCTAATGTTTTAAGTATGCTTTATTTTAAGGTTTTTTTTAAATCTTTAATTGTCTGTGTCTTTTTAAAGTTTGTCTGTGTCTTTTTAAAGTTTATATCTCTGCTACCTAATCTTAAATAGGTACACACACAGCTCAGCCTGACATGGCTCGGCCCAACAAGATCTCATTTATGTCAAATCTGCCCCTCATAGCAAATGAGTTCGACACTCCTATCCTAGAGAAATAAAAAACAGCTGTTCTAGAGGGGAAAAGAGTCTTTTGCATTTGGTATTTCTCTGGCTCAGTAGCCAAGCTTGGTTTCTGAGGGAGGAGACATTTGGAGACAGTGTTTTCTGACAGGGGATAGTCAGAAAGGTTCTTCTGAAGAAAGAAGAGAGTCTCCTTTGTCTTTACTATATTTTAGCTACTCTGAGGGAGAATTCAGTTTCTCAGTCAAGAAATCTACAGTGCTGCTTTGCTCAAGCAATATTATTGGAAATAGATTTGGCAAGAGTTGACTGGGCAGACAGGTGGAAGAGCTCCCAATCAAGCCAAATAGGAAGAGTTATTCCAAACAGGAAGGGTGAATGTTCAACCATTCTGGCCTTCTCTGTCCATGGTCCCCCTCCAAGTGCCCTTGCTGTTTTGGGTGTTATTTGGGCACTGAAGTTTCTTGGGCTACCTGATATCCCTTGGCTGACACAAGGCATGGGTTTTTGTTATCATCTGTTGCTGCCATTTATTGTTTTATTGTTTTTAATTGTCTGATGGTTTAACATTGTAAGTTGCCCTGGGCCCACTTGTGGGGTAGGACAGGGTATAAATTAAACAACAACAATTATTTATTAGGAAAAGAAGAATAATTCGTGCTAGTGAATATGGCTGCTTTGAGGAGAACCTGAGTCTGGAGCAGAAAGAGATAAGCTTTGAACAACTTCAGGAGTTACTAGGAAGCTGTAATATTTAAAGGGAGAAACTGGATTTCTAAGGGGAGACATCTAGGAAGAAAAAAGCAAATGCTATTCTCCAGAAGAAACATTTGTTAAGAACTGTATTAGATAGGGTTGCCAAGTCCAATTCAAGAAATATCTGGGGACTTTGGGGGTGGAGCCAGGAGACTTTGGGGGTGGACCAGGAGACATTGGGGCGGAGCCAGGAACAAGAGTGTGACAAGCATAACTGAACTCCAAGAGAGTTCTGGCCATCACATTTAAAGGGACAGCACACCTTTTTAAATGTCTTCCTTCCATAGGAAATAATGAAGGATAAGGGCACCTTCTTTTGGGGCTCATAGAATTGGACCCCCTGGTCCAATCGTTTTGAAATTTGGGGGATACTTTGGGGAGAGGCACTAGATACTATATTGAAAATTTGGTGCCTCTACCTCAAAAAACAGCTCCCCCAGAGCCCCCGAAACCGCCAGATCAATTCCCCATTATACCCTATGAGAAGACGTTTCCCTCTCCACCCCCTCCACCCCCCCCCCCCTGTTTCTGGGAAATCTGATGCAGGGGACAGAACTCACTCACCTCCGGAGGTGCAAAGGCACATGGTCCTTTGGGGGCGTGGCTGGGCTCCCCTCCCTTCACCGGCCAGCTGACTGGGGGCGGGAAGCAGCCTGAGAAAACTGAAGAGCTCTGGCTGCCGTTCTCCTCCCTCCCCTCCCCCCGCTTTCCCTTTTATGGCCAGCGGGGGGAGGAGGCTCCAAATCTGGAGTCTCCAGGCCTAGCGGGGGATTTGGGAACCCTAGTATTAGAGCTAAACTATACTAGGCAAAGTACCTCTAGGAGAAAACAACTAAAACCTTGAAACAACTATAAATATGCTCTCTTGAATGTTCTAAGAATTCAGATCTGTATATATGAGGAAATTTTTACCTCAGCAATCTCTATACCTTCTCCTTCTAGTATATATATTTTCCCTGCCTGTTTAATAAAATCTTTGTTCTGTTTTTGAAAGTTTACCTGCCTCAAGTGCCATTTTCAAAAAGGGTTTAAATATAAGACAAGACAGCTCATGTATTTTCCCTTGAGTTTCTGTGCTGAGTAAAAGCCTAAACCAATATCTTAAAAAAAGGCTAGGAAAGTTTAAGTTTGTTTTAGTAAATAATATATACACACTACTGTAGGGCAACTCAGTTACTGAGGGGAACTGTAGTTTTGGTGGGAAATATCTGAGAGCTGGGGAGATACAGGGGTCCATCATACTAACAGTCATACCTTTTCAATTCCTGTACCCCTATAGTTTCCTAAAATAAATTCTAAACCAGGGGTGGCCAAACTGTGGCTTCGGAGCCACATGTGGTTCTTTCATATATATTGAAGCCCCAACCACCCTGTCAGCCAACATGGAGAAGGCAATTTTCTCTTTAACTTACTTCTCTGAGCCAAGCCAGTTTGGAAAGTGCATTTAAAGTTGCTTTCTTTCTACCTCCACCTCCCTCCCTACATACCTTCCTTCCTCCCTCCCTCCCATCATGTGGCTCTCTGACGTTCATGTCTTGCAGCTCTCAAACATCTGATTTTTATTCTATGTAGCTCTTATGTTAAGTAAGTTTGGCCATTCCTGCTCTAAACCTTTTTTGGAATGTTGTTTCATGGTTACTTGTAGTCTATTAGGGAGTCTTTGAGCTGCATACTATCCAGGTAAAGATCCCTATGTCCTGACCCCTTCCACCACTGTCAACTGTGTCAGTTTTCCAGGGTAGCCAGTGGGAAGCTGGAAACCCCCCAACACTGAATTTGGTTGGGGTTCTGGGTGCAAGTTAGAGAGTCCATGCATGATTTAAGGATACATGTAAAAGGGAGAGCATGTGATAATAGTACAAATGGTTCCACAAAGATGGCAAGGTTATTGTATTATCCAGGGCCTCCTTGAATAAAGAAATATTGCAATTACATCTCCATTTTAAATTTAGACTGGTGTGTTTGGGGGTGGGGTCCAAAAGCCTATTGCCCAATTATTGCAAGTTGGGGTGGGGGAACCAGAGGCCTGTGGCCCAAATGGTGGCCTGTGTCTCTGTGTTCTGTACATGGGGGCAGGGAGACAAAGCTGGTTCTCCAAATGTGGAAATTGGCGTAATCCTGCTGCCAACCAAACAAATGCTCCCATAATTTTCAGGCCAGTCGTACATTCTCAGCCTAATCAACCTTACAGGGTAGTTGTGAGGAAAAGAGAGGAGGGAGGAAGTATTTCCTTTCATTCATAAATGAAATATTTACTCTAATTGTCAGTGACATCTTATCTCTCCTTTATAGAGTCCTCTTTCCCTTCAATCTTCAGAGTATTCACTAGCAGAAATGTATTAACAGAAAGAAGAAAGCTTCTTCACATAACATGTTTTTACCTATGCAATTCACTGCTGCAACAGGAAGAGCTGTCCACCAGGGTATATGGTTTGAAAAAAGATTAAACAAATTAATGGAGGATAGATTCATCAATAAACATCAAAGGAAACCTTTATATTCATAGGCAACATACTTCTGAATACCATTTGTTCTGGGACAACAACAGGGGGATGCTTTAGCCTTAGTACCCTTGCTTGTGTTTCTACCAGGGACAACAGATTCACCTCACACTGAAAGGTTTTGATATGTTTTAAAGATTGCATATTAGTTTAACAGCACTGCATGAATTGGCCCTCAGTCTCAGTAAAGCCCCTAAAATTTCAGCAGAAATGTGTGCCTACCTGTAGCATATATCTTCCACCCGCTACCCCCAATTTCATTTGCATCACAAACTCTGTCTCTTCTGGATCTCATTGCCCATTAAAGACAGAAATTTTTGAAAGTGGGAAATAATGGCTTATTTCAAAGCAACAACCCTGCAGCTGTTTGAAATGACACTTTTATTCAAAACCTATTTAAATTTATACATCTTTTCAGAGCCTTTATTATCCTAAGAGACTGAATTGATTTGGATCTAATGCTCCTAATTTTTTTTAAAAAAACAAAGTATTCTCCTTGATTCCTGCATTAGAAAGTTGAGGTGTGATGTGAATAGTTTGGACATGAAACGTGGGTAGCAGGCAATTTATTGGCAATTACGGCTTCAGTTATTTCATAAAATACTGCACTTGGTGAAATCTATTACTGTGGAGATAACAAGTATTAAGAAATAGTCTCATGAAATTACAACTAATTGCCAGACCACTGGAATGTCAGGAATGCAGCTGTATCTGATGGTGAAGGACTGGTAATGGGGCAATCTGGGATTATCTCTCAGGGTTCTGAAAACCAAGGGAAATCCACAGGGATTTGCATTCTGAAACTGGCAATCCTAATGCTTTACTATAAAGTCTGAATAAGAGTTAAGAGCAGCACATAGAACTACACCTGTTGGACAACACTATTATATACATTACTAATTTGGTCTTAAAGGTGCAATCGACTCCTATTTTGTTCTACTACTTCAGACCAGTATGGCTGTCTATTTGGATCTATATACATTACTGTTATGTATACTGCTATATACATGACTGCTTATTGTTATATACATAGAACTACACCTAGGACTCCAAACAACTGCTCTGTTAAGGTTACAGTAGAAGTTGAAGCTCCTTGAAGCTATTAAGCTCTCCTACCCTTAGGAGGATACTACTCTCCCCCATAGTTTACTGCCAATTTGGGTAATGTAGAAAAGGGTGGGGGACATTTAGAATGGTGCTGGTGGGGTACTGATTCTGACAGATCATGTTATAGAGCTCACTATGGTCCTTTCTATACTAGACTTTAATCCTGGTTCACTCCCGGAACTGATATTCTACACTACACTTGAGTTCACCCCTGTTCTTATCTCATTTTTTTTTCATTTCTGTGCTACACTTGAGTTCACCCCTGTTTTTATCTCAGTTGTTCCCCTGTTTTCTTAAGTCAGTGAGCCTTCTGCAAATGGGCAAAATCAAGAACTGTCTCTACATGCATCTTCTCTGCTGTGTTTTCCACCTTTTGGAATGGTCAGGAAAGCTCCTATTTTCCTGGCTTTCTGAAAACTATGCAAAATTGAAGTATTCAAGAGTCTTGTCCTACATGGACACTGCACAAAATTACCTGGACAAATTATAATTATATTATATTATAGATAGATGATAGATAGATAGATAGATAGATAGATAGATAGATAGATAGATAGATAGATAGATAGATAGATAGATAGATAAATTTATTGTCATTGTTCTCAAGAAAATGAGAGCAACGAAATGAGGTGCTCTTCCACAAACATACCAACACATCAATACCCACAAAAGGACATATACATAGACCATTTAAATGCATCTAAAAACACATAACCATTCATAACCCTGCATTTAGCTTAACCACGGCACTTGGATAGAAGCTGCCCTTGAATCTATTTGTCTTTGCCTTCAACACTCTATATCGCCTACCTGACGGTAAAATCTCAAATAGCAAGTGGCCCGGATGTGAAGGGTCCCTTAAGATCATCTGTATCTTCCTTCTACATCCCATATCATACAGATCCACCAATGAGGGGAGAGAACACCCACAAATCTTCTGTGTTCTCACCATCACTCTTTGGAGCACCCTTCTCTCTGCTTCCGTGCAGCTCCCAAACCACACACAGAGGCAATAAGATAAAATGCTCTCAATGGAACTACGATAAAAGGCAACCAGCAGACTCCCTGACAGTTGTTGTGATCTTAAGAGTCTTAAATAGTATAGTCGTTGCTGGGCCTTTTTCTCTAGAGCTAAAGTATTTGCTCCCCATGTTAGATCCTGTTTCATAGTAATTCCCAAAAACTTCCATTCTGTCACCTGTTCTACCATAACCCCATCAATAAACAACGGCTGAATTATATTATTATAGTACTGTGCATAGTTTGCGGTAAGTTGGCTCCTACTATGTATTTCTTGCATCATTTTGTGTGTCATGTTAACAAGCTTTGCTTCAATTGGAATGCCCTCCCTGAGGAGACGAGGGCTCTGTGGGATTTATCACAATTCCGCAGGGCCTGTAAGACATATCTGTTCAGGCAGGCTTTTAATAACTAAATGGAGATATTTTTAACATCTACGGGGATGTGTACTATCTACCCCACAGTATCATCATAAATTAATTCAAAACAGACAGAACGCCATCTGAACTGTATTTAAACTGTTTTAATAGTTTAATGTTTTAATAATGTTTTATTGTTATAGTGTGAACCTGTCATCGAATTGTGACTGTTGTTAGCCGCCCTGGGCCCGTTTGGGGAGGGCGGGATACAAGGGCAATAAATAAATAATACATTCTGTTTTTAAAATTTCTGGTTGGTTCAACAACCCAAATAATTTTTCATTGCCTTTGCTGTTAATAGTATTGACACACTTTGTGTTATCTGCCTTGAATCCCAGTGTGAAGGGAGGACTATAGTTAATTAATTAAAATAGTGCAAATACCCCAGCACCAACAGCTCAAGCCTAAAAGAGGATTATGCCGCACTAGCCCATACCCGCATGCACCCTATTGCTATGATATACCAAATCTTGGCAATCCTGGCTGGGGTGGTAAACAGTGAGAAGCTTCACCTGCTGAATTTCTGTTCCCCACACAACTGTTAAAGGCACAGAGAGACCTGGACAGAAGGGGGGAAAGGAAAAGAGAAGCCCCAAATAAACATACACCTGCTCTCAAAATTTGTAAAAGCAATGCATGATATGCCATCCCCAACAAAAGAGCACCTAATATGGATTCCTGATGTGTAAAAGCAAACTAAGGTAAACCAGCACTCTTCCCTCCTCTTCCTTGCTCCTTTGAGTAATTTGAGGTTGGGCTTTGCTTGGCTCATCCATGCTTGCTTTGATGCCTTTGAGGTGAGGCAGGGCACCTATTGTAGGACAGGCTTGACAGTGTTGAATGACAGGGAACAACCTCATGGTGGGTAGATGAGCAGGCTGGAATCTCTTCACCATTATGCATGGTGAGCAAGCTAGCTTGTATTGCTGGTGAATCACCTCTGCTGGTAGTGAGGAACAAATAATCCTGAATGGACAAGGGACTAACAGTGCTCCAATTGCAACTGCTAGATATTTTTTTAAGTATTTTGGCTTTAGGAGCTTCTTTTAGGACAGGTCAGATGTGGCCATTTGGTTACTGGCATTTGTGTATGTGTATCTCTTTCCAGTGCGATGTGGTTTTTTGGGGGGTGGGGGGGAGCTGGTATTCCAGAACAGATGGCCCAAGGCCTGCTGGCTGTAAGAGATGCCAGTACATTGCACTGGTACATTCTGGCACACAAAAAGCCCTGGTTTAGAGATCCTTGTTGCCATGGGCAATGCAACATTTGAAATAAACATTAACAACTTACAAATAGCACAGGTCTCTAATCTAGGCCACAAAAAGTTAAATACAGAACAACCACAAGGCAACATTGTGAACCTTAGTGAAGCAGTTAGAAAGTGGGACAGACTGGAAAGTGGTGGGGGAGTGGAAAAATGAGGGTGGCAACCAGCGGCAGACTCACCAGTCAAAGGAAGGGCTGTGCCAGTGACATAGTGACATTGTCAGCAATACAAGGATGTCATTCCTGTGTGACTAGAAATGACATCATCACATCACCAATGACACTCTATCACCTATGCCAATAAAGGTTTTGACTGACTGACTATTATTTGACAAAAAAAAAACCTAAAGGTTTTTTTTTTAACCATTGAGTTAATGTGGTTTTACCATAGAGTCAAGGCCATCACCAGCAGTGCTAATATTTAAATAGGTACCTGTTCAGAGGCTATAATGTGCAAAGCATCCTTTCCATGTGTAAGATCTAACACACATCACCTGGACAATTAGTTTTGGGATCTTCTACCTATGTATACTAGGATCCCAATTTAGGGTCGCAATCCAAATAATGAGGGGGGGGGATAGCTCTTGAATAAGAAAGATCTTTATTCCCCTGGCAAGATAAAGAAAAAATGAGATGACAATAACAGTAAAAACAGACAGTATAATAACAAATGCAAAACATTTACACAAGCCTACTGACTATGAGGTGTTGTTTGCTGGGGAAACACCTTGTAAAGGGGGACTAGGTAGCAGTTAGACAAGCCAATCGTGCTTTGGGTGAATAAAAGGGAGAAGGAAGACATACAAGGCTGATCCTGAAGAGAATAGATGGGTGAGAGAGTCTAGTTCAGGAGAGGGTAATGAAAAGCAGGTCTGATGATAAAGTTTCAGGGTTTTAAGGACTGGAGAGCTCAGTTATTTCAGCCAAAGACTGGGGTCTAGAAAGTGAACCAACCATATGGTTGAGGATAACAGGCTTGGATCCAGAAAACCAGCTACAAGGTGTGAGGAGCAAGGTCCAAAATGGGAAGGTTCAGTGATTTCAGCAAGAGTGAGGAAGTAAAGGTTGGGATAACTGCTAGGATCCAGAAACCACCTACAAAGGTAGGAGACAGAGAGGGTGGTTTCTATACAACTTTAATTACGTCCACAAGGAAGTATTGGAATTAGGGTTGAAACTTCAAATCTACTGGAGAGTTTGAAGATAACTGCTAAAGTTATCCCATAAGCTATGGTGGTGGATGATGAAACCAATGATCAAATTGTATTTAAAAAGTTGGGATGTCATAGAAATGAACCCAGACTGACAATAGCTGGCAGCACTGGGTTGGAAGTTGGGCCTAGGAGCTTGATTGAATCAAACAGGGGAGTTGAGGGGTTCTGGCAAAGTCAAGAGCCTCAATTGTTGTCTAGGAAGCTTCAATCAGTTATTCATAGCCAGAGTGTGAGGGAGCTCTTGAGGCTTGGGACAAGAGTTCTTTGATCAATGTACTCATTAGAGCATTTCAGCTGGTGGGTTTAACTGTTTAACCTTTAACTGTTGTTAGCCACCCTGAGCCCGTCAGGGGGAAGACAGGATATAAACATAATAAAATAAAAATAGAGTATCCAGGAGGATTCCTGCTAGTTTTAGTCCCACCCCCAGCTAAATATCAAGCTGGGTATTTTATCTATGACTCTGGCAGTAGCCAATTGCATGGGAAGAGATATTATTTCACATATGCAGTGCCAGATTAAACCCCGTGGAGGCCCCTAGGCAGTCAAAATCTCGGGGGGGCCCCTTGCAAATTATCTCAGAGACAGAGCGCCTGCCCCTCTGCTGGTGTTCCCTGCTGCAGTCTGTGGGCACTTTCTTAAAAGCCCTCTGCAGGGGAGAGGCAAACTTGGCGCTAGCAGCAGCCTCACCAGGCAAATCTGGCAAAGAGTAGCTCAGTTGCTGGGTGCATGTGCAGGCTCCAAGGGCTGCAAGCAGGAGAGAAACTGGGGGGAAAGCTGGCCTGGGGCCCCTAAAGGTGTGGGGGCCCATAGTCCAGTGCCTACTAGGCCTAATTGTTAATCCGGCCCTGCAGGGGTGGCCAAACTGTGGCTCGGGAGCCATATGTGGCTCTTTCACATATATTTATGTGGCACTTGAAGCCCCCACCACCCTGTTGGCAGGCTTGGAGAAGGCATTTGTCTCTTTAAATCACTTCTCCAAGCCAAGCCAGATGGTGACTTAGAGAATACATTTAAAGTTAAATTTGCTTTCTTTCCACCTCTTCCTCCTCATCTATTTTCCTTCCTTCCTTCCTTCCTTCCTTCCTTCCTTCCTTCCTTCCTTCCTTCCTTCCTTCCTTCCTTCCTTCCTTCCTTCCGTTAAGCAAGTATTATTGCATTGTCTGTATTACTGCATTGTCAATGATGCTGACTGGCCCCTATCCCCCTATTTTTCTCCCACTGCCCAGATGAGTGTTAATGGAAACAGCCAGCAGGGGCTCCCTACCTGGGACATGGAAAAATGTCCTAAGGATTACTATGGAGGCATGCCATTGAAGTCACAACTTCCAATTAACCTTATTAACAGGAAGAAACTGTGGAAATTATTCACACGTCATAGGTGACAGAAGCAGCAAAAGAAAAAAGGAGGAGGAGGGAGGTGTGTGTATTTGAATAATAATCCAGGTCAAATACTTATGTAGCATTCCTTGCTCATGTTATTACATACTTGTGGAATAGTTTGGTGAGAATGAATCCTTTCCCCTGTCACTTCTTCAGGGGTAGCTTAATGGGAGGACTTCAGAAGGACAGTGTGAGCAGGAAATATTATACTGGAATCAGCCCTTGCTATTGTAGATAGCACATAGGAAGAGATAATGCGTCTGAAGTTGCCTGCAATGCTGACTGTGTTATCCCAGTGGACTGAAAAGAATGGGAAGGTCCCAGAGGAGCTAATCAGGAAGTTTCAATGACTGAAGAGATCAAATATAACAAATCTTCTCCTTCTTTGGGACTGCATTTTGTTTCCAGGCCATCACTCATTCCTTGGCTTCTCTTTTCAGAAAGAGAACATTCTGGCCTGTTCATTTACTCATCAGTATCTGGTATTATATATAATGATCCAAATCTTACCTCTGAGCTATTTTCAAGTGCTCAACTTAAAAAGAAAATATTTCATTTGAGGCCAAGTTCTGTCTCCTCCCCCTTTTATATTTTCCTCTTTCTCCCCCCCTGCCTCAGTCTGGAAAGAAAACTAAGTTACTCATATCAGGAAGCTAAGGAACTCTGCGTATATTTTCCACTGGGACCTCATTTCCCACTGGATTGCATTTGAGCTGACTGAAGTGAAATTTAATCCCCTGATCATTTGCAATCATGCCATTTCTACAGAAAAACAAGCTTGCATCTGAATTTCAAACACATTGAAGAGTTATTCAAGTGTGTGTGGAGGAATTATTTGGCAAGCTTTGGTGAGGGGAAGCCTATACAACTGGCAAAGAACAAACTGGGTTTTCATGGATTTGTAGCAAGGCTAAAATATAAGGCGGATGGTAATTATTTAGTTTTTGTGTGACAATGGTACTGATCGCAGTATGGGCTCTGGTATGCAGAGTTTAGCTTACTGATAAACTAGGACAAAGACTGGAGAGGCAAAGTGTAGCAGTTGAGAATAGATTGAGTGTGGGAACTGTGGGTAAGCAGATATACTCAGAATCTTACATAAATTACCAGCAAATGTTACAGTTTCTGATGACAAACTACATAGAATCAGGGTCTGAAATCTATTTTGTTCAAAGATGGAGGCTCCAACTAGACAAGTTCAGGGCCAAAAAGGTACTGGATTAACATGATGCTATAGAGTCTGCTCTTTGAATCTGCCCTTTCTTCCATGGGAGCTGATCTCTCTAGTGTGGAGTTATTTTAGGAGAACTCCAGGCCCCACCTGGAGGTTGGCAATCTTGTTTTGCATCCATTTACCTATCAGTTCTGGCTTTTATACCAATTTAATTGGAATTACATCAATGAAGTCTACAAATCAGAAGTCAATGAATTTGAAACCAGCAGCCTGATATTTTGGTCTAACATGGCTAGTTGGCTACTGCAGTTTACAGCACCAGCCCAAGCTAAACTGGGTCTATCTGCAACAAGCAATACTTAAATAACATTGCAGTAAAATGGGCCTCATATTCGTAAACCCTCTGTTTTGCTCAGTGCATACTTAACAGTAGTGGCTATAAACGGAAGGCACCCTATGTCCTGCAGAGTGGTAAATAGTTATTGAATATCAGTACTGGGGCATTCTGGCAAAAAAAAAAAAGTTCAAATCACATGATTTTTAAAAAGTACAGGCACTTCTGGGCTATGTCGCCTTGATCTCAGCAGGGTCCATGGGTTCTCCTGCCTGCGGCCCCTCTGAATCTGGCAGGTGGAGAGGTACCATGGATGTGACACCCCCAAAGAGGCCCTAAAGGGGTCTCCTTTTGGCATGGGGCTTTTACAGCAAAAGAGGGGCTCAACAGCAGTTGTTCCTGTTCTCTCTGTATGCCCCAAAGCTCCCCCTGTCGTGATCGCCATTACAGCAGCAAGAGGTGAACGCCCAACGCTTGCTTCTCTTCTCTTCAATAAGCTTTTGATCTATCGCTTCTCTACCTCAAACATGACAATTCTACATAGCAAGTAAGTGTGCTTTCAATGCCAATGGCTAATGGGTCATTTCACATTTCAGTTCAAAGGAAAGGAAAGAGGTCGATACCTCCAATTTCCCTGTGAATGAAGCCTCGAAAAGCTAAAGGACATCTTAACTACTGGAAATAATTTGAATTAACCTGAATATGGATACTTAAATCGACCTGGATTATAATTGGATATTTGTTAAAGAGACTATTATTTGTCTGCAATACGATCTGAACAAAATGAGATACTTGTTAGAGGGATTTCTCCTTGTCATTTGATTGAAATTAATACACTAACACTCAAAACTCCAGTTGGAGGAGATTGAGAAGGATGGACTATCTGGGACTCTGAGCTACTTTTCAACTTGGATTAATGGACTGGGTTTGCTGACAGAGAAAAATGGCTTTGCTAAGCAAAAACTTCCACAAAAAAGATATTTTAAGCAGTTTGAATTCTCTGAAGCAGGATCTTGGTTTATTGACAGAGTTGGTTAACAAACAAATGGGAGCTTTTGTGCTGAAAGCTAGCGAAATCTCAAATCTACATGAGCAGAGTGCTAAAGAGAACCCGGTGACATCTGTGGAATTGAAATGGGAGAGTGACTTGTTGGGAAATGAACAAAAGAAAATCAAAATAGAACCCTATGGCATAGTTAAAAAAGACCGGAAATGGAGATTGACTGAAGTTATGTCGAGAGGAACAAAGGCTGTGGAATTTTTCCCACTTTCTTCGAGAGGAATTACTGCATTAAGAAGGTGCATTTTAACCAGAAAATCATGATATGGAAATCCTTCAGAAAGAAGAGCTTCCTGAACTAGATCTCTCTCTGTGGATAGTTGGATAGGGACTTTGCAAGAAAATCTGATATGTGATATTAGAAAGCCAAGTGAGATTTTTTTTCTTTTTTTGGACTATAATAAGTTGTCTTGTCTAGAATAATATGGACATAAAAGCAAAAGGACTAAAAGTTTTTGAAAAGAATTTTATATAAAAATAGTTAACCTAGATCAACTTCTAAGAAGGCAGACAGCATAATTATTTGGTAAATTGGTAAACTTGTCTTTAACAGATAATGATATTAGCTTTTTATGTTTGCTATCGATATGGGGAATCCTACAAGTTAGTCTATAATTGTTAAGAAGGTAGACAGCATAATTATTTTGTAAATTAGTAGCTCTCCTTCTAATATGTTTGTTTGAAGAAGTTGTCTATAATAAGATAGATAAATTATTGTGTTCTATTTCTAGCCTGTTAAGGATAAAGATATTGGTCTCAGACTGTATTAAGGAGACAGAAGGTGCATTTTAGTTATAAATCAGGAGATAGATTTCTTTTTAGCTAGAAGGGTCTCTTGAAATGTCTCTATCTTTGTGGGTAGTTGGGTATGGAACTCTCAATAAGAACAGATATGTGACTTTTATTTTTGGGTTAAAGTTGTTTTTTCTAGACCAATAGGGATATAAGAATTGGATTAATTGTTAAAAAGGCAGACAGCACAGTTATTTTGTAATCTGGCAGATTTGCTTTTAATACGCTCCCCTGGAGAAACTGTTTATATTGAGATAGACAAAATACTATGTTGTATTTTTTTTAGCTTCTTAAGGATAAAAATATAAATTTTATGTGTTTATGTTAATGAGGATATTGTTAAACTAACAAACTAGTCTGTGTTTTCAACATGGTTAAGCTAAATCAGCCAGTTCCATGTTGAGATTGCTCTGACTTTTTTATACTTATTTGTGCTGAAGAAGAATCGTTTAGACTTGTATTGCAAGTAATAGTTCAGTAAAAATGTTTTATAATGAAAAATAAAGATGGTAAAATACATGGAGGTAGAATTATAACTATTATACTTGCAGGTAGAATGAATTGGGTATTTTATTTGGAGGTAGAATTATAACTGATATATTTGTACTTTTCTTTTTTTCTGCTTTTCTCATCCTGTATATGCCCTTCCCCCCTTTTATGTATCTATGCGTATGCTGCTTCTTTTTGTACTTAAAATCAATAAAAATTATAAAAGTACAACCTGAGCAAGATTGAGTTCTCTTATGTTATGTATTCAAATGTGTTTGCCTTATGTGTTCAGACCAACATGACTACCCCACCTGAATCTGATTTCTCTTATGTTAGCTGTATTCCATAAAACGAAATTGTATGTTTATCTTGGTTTCATTCCTGGTTCCTGAACTAAATGCAATGTGTCACAACTACCCACACCACTTGATACACAGGATTGTACCCAAGGGTTCTATGTAGCTTTCTTCCTCTGCCCTTCCTGCCAGGAACTCAGAATAGTATAGTTCTTCCTTCAGTTTTTTTAGCCCAGGATACTTGGAAGTCTTGTAGACTTGAATATCTAACCACCTCAATACTATAAGGTTATAGATGTTTTGTTCCCATACAATACTATAAGGTTATAGATGTTTTGTTCCCATACAAATGCTGGTTGACAAGTAAAGAACCACTAAGGGTGTGTTCCTAAAACTACACCTCAACAATGAGGCATACTGCTTTACACCAGCTGATGCACAGCATTGTGCCAGTGGAAAAATAACCCCATGTGATGTTACAGCACCACTGCAAATACATGGCTGAAGTGTGCTTATGGGTATTCCAGGGTGTCTATCCAATACTATCTCTTTCTGGGTGTCCTATAATGATTTCCAAAGGAGCTTACTTAGAAACACTATAACACAGTGCTGTTTTGAGCAAATCAGGATTGCTCTTTATATTTGGGAAAGGCAAGTCATACCACTTCAGAGTACAAGTGAGAAACTGCATATTTGAATATTTCCCTCTTAACATTTTTTAAAATGTTCAGTAGCATTTAAATATTAGAACAAAGTGAGAGTCCAGTGGTACCTTTAAGACCAACACTTTTATTTGAAGTGTGAGCTTTTGTGTGCATGCCCATTTCCTCAAACAAAGTGGACTCCCACTTTGTTCTATAATTTCAAATCAACACAGTTGCCCATCTGGATTTATTTAAATATTAGAACTCCCACCTAGTGCCTAATGTGGTCAGGGGACTATACATGTACTTATTGCAAATGTGTCAATCTGCCCTGATCCCCCAGCTGTGAACTTCTTCCCCAATGAATTGTCAAAAACTCAAAACCCAAGTTTGAAATGCTTCTGTAACTGCAATAAGAACTTTCAGTTTCAGCTCAGCTGGCTTTTCAGGATAGTGTTTGAGCCATTATCAAGTTGGAAGTACAGCACTTCTTATGGTTAGCTGATAAGAATTTACACAGATTTATTGCATTTGTTTTGATTAAAACTAATCAAGGAGGGGCCCAAGAAAGACTCATGTTGGAGGGGAAATCCCCCTTTATGTCCTCCTCTCCCTCCTGTTGACTATCACTTCCCCATCCTGCTCATCACTTACTGCCACCTCCTCCCTTTACCTCTATCTCTTGCTTGCATCCAATGTTACATACTTGCCCTAAACTCCAACACTTTGGTTTTGTGATATCTCCAGAAGTGTTTTCAAATACACACATTCTCCCAACATACCCAGATTTTTCTTCAAACCTAAGGATTTCCCTGACAGATAATCCTATATAGAACTGTGTATCAGTGACTTCTCAAGATCAAATAGGTAACTGGGAAGCTCCAGATTAATGCTCTAAATCCCTTCCCTACCACCTGTGAACTTGAACCCCCCCCCCCCCCCAAACTTGTAACTCTAAGCAGCTGAAATTCTTCCTGCAAGGATAGGAAACATCCAGCCATCAAACCAAAAGGATGGAAAGGACTTTTGAACTGTTGCAGGTGCTAATTTTTCTGCTGCATAAACAAGAATGCTCCCCCCCCAGCTCTGTAACTGTGATACTTTGGGAAAATGGAGTGTGGTGAAGCCCAAGGCTTTTGCTTGCACCTGTGTGCCATGGCATGCAAAGTGAACAGACTGGGCTGTAATTTAACACACAGTCATGGGAACAATGGCTGGCTCAGGAACGGTCTTTTTCATCTTCTTTCAAGCCCCTTTGGCTCATTCGAAAAGGTTTTGGCAATCCTGGAACACAGCTTTGGAAAGCTGGCTAGGAAGCTCTTCAGGTGTGCATAGCCTGTGCCATCCCTAGTATATGTCAAGTAGATTTATATTGGGAAGCAAGAGAGGGAGGTTGGGAAAAAAAGACTTTTGCAGAATATTGTAATATACATATACTTTTACATGCTGGCATGCAAGTCCACATTATTTGCTTCTTTGCTCATTAGAACATAAAGAAATGAAAAATGCACTGAACAATGCATTATGTATTTGTGGAACTCACTAATGAATGATGTAGCAATGGCCACCAGCTCAGATGGCTTTAAAAGGGCATTAGACTATTGGAAAACAGGATACAGCACTAGATGGACCTGGATTCTTCTTGTATTCTTAGGAGTTAAGCCATGAGCTGTGAAAATAACAAAATTAACAATTTTAAGTGCACCTTATGATGGTATGGAATGCTCCCTGGTGTACCCGAGAAGAGCTAATGCTACATCTGTTTTCTGAATGCAGTGTAGGATATCTAGTAGCTGTTCTTCAGCTCATTGCATGTAGGACAGAATTTTGATGGAACTAGACATCTCAGCAAATGCTTTTTCAAACCTGTATTTGCCAAGATAGTGCAAATTCCTCCCCACTCCCGAGTTCTTTGGGAATTTTAAAAAAATTACTTGGAGGCATTTGCAGGGGAAGGGTTAAGTTTCCCCATCCACCCACCAGTTTTTCACAGTAAGTGACCTTTCCCTGCCTGCACTTTGATATCACAAGAAAAATGCAGGAATGGGAACCATCTCCTTTCTTTGCAAAGTGTAATTCTATCCTGAGGCTTACACACTATTTCAGCAAATCCCCTGACTCATGTTACCTCTGCTGTAAAGTAGATAAAGATTCGCAGAATTCCTTGACAGAGTTTGTATTTTACCAGGGAGATGAACACTAATATTGTGAATTGCAAATCCCCTTTGCAATCATGATCATGAGAAGGTGTGTGAGTCTACGGAGAAAGTCTTGCTCCTTTCCCAGCACTGTTACAGCTGAATGTGGGGTGGCGGGAGCGGGGGGGGGGGGAGGTTCTTAGTCTTTGAATTCACACCTTCCAGCAGTATTTAACCATCCTAGTAGATTTCATTCCTTTCTATTCCTATTTCATACATGCCAATACCAGTTTCTCAGTGAACAAAACTGCCATTGTCAAATCTCTGGTTTTCAAAGGCATTATGAAACCTGCCTATTTTGCTAACTGCCCCACCCAGCAGTATTATCAATAAAGAGATGAAAAGACCACCATCATACAACTGAAACAAACTCAAAGTGAAAGAGTCCCTTCAGCATGGGGGTGACCTATGAAAAGTTAGGAGGCACCTGCTAGCATATCCTGGGGATGCTAGCATCTGTGTAAACTTGCCCCCTTTCTAAGACCACGACCCTTGTAAAGGTGTTGGATGAATGGGTCTCATGAAAAAGGCTTTGTCTAAGACATGCTCTGAAGCTTTCTAACATATATAAACAATACAGTGGCTAGTTGCTCTGGAATGGGTTATTAGAGGCCAGAGGGGGACCTAAAATCTACAGAAATAATTTCATTACATACTTTTTACTATTTATTGCTTATGATATAAATTCAAGCTATTCATCTTCTGTACATACAAATGAGAAAAGCAGAAAGAAAAAAAACCAACCACAAGATAGAACTAACCAGTAAACTTACAGTATGTCACAGAAATGAGTAGATCCTCTCACATTTTGTATATATTTAAGTATATCTTTTCATGTGACAACACTGAAGAAATGACACTTGGCTACAATGTAAAGTAGTGAGTCTACAGCTTGTATAACAGTGTGCTGTCCCCTCAAAATTACGCAACACACAGCCATTAATGTCTAAACTGCTGGCAACAAAAGTGAGTATACCCTAAGTGATAATGTCCAAATGGGGCCCAAGTAGCCATTTTCCCTCCCTGGTGTAATGTGACTCATTAGCAGTATAAGGTATCAGGTGTGAAGGGGGAGCAGGTTATCGCTCTCACTGCCTCATACTGGTCACTGGAAGTTCCACATGGCACCTCATGGCAATGAACTTTCTGAGGATCTGAAAAAGCAAATTGTTGCTCTACATAAAGATAGCCTAGGCTATAAGAAGACTGCCAAGACCCTGAAACTGAGGTGCAGCACTGTGGCCAAGACCATACAGCAGTTTAACAGGACAGGTTCCACTCAGAACAGGCCTCGCCATGGTCGACCAAAGAAGTTGAGTGTCCATGCTCACCGTCATATCCAGAGGCTGGCTTTGGGAAATAGACGTATGAGTGCTGCCAACATTGCTACAGAGGTGGAAGGGGTGGTGGGTCAGCTTGTCAGTGCTCAGACCATACGCCGCATGCTGCATCAAATTGGTCTGCAGGGCTGTTGTCCCAGAAAGAAGCCTCTTCTAAAGATGATGCGCAAGAAAGCCTGCAAATGGTTTGCTGCAGATAAGCAGACTAAGGACATGGATTTCTGGAACCATGTCCTGTGCTCTGATGAGACCAAGATAAACTTATTTGGTTCAGATGGTGTCAAGCATGTGTGGCAGCAACCAGGTAAGGAGTACAAAGACAAGTGTGTCTTGCTTATAGTCAAGCATGGTGGTAGGAATGTCATGGTCAGGGGCTGCATGAGTGCTGCCGGCACTGGGGAGCTACAGTTCATTGAGGGAACCATGAATGCCAACATGTACTGTGACATACTGAAGCAGAGCATGATCCCCTCCCTTTGGAGACTGGGCCGCAGGGCAGTATTCCAACATAATGACCCCAAACCCACCTCCAAAATGACCACTGCCTTGCTAAAGAAGCTGAGGGTAAAGGGGATGGACTGGCCAAGCATGTCTCCAGAGCGAAACCCTATTGAGCATCTGTGGGGCATCCTGAAATGGAAGGTGGAGGTGTGCAAGATCTCTAACATCCACCAGCTACGTGACGTAGTCATGGAGGAGTGGAAGAAGACTCCAGTGGCAACCTGTGAAGCTCTGCTGAACTCTATGCCCAAGAGAGTTAAGGCAGTGCTGGAAAATAATGGTGGCCACACAAAATATTGACACTTTGGGCCCCATTTGGACATTATCACTTAGGGGTGTACTCACTTTTGTTACCAGCAGTTTAGACATTAATGGCTGTGTGTTGGTAATTTTGAGGGGACAGCACATTTACACTGTTATACAAGCTGTAGACTCACTACTTTACATTGTAGCCAACTGTCATTTCTTCAGTGTTGTCACATGAAAAGATATACTTAAATATTTACAAAATGTGAGGGAGTGTACTCAGTTCTGTGACATACTGTACCAATATTAAAAATAAGAACTAATTAGTTAATTTGACAATGTTGGGAATAAACATAAGCATAAAAGATGAATATAATTTCTTTATCCTTAATACTAACAATTATTTCTAGCAGAAGAGAAAGAAAAAAAACAGAAAACACAATACTTTGTCTATTACAATATAAACAGATTCTCAAGTCAAAAATATCAGGAGCAGATCTTTAAAAATATAAAATATCTATATTATCTACCTTATTATAAATTGACCCAAATTACTTGTTTGTCTATTTTGAAGATTTAAGATTCTTTAAAAACTTTTGGAGATTATAACTCCTATTTTCATATTACTCTAAGAAAAACAAGTTTGATAAGCAGTAACAGCCTCACCTCCCAACTTATTTATTTTTGCTTAGGGAAGAAATCATACAGTCTCTATAACACACTCTCTATTAAATTGCTCTATTTAGCTTTTAAATTATATAATCCAAATATGAAAGTAACAAACAGAAGAGAAACATCCAGATTCTAAAAACCTCACTTGCCATTTCAAAGTTGCACACCAGTTTCCTTTTATTAATTCAATGTTGACCAATTATGTAAAAGAGAAACAGTTTATAATCCCTTCTTTTTGAAAGGTTTCCAAGTCTTGATCTTCTTGATGAAGTCTGCCTCTTCTCCCTTTGGCACATTCATCTGTTTTGCTAAAAGTGATGAGGTCTCCAAGCCGTCACTTCCTCCTGTAAAAACTTTAATCAGTCTTGATTTCCGCCTCCTCTTTGTAACTGTGTATGAGGTCTCCATTTTGATTTCTTTTGGCTCCTTTCCCAACAGATCTTTGTCCACTTCTCTCAACTCCGTAGACATCACTGAGGTCTCTTTACCACTCCGCTCATGTAAAGTTTCAGTTTTGCTGTATTTCAAAATAAAAGTTTCCACCCTGTTTTGTATCAACTCTGCCATCAGAAAGATTTCCTGCTTTAAGGAGAATATGGTAACCATAACATCTTTTTTATCAAGCGCTTCAAGCTACAATGCCATTTTTCCACAGTATAACTCAGTCTGATAATCAAAGTTAAAAAATAACTCAAAGTCCCAGATAGTCTATCTTTCTAAATCTCCTCCAGCCATGTGCTTTTCTCTTCCAGTTGTGTTTCAGTCCCGATCAAGTATCAAATGCATTTCTCTTAAAGGTATATCCAGCTTTTATTCAGACCGTATTGTAATGAAATAATGTTCTCATTAAAGCTTGTTTAATTGTAATCCAAATCCGTTTGAATACCTATTTTCAGTCCAATTTAAGTTATTGAGAATTCTTAAGTTTGTCCTTTGTCTTTTTGAAGTCTCCCTTGTGGGGAAGGGGGGGATATCCTCCTCTTCCCCCTTTTTTTTAACAGTCCCAATTGCCGTTATAGTAGAAAATCCATTAGTTGGTAGTATTAAAAAATAAACTTACTTGCATGGTAGTATTTCAATGATTAAGGTAGAAGAATGATGTATTAAAAGCTCTTTCTGCCATCCTCTTGCTGCCATTTTCTATCCTACCCTCCCCACAAGTGGGTTACAACATAAAAAAAATTAATATCTACATTAAATTCCAAAAATATTGATTAAACCCACAAAGCAACAGTCAGATGGTGTATTAAAAATGTCCTGTTATCCTGATCTCCAAAGGGAATATTGGAGTACCCAGCAGACATTTCCCTCCCCCCCTTTCTGATGACCCTGACCAGGGGATCTCCTGCCCCCAACTGGGGACTGGCAACCCTAGAGGTAGGTTGTGCTGGGAGTGTGTAACTGGTTTAAGGTCACCCAGCAAACTTCCATAGCAGAGTGGGAATTTGAACCTCGATCTCTCAGTTCCTTCTCACACAGCCTAACCATTACCATTTCCAGGCCTTTAACAGCCTGGGACCAGCATATCTAAGGAACTGCCTTTCTCCATATACCCCCTCCCCCAAAATGCTGAGCAACATCTCCTGGTTGACCCTGGCCCAAAGGATGTCCACCTAGCCTCAACTAGGGCCAGAACCCCCATCCACCGCTGGGAGTTCAATCGTGTGCCGTGGTCCCGGCTACACCTAGACTTCGCGGGGCCATATCAGGGCCAAATATTCTTTATCCTTGTGGACACAGAGTGGTTGGAGGTGATTCCCATAGCTTCAACCTCCACTGTGGCCGCGGTGAGAGACCTACAGAGGGTCTTTTACACCCATGGAATCCTTGTGGACGCCTAGATGAAGTGGTTGGAGGTGATTCCCATAGCTTCAACCTCCACGACGGTCGCAGTCAGAGCCCTACGGAGGGTCTTTTGCACCCATGGGATCCCTGAGACCATAATCATGGACAACGGGACCGCTTTTACCTCCCAGGACTTCCAAGAGTTCCTGAATAGGTACCTCATCCAGCACATATGGTCTACTCCCTTCCAACCTCCACCACGGCCGCAGTCAGAGCCCTACGGAGGGTCTTTTGCACCCATGGGATCCCAACCCAGTCACTGGTTTAAGCCCTGCAGAGCTGCTCATGGGGAGGAAGTTGACCACTAGGCTAGATAGGTTGCATCCAGACCAGGTCCCGGACCTCTGCAGCTCTCCTGAAACAAGAGAAACCACTAGGGAATTCTTTCCAGGGGATCCGGTCTACGTGAATAACTTTGCAAGTGAGCTGGAGTGGTTACCAGCTCGGGTGCTGCGGGTCACCGGGTCCCGCTCTTATGAGGTCTCGTCAGACCAGATCCTTAGGAGGCACTTTGATCAGCTGCGCCGCCACACCTTGCCAGAAGAACAGGCAGAGACCGGGGGGGCAAGTAGCGGGGTAATAGCCGTAGCCACCAGAAACCACCCAACCAGTGCTGGCGTTGCTGGCTCTGTGGGTGGAGGAGCCCAGCAGCGGCTGGAGCAACCCCTCCCCAGTGGGGGTGCAAGGAGAGGCCCTGGAGCGGCTGCAGGCACCAGACAGCACTCTTCTGGCTTCGCCCCACAATGAGGAACCAGCGGCCCCTGCAGCCACAGCAGCGACTCCAGTTCCCCAGATAAAACCGAGGAGGTCGAGCAGAGAACAAAGGGCACCGGCTTACTTGAAAGACTATGTTTCTTGAACTAGGGGGGGAGGAGTGTTGTGTCTTGCAATTCGGTCCCTGAATGTACAACACAGCGTGCGTGCATGCAGAGGTGACCAGTGGGAGACCGCAGGTCGCCGGACATAAGGACAAAGATACACTCTGCCTATGAAGATCTGTGGCAGGAAGTTAACTGGCCAGGATTGGTCCTGGCCAGGTAAGAGGGTTGTTCTGGGATATGTATGTAATCAGGGACCTGGCCCCGCCATGTTCTCTTTGTGATGTACTCGCCAATAAAGCATGTTGCCTTCTACAAGTCTAGTAACTCAGTACATTACAGCTGCACTGGGCAGGGATGTTCTGTTTTTCTGATAGAACATTTTGCTTGGATACAACCCATAATACCGCAGGATCAGGCCAGTGTTTTATCTAATCTAGGGATTTCCCACATTCTCCTTCTGATCTAATCTAGGGGTTTTCCTGCGTTTTCATACCACATTCTCATTTTCCTCGGGTGTACGTTCCTTTGTTTTAGGGTCCCCCCCTCCCCTTCTGCAAGTGTGTTGCTCCTTCAAGTGGTCAACTTGATATTACATCACTTTATTTCTGGCATATCTCCCTGCAGATTTAAATTGGAGATTTTTATGCCAGCAGAACAAAAGGAGGAAAATGTCAGGTGATAGGTGATCGGTTTATTATCATACAAACCCCCCTACCTGTTTCATTGTGCAGACTTCATTGGGAATCAGAGAATTCACCTAGTGTTGCATAGCACTTGGTGAATTCTCTGATTCTCCCTGACAAAACCTGCATGGTGGAATGTGTAAGCCTTTGTATGATAATAAACCAGTCAGCTATCACCTGGCATTTTTTCACATTTTGTTATGCTGGCCCATTGCCAGGTGCAGCTCAATTTTTCATCATCTTTAGGTATTTATGCTGTACATAGTGATGTAATATTGAATCCTGCAGGACAAAGCAGGCACCTTGGAGTAAGTTTGCCTGGGATACTGCCTCTGATTGTGGAGGTTCAATTAATACTATCTAATCCCCTTTTAAAGTTATCTAAAGTTAAGGCCCTCACCACACCTTTCAAAATCATGCCAGTTCTGTCTGTAATAGACATATTAGGGTTTAAACTGTCTAATTGATTATAAATTACCTGTCCCCTTGAGAGGCTGAAAATTCATCAGGATTGTCTCATATTTGTTACTTTTATACAGTGTAATTTGCCTCCTGGAAAAGTCTTTATGAAACCAGTAGGCCTCTAATCTCTTGTATGTACTTCCCAGGTTTCCAAAATGTCAGACCATAAAGAATACATCTGGTTAGCACACAAAAGCCCCATGTACTTAACAGTTGTGTAGGAGAGAGAATTTTGACAGCTGCCTTTTGTCAGATAGGGAATGAGAAACTCCATGTTGAAGAAGTTCATTCTACATAATTTTGGAAAGTATACAAGAGTCTGGTTAGTCTAAGTGTGGTGGCAACAGCTACAGATCATGCAGATTCAACCGAGAAGCTGGAAATCAAACTATCAAAGAATCTCTCAGTGTGTTTGTTGACCCTAAAAAGCAGATTAGTCATTCCAGAACATCCTCTGTTTGGCCTAACATACTATTCACCTTCTGCAAGCAAGGAGCTGATTTTTCATTGATTGGTTCAACTGATCATCAGCTTGCTTGTGGTTTTTTGGCATGCTACTTCACTGTATTTCTTCCTATCTAGTATGGCACAACTGGATTTTTACTCATTTGTGTTGTCACACAGCCCAATTGAATTCTCTTATGCTACTTATCCTTATGGTCTGTCTTCTCTGCTCACCAAGCAATTACTTAAATAGACAATTAAATCAGTCACAAATAATACAAATCAGCCATGAATAAATGGTGTTTCTTTAAAAATAAACCCTATCCTTTGATATTTATCTCAAAGTAGTGATGCTAATTACTGCAGAGGATTTAAAATTGACAGTGTCTTTGTACAATACATAGTTTTACAAAAAAAAATGATGCCAGCCTGTTTGTTGGGTCTTTGTGGCTGTTCAGCACAAACCAAACAGGCTAGATGATTGGTTCATGTCAGACTGGCACTTTAAAAAAAACTGACTTTTAAAAACATATTACATGTAGCCATGCCTTGAGAACAATCAACAAACTAATACATAAACTCAGGGCTTTTTTTGAGCAGGAATGCACAGGAGCGCAGTTCCGGCTGGCTTGGTGTCAAGCGGTGTGGCCTAATATGCAAATAAATTCCTGCTGGGTTTTTTCTACAAAAAAAGCCCTATGTGAAACAATGGTGACATCAGTGGGTGTGGCCTAATATTCAGATGAGTTCCTGCTGGGCTTTTTCTACCAAAAAAAGCCCTGCATAAACTTGTGAGGGAAGGAGTACAAGATAAACTGTAGTCAGTGAGACAGTTGTACTAAATTTGATCACACAGTAAGTATGAGAGTGATTGCCATACCGTTTTCAGCTTTAAAAGTTTATCCAGTTAATGATAACTGCAGTTTAGAGGGATGATACTATTATCTGTTAAAAACTGAATCACAGGGAACCATGTAGATACAAATGTGTTTTGATGGTTTCCAGAGTTTAAATATGTCAAACCATCTGCTATTTTCCCCCATAATAAACTAAGTCCAATATTTTTCATTCCATATTGTCTAGTGTTGGGCCTAACTTGGATTTCTGTGTAGTGGCTATAGTGAGCCTTACTGCAGCTAATAAGATGGAAATTATTACTTTTTTCTGTTTCACTGGTGGTGAATCAGGCCTCAGCTCCAGCTAGGTGTGAAAGGAACCTTTTGTTCTGTAATTTTGCTAATAATATGTGCTATCTCTTGCCAGAATGTTAGTACATATCTGCATCTCCACCAGCAGTCCAAAAATGTTTCAGGGTGACTGCAGGCTCTCCGGCACATTGGACTAAGTGTTTTATTTATGTTGTTTAGTCTGGTTGGTGTATAATACCTTCTGGTCTTCATCTTAAAGAAATTAAGATTAATATTTAATTTTTTGAGGTGCTAGCTGTTGAGTTCCATATTTTTTGCCAGTGCATTTCTGACCATTCTTCATCAATATCTGATTGCCACTTTTTCTGATAAAGTAAGGATCCTTTATAGTGGGTTTTAGTTAGGATCCTTTGTGGATTGGAAACTAGGCTTTTAATCCTACCATCATAATTTTTGATCATTAGTTCAAACTCTGTTAGTTTTGAGCATGGGTTGGGCTGCAGTGCCAGGGAAGGATGGGTTTAACTTCTATCTCCATTTTCCTATCTGAAATTGGTTCCCCTGAGCTCTTTCATTTAGTGGAAGTACAGTCAGCTGCTGGAGGATGAGGAAATGAAGACTGTATTCAGGGGAATGGTGTTGTTGTACTTTTATTTGGGGGGGGGGGATGGGAAAGACTCCGAGCTCTACCCCCAAAATCCCCAGGTATTTTCTGAGTTGGACCTGGCAACCCTATGGCCAGGCTTGGTTCTGTCAGTAAAAGGCTGTGGGAGGAGGCCCTTTGCAGACCTATTTTGGCCTTTGAAGGGGAACACACTGGGGCCAGTCCTGACTAGGGCTGCCAGTTCCAGGTTGTTTATCTTTACAATTTTAAGAGTTGTGTCAGTCATCCATAAAAGCTTTTCATTTCTTTTGTCTAGTCTTTGTGCATTCTTCCTTGATAACATCTCTGGTTTCAACCCATAGTTCTTCTGGTTCCTATTCACTTGAATTTAGCAATGTAAATCTGTTCCTTGCATGAACTTTAAACTCTTCAAGAATGTCATTTAGATGGTATTTTGGCACTATGAATGTTTTGGTGTTTTTCCTTAGTTTTATTCTGATTTTCAATATTAACAATTCATGGTCTATACCACAGTCATATCCTTGTCTTGTTTTAGCAGAGAGAACAAAATTTCTCCATCTTTTGCTTCTATTATGTAACCTGTTTGATTTACATACTGGTAATCCGGTGATGTCTACATAGATAGTTTGGTTGCCTGAAACATGTTATGGCGATCTTGCCCTCTTTCCTCCCTCACACATAAGATTTCCCCTTCTGTTTTCTTTCTTGCTGGGCAGTCTTTTTATCTATTTTCTTCTTATTTGTTTGTCTAAGGCTGTCCCACCCAGTTGCTCCCCCCCATCACCTTCTTATATTCAACTTCTGAAATGGCAAATGAGAGGCTTTTGAAAGTTCAAAATAAACAAAACATTATATTTAATGTTGATGTTGTTATCGGGGCTTTTTTTGAAGAAAAAGCCTAGCAGGAACTCATTTGCATATTAGGCCACACCCCCTGACACCAAGCCAGCCAGAGCTGTGTTCCTGTGCATTCCTGCTCAAAAAGGCTAACAGCAGCAGCAGCAACAACGATTTGATTTATTAATTGCCCTATCTCAGTTTACACCAGGCTCTGGGTGATGTGCAGGGGCATAATCCCATAAAAACAATACATAATTTTAGAAACTAGAATACATTATACATAGGAATTAAAAGCCAAAATGAAAAGAGTAAAAAGATCCCATATGATGTCCTATGAGTATTATATTCCCATTCTGGAACACCAAGCTGTCTTCTGTGGGGGGAGGGGAGAATTTAAGACATAGTGTCCAGAGGCATAGCAAAAGGAGGGTGTCAGCCAATAGAAACCATTGCTGCCCTCAACCAAAAGCCTGGTGGAACTTATCTACCTTCCAGGCCCTGCAGAATTGTGTAAGATCCCACAGGGCCCTGGTGTCATTTGGCAGAGAGTTCCACCAGGTTGGGGCCAGCACCTAAAAGGCTATGGCCCTGGTTGAGGACAGACAGACCTCCCTAGGGCCAGCAATCACCAGCAAGTTGTTATCAGTAGAGTGCAAGACTCTCCTGGGAACATACTGGAGGAGACAGTCCTGCAGATCCATTGGTCCCAGACTGCTCAAGGCCTTAAAGGTGAATACCAGGACCTTGAACCTGAGTCAGTACTCCACTGGGAGCCAGTGAAGCTGTCCATGGCATTAGAGGTCAGCTGGAATCATTGATAGGATGTATGAGGTGAACCAATAATAAAAATAAGTCCAGATAATTTGTTGCCAACAAGTAATTGTTTCTACTATTCAAAAAGGTCTTTTAAAACTTTGAAGAGAAAGGCTTTCTTTTTAGTTTCTGCTTAAACAAGCATAGACTTCTGAGTTTCACTGACTCTTAAAATACAGAAGGCAGAAACATACAACCAAGTTCCCAGAATCCTTCTATATACACAGACCAGGGATCACTCCTCTTTTAAGAGCTATCTCCCTTTTCACTGGGCAGGGATTACTTCTCTTAACTAGAAGCAATTTTCTTTTTAGGCTTGAATGGGGATCCTGTCTGATCCTCTAACTCCACAGACAGTGCTTAACTGTGCCTTCTTCATCTATCAGTTCCCGACTGTCATTTCTTAGCTGACTCCCTTGACAGAATTCTGTCTGAACAGCCTGTCATCAAAGATTCTCAGACTCCATTAGGCATCAACCCTTGATGGTCCTTCATACATGTGTTCACAATGAACAACGTTGTCTTCACAGAATTCTATGCTTCATTTTGCTTCATTTTGTCCTTACTCAAATTTCTGATGATATTTGATTGTACTGTTTCTTACTTTTGTGTTCCTGTCACTTACAATTATTAGCCTATCTTGCTTATGTGCGTGATCGGTTTCTTTCTGAATACTTCCATAAAAGCTTTCAATTTCTTCTTGTTCTGGTCAGTCAATTAGAAAAAGCATGAAAGAGAGAAAAAATTAAAATGTACTCAGTTGTAATAATTCAGAGTATCAGCAGTTGTGTTATTCCACCCATAGCTATGAGTTAGTGTACACAAACTCCAATACAGAAGGGAGAAAGAAAGGGGGAAGAAAAGGCCCATCTGACAAAGAACACAGAGGGTGAAATGAAGTGGGTGAAATGAAGTTTAAAAGAAGTGGAGGATAAGACTAGAGAGAAATAGATGGCACAAAAGTGACAACGGCTGGGGGGCATATTGGAGAAGTATCTGAAGTGGCTGAGCAGACTCAAGAAGGGAGCTGAAGAGAAAGGAAAGTGAGATCCAGAAAGAGGCTGGGAATTGGGTTTGGCAGAGACTAAGGGTGCGATCAGATAGGCTTTTTTGCCCACCATAGGCACTCCCATCCCTGGATTTAATGTGTGCAATCATAAATGCACATCTGCTCCCCATGTCCTGCTCATTCTTACCTGGTGGTAGGACAACTCCCACTCACATTAAAAGTCCACATTAAAACTCCATGGCATGTTTCCAGCCACGTGATCAGTCTGGGTGAGCCATGGATGCGCTGCGCACAGGCACGAGCAGTGTGAATGCTCCTCTCAGCATGTGTGTGGCCATGGGCTGCGTCAGCTGCCAGGTGGGCACCATCTGATTGCCACAGTGCATCTCTGCGGGAGCTTTTTAAAAGCTGAGAGACCACCACAGCAATCAGCAATTCTGATTCCACCCTAAATGTGTGGAAGAGAAGGGAGGGAAAGAATCAGTTAGGATAAAGGCAGTGTGGCTGAAGGAGATTAAGGAAGTCAACAAACAGTTGTATGTTGCCTGTTCTGAGAAATAAATGTTTTGTTGTTAAAGATGGAAAGTAGACTGCAAAATGAACCTAAAATAATCTTCTAAGACTGCTGTTTTTATCTTTTAGATTCAAGCTGTTTCTGCAGTGACAAGTAAATATTTTACAGGCAATGTTACAGGCAATTCTGGTGGCTATGTTAATTCCAGTAGAGGATGGTCCTATCTCGATTTAAAACAATTTTTTGGTAACATATGGCAATAGATCTATATCTTACATCTTTAAAAACTTCTTTTATCTACCCCATATATTACTTTCTACCCACCCCTCCCCCCGTTACTTGACCCCCACTGGTGTTATTTACTTAAAATGCAAATATTTAAAGGTACCCTTAACAAAAATTTATATTCTTCTTTTTAAAACTTAATCATTATCAAAAATTGTCCAATGTCCTTTTATTTTCCACTCTTTTTCTACATATCTTCTAAACTTTTTCCACTCCGTCTTAAAAACTTCTAAATCATAGTCTCTTAATATTCTTATAATCCAATCCCATTTCTCTGGTATTTTTTCTTGCTTCAACTGCGCATACAATGTCCTAGCGGCTGAGAGCAAGTACCAGATTAAAGTTCTATCTTCTTTTGGAAATTTTTCCATTTGTAATCCCAACAGAAAAGTCTCTGCAACTTTGTTGAACTCAAATCCCAAGATCTTAGAAATCTCTTGCTGAATCATCTGCCAAAACATTTTAGCTCTTTCACAAGTCCACCACATATGGTAGAAAGAATCTTCATGCTTTTTACATTTCCAACATCTGTCTGGCATCTTGTTATTCATCTTTGCCAATTTTTTAGGAGTCATATACCATCTATACATCATCTTAAAACAGTTTTCTTTAATCCTTTGACATGTTGAAAGTTTCATAGAGTTCTTCCACAAATATTCCCGTTTCCATCTGTATTTCTTTATTTACATTAATTTCCCATTTAATCATTTGTGATTTCACTACTTCATCTTCTGTAGACCATTGTAGAAGTAATTTATATACTTTTGAAATTAATTTATCATTGTTTCCAAGCAGAACTTTTTCCAGTTCTGTTTGCTCTTTCCTTATTCCTTCAGTTTTGATATCATTCTCCACCAAGCTCTTTATTTGTTGCATTTGAAACCAATCATATTTATGATTCAACTCTTCAGCAGTTTTCAGTTCTATTTTGCCACTTTGTATTTTTAATAATTGATTATATGACAACCACCTTTTTTCACCTATCTCAGCTGTTACTTTTATTACTTCAGCTGGCACTATCCATAACAGTCTTCTCTCATCTGCATATTTCTTATATTTCATCCATGTATTTAGCAAATTATTTCTTATGTAATGGTGAGAGAAAAAAACGTCCATCTTCTTTTTTCCATAATACAAATATGCATGCCAGCCAAATTTATTTCTGTGACCTTCCAGCACTAAGAGTTTTTTGTTTAACAGCATTATCCATTCTTTTATTCACACTAAACAAACTGCTTCCTGATATAATTTTAAATTCGGTAGTTGAAACCCACCTCTCTCTTTTGCATCTGTCAAAATTTTCATTTTAATCCTTGGTTTCTTCCCAGCCCAAACAAATTCTGAGATTTTCCGTCGCCATTTATCAAATTGTTTGCCATCCTTCACAATAGGAATAGTTTGAAACAAATACATTATTCTTGGTAAGATATTCATTTTAATTGCAGCTATTCTACCCAACAATGACAAATTAAGCTTGTTCCATTTTAACATGTCTTCATCCATTTTACGCCATAACTTCTCATAATTATTTTTAAATAGATCAATATTCTTCATTGTTATCTCCACCCCTAGGTACCTCACCTTAGAGGTGACTTCACAACTCGTTAGTCTCTGTAATTCTTGTTGCTTGTTCATCTGCATATTTTTACACAAAATTTTTGATTTTACTCTATTAATACAAAGTCCCACCAACTCCCCATATTCTTGTATTTTAGCTAACAGCAAAGGTGTTACTTGTATGGGGTTTTCATTTATAAACATTATATCATCTGCAAAAGCTCTGTATTTGTAGGTAAATCCTTTTATTCTTAATCCTTCTATTTCTTTTTCTTCTTGAATCTGCATCAGTAATATTTCAAGAGTCATTATAAACAACAATGGTGAAAGCGGACAACCTTGTCTAGTACCTTTGCTAATTTTCATATCTTCTGTAAGATCTGTGTTTATTTTTTATTTATTTATTTTATTTATTTATTCGGGATTTGTATCCCGCCCTTCCCAGGAGTGGCTCAGGGCGGCTTCCAACAATAACAATTTAACAATTTAAATATAAACAATTAAATACTTCACATTTAAACATTAAAACCAATACATTTCAATTCATAAAAACAATGCAGCTTAAAACCAATAACATATCATTTTATATAAACAGATGGCAGGCCAGTTACGTCAAGCTCCATCCCGGCTAGGTGTAAGCTAGCCGGAAGAGGGTCGTCTTACAGGCCCTGCGGAATTGAGCCAAGTCCCGCAGGGCCCTCACCTCTTCCGGCAGCTGATTCCACCAAGTGGGGGCCATAACGGAAAAAGCCCTATCTCGAGTGACTTTCAGGCGGGCTTCTTTTGGCCCGGGGATAGAGAGGAGATTTTGTGTTCCTGACCTCAGTGCTCTCTGGGGAACATATGGGGAGAGACGGTCCCTCAGGTAGGCAGGTCCCAGGCCATATAGGGCTTTAAAGGTAATAACCAGCACCTTGTACCGGACTCGATACATCACTGGAAGCCAGTGCAGAGTCCGAAGACCCGGCCGAATGTGTCCCCACTTTGGGAGACCCAATAACAGCCGGGCCGCGGCATTCTGCACCAGCTGCAGCTTTCGAGTCCGGGACAGGGGCAGCCCCATGTAGAGGGCATTGCAGTAATCCAACCTCGAGGTGACCGTAGCATGGATCACTGTTGCTAGGTCGTCGCGCTCCAGGAAGGGGGCCAGCTGCCTTGCCCGTCTAAGATGAAAAAATGCGGACTTGGCAGCGGCTGCTATCTGAGCCTCCATCTTTAAGGAAGGCTCCAACAGCACCCCCAAGCTCCTGACTCTGTCTGCCGCCATCAGCGGCGCACCGTCAAAAGCTGGCAGGGGGATCCCCCCCCCCCGGGCCGCGGCGACCCAAGCAAAGGACCTCTGTCTTCGTAGGATTTAGCTTCAGCCCACTCAGTCTGAGCCACTCAGCCACGGCCTGTAATGCCCGGTCCAGATTTTCCGGGGCGCAGACCGGCCGGCCGTCCATCAGTAGATAGAGCTGGTTTATACACAACCTTGCATTTTGTTCAGAATATATTGATTTTATCATTCTTATAAAGTTTTCTCCCAGCTCCATTTTTTCCATTACTGCAAACATAAAGCCTCAATTTAAATTATCAAATGCTTTCTCTGCATCTGCAAAGAATAATGCTACTTCTTTTTCTGGATGTCTTTCATAATATTCTACAATATTTACAACAGTTCTAATATTGTCTCTTATTTGTCTTTTGGGAAGAAACCCTGCTTGATCTTCCTTTATAAAGTTTATCAAATGTTGTTTAAGCTGTTCTGCCAAGATTCTGTAAATATTTTATAGTCATTATTTAATAGTGAAATTGGTCTATAATTTTTTACGTTCGTGACGTCTCTATCTTCCTTAGGTATCAACGAAATAACAGCTTCTTTCCATGTGTTTGGTACTTTCCCTTTTATTCTTATCGTATTCATCAACTTCTGCAGTTTTGGTATTAACTCATCTTTAAAAGTTTTAAAATATTTAGCTGTATATCCATCTGGCCCAGGTGCTTTTCCATTCTTCATTGTGTTAATTGCTGCTTCAATTTCTATTTTTTCAATTGGATCATTCAAAACTTTTCGCATATTTTCAGTTAAGGGCTCTGTTTTTATCTTTTGTAAATACTCATCCATCTTCTCTTTCTTTATTTTAACACCTTTAAACAATTTGGCATAGTACTTAAAAAAAACTCTTTTTATTCCCTCTTGAGTAATCACTTCTCTTCCATCTACCACAATTCTGTTAATAAGTCTATTTTCTCTCTTTTTCTTCAATTGCCAAGCCAAATACTTTCCTGGTTTATTTGCTCCCTCAAAGGATTTCTGCTGAAGTCTTTTCAAACTCCATTCCACTTCTTTATTTAACAAATGTCTCAATTGAGTTTGTAATATTGTAATTTCCCTTAAAATTTTCTTTTTCCCTGTTTTTTTCTCAGCTCCCCTTCCTTTTTCTTTATTTCATTTTGAATGTCCAACAACCATTTTTCTTTCACTCTCTAATCTTTATTATTCAAAGTAATCAACATTACTGCTTTATAGGCATCTCAGACCGTCTGAAAGTCAATATCCTCTTTGTCATTCACTTGGAAAAAAGCTTTAGTTTCATTTTCTAGGTATGTCACTGTTTCTTTATTCTGTAGCAAATCTTCATTCAATCTCCATCTTCTCACTTTCTTGGACAGTTTTGTAATCCACATTATTGGGTTATGATCAGCAACAATTTTAGGAAAAATCTCTATTTTCCTTGTTATAAGACCTAAATCTTTAGTTCCCCACAACATGTCAAAAGAAAGTATAGTCCTGAACTTCAGGGTTAAATTTCCTCCATATATCTTCCAGATTTTCTTGTTTAACCAGTTCAAAAAAAGACTTTGGCAATTTTCCTTCTTTACTATTGTTTTTTTTCCCTCCAGACCTGTCCAATGAGTTCTTAACTGTTCCATTAAAATCTCCCATGATCAAAACATGGTCATAAGTCAATTCATTGAGCTGTTGTATAATGTCTTTTAAAAAAGCATCCTTTGCACCATTAGGCGCATACAATCCCAATAACGATTTTTTTTCCCATTTAATATTGTCTCTACTGCTACAAATCTTCCATCTTTGTCTTTAAACACTAATTTTGGCTCCAATTTTTGTTTAATATAAAAAACCACTCCCCTTTTCTTCTGTTCAGCCAATGAAAAAAATTCCACTCCCAATTGTTTGTTCCATAAAAAATTATAATCCTTTTGTTTGATATGCACTTCTTGCAAACAAATTATATTACAGTTTTGTTTCTTAAGCCAATGAAATGTTGCTCTTCTTTTTTGTGGTGAATTTAGTCCATTAACATTCCAAGACAATAATTTGTAATCCATCATGGTGCAAATTCTTTATTTTCTTCAAAAAATCTATGCATATCCTGTGCATTTGTAATTGTGATTCTTTTCCCCTAGAGTTCAAAGCTCAGACCTTCAAGTATTATCCATCTAAACCTCATTCCATTGACTCTCAATTTTTCTGTCAACTTTTTATATGTTCTTCTATCATTTATCACTTGCCTTGGCAGGTCCTTCATGATTCTCACTCTACTGCCTCCCACTATCAATGTCTTTTCAAAGTTTTTATTCATGATCCTTCCCACCATTTCCTTTGTCATATATCTTATGACAACATCTCTTGGTAAGTTATTTTTCTTGGCATAAAGTGAGTTCACTCTATACATATAGTCATACATGCTTTTAGTCTCTTCTGTGTCTTCCTCTAAAAATTCTGCAATTATTTTTATTATATATTCTTTTAAATCACCATCCTCCTTCTCAGGTACTCCTCTCAGACGTATCTGAGTCTCCATCAATTTGCAGTCATAAGAACATAAGAGAAGCCATGTTGGATCAGGCCAACGGCCCATCCAGTCCAACACTCTGTGTCACACAGTGGCAAAAAAAATTATATATACACACACACTGTGGCTAATAGCCACTGATGGACCTGTGCTCCATATTTTTATCTAAACCCCTCTTGAAGGTGGCTATACTTGTGGCTGCCACCACCTCCTGTGGCAGTGAATTCCACATGTTAATCACCCTTTGGGTGAAGAAGTACTTCCTTTTATCCGTTTTAACCTGTCTGCTCAGCAATTTCATCGAATGCCCACGAGAAAAGTACTTCTTTCTCTACTTTCTCCATCCCATGCATTATCTTGTAAAACTCTATCATGTCACCCCGCAGTCGACGTTTCTCCAAGCTAAAGAGTCCCAAGTGTTTCAACTTTTCTTCATAGGGAAAGTGCTCCAGCCCTTTAATCATTCTAGTTGCCCTTCTCATGGATTGAGAAGGGCATGGATTGAGATTGAGAAAGTCATGGATTGTCACTTTTTCTTGCATTTTAAACAAGGTGGAATCATATACTTTCATTCTGCCTTCTACCTCCTTAGATGTTTCCTCAGTTTCCTTTCTGAGATCTTCCATGTCTTTTTTAATTTCTGCAATAATTTCTTTTTTTGATTCATTTATCATCTCTCTCACCCCTTTCATCATTCTGGCCTCTATTGCCTCCAGTTGGTCCTGCGTTTTTTTCAATGAAGTAGCCTTGTACGGAGCTTCTTGTGTTCAGACATTTAAAAAACAGCGAAAATTTGGACCTTGCCAATTTCCAATTCGACTATCAGATTCAAAAGAATAGGACTTGCCCTTTATAACAAGCCCAATTTTGCCATCCTCGGAGCTCCCAAAGTCAAGATATTTATTTTTAAAGTTTTTAAATCTTCCAAAATGGTGGTCGCAACTTTTTACTGTTCCTTACAATTTTTTCCCCTTTTAAAAAACATCCAAGGTCCGCACAAATAATATAACCAATAGTATTTATCTTCTTACCCTCTTCTCAGTTAACTCCAATAATTTTTAATGTCCCAAATTCTTTAAAAACATTGTTTTTATTTTGACCTCCCAGAAATGGCTGCCGATGTTTCTCAATGGTAGTAAATTCCTAGAGTAGGTTTTCCTTCCTCTACTTCCTGCTTTTATTGCCACAAAGTCTCATTCACACTGGTAAGGAGATCTCACGATACTTGACGTACTTCCTGTCTTGCTTGAATGTGCTGCAGTTCTATGACGATGGTGCTCTTTTTTCAAAACTGCAAGTAGACTAAACAATACATTCCTTTCCACTTTTTAGCACTTTTTAACACTTTTATATTTATAAAGTCCAAATTTCACCTCTTCCTCCTGTCTTCTTCCAGACTTTCTAGACTTTCCTTTCCCACCTTTTAAATTTATTCCATTAAGCTGTAAATAGTTCCGGAATGAAAGATAGTCATCTGTACCTTCTCTTCCAATTATCCAAGTTCCCACCAGTCTTACAAAGCTTTAGATGTTTAGCAATGTCCAAGAAGGTTAGGATCCTGTCAAGCTTATGTCAAATAAATGACTCTGAAAACTTCTGCAGATGATGAAAATGCAACTCTTCCCAGAGACCCCTCAAAGCCTCAAAGGAGCCCCCTCGGGACTCCCTTTTAGCCAAGGTAAATCTCCTCAAAATTTCCTGTGCATATCTTGGACTAATCTCTGACTGAGAAAAGTAGGCAGTAAATCACCTTCCACTACCCTGAACAGAAGTTCCAGCCTGCTCCCGTTATGAGAAGCAGCTCAGCTCGACATTCCCCCCCCCCCCCCCCCGGATGGTCCTATCTCTACCTGGGTTGCTGTATCTGATGGCTAAGTATTATTTTAGAGATTTATTTAGGATACTGAAATGTTTAATTGTCTCACAAGCACCAGGCATCGTGTTAGTCTACTTTTAGAGTGATCTCCTGGAATAATAACACAAATCCTTGCCTTGAGGGTTTGCATAGTTTCTCAGGGAATCCATTACCTCACTGGCATTTTATATTATTTCCTTTCCTCCGGGGTCAATTAAAGGTCCTTGGCAAGGTTAAAATGGAGTATATGGCCACAGAGTTATAGTTTGTTGTTGAAAGCTTTCATGGCCAGAGTCCATTGGTTGTAGATTTTCTAGGCTGTGTGGCTATAATCTTGACCACAGCCACACAGCCCAGAAAATCTACAACAACCAGAGTTATAGTTGTTTGGGGTTCTTTAGAAAATTTTGATCAAGGAAATAGTAGAGGATGAGAGAAAAACGTCCCTCAATCAGAACCACAGCTCTGATCCATATTCCTTCCCCCAGGCTGGTTTTAAAAGATAAGCTACATATCACGGGTTTCAGTGATAACTTCCCAATATAACACATTTAACTTGTCGTCCGGTCCAGTTGTACCAGAATACCATGCAAACAGATATAGGGAAAGAGGCAAATGGAAACTAAATGTCAAAAATTAACACATATCTTCTTGAAATTTGTGGCTGAAATCTGTTACACTTCACTTGCTCTGAACTTTACCTGGACTGCGTCTTTCAGCCATACATATGAATGACTGGCCATTTTTCCTCTAGAGAGGCACATCATACTTAACTTGACCTTCTAGGAAATCTTCCTGAAGGCTTTTAAAACCCAAACATTCCACACTGTATCTTTTCCTGCCTTCTGTTTTGCTTGTATAAGCAAAACAAATGTCTGTGTTGTATTCTTCTCATCACCCCTTGATACTGAGGAGGATGAAGGCAAACGTTTCCTCTCCACCCCTCATTCCAGTTCCTTTCTAATTTGCTCTGCAAGGGGCCAAGAATTCCAGAACAACCCATTATCTGGGTGATGGGTGGGGAAAGTGGATTGCAAAAAAAGAGAGAAAAGTACAACTAAGTTGTAGGAGCTCTTTGGTTTGAAACACAATATGATTAGCTTTCCTCCCCTCCAAAGCAGTCTGTATTCTACAGCCATCTGATAAATCCATAGTATGAGCTTGTGAATATATATATGCTATGGGATAATTTTGTAAAGGGTAACAGAGGTAGAATTAATTGACGACATTAGCAATTAAGGTGGAAAACCATGGAGCAATAGACAGAATGAAATATACATAAATTGTCTGAGCACAAGATGCAGCTACCTTTGGGAGGTTGAGTAGTTCTTCCTTTCCTTTAAAAAAAACAAACCATTGTACTTCTTGAAGATATAAACATTCAGCCAGTCATTTCCCTCTGTTCGACTGACTTGGAGCCTCCTGGAGCATCCTCCTTTGAAGTGTAAATAATGAGTGACTGCTGATGATCAAAGAGCGTTCACTTGTTAGACATGACTGTTTCTTCCCATTTAATATCCATATAGGATGTTTGTTGCCCTGTTGCAGTGAACTAAATTGTTTAGAAGTACCAGCATTAACTAGCACCCAAAGATTTGACTTTTTTAGTGTATCCTCAGCGGTGTTGCATCATTCTAAACTCACTGACTTCAGCTGACAAGGTATAACTCTGCTTAGAATGGCACTGTTACTTTCATGGATCATTTGAGGCTCATTGCTTTAGTAAAAAGGTAGTCCCCTGTGCAAGCACCAGTCGTTTTCGACTCTGGGGTGACGTTGCTTTCACAACATTTTCACGGCAGTTTTTTTACTGGGTGGTTTGCCATTGCCTTCCCAAGTCATCTACACTTTCCACCCAGCAAGCCGGGTACTCATTTTACTGACCTCGGAAGGATGGAAGGCTGAGTCAACCTGGAGTCAGCTACCTGAACCAGCTTCCGCTGGGATCGAACTCAGGTTGTGAGCAGAAGGCTCCGACTGCAGTACTGCAGCTTTACCACTCTGCGCCACGGGGCTCTACTCATTGTTTTAGTATCTGGTACCATTTTCAGATCCAAATTTCCTAATATGATAGGCCCTCTACAGAATTATTTCATCCCCAGAGTTCAATGCAGATTTGAACCATGCAACTACACACACACACTTTGTTTGTTGTAGTTACTGCCAATACCTCAAAAAGAAGATACTTATCAAAGCTGTTTCTTAATAATAATAATAATAATATTTAATTTGTATCCCGCCCTCCCCGTCGAAGCAGGCTCAGGGCGGCTCAATGGGACTGGATACAACTTAAACCATCTGCTTCAATGTTCTTCTTTCACTTCAATGCAGAGTAACTTTTCTAAACTGTGATGGTGGGTGGCCTAAGAGTTTGGACAGCCATGCCTCCCAATTAATCCTGTTGGTGAGAAGAATATAACATCAGTACAAGGAAGTGAGTTAAGCAGAGGGTTCCAGATACCTCAGAGATCCCTGCTCAAGCTGACCAAAAGTTTAGAACTGGGTTGAATGTCAAAATGTTGGCTGAAACAATCTCTTCTGTCACCTTCCCTTAAAGTGGCAAACACACCCCTGAAAACCTGCACTCAGCTATGCAAACCTATCCTAGTGAAATCAATCAACTGGGGCCTCATGCAACCTGTCACAGAACCCAGTGTTCTAGACATAGCTCTTTCTCCTCTAATCTTTCACACAGTATTCACTACACAGTGTAAAAATCACATTTTTGTGTATGTGTAGCTATACAGAATTATTAAAAACAATAAAATAAACACGTGGAAATCTTCCTGGGATGACAGTAATTGACCTAGGAATTTTTTTAAGTACAAGGGCTGTTATTTTATTGTATTGTATTGTAATAACCACACAGAGATGCAGACACGGATCTCCACTGGGAGAAACACCCCCATTGCTCTTCTCAACCCTGATACTTTGCCTTTACCCTTTGAGCTTTTTAGAGAATTGATATTACTTGGTTTCTTTGAAGAACAAAGGCCCAAGGGGGGGATTTTTTTAGATGACTAGCTATTTTGATCTAGTAGGGCTGCTCACAGTATGATGGAACAAACAGCAGCTATCATTAAGGGGGGAAAACAGAGGAGGAAGCATAATAAAAAGGAGAAGCACAAATGCTGGTTGTCGATCCCAGTCATAGGAGCAGGGGGCCTGATGCCAATGTCTTACTTCCAGCTGTGCCACTGGATGCACTTTGACACCTTGGACACATCACCTCTCCCGTCTCTCATATTACCTTTCTCTTCTGCAGTGTGAGAAATGAGTTACAATTTCAGATGGATAGGATCTAATATTACTCAGAGCATGTCTGGAAGCCTCATTGGAGGTTGATTACCCTAGGCCTGGCTGCTTGCTACTGTTCAGCAGCCCCCTCTCCACCCCATGACAGCCTTTGTGGCATAGTAGGTAGTCACTCCTAGTGCAACTCAGAGGTACTTACACAAGTGCAGTAGAATCATGTGATGCAGCTTTTTCTGGATGCTCCAAGTCAGGGTGTAATCACTGGAAGTGGCAGTCAACATTTCTAGGTGAGTCCACATCAAAACAACAGCCCAACCTATATTCTGCAACAGTGCAACATGATTTGCAACATGTCTCTTATTTTGAATTTTTTTTCCCATAGGAAAAGAAAAAAGAGCTTTGCCTTCTTACTATTAGAAAACATATTCAGCAACTCTTCTGGCTTCTGAGAGCCTCTAGGATTTCCCATATACTGTATGCATATGGAATGTGGAATCTATGTCCAGTGGCACACTCTACAATGTTTCTGCATTCCCATGGCCTCTTGGGACATATACAGCTTTGTCATGGGACTTGCTTGCTCTTGCATAAACCTGTGGAAAACAGTTGGCGTATTCGCTGGTATGCTCTGAGTTCAAGAGGCTTAAGAATATACAGCACACTGACTTGTGCTAAACTATATGCATTTATTTACAGATATATAAGTTATAATTGTCCTGGTATACACTGAACCAAAGTGCTTTGCCAGACAATACATACGATAGCAGAGGATATACTATACAGACTCTCCTCAGTTATATACACATGGCTATATACAAACACCAATCAGCACACAGTGCTGAGTCATTCTGCTTAAGCACAAGTCCTCTGGATAGAACTGGTTTGCACCTGCTAAGGGAAGCTGTCAGTAACTGTCATAGATCAGGAACTGTCAGTTGCATTAGACTCCAGCCTGAAGTCTTACTAGCAAGCATATGCTGACACTAAACAGCCACAACACACTGCACAAGCCTATGTATCTCTATTTGGAAGCAAGCCACATGATGCTTAGTAGGACGTATTTCCAGGTGAATACCATTTTTCCAAGTGAAAGCATTCTGTGTATAAACTTCAGATTAACTAGCCTTACATGACAAACACTACAGACCAGTGAAGTAAAAACAATTATAAAAGGAAGCAACAATGTCGGAACATTCTGGGCCCCTGCAAGCTCTGTCTTCTGTTCAACCCCCAGCGGTTTCCCCGACTCCATTTGTAACTTTGGAAGACTCAGTCCCATCTATACAGAACTCCAAATTGCAGACTATGATTTTTGGAAGCTTGTATCATTTCTGTGAAGTTGCTAAATGTTCAAATACAGTTGGTGGGCATCCATCCTGAATAGTAAAATATTTTGAAACTATAACCCTAAAATGTAGAATTCCTGAACTAGTCCTCAAAATATCTTGACTTGTACCTTTGGAAATAACAAGCTTAGGAAAAAAATGCAACAATACTTTTCACAAGTGGGTAGCCATGTTGATGTGAAGCAATAGAACAAAGTTTGAATCCAGTGGTACCTTCAAGGCCAGCAAAGTTTAATCTGGGTATAAGTTTTAGTGTGCATGCACACCTCATTATGTAAAATTAAAGTTTAATTTGGTAGTCTTAAAGGTGCCACTAGACTCAAACTTTGTTCTAATATTTTTCAAAGGCATCCACGTCTTATTCTAACATTAGTTCCAATTTAGATCACAATGATTGGAAACTTACTGTAAACATTTCTAAGCCCTAGAGTACCTGCAAGAAAGTCCTCCAGCCCCACTAATTTCAGGCACCAGGCAAGCCCACAGATTCCAAGCTTCCAGAACAACAAAATTAGTATGCTTTTATTGTGAGAGCCACTTAAAATCATACTACATCTAAGTTTACTGTGTAGATAAGACCAACAAGGCATCATGAATAAGAAATCAAAAGAATCTGCATCATAACTACAGGAGAACTGCTTCTGAACAACTAGCTCATGGAGCCTCAGACTGTGTAGTAGGTGGATTGCTCTTTCTGTATTCACGTCACAAAACAAAGAAACCCAATCTTTTATTTATTTAAGTTCAAAAATCCCTTCTGCATCCGTATTTCAATTGTACAGGAAAAATGCTTTGATCATTTTAATACAGAAGTCACCAATTTACAATAGATATGGTGTTTACTTTTCATATTCCTTTTTGTTCTTCAAAAAGATTAGAACCAAAGAAAAGAATAAAGTTACTTGTGGCCTCATTACAATTAGGAACAGATTCTGTCAACAAAAGTACGGATGGAGTTTGAATAATCTCAGATCAGGGTTAAAGAAACAGCCAATCAGATTATTAACACATGTCATAACTAACACATTTATATTGCATATATTTCAGTGATATCTTTCCTGGGAGTGTTTGGGAGGAAGGGTGAAAAGGGCAGTTCATGCAATCATCATTAGATGGCTGCATTTCACGTGCTCACAGTCAGCGAGTAATGCAGACATGGACTCTACATAACATTCAACAGTGATACCATGTATTTAGATTGGACCTGAAATGAATTTTGGAGAAAAAGAAATTAAGCAAATTCTTTGAAATCACATTTGCTTGCAAAATTATCTATACATTATATTCTCCTTCATTCCCATGAATGGATGGTGTTCAATTAAGTGACCTGCTAAACAGGGAAAGATATATACAAAGATATATTCACGTTCATCCCAACTGTTCAAGATAGTGCAGCATGTGCTGCTACCTAAATCTGAGTTTCTAATGACCCAGGAACAAACAATACATATCCCCCCCAATTTTTTTTTGCTGATAAAATACTGAGAATATGTTCTGATTTGGATGTCAGTTATAACATAGATACTCCAGAAGAAAGGTTTAATACACCACCTGGGCTATTTATGGATCATTTTGATGCAGTTTCCATGATGGATGTGAACAAGATCCTAGGATATGTGATGGCCACTACTTGTACCCCTAGATCCTTGTCCATCCTGGCTGGACCATATCAACAAACCCTTAACATCTATTATAGAACAATCATTAATTCAGGATACCTTCCCTCGATCACTCAAAGAAGCAGTTATTTGGCCACTACTTAAAAACCATCCCTACAGAAAAATGATGTTGAAAATTATCACCCAGTTTTTAATCATCCCTTTTAGGGGAAAGTGATTGAGACAGCAGTAGCAAACCATCTCCAAGTTTTCTGCTCTAGACCTTTTTCAGTCTTGTTTCAGGCCAAACTATGGCGCAGAGACAGCTCTTCTAGCTTTAGTTGATAACCTCCATCTGAGTGTAGACAAAAGTTAAACATCTCTGTTGCACTTACTGGATCTGTCTGCAGCCTTTGATACAGTAGATCATGCCATTTTGTTGAGGTCCCTGGAGGCAGAAGCAGGTATCTGCACTAAACTGGTTCAAATTATTCCTCATGGATTGGACTCAAGGGGTTGTCACTGGAAACCAGTTGTCATCATTTTGAAACCTATCTTGTGGTGTTCCACAGGCTTCAGTTCTATTCCCCGTGCTTTTTAATCTCTATGTAAAGCTCTTAGGACAAATCATGCATAGTTTTAGGATTGGTTGTCATCACTATGCTGATGATACTCAGCTCTTTATATCCAAATCTCCAGATGATGCAGTAGAGGTCCTGGATTGCTGCCTGGCCACTGTGGTTAACTGGCTAAAAGTCAACAGATTGAACCTAAACCTCGAACAGACAGAGGTAGTGCTGGTTGGGAAGGAGGGTGCCTTGAAGGACATTGTTCTTTTGATGGAATTCAGCTGACCCTTGATGACTCACTTTAAAAACCTTGAGGTTATATTGGATCCAGCTTCATTACTGGAGAAGCAAGTTGATGTAGCTACAAAAAAAGATTTCTTCCGATTCAGCCTAGCCTGTAAAATGGCCCCACACACCTGACCTGGCCACCTGGATCCACATCACAGTAACAAGACTAGATTATCATAACGCACTGTACATTGGTCTCCCCTCAAAATCAGTTCGAAAACTCCAACTGGTTCAGAAAGCTATAGCTTGACTACTAGCAGGAGCTAGACAGAGCATGCCTATTACTTCCATTCTGCAAAGCCTCCATTGGTTGTCCCATCTGTTACTGAGCTCAGATTAAAGTATTGGCCATCATATATAAAGCCCTTCATTGCTTTGGCTCCTCTTATTTAGGAGGCTACCTATCTTTCTATGCTGCACCATGACAACTCCAGTCATATCAACAGGGGCTTCTGCAGGTGCCAGCCTGCAAACAGGCAAAGTCAACAACTGCCTGTACACACGCTTTCTCTGTTGTGACCCCACCTTTTGGGATGGCCTCCCCAAAGAGGTCAGGAAAGCTCCCATTCTCCTGACCTATTCAAGAGGGCTTTTCTGCACAAGTAAAAAGACTGCACAACACAAAATGATTTCACAAACTTATGATTTCATAAATTGGATAAATGGTCAGTACTTACTATCTTTACTGCTGTGTATTGAGTATTGTAAGTAGGATCCTATTGGTATTTTCGGTACCACTTAATGTATCATGTTAATACTTATGCTATGTTCCTGTTCTTTCTGGTGGTTCCAGTCTTCTAATATATTAATGCCTTTGTTATTGATTATGCTATTTTGTAGATTGTACTGACTCACTATGTGTAATCTGCCTTATTTATAGTATGCACTTCTCACATGGACCTTGAGTCCATGTGAGAAATGCAGACTACAAATAATAATGTAAATAAAATAAATAAAAAAGCTAAATGTCAAAAGCACAAAACTATGAATTTTGATAATTTTCAGGTTTGAATTAAATTACCACATTTTAAATTTATGTAGAATTTCATTGCAGCATTTGTTTATCCTGCCGAAAACCATCTCTGGTTTGTGCAAATGAACCTTTAGAGGTGGAGTCTATCATTTTGGGAGGGACGGTGGCTCAGTGGTAGAGCATCTGCTTGGTAAGCAGAAGGTCCCAGGTTCAATCCCCGGCATCTCCAAAAAGGGTCCAGGCAAGAAGGCATGAAAATCCTCATTCTTGAGACCCTGGAGAGCCGCTGCCAGTCTGAGAAGACAATACTGACTTTGATGGACCAAGGGTCTGATTCAGTATAAGGCAGCTTCAAATGTTCATATATGTTCATATTTTGAAGTTGTGCATTCCATTGTACCATCCATCTTTTTTTTTAAATTAAATTTTCAGTTATGGGGACAGAAAGAAGAAATATGGGGGGGGAGAGGAAAAAGGGGGTTGGAGGGAGTACATATCTTTTCCATTTTCCTTTCATTTATCACTTGATATTTACTATTATTTCATAATCTTTATAACATTAATATTTATATTTACTCTTTCTCTTCATCTCTTATATCATCCAAACATTTTGTTAATACTCTTCTGTAGTTCACATTTTCATCTTTCTTGTAATTACATCTTACAGGTTACTATTGTTGCAACACATCCTGTCAACCTCTTATCTAATATACTTTTATCCAATCATATACATCTTATATACATAGACTTCTTTATTATTATCTCCCCGATTATAAAGATTGTAGAAAATTTATTTCATACCCTATTTTTCATATATTACTTAATCAATCATATATTGGTTGCCAGATCTTTTTGTTTTCTTGTATGTTGCCCTCTTTTAGTTTATTAGAAAGTATCAATTTACAGCATAAGCCAGAAATGTATCTTTTAAATATTTGTCAGAACTCGTTACCGAAACCAATAATCAAGTTTTTGATTCATGCAGTAACAGCAGCAAGGATAGTGTATGCAAGGTGGTGGAAATTACAACAAGTACCTAAGCAAGAAGAATTTATTCAAAAGCTCCTAGAAACTGCAGAAATGGATGTACCATCCATCTTCTAATACTTACCTTATTTTTCTGCATTTGTAGTTAATACTTGAACAGTAAAATGTAAAATGCCACTTAGAAATTGCAATCAGGCATATCTCTGACCAGAACAGATTCAGAATTAGATCCAGTAAGTTTGGTTTGTTCTGGAGTGCTTCAGTCTGGTCAATATGCCGTCATTGCTAGACATTATGGGTATCTTCATAACTGTCACTACTCAGCAGTGTTTACATGATGGGAGGGAAAGGGATTAAGGAAAAGTGGCCACATACCCAGTAAATGATAGTATGTATGTTATGTATGGTAAGTTACCATATCCTCATTGCGTATTTTGTAAACTAAGAGAGTATCAAACTACAGATCATTGTATACTGGAACAGTAACTTCACAATAAAGCTTTAATCACTGTCTGCAGTATTATCCAGGATTGTAGAGCCCAAAGTTTTCCAAAAGAAAAAACAGAAAGATTATGAGTAATGGAGTGGTCTGTCTAGCTTGGGGTAATAGTGGTGGAGCCTTTCACTAAAATTGCTTTGGCGGGGCAATTTCATAGTTGAAAGACAGGAAGGGTGAGATGCTAAAAACATCTTGATGTTTTTCCCACATTGGATTTGTCACCCAAAATAAGTCCTACTGAGAAACACATCTCTGGGAGGTGTGGGGTGTGTGTGTATGTGTATTTGTGTGTGAGAGAGAACAGAGGAAGTTTCAGTCCAATTGCTGTTCCACTTAAAATCACTTGTCCTCTTTCCTTACACCAACTTGACAGGACTGCCAATCAAAAACTTTGATTGTTGCTGCCATTTTATCTAGTTAGGCCATAAAAACATCAGAATATATCATCAGATCATATAAACATAGCTTATACTGAATCAGGAAACAGTAGGGTTGCCAGCTTCCAGGTGGGGCCTGGAGATCTCCCGCTTTTACACCTCATCTTCAGCTGGCAGAGATCAGCTCCCCTGAAGAAAATGGCTGCTTTGAAGACTGGACTCTATGGCACTATACCATGCTGAGTCCCCTCCCCTCCCCAAACCCTGCCCTTTCCCACCCTCAAAGTCTTGAGGTATTTTCCAACACAAACTTGGCAACCCTAGGAACCAGGATTATGCGATCCCTCTCCTTATCCATTTCTGAGGCTGGTCAGGAACCAGAATCCCCAGTAGCAGGAGGGCTGATGGCAGAAGACATCAGCCGGGGGTGCTCACACAAAGCATATGCTCATAGTTGTGCCTCCTCTTCTGTATAATTTGTGTGAATAGTACCCTACCTGTTAGTATAGGAGAAATTACATGACCATAATCAGTCAGTACCAGTCAGCCAAGCAACGGCTAGTACTTCTACCATTCAAATACTATGAGATTATTAAGACGCAAGGCATTGAAAATATTGAGCCTGAGGGGTGATTTGCAAAAGACACCCTATTAATTTTCTTTATTTAAAAAAGATTTGTGCATGTAATTTTGAGTCCAACTGACTTTGATGTCAAAAGATTTCATGCAAGCCACTTTCCTTTAGTTTCTAGGATTTTTTGAGGACAGGCAGAGATGCAAGGCCAGTCCTTTGAAATAAAAATCACTATTCAGACCCTCTCAAACAGATGTAACTTTCATCCAGAGTAGTGCAGCTTTCGTTCAGTGTCAAGAAAAGTGTTTGGTTTCCTTTCTAGACCAGCTGCAGAGAAACTAATCTAAGATGTCTTGTGTCTGTTTAGCCATCCCTGTCCTGGGAGGCAGCCATGCAAACTCACAGGTGTGAGCTCCAGGCCTGTTCTTATAAAAAAGGTACTTCTGAGATTGCTTAACTTGGAGAGGCCAATCTTCACCTTATTTTAAACATGTTCTTTAAACATTCAATATGTTTTTCTCATTAATTTTTCAGGTCTTTTTTTTTTGGTAGAAAAAGCCCAGCAGGACTCATTTGCATATTAGGCCACACCCCTGATACCAAACCAGCTGGAACTATGTTCCTGTGTGTTCCTGCTCAAAAAAAGCCCTGATTTGGGTTTTTTTTAATCTCTTGTTTTTAAATCCATCTAGAGTTCTTAAACCAGCAGCTTGTCTCACCGTGGTATATCTAGCATCTACATTCAAATATATACTTGGATCTGACACTGTCAGCAGGAGGAAGGAGGCAAGGAAGTCATGCTCTATGGACAAATCTGTGACTTTTCAGGATCATTGGCAAATATCTTGATCATTTGAACTGGAGAGGCTGCTCTTGAACCTGGAAGTTTCGGCATGCTAAATAGATGCTCTGCCACTGAACCATAGCCCCTCCTATACCATTCTCCCATGCCATTTCTTGAGTTTCGCTAAGTTAATTAATATGACTGAAAAGTACCAGATATACCTGCCAACTGGGGGGCGGGGTTTGACTTTTGAGGGAGTGCTCTGGCAGTGTCCTTGCTTTGCATACAAAATGCCCCAGCTCCAGTCTTTGGCCACTCTCCATTTGGCAAACTCTGCTTAAAACTATAGAGAGTGGCTGTCTTTCAAGTAGACAGCACAGAGCTTGATGGACCAAGAGTGTGGCCTGCTCTAAGGCAGTTTCATGAGTTTAAGAATAACACACATCAAGCAAAGCAGATAGAGAGGGAACAGGAATACCCATGGCTCTTATTTTTGTCATTTCTACTGTAATGCAGAATGGAGGAACATGTGCACCTTATGCTTTGTGGAATTGTTTACATGCTCAGATGAAGAAACAGTTTATATATGGGCTAAGAGAGAGAGAGATTTTCTTCTGAAAGGTTCAGCAGAAGCACAGCATTTCATTCCTTTTCAGAGTGAAAAAGCTCTGAATTCATCTTCCCCTAAAGCACATGGTGGGCCTTTCTGCACTAGACCTTTCATCCTGGTCCAGCCCTCTCCCTGAACTGACATCCTACACTACACTAAAGATCACCCATCTTTATCTCCCTCTTTTTTATCTCCATCTTTTTCATTTCCACATATAATTGAGGTCACCCCAGTGTTGCTCCACAATTGTCCTGGGGTATATGCATGCTGTAAGAACCAGAGATAAATGCAAGGTAAATGGATATGAGTCAAACTAGAGAAAACCTGAACTGAGGTCCAAGTGTGGAAAGGGCTGCTATCAAACTTAAAAGCTCCCCCCACTGGACCTGGGCTGCTGACTGGGGACGGAGGACCAGGGGTACAAAATTCCCAAGACCAAATCAGCTTGAGGGCCCAATGAAGCTAGAATCATTCCGCACTTTTGTCCTTTTAGTACAGTTTCCCACTGCAGCCACTAGGGGAAAAGCAAGGCAGACTGATGATGGTTTGCTACTTTTGTTAGCAGTGATTTTTAAAGAAAGCTATTTTTAAACTATGAGGCTAAGGAAAACATTTTCCTATCATAAGATGTTTCTAAGTCCATCAACAAACTTAATATACCTTTGTTTCACTCTCCTCCACCATCTGGTTCTTCTGTGTTTGTCCCCCTGCTTTCCAGCCCCATTCTTTCATGTCCCTATCCTTGCTGGGGAGTTAAAACATACTTGATAGTAGAACAGAAAATGTCTGTGTCAAATTAATATTCCTAGGGACCTACTGAAGTAGTGAAAGGGTGAGTTTTCTACATGCATTGTGATCTATATTAACCTGCCTTAGTTTCAGTTTATGTCACATACTACATAATTCATTGAATAAACTACTGTGAGGTTACATCTGCTGGTTTAGGAAACTTTAAAGGGGGATTAGATAGATTCATGGAGGTTGAAACATCCATGAGTTGCCATTAGTATGAGGACCAACTAGAACCTCCATGTCCAGAGGCAGGATACTCTTGAAAAAGCCAGCTTGGGGGAGGATTTTTTGACATGGCTGTTGCTTTTATTCCCTACTGATGGTGTTTCAAGAAGCATCTGGCTGGCTAGCTAGCTTGGGAAACAGGACACTGGACTAGAGAAATCTCTGGTGTGATTCAACAAGCCTCTTAGTTTATTCTCACAAAAGTTGTACAGGGCATGTTACAATGGATAAAAGGAAGTACATCTTCACCCAAAGTGTGATTAACACATGGGATTCACTGCCACAGGAGGTGGTGGCAGCTACAAGCATAGAGGGCTTCAAGAGGGGATTGGATAAAAATATGGAGCAGAGGTCCATTAGTGGCTATTAGCCACAAAATATAGATGGAACTCTCTGGGGCAGTGATGCTCTGTATTCTTGGTGCTTGGGGGGCGGGCAACTGTGGGAGGGCTTCTAGAGTCCTGGTCCCACTGGTGAACCTCCTAATGGAACCTGGTTTTTGGCCACTGTGTGACAGAGTATTGGACTGGATGGGCCATTGGCTTACATGGCTTCTCTTCTGTTCTTCTGTAGTTATTCTATACTGATTTTTATGGAGGGACTTACAAACATTATTCCTTGATTCCACTACTTTCTCCGCATCTCTTAGTATACTACTGAATTATTAAAGTCTCTGGGAAGAAAGGAAACTGTAGGGTTTTTTTTAACGCTGATGGGAAAAGAATTCTGTGCACGCCCAGAAATATTTTTCCTCCAGAACTCAGCCTGTGCTGAAAACAAACCTTTAGGCTAAGTTCTAGTGAGATCTTTGCACAAACTGAATGACCAGAAAAGACAGATTCTAGAGGAGCAGCCATGTTTGTCTGCTGCAACAAAACCATAAAGGAATCTTGTGCCTGCTTAAAATACATGTATTCTAGTTCCAGTTTTCATGGTTAGAATCTGTTTTATCAGATGCATCAAGTGAATTCTCAGTCTGCAGCTGTTGTTACACATATGGAAAAATAGTGGTTAGGATTCCCAATAGAATGCATGCTGTGGAACTGTGATACTTCGTACTTTATTAATATTATATGTTAACAAGTGGGAACTCGCAAAGACTTTGAGGAGGTATCTAATTTCCCTGTCCCCCACTGTTCCCTCGTTCCATTTCATAAAAGCCCCCATAAACTCTTCCTTTTTCCTGCTTCCTTCTCTCCTTTAGGTTTTCAGTACCAGCTTGGGAAATTCCTGGAGATCTAGGGATAGAGCCTTGGGAGGTAAAGTTTGATGAGGGAAGCAATCTCAGCAGAGTATAATGCCATAGCATCCATCCCCCAGGGTAGCCATTTTCTCAATGGGAATTATTCTTTGTCATCAGGAGATCAATTATAATTCCAGGTGATTGCCAGCCTCCACCTGGAGTCTGGCAACCCTAATTCCTATGGAGGAAATGGCTGCCTTGAAGGGTGGAGTCTATGGCATTATACCCCTTTGAGGTCCCTTCCCTCCTCAAGCCATACCTTCCCCAGCTTTTACCCTCCACCCTGGCAGATTCTACCTAGGAAAAGTATGACCCAGTTTTGTTGTGCCAGCCACTGGGCCAGGCCTACTTGCATGTTAGGGAACCTTCATGGACTTGTGGCGGGGGGCACCTCACTTTCCCCACCCCATACTATTTCCTCTTTCCTTCCCCTTGGTAATCCCTATATCTTCTCCCCTTCCCTGCCTTATTCTCTTCTTCTCAGTCATTCACCAACCTACCTTTTACCTACCTCCCATCTTCAACTATATTTATTATTTATTTACCTCATTTGTATCCCACCTTTCCCCACAGTATTTATTTATTTAATTTCTATCCCACCCTCCCTGCAAATGGGTTCAGGGTGGGTTACAATGTACGAAATTATAACATAAATCAAGTTAAAATTGTAAAAATCATCAATTGTAAAAACATCATAATAACAATAGGGACCAAAGGAGCATATATTATTCTCCTTTCCTCCTTTTTAATTGAACAATAACCTTGTGAGATAAGTTGGACTGAAAGTATGTAACTGTCTCAAAATCCCCCAGTGGGTTTCCACAGCAAGATGGGGATTAAAATCGGGGCCTCCCAGTAAGGCTCTAACTGCTGCACCAGCACCACACTGGCTTTCAAAGGGTGGCTGCTGTTGAACAGGCCTAGTTGAGTCATACAAGTTGGGTGGTTACAACTGAACTTCAGATGACACAGAACTGCCCCTTAAAATAGAGTTCAACCTTGTATCCTCAAATGGTATATTATATTTTTAAAAATTCCATTCCTTACTCAGCCATACAATTTCTACTAAAAGTAATGGTGTTTGTGCTGAGTGTACCTCAGAAAAGTTAGACGTATTTAGGAAGATTACTCCCTTGGTCTTGCGTAGTCAAGTCTTGTGAATTTGAACTAGGCATGGGCTATACAGTATACAGTATACTTAACAGCCTGAACAAAGTGGCATGAACAATCCAGGTCCCAATTCACTTAGCAGCCCTTTAACTGAGCTGCATAAGTAGAATTGCCTAGACTTTTTAAAAACTTGCAAATTCCCATCATAAATCTAATTCGTTGTGTTATTCTTTTAAATAACAGCAAAAACATTCTGACCTATTGCTTCTGACTAACTTTGGCCCCCATGTAATGTTTTTTTCCTCTATTTAGTGCCTCTATACTAAAGGTGTACATTATTTTGAAAGCAACTAATCATTTGTACCATATATAGTTTCCAAGTTTCTTCTCTTTCAGAAAACTCCATGGTGTTGACCTGTCTGCTCAACTGTAATTAGAAAATGGTGTGTCTGTTGCATGACCTCCCCCATTAAAAGCAAATTTAAAATGAGATAATAATGCACAGATCTCTTTGCAAACCACCCTAAAGAAAATTATTTTCAAAACATTTTATTTAAACCTCCCCACTTTTCTCTCTATAGCCTCTTGGGTGGTCCCTCTTCCCATACAATAGACTGGGTTGTTTGTTTTTCTTCAGTAAACGTCTAAGTACAGTAGAATATCTAAACCAAAACAATATTGTTCCTGAAGTATGACTGCACTCTTGTCCTCCTCAACAGCCCTGGGATGTAAAACCAGTAAATGGAAAAGAGAGTATCTTTAGGAGCAATTTTGGCTTGGGTTTTTCCTACCCAATTATCACCTAAATGATTGCTACACACAAATGGTTGGAAGAATTACTTCGGTAACCCTCTACTTAAAGTTTTGATTTATATGTCATATCTTTCATAAATATAACATCAGTTCAACATAACTACTCTGGGTATTTCAGGACTGCATCCAAAGAATATGGGCAATTGATGGGAAGGGAAAGAAAGCCTTTGAATCTACATGGATACCCACTCTGTCCCAAACATGAAATACTTACCAATGTCAAAAACATTAAGTGGTAACCTATAAATAGGGATGTGCGCAGACTGGCTCACAAACTAAAGATTGTCATGAATTTATTTATTTATTTTATTCAATTTTTAGCCCGCCCTTCCCATAGGACAGGCTCACGGTGGGTTACATCATAAAATTTTGGCCGATTCATGAAACAATGTTCGTGGAAGAGCACCCAGCACATTCCACAAACTTTGGTGCTGTTTGTGGCAGTTTGTAGTGGTTCATGAATGCATACATTTCCAGACAAACTGTCTCTGCTTAATTAAACTGTTTCCAAAACTCCAAGGCAATCGGGGGTGGTGGTGGTAGTGGAATTCTCCAGCCTCAGAAACAGCAATAGGGGCTCGCCAAAGCTTAACAAGCACTGCTGGCTGCTAATAAAGAGTTATCATTCTGTTCTATGGGATCAGAATGCTATATATCAGCCCAGCCCAGCCCAACTTCATACTAGGGTTGTCAAGTCCAATTCAAGAAATATCTGGGGACTTTGGGGGTGGAGCCAGGAGACATTGGGGTGGAGCCAGGAATAAGGGTGTGACAAGCATAATTGAACTCCAAGGGAATTCTGGCCATCACATTTAAAGGAACCGCACACCTTTTTAAATGTCTTCCTTCCATAGGAAATAATGAAGGATAGGGGCACCTTCTTTTGGGGCTCATAGAATGGGACCCCCTGGTCCAATCGTTTTGAAACTTGGGAGATACTTTGGGGAGAGTCACTAGATACTATACTGAAAATTTGGTGCCTCTACCTCAAAAAACAGCTCCCCCAGAGCCCCCGAAACCTCCAGATCAATTCCCCATTATACCCTATGAGAATCAATCTCCACATAGAGAATAATGCTCAGCAGATGTAAGAGGATGCAAGGACTACAAGTCCCAGCATGCACCTCGCAAAGGGAGGCTGGACTGGAGCGAACAGCAGGCCGGCGGTGGGCGGGTCTTTGTCACTCAGAGGAATGGAGAAGCCTGAAGCCAGGCAGGGAAAGAGACACGATGCTGTTCCACCTCCACCCCCCCACCCCCGCTATCAGATTTTTAGGGAGCGGGGGATTAGGCTGCTAATTCAGGGGTCCCCCAGCAGGGCAGGGGGGTTGGGAAGCCTACTTCATACCCTATTGTCAGGTATTTTCAGAGAGGAAGGGCACTTGTTAAAAGCCAAGTAGTAAAGTGTAGTGTATGGCGTTCGCAGAACGCAACCAGTTCATAAGGGCCACAACAGCAGAATGACATCAGCCGCGGAGGCAACTGAGAAACATTCAGGTGCCTCCGCGCTGGGCGCAACGATCCGCCAATCACAGCTCGTGGCGGGAAATATGGCTGGCCGGCATTGGACCGGCCAGCAGGGAGAATAGTCCGGCAACGGTATATATGTGGGATCCGGCCCGCATGCTCTCTCTCTCCATCTTGTATAGTACCATGGAATAAACTATGTTGCCCTACGCTCGTCTCCAAGTCTGGTACTTTACAGTGGCGACGAAGGTGGGATCCTAGCCTCATCGGCTACGACGGAGATCTTGGGCAACGAACGACCGGACACGACCGCCGCCGCCACCATGGCCAACCAGGGCGGGATCACCGGCTACCTCGAGCCCTTCGACCTCGCAAATCCAGAGGGGTGGGAGTCCTACTCGGAACGGGTCGAGTTCTACCTCCGGGCCAACAAGATCACCGACGCCGGAGCAAAGAGGGATGTTCTCCTGAGCGTTTGCGGGCCAGCCACGTTCGAGATCGCGAAGGGTCTCTCGGCGCCCGCCCGCCTGGCGGAGAAATCCTACGAGGAGATCATCCGGCTCCTCACGGGCCATTTCTTGCCGCAGCCCTCACGGGTGGCTCGCAGATTCCCGTTCCACAGAAGGGACCAGACCGCAGGAGAGTCAGCAGCGGACTACTTGGCGGCCCTCCGCAAGCTCGCCGGGAACTGCAACTTTCCCCAGCTGGAGGAAACCCTGGCCGACCGATTCACGTGGGGCCTCCGCGATGAAAGGCTCCAGCAGAAGCTCTTCGCCAAAGAAGAGCTCACCCTCCAGGGCGCCTTCAGCGAGGCGGTAGCGTAAGAGAGGACCGCCAGGACGTTTCCCCGGGCCAAGACCGAGACCGCTCACCACGAGGAGCTGGACCCCGAGCACCAGGACGAGGGAGAAGCCTTCCAGATGCGACGCGCCGCAGGACCCGCCGCCCGAGCTCCACAGCGCCCCCGAGCCCATGAACGGCAGAGTCAGCGCACCAGCGAAAGGGCTAAATGCGCCAGCTGCGGCGACCCCCACGATCGGCGGGACTGCCAGTACCGGACCTGGGACTGCAGGAGCTGCGGGAAGACCGGCCATATCGCGCGAGCTTGCCGAGCCAAGCCCAACCGCCCGCGGCCGACCGCGCACCACGAGGCCGCCGAGTCCCACTCCACAGCCTCCACCTCACTTCAGGTACTGAATTTACCCCTGACCACCCCCAACAAGATAACGATGGCGGTCCTCATAGACGGGGCCCCCTGCACCATGGAAGTGGACTCAGGCTCCTCCATCTCCATAATTGCGGAGGAGACTCTGAGAAGGCTACGCCCCGGCCAGGGGCTGCAGCTGCGACCGGCAAATTTCATATTGCGGGACTTCCAGCAAAACACGGTCCAAATAGCGGGGTGGGCATGGGTGCTGGTGGAGCGGGGGTCCTTCAGAGGGCCCCTAGACATCCTGGTAGTCAAGCGGCCGCTTACCACCCTGTTGGGTCTTGCATGGTTTGGCCCCCTGGGAATCCGAGTAGAGGTGGCGCGCACAGCCACAGCAGGAGGGTTCGGGGAGGTGTGCGGAGAGTTCCCCGACGTATTCGATGGGTCGCTGGGTAGTTACAAGGGCCCGGCCATCTCCCTACCGCTCGACCCGACGGTCAGACCGATCCGGCTCAAGGCAAGGAGGGTCCCCTTCGCCTTGAAGCCCAAGATCGAGGCAGAGTTGGACCGCCTAGTAGCCCAAGGGGTCCTGGAGCCAGTTGATTACGCCATGTGGGAGACCCCCATAGTGACCCCAGTCAAACCAAATGGGGACGTGCGGATATGTGCCGATTACAAGTGCACAATTAACAAAGCGCTCCAAGACAACCCATACCCGGTGTCAGTAGTCAGCCACGTCCTGGCAGCCCTGGCGGGGTCAAAGATTTTTGGGAAGCTGGACCTGGCACAAGCCTACCAGCAGCTCCCAGTGGACGCTAAAACGGCCGAGGCGCAGACGATAGTTACCCACAGGGGGGCGTTCGGGGTTAACCGGTTGCAGTTTGGGGTCAGCGTGGCTCCGGGGATCTTCCAGAGTATAATGGATGCCCTCCTTAAAGGGATCCCCGGAGTCCAGCCGTTTTTCGACAATGTTTTAATCGCCGCCCCGGACCCTGAGGAATTCCGCAACCGCCTGCGAGAGGTGCTCCGCCGTTTCCAAGCCGCTGGACTAAAAGTTAAGAGGGAGAAGTGTATGCTGGGGGTGCCACGGGTGGAGTTCCTGGGTTTCGCAGTGGACGCGGAGGGAATCCACCCGACCGAGGAAAAGACCAGGGCCATTGTTCAAGCCCCAGCCCCCACGTGTAAAGCGGCGCTACAGAGCTTCCTGGGGGTCCTCAATTTCTACCACACGTTCATACCCCACAAGGCGGCTCTCGCCGAACCCCTACACCGATTACTGGACAAAAAAGCTCCATGGGTGTGGGGGAAGAAGCAAGCCGCCGCCTTCCAGGCAGTTAAAGACGTTCTGGTTTCCAACGGGGTGCTGCACCACTTCGACGAGCGCCTTCCGGTCATCTTGGCTTGCGATGCATCGCCGTACGGGGTGGGCGCAGTCCTGGGGCACCAGTTACTGGATGGCCGGGAGGTTCCGGTCGCATACTACTCACGCACCCTGACCTCGGCAGAACGGAACTACGCACAAATCGACAAGGAGGCCCTGGCCATAGTAGCGGGGGTCCATAAATTCAACGATTATCTGTATGGGCGCCGGTTCACGATAGCGACGGACCATAAGCCGCTTTTGGGTCTGTTGGCCCCAGACCGACAAACTCCCCAAATCCTGTCCCAGAGGGTGTTGAGGTGGAATCAATTCCTCAACTCGTACACCTACACGCTGGTACACAGGGCGGGCAAGGCAATGGGTCATGCAGACGCTCTCAGCCGGTTGCCGCTCCCTGACACAGGCCCAGATCCAGCCCCAGCACACCAGGTCATGTCGATCGAGTCGCTTCCGGAGCAGCCCCTCCACGTGGCGGAGGTGGCTAGAGCCACCGGGAAAAACAAAACCCTAGCACGGGTGCTCGACTGGGTGGTGAGGGGGTGGCCAGAGGGGAACATGGGGGAAGAGTTCAAACCCTACAAAATGCGAAGGGAGGAACTCACAGCCCACAAAGGGTGCCTACTATGGGGGAGCAGGGTAGTGGTCCCCCCCCTCTACAGAAACGGGTCTTAGAATCACTCCACGAAACACACCCAGGCATAGTGAGAATGAAGGCCCTGGCCAGGAGCTACGTATGGTGGCCGGGGATGGACGGGGAGATAGAGAACTGGGTCCGGAGATGCAGCACATGCCAGGAGTCGCGGCCGGACCCACCCAGCGCCCCGGCTACACGGTGGGAGACCACAAGGAAACCGTGGTCCCGGCTCCACATTGATTTTGCCGGGCCGTTCCAGGGACAGATCTTCCTAATCATTGTGGATGCATACACAAAATGGTTAGAGGTCGTTCCCGTAGGGTCTACCTCGTCAGCAGCAGCCATTAGAGCATTACGCAGGGTCCTGTGCACCCACGGTATTCCGGACACCATAGTCTCGGACAACGGGGCAGCGTTCACCTCGGGGGACTTCCAGGCGTTCCTCCAGAGGTACCTCATTAGACACATCCGGTCAGCCCCCTTCCACCCGGCCACCAACGGCCAGGCCGAGCGGATGGTCCGAACAACAAAAGAGGCCCTGGGAAGGATAGTGCAAGGCGATTGGGACCACCGGCTAGCCGCGTTCCTCTTCGACAACCGGGTCATCCCAAACCCAGTCACCGGGGTCAGCCCAGCCAAGCTCCTCATGGGGCGCAAGCTCACCACAAGGCTAGATCGGCTAAACCCCGACAGAGCCCCCGACGTGCGAGGGTCACCGGAGGTCAGAGAAGCGGCTAGGGGGTTCTTCGCAGGGGACCCAGTGTACGCCCGCAACTATGCTTCAGGCCCCGAGTGGGTAGCCGGGCGGGTACTACGGGTCGTGGGTTCCCGCCACTATGAGGTATCCACCGAGGGGGGCCAGATCCTACACCGGCACATCGACCAGTTACGCCGCCGGACTCTCCCAGAGGTACCCACGGAAACGAGGGAGGGGACAGGGTCCGAGGGGCACCCAATGACACCTGCACCGACACCACGGCCACACACACCAGCAGAGGCGGACCAACCCTCGGACCCCGACCCACAACCCAACAACGCTCAACCCCCCGGGGAAACCCCAGAGGCGGAAGTAGCCCCGGCACCACAAGCCACTCCCAGGCGTTCAACACGGGAGCGCCGACCTCCCGCCTACCTCCAGGACTATGTCACTAACTAAGGGGGGAGGAGTGTAGTGTATGGCGTTCGCAGAACGCAACCAGTTCATAAGGGCCACAACAGCAGAATGACATCAGCCGCGGAGGCAACTGAGAAACATCCAGGTGCCTCCGCGCTGGGCGCAACGATCCGCCAATCACAGCTCGTGGCGGGAAATACGGCTGGCCGGCATTGGACCGGCCAGCAGGGAGAATAGTCCGGCAACGGTATATATGCGGGATCCGGCCCGCGTGCTCTCTCTCTCCATCTTGTATAGTACCATGGAATAAACTATGTTGCCCTACGCTCGTCTCCAAGTCTGGTACTTTACATAAAGCACATTCACTTATTCTCTCCTGATGGTGAACTTCTCTTCCCTGCTGGAGTTTGAGTGTTAGGTGGACTCAGGGCTCTTTGAGTCACCCCATCTCCCTGCCCATGCTGAGCAGAAGGGCTTAGCTACTGGGTGCCTTGACTGAATGTGGACCAGGGATGATGAGTCTGTTTGCAAACAGGGCAGGATATAAATATGATGTAATAAATAAATAAAAATGTTACCACTGCCCAACCCACTCCCTGAGGCTTCTCTGTATCACATAGTGGTGATGTTTTGCACCATGTGGCAGGGCCAGATCTACTTTTTTTTTTAGTGGAGGCAAAACCAAAATACGGGAGGCAAGCGATCTGCCTCCCCCTCCCCATTTAAACACCCTGGGGGTGTTTAAACGGGGAGGGAAGCCTTAGGCCTACCTTTCTTGCCTCCCCGCCTTGTGGGGAGATGGCAAAGGCAGGTGCTCTGCCTCCCCCCACCCCTACCCTGGGAGGGGTGTTTAAATGGGGAGGGAAGCCGCAGGGCTCCCTTCCCACCTCCCCACCTTGCGGGGAGACAGCAAAGGCAGGCGATCTGCTTCCCCGTCCCCATTTAAACACCCCCCCCGGGATGTTTAAATGGGGAGAAGAAGAAGACATTGGATTTATATTCCGCCCTCTACTCAAGAGTCTCAGAGTGGCTCACAATCTCCTTTATCTCCCTCCCCCACAACAGACACCCTGTGAGGTGGGTGGGGCTGAGAGGACTCTCACAGCAGCTGCCCTTTCAAGGACAACCTCTGCCAGAGCTATGGCTGACCCAAGGCCATTCCAGCAGGTGCAAGTGGAGGAGTGGGGAATCAAACCTGGTTCTCCGAGATAAGAGTCCGCACACTTAACCACTACACCAAACTGGCTGCGGGCCTGCCTTTCCCACCTCTTTGCAATGTGGGGAAATGGCAAAGGCAGCCAATCTGTATCCCCACCCCCTGCCATTTCATAGAATCATAGAGTTGGAAGGTACCTCCAGGGTCATCTAGTCCAACCCCCTGCACAATGCAGGAAATTCACAAATACCTCCCCCTAAATTCCCAGGATCTTTATTGTCAGATGGCCATCTAGTCTCTGTTTAAAAACCTCCAAGGAAGGAGAGCCCACCACCTCCCAAGGAAGTCTGTTCCACTGAGGAACCACTCTAATGGTCAGGAAGTTCTTCCTAGTGTTGAGCCAGAAACTCTTTTGATTTAATTTCAACCCATTGGTTCTGGTCCTACCTTCTGGGGCCACAGAAAACAATTCCAAGTGATGTCATCATGCTGGCGATATTGGGGGAGGATCCCCCCGCTGGCCTAATGTGGGCTGGTGGGTTGGGAACCTCCAGGGCAGGAGAACCCCCGCCCGGCCTGGGAACTTGGCAGCCCTAGCACACTAGAAGTTGTATCAATTAGACGGAAGTTTGGTGAGGATCCAAAAAGCTACATTAGCCTCAGATATTGAACTTGCAGTAACCCAATGGAATTTGAACATCTGACCTCTGAGAGTGTTCTTGAAATGCTCTTCAGTTTCAAATGCTGTTTACTATGCAGCACAAGAGGCTAAGTTAAGAAGTTATAACTGGGCTTGGTCTGTTTTGCATTTTATGGGTGCCACATCCCAAGCATTGCAAACATTCAGACTCATAGTGTGGGCCTTGAAATTTCATAAGGCAGGATCTGGTGATTTCACAATGAATAGTGGTACTAATAGTATATTTCCACACACAACTGGAACTTATACTATATTGCAGGGGTAGACAAATTGTGGCTTGGGAGCTACATATGCCTCTTTCACACATATATTGTGTGGCTCTCGAAGCCCCTACTGCCCCATTTCTCTTTTCAGCTGGCAGTCTGAAGAATGCATTTAAAGCTAAAGTTGCTTTATTTCCACCTTTCCCTCCCTCATCTATTTTCCTTCCTTCCTTTCGTCCATCCTGTCCTGTGGCTCTCAAACATCTGATATTCATGTCTTCCAGGTCTCAAACATCTGATGTTTATTCTATGTAGCTCTTACATTAAGCACGTTTGGTCACCACTACCATATAGTATTTGTAAATGTGGGTAGTTACAATCAAGTGGCTTTAAAGAGACTCTCTCTCTCTCTCTCTCTCTCTCTCTCACACACACACACGTAGGAACCTGCAATGATTAGCCTAAGGATGCTGATGAAGCTTATGCTCTGTGTTATTGTTGGAGGCTACTATGTTCCAACAGAAGAAAATTTGCAGGAGACACTAATGGAAAAGGATGTGGCTTTTGAAGAATACACAAAACTGCTTATATTCGAATAGCAAGTCAGGCTCAGGGATCCCTTTCTTCTATATAGAAGCTTGTCTCTTGTTCTAGAGAAATCCCATTGGTACCTGTGGAAAAAAAGGGAAAAGAACTCTCTATTTGTATTTGGTATGATCCTGGGACTGCATCTATAGAACATCACATTGGACTGGAATTGTATTTCACCATTCATGGACTGTGACTGTACTGTTATATCTTCTTGTAGTTCTATATAATAATAATATACCAGTATGTCATTTGTAAGTTGCATCGTCTTATGGTTGTTTTTGCTCCGTTTAGAGACCATGGTGCCTTGTTGGATATGCCATCTAGGAGACTTGTGTGCTTGTTTTGAGCATTACTTTTATGAATGCGGCTTAAGATATAAGACATCATATGCAAGACTTCCAGGACCCCTCTTGGAGAAAGTACTGAAATGGTGCATCAAATGAAAGCCAGCAGAGGTGGCTATAAGAAGTCCACTTTGAATGAACAGTTCCAAGCACTTCTGAATGAACTTTTTCAAGCACTTTTGGTGACCAAGCACACTTATTTGATTGCTGATTATTACTCCTTTGTGAAAAACATAGATATTGTGGAATTTATTTTATTGTTATGAATGTGTGTTTATAGTGTGTGAGAGCTTGTGTGAAGTATTCACGGTTGGGGTAACACATCCGTTTATAAGATATGCATATTATAATATTAAAAAACATTTTAAAATAACAAAAATATTTATTATTTTTGCAAGAAAATACTTTATTGAGATACTAAAAACCCAACTGGGGATTGGCAACCCTAGAAGACTTGACCATTGCACATGACCCTTGAGTATGTAATAGATAGATCATAGATGGATGGATGGATAGATGATAACAGGGCCAATGCGTGGGAGTAGGCCAAGTAGGCGGCCGCTTAGGGCACCACTTGGCCTAGGGGTGCCACAAGGTGCCCCCTCTCCCCACGCCTGCGCCGCTGCTGTCCTTTGTCGAGGTCTCTCGGCATTCAGGAGGCCGCGGCAAAGTGGTGAGGCAGGGCAGTTTGCACGCTGTAAGTGCACTCACTGCCCTCCTGAGCCTCAGGAGGCCTCGACAAAATCAGGGGGTGGGAGGTGACAGTGACATCCTTGTGATGTCATCGGTGCATCCACGTGCTTTGCGCACACACAAATAACAATGGGGGGGCAGAGAAGTGGCTTCAGCCTAGGGATGCAGGCACCCCTAGCCCCCGGGCCTGGATGATAGATAGATAGATAGATAGATAGATAGATAGATAGATAGATAGATAGATAGATAGATAGATAGATAGATAGATAGACAGACAGACAGACAGACAGACAGACAGACAGACAGACAGACAGGCAGGCAGGCAGGCAGGCGGACGACAGACGGACAGAGACAGACAGACAGACAGACAGGCAGATAGATAGATCTAATATAGGGACATCCATCTATAGTATATATATCCTTTCTCCCTCAGCCTGATTTCATAGTGGTTTGGTGGGGGGGGGAGGATATTTTCAATCAAAATGTGCTGATCAGGTGCTATTTGAAAGCCTTTTCCCCATGTATCAAGCCACTGCAGAAGCTGACGGTAATTTGGAGTGGGGGGTGAGTGGAGGACAGATGCAGCAGAAATCACTGTAGGCCCAGAATACATTGTAAGATTTTAGTAAGCTGCATGTGGTGGTCAAAGCCTTGTTATGTGAATCAAGCTGCCGTTTTTTTTCAAGCCAGGGAAGATTAATAGCTTTGGGTAGAAGATCAAGTGTGTATCACTATAATATCTCATCTGACCTCTCTAGGTCAAACTTCGGATGGAAATCCAAGAGTGATTCCATCCTAGACAAGTTCTTTTCGGTTTCTAAAGGTCAGTTACGATTTCAGTCCCTTTAGACTCAAGCTTTAAAGTCTGACTCGGTGACTAGTGTCATGTGGAAAAGGCCATTGCTGCAAGCAGCCAAGGTTTTACCGCTTCAAGTGGTATGCAACAGCAGCATTCTGAAGCCTGAAAACAAGGGGATTGGCAGCAGGATGATTTTGTAAAACCACCCCCTTCCAATCGTCTCCCCTCATCACAGGATAAGCTTAAAGGGTTTCTCCTTCTTACTGCTGTATCTGAAATAACCACCAAGTGTAATGAATGCTATTGTTAAAAAAGAGAAAGGCCGATCATAAGCAAAAAGTTGCCCAGCAGATTAGCTCATGTCTTTGCCTCGACATTGCAGCATATATGTACACATGGATGTACACTCAGCCACTGATTTTTGCAGTGAACAGGTACCAGCTCAACTTAATTGGTTTCTTTGTAGAAGAAGATCTTTGAACCTCCTGTGTGTGATGCCTTCCACAGATTAATAGTTATGTGACTGCTCTGGAGAAATGTGTTCCATCTGCCCACCATCCTGCTCTCTCTCCTCCCTCCCCCCCCCTTAAAAAAAAACTGATAACACATCTGTAAACACTTTCTGAAACTCTCAACAGAGCCTCCTCTGGATGTAGCTTTGAAGGAGATCTGCATGAAGACCTCTGTACCAATTTGAAAATATCTTGCAAAGCGATAAAGAAGTGAAGATAGAGCTTGCATCCACTGTGTAATGCGGATTAGCAAACCAAGGAAGCTTGCTTGACTCAGGGATTTATTTGAAATAGATGGGAGTCTGGTATTCAATCAGAACTAATCTGATTTCTTCAGATTCCTTCTTCAACAGAATTTCAGAATAAATATCCAGTCCTTCAAATTAAAAGTGAGTTTCATTTTAACAGCAGTTTGGAGTATACCTTGTCTTCATTAAGGCTTCAAATGGCTTAGTGTGAGCATCTGTCTATATAAAGTAAGTAGGGGATCAATGAGGGACAACTCTCTGGATTTATTAGATGAAGTTGGGGGGTGGTGGTTTGCTATATAGAGTCTGACTTTAGCTATGCAATATGCCCTCAGACATCTATTTTGGGCTTGCAAAGGACTTCGGATATCTCTAGGTGATTAGCCTGTCTAATAAATCCCAAAGTTCTGATTTTATTTAACTGATAATCCTGAGAACTATCTATCTATTGTAGCTAATTCTATCTATGGATAGCAAGCAGGCTTTAACTAATAGGGAGAAAAGAGACAGGCTGGTCAAAGCTTGTTTGAAGAAATGGCATGTTTTAAAAGCTGACATGACTTAAAACAGAATCATGTAAGTTCCTTGCTAAACCACTTTCAGGATATATTAGGTATAACAATAGTTTTCTACATGAAAATGGCTTTGAAAAAATCTCTAAAGAAAAAGTATTTTAAAAGAAAAGATGAGGGTTTTTGCAATGCATTAAATTGGATGTGAATTTGACAGATTTCAAAGACTGTCAAAATAACGAATTTACATCATAAATGTGCAGGGCCTCCTTTTTAAAGGCTCTTCAACAACTCAGGAAGACATTTAATGGCGAGCAAGTTCAAAGTGTCATGGGCTCCTACTGGTATGAAAAGGAGGCAATACCTTCGATAGTCTCTCTGTTTCAGATAATGTATTTGTCTCTTTTTAAGTTAATAAACTGCACTCCTGTCAAATTGCTGATAAATGAAAGAGACCAAGACATTGTTTTCCCCACATATTGCTAAGAAAGATATCTCCCAATAATTCTGAACCACCAGCAGGCTAAAAAGAACTTGAAATGAATCCACCCTGCAGTTATTTTACAGCATCAAAGACAATGAAATTTCCACAGAGGCATTTTCTGAAGTTTTATATGCTTTATTTCTGATAGCGGCTCATTAAGGAGCTTCCAAAGCTTTTTTTATTGTTTCAAAGACAGTCATCTAAATTTTTAATCATTCACTAGTGCTATATGGTCATGATGTTACTCTCTATCTTGGGGGAGAGAATTATTTTGTAAAAAAAATAAAAATCTGCATACTAATGTCAGCATAATGTTCTTCCTGAATAATAAGGACCTGCTTTTAACAAACATTCTTGACAGACTAGTTTTCTCAAGTTCATTTAGCAATAGAGAAAAAAAGAATCAATACCTTTTAGAAAATCATTGATAATAGTGTAATGATATTTCCTTGCACAATTGCAGATCGAGAGATCCTCATGGGACCTAACAAAATTCTATTTCTTCTTTTTCCTGCTTGATGAACACATGGGTTTACAGATGGGCAGCAGCCCCTGGCACTCTTGGGCAGAGGTCTTCAACCCATCATTGAGACACTCAAGTGAAACCCTACCTGCTGAGCTGTGAGGTCCCTTAGAGGGACCTTTCTTTTGCTACTCCTTGGAAAGGCCTGCTGCTAATATGCTTACCTAAAGAGCAAATGTATCATGCTTCCTCCCTCTCTGTGTGTGGTGTAGCAGAGCATGGTGTAGTGGTTAAGAGCAGTGGACTCTAATCTGGAGAACCAGTTTTCATTCCCCAGTACTCCACATGAGGCCTGTTGGGTGACCTTGGGCCAGTAACAATTCTCTCAGAACTTTCTCAGCCCTACCTACCTTACAAGGTGACTGTTGTGGGGAGAGAAAGGGAAACTGATTGTAAGCCATTTTAGACTCCTTAGGTTAGAGAAAAACAAAGTATAAAAATAGGGTTGCCAGGTCCAATTTGGGAAATACCTCGAGATTTTGGAAAAGGCGAAAGATTTATGCGACCTGAAGAGGAACCAGAGTATGAGATTTTGGGAGTAGTGCTTAGCAATGATGTGACATCACTGTTGTGATGTCACATCCTGTGATGTCACATCCAGTTCAAAGGTCAAGTGAGAGCACTTCCCAAGCACTATCCCCTTCTGATTATGCCACATTCAGTGCACTGCACAAAAGGCCCACCCTCTTCTTGTCATATCACTTTCAGGGCACTCCCTCAAACCCACCTCTGCCTCTGAAGTAACTTCTGGCAAAATTCAAATTTAAATACATTGCCTTATATCACTTCCCACCCCCCTCTCCTTTTCCCCACTTTACATTACTTGTAGGCTTTTAGGCCTCCTTCCAGTGCAAAAAGTCTTAAGATAAAATACTTAAATTTAAACATTTAACAATTAGAACAAAAAAACCCCCAAGCAAACAGCACTTGACAAACAAGTGAACAAAACAAGAAAAACTCATGGTTATGCTGCTTTTGGAAAGTAAAGCAATATTTATCTTAGCTTTTTGCTGCTTCCAGCAACTCTGGTCTTGACTTTATAAACTCACAGAATTCTTCATTAGAATTCTGTTTTGACAAGGATATCACTCTGCCGGTTTCCTTCCTTGCTCCAGAGCTGTGTCATTAAGCTGAAGACTCTCACAGTAAGCACTGGATACAGATAGGGCAAAAAAGACTAACTTCAACTGATGGCTGTCACCACTGTCTGGAATCTGCCTGGGCATCTTTACCCATCTCTGGTCTATCTTCTCTTCCTGTGAGAAAAACTCTTTTTGGCATTTTGACACAATGCAGAAATTGTCAAACAGCTTGTCAGTGTCTATTATATCAGGGCCAAAACTAAAGGCTTTGACATGATTCTCTAATGGATCCCACATCACAGGGCTGTCAAAAAAGAGCAGCGCCATGGCTTTGAAAATTGACATATTAAAATTATACCATTTCTCAAGGTAGTCAGTGCATCTTGAGAATGTCTGGTCTGCTTCTGTGTGGAATTTTGCCCTTTGAGATGCAGAGATGTTGGCCAGAATGGCTGTAGCAATCTTCCATAGAACCATTTCTGTCTCCTCTCCTTAAGTCTTTCATGAAGGTCACCCAAGACTTTATGGAGTTCTGTGCACTAATGTGGCACTTTCCAATTTTTTTCACTAGGGAACCAAACAATGCCATCAAATTGTGTAGGAAGTTGTCATGCTCTGGGGACCCCAGGTCAGTCAAGGAGGGAGTCTGGTGTGTTAGGGCATGATTTCTTCCAGTCTGCTGACACAGCTTCAAGAGGTGGGAGGAGGGGGGTTGAATAACCTCAGTCCCTCTTTCACACGCACCTGGACTCCCTTTCTCTCTGGATACCATTCTTAGTAGGAGTCCCAGGCTCTTCTTTCCTGACTGGTCCTTTCCAATGGGATTAAATCCCATGCTCCTCTCCCACCTCCCTCCTCCACCACCAATCTCAAGGCAGCATTACAGCAATGAGGATAATGGGCAGAAGTCATATCCATTCCCAAGGAAGAGTCCCACTTCCCATCTAACCTCTCAGCATTGGGCAGGGTGTCCTGCTTATCCAGTTTTGCCACGTTGTCTGGCACCTCCACCCTGGTACTGGGGTTGGGGTCATGGTACTCTCAGCCGAACATTTAATTCTAGGCCTCCAACTCTCCCCTCTCCTCCCTGTCTTTCATCTGCCTTCACCAGTCGACTGTGGTCTCACTCACAGGGCAAGATAGGAGGTTCCTATTGATGGTGTTATGGTAGAACAGGTGACAGAATGGAAGTTTCTGGGAATTACCATGAAACAAGATCTAACATGGGGGGCAAATACTTTAGCTCTAGAGAAAAAGGCCCAGCAACGACTATACTACTTAAGACTCTTGAGATCACTACAACTGTCAGGGAGTCTGCTGGTTGCCTTTTATCGTAGTTCCATTGAGAGCATTTTATCTTATTGCCTCTGCGCGTGGTTTGGGAGCTGCATGGAAGCAGAGAGAAGGGTGCTCCAAAGAGTGACGAGAAGAGCACAAAAGATTTGCGGATGTTCTCTCCCCTCATTGGTGGATCTGTATAATATGGGATGTAAAAGGAAGATACAAATGATCCTAAGGGACCCTTCACATCTGGGCCATTTGCTATTTGAGATCTTACCATCAGGTAGACGATATAGAGTGTTGAAGGCTAGGACAAACAGATTTAAGGACAGTTTCTATCCAAGTGCTGTGGTTAGGTTAAATGCAGGGTTATGAAGGATTATCTGTTTTAGATGTATTTAAATGGTTTAAATGGTTTTATGAATGTTTATCTGTTTTAGATGTATTTAAATGGTTTTAATGGTTTAAATGGTTTTAGATGTATTTAAATGGTATGAATATGAATATGTGTGTTTGATGTGTTGGTATGTTTGTGGAAGAGCACCTCATTTCGTTGCTCTCTTTTTGTGGAGAACAATGACAATAAATTTATCTATCTATCTATCTGTCTGTCTGTCCGTCCATCCATCCATCCATCCATCCATCCATCCTCCTGGCAGGCATTGGTGCCTTGTTGCATATCGTCCTGGAATGTCAAGGATGGGGATGACCGGAGGGGGGTTGCCCCTGGACAGTACATATAACACAGAAGAAGAGATGATTTCTCAGTTCTTCCCACACAATTTTGTTTTACATTCTTCTTTCCCACATGACTGGAAGTGCAGGCCAGCACTGAAGAACCCATTCAACAGCAGGCATAAGTGACAACCACTGTGTTGGACCATACCGAATCACATCTCTATAGTCTATATCTGTGAATACAAAGAAGGTCCTCAGGGAGTCTGTACTTTTGGCTGAGCAGGAGAACATGCTGCACATTTGTGTGACAAAGATTTCTGCATTAGAACTCTGTGCTCTCTTTTCTGTTTTAAGACGATTGTGAAGTACATGGCATTTGCAGCCTACATCTATCAGTTGCTTGTTAAGCTGCTTAACATTTTGAAACACAGACTTGTGTTTCCCAAAATTCACTGCAGCATTGTCAGCAACAGAAGATGGCACTCTGTGCAAAATGACCAGAACTGTGCTGCAGTTGCCTCACTGGTCTCCTTGTTGTCATTATAGAAGTCAAGCAATCCTTTTTAAAAATTCTTTCTGTCACAGAAACATAATTAACAGTCACAGGAAAGAATTTCCTGTTTCTCTTGCTGGAGGCATCACATCCTATTGAGAAAAAGTGTGCAGCATCCAAGTCCTCCAGCAACAATTCTATGGATTTAGCTCAGCCATTCCTATTTTAAAAATCCAGGGTATATTTTTCTTTTTTGCTTCACCACTGCCTGAAGGACCTTCTCCACTGTCTGATGGACCTCCTCTACTTGCAAGGACTTCTCAGATTTTTGATGGGAACCATCCCTGAGTACCACAACAGGAAAATAGACAACCAGCAATCACAGATAGCCTCTCATTCCTTATAGGTGGGGCCCACAAATACACTCATCAGATTGGCAGCTATTTGTTCACACAAACACAGATGAAAATAAAGTTATTTATTCATTTCAAGTATATTTTACATTTATCTCCAATGGGGACCCAAAGAGGCTTACATAATTTTCTTCTCCTCCATTCTATCTTCACAATAACCACCCTGAGAGGTGGGTTAGGCTGAAAGTGTTTGATTGACCCAAGATTGCCTGGTAGCTTTCCATGGCACCGTAGGGATTTGAAACTGGGTGTGACGGTAATGAATGGGTTAACAAGAAAACTAAGGACGCATAGAGCCTGCATCAGATGATCTGAGGGTGGGGGCCAGAGTGCTCGGAACTCTCAGAGGTGATTGACAGCTAACGGCTGAGGGCAGTTAGTGTCTGACAGAGTCTGAGGGAGACTGCTGAAGAGAGCAGTTGGTCTGAGAAGGATCTGAGACAGGAGCTGAGGAGACTCTTTGAGAGAAGCAAAGCTCACTGTTCACTCTATAAAGACAGCCAAGGGGCTGTGTGTGACTAGAGAAGAGTCACAGTAAAAGACCTGAGAGGTCACAGACGCAGATACACTTCTCTTAAGAGCTAAAGAGGTGGTTGAGGGAAAGATGTGGGTCTAGAAGTCTGAAGGGCTGGGAGAAGAGACACCAGTCGACTTAAGGGACTTGGCACATTACACCCAAGAGGCCAACCAAGAATAGTGTTGGGGAGTGACATCTATATGATCTGTGAAATCTGAAAGACCTAAGCGAAATTGATATTATAAAGCCTGAACTACGAAGAAACTGTTAACTGCTTGAGATACAATATAGCCCATGTATATATTTCCCATTCCCCAGTTGAAGACGGTGTGTGTACGTTAATAAATTTCTGTGGTTTACTTTAAAGTTCTCTGGTGCCAGTATATTGGGAAAACTATCCAAGCTGCTGTGGTCCCCTACAAACTGAGTTTATATCCATCTGAGAGCAAAACAAAAACCCCGAAGAGACTAGTATTGAGAAATCCATATTACACCCACCCCTTGAGTTTCCTAGCCATGAGGTAAAATTCAAAAGGAAGAACTGAGGCTGAAGAGGGGCTGGGGTAGCCATAAGCCGCATATAGAAGCGATCCAGTGAGACTGCGAGGCGCGCTGTTATACTGGGTCTTCCAGATGCTATCCTGGCACTCTTACATCTTAATGTTTTTTTCAAATCTTAATATTAAAGTACCTGCCAATAATCCACAAATGAACCATATTTCCCTCTAGCCCATCCTTACTCAGACTCACAGGCTGCTTTAGTATGGAAGCTTGTTAGGTAATATCACTTCATTCACAACAAATCTGGTTTTTCCCCTTAAACATTCAAAGCCATGCCCAAACTGGTAAGACTCAGTTGCTATTTTCTCACGTCACACGCAATTGCAAGCCTAAGTTGAGCTCAGGTAACTCTGGAGCCAGGTTTTTGGTACTCATATTCCTTTTGCTGCATAAAAGAATTTGCAGCTCTTTATGCTTCAGGAATTTGGTAATTTAGAAGCTTAAGATAATAATCCACATCCAAGGAAATTCTTATTGCCCCTTGAAGATGTCCTATGCACACTAGAGTGTATTACAGTCTCCTTTTTTCTATAGATGTCACTGTTATTCTGTTGATATTTATTTTGTAGACCTGATCTCCCTCTCATCATTTCTAATCAGAAAACCTGTGCCCTAAAACCATGTGCTCTGTTAATCTAGCCATATAGTTTTCTAATCAAGTCATTTAAGGGCTGCTATAGGAAAGATACATTCCATGCCTGCTTCAGAAGGGTAGCCGTGTTGGTCTGCAGTAGAAGAGTCCAGGAGCACTTTAGAAACCAATGAAGGGAGCTTCAACTCTCAAAAGTTCATACCACAAAAATCTTGATGGTGTCTATGCCTGCTGGGATTCCTTTGTGTTCCTTTATGCCTACCATTTGGGAGGGGAGGAGTATATGATCAAAGGTTTGCATACATCACTCCTATCCAAAACTCTAACAAGCAGCTCTGGTTACTGTCATGTAATGGAGTAGCCTTAGAGTTGCCAGGTCCCCCTGACCAGTGGCAGGTGAGAGGGTCAGGGTTACCAGCCCCAGATTTGGAAATTACTGGAGACTTGGGGGGGGGGGAGGCTGGGGAGGACAGGAACCTCAGTGGGGTACAACATTCTCCAAAGCATCCGTTTTCTCCAGGGGAACTGTCCTCTGTAGTCTGCAGATGAGCTGTAATTCCAGGAGATCCCCAGGTCCCACCTGGAGACTGGCATCTTAGCTAAGCATCAGACCAGCAACTACTTCTTTAAAATCATTCCTCAGAAATGAACTGACTTGGAAGCCTTAGGCAACTCAAACTTTCAGGTTCAGCTCCCTTCTGTGTAAGTTTTGATATATATATATTTAACGGTGTCACTGATGTCAAAGCTATCAAAATGAAAAAACCCAGTTGAATATTTGCTGCCCTATTAGCTTCTCATCATTTCTACCTATTGTGTTTGTGTATGTTGGTGGTGTGTCTTTCAAGTGGGCATGTCAAATTTCTAACTTTAAAAAAACAACAGATGTTGTGCAGAACAGTTCTATCAACGCAACTTCATGCAGTCTTCAGTGGGAAAATGATGTTTGGATCAAAGTAAGTATTTTTTTCTATGCTAGAAATCTATGTTTTCTTCCCTCCTGTATGTAGAAGACTGATCAAGGCTTGGCCAAATAGCAGTATCCTCTCATACTGGGGTCATTTAATATAAAAAGAGGTGCCGGAGCTCATTAGCACAACTCATTTGCATATGCTACACACCCCTGACATCATCGGAAGGTGTACTAAATTATATCAGCTCAGCATCTACCTTACAATGCCTCTTGAATTATAATTGTCATAATAAAACCTTACTCCCACCATACTTTTACAATTACTTTCTTCTGCGTGGCCACAGCGGCATGATGAAGATTTCCATCTGTCTGCTTTATATGTTTTGGTTATTTTCCCATTTTTGTGGGGGGGGATATTAGAATATTTGTCAAATCTTCAGCAAAATTCTCACAGGGATTTGAACAATGGAACCCAGAAGCAAGTGTTTGGGGGGAGGGGGGGAGGGTTGAAAAGAAAGAAAGAGCACAATAACATTTAGAGGTTCTGGAGCTCTGTTCCTTTGAGCTCCTGCCCAAAATGAGGCCTGCTCACATAGATCAGAACTGTAACTTATAACTGGAAATACAGGAAGCGGTGACTGCACAAGCATGCTAAGTGGCTTTTTTACCTGTGGCTTTTTTCTTTAAAAAAAAAAAAATAAGATCCTCCATCAGACCAGGAGAGAAAGCTATTGAGTGAAGACTGGGTAGATAATTATTTATTAGAGTCCCTGGCAAGCAAAGCTCCTAATTCCCCAGTGAGCATTTGCCATTATAAATGCTCTTAGAATACAGAGATCATTGTAACATTATTCTCTTTATAGGGACTTGCAGGTGCCCATGCAGAGGAGAAAAGTGGGCAGGTGTCACTTTCACTGCTGGTATTAGACTACCAGTGCATGCTTGATCAATGTAAAAATGACTTTGACTTACACACACCTAAGTGTGCCAAGGAAGTCGGGGAGAACCTATTTCTAAAAAGAGAGGTCCTGGAACTCTGCTGGAAGGCAGACCTAGACCTTAGTGCCAACTGTGTGGGGGATGGCATGCTCAGGGAAAATCATTCAGTGTGTGCTCAAAGATGCTTGTCTTGGATATAAAATATGACTAGGGCTGTCACCCCTTAAATGCTTCCTAGATCATCAGTCATATCCCATATAGCAGGGGTGGCCAATGGTAGCTCTCCAGATGTTTTTTGCCTACAGCTCCCATCAGCCTCAGCCATTGGCCATGCTGGCTGGGGCTGATGGGAGTTGTAGGTAAAAAACATCTGGAGAGCTACCATTGGTCATCCCTGACATATAGCAATGGCCACCTCAGATGAGGGATTCCCCCTTCTTGCACACATCCAGATGGGAATACCTCTTCTGGTGTGATGTTGACAGATGCATACACCATCTAAAAGGGGCATATGTTTTTTTTCCCTGCATAATTCCTGCACTATAAATGTAAATTATAAACTTCCACTCCTGATGGTAGGCATATGCTTTGAATGGACGTGTGTATGTGTTAGAGAATGGCTTGGCTTTGGCTACTAAGTTCATGGCAGAAACACAGGTTAAACTAGGGACTTCCAGATTCATAGTACTCTTTGGAGTACTCCTAAACAGGCCTACTCGGAAGTCAATCCCAATTCAGTTAATGGGGCATACTCCCTGGAAAGTGTTTGTGAGGTTATAACCAAAGTGACTTGTGAGAGTATGGGTATTTATTTGAGGAACCATTGAGACTGTAACTTGATTAACTCTGAAGTAATTTAGTTACTTTCTAGGTGCTGCTTTATAGTGAGTTCAGGATTGCAAACAAACTTTGTTTAGAAGTTTAAGAAGTGTGCTTGAACACAAAAACTTATACCTAGTATTAAATTGTCTTGGTTCTGTTGCTTCAGACTGACACAGCTAGTGTGCACAAAAATAGCCTGGGGAGGTAATATAAGGGGTTTGCAATCTTTTCACAAACAGGAGTGTACAGAACAGGTCTGGCCTTTGCCTGTAGAGTATAAGGTATAAAGAGAAGGGTTGGCATCCAGAGCTATCACGGGCTATCAAGCAGCACTGGGATTTAGCTGGGACTGTAGGTCTTGAGGATACTTATGAGGCAGCTTAACAGTGCAGCATTGCACTGGGATATTTGACAGCTCTGCAAGATTTGAAGCTAGCTGCAGGATATGTTTGTGTGCTGATGCATTAATTCTTAACCAACCTGCATGGCAGAGGCACCACCCAGCTATGTTCAGTGTGTGTGCTATCTGAGTTCTTGGTGTTAAGGGGCTCTACATTGCTTCTTAAATGGGATTCCTCTTTTTGTCTTAACCTGGGAGCCGCCTTCTGACTCCAACCCCCACCTCTTGTTTCTCAATGAGCTTACAGGCTCTAGGAATCCACTAAAGCTGAAAACAAACATTTTAGAACAGTGTAATGCCTCTTTTAAGTTGCATAGCATCTTCTGCATCATTAAATATGACGTAGGGAAGAGCCTACTTAAACTTTCTACAGCTCAATGTTATTCCTATGAACACCTTCCGTTCCAGTTTTGTTTTCTTCCATGGGGTTCCAGAGCAGAAAACATAGGCCGGGAACATTGGCTTAGCTTCTTAGACAGTGGGTAGGCCACAGAAATAATAGAGAGAAGGAAGGAATGACTGTTTAAAATAATACACTTTGATAGTATGAAAGAAGCTACTTGACACATAAACTACATGGGGGCACATTCAAAAACTGGTAGAAGGGTAAAGCAGTAGTTTTGACTGTAGTATGATATCCATCTGAATTGCAAAAATGTTGTGAATTTAGCTGTCTTGCAATAGCTCTGGCTGATAACAATAGAAATATGTATACCCTGCTCCAGAAATCCTGGCTGTTCACTTTCAGTAGCTAGTATTATGCCTTCTCTGTGGCTGCCATTTAAAGCTCTTTTAAAAAATAAATAGATGCCACAATCTTGCAGGCTCATGGACTTTTGTAGGACTCCTCTGGAGTAAAGGAGCCTCTGACTGTATGATCAGCATAACAAGGAGACTTCTGCAATATACCCCAGCCCACTGCACATGGCATCAGCCTACTCAGGAAACAGAATAAATATCACGGTGGAGTTACAGATGGTTTGGTTTTGTTTCTTTCCTCTTTCCCACACAGTCCTGTTTCTTTGAAAGACAGGCTGGATTTCCTTCTCAGCCACAGGGACTGAAGATTCTCACATTCAAGAACTAAGGAAGGGAAAAAATGTGCTACAAACCTGCATTAAATTTCCTCCCCCAGAAACCACAAACCATCTCCTCAGCCCTTTAGGGACAGTATTGCATTCTTGAGAACACAATACAGTCTAAGACTGGGATATTGTTACCAAGCCAAGCATCCTTCCTCTTGAAGATATGAAAAAGTAAGGGCCTGGTCATTTCCATGTCGGTGCAATTAGGACAAGGAAGAGAGGAGAAGCACTCAACAGGCCCCTCCCTCACAAGTAGCCACTGTTGGCCAGAAACAAGATGCTTAGCTAGATAGATTTTTGGACTCACTCAGTAAAGGTGGGGTTACTGATTCCTTGGCATCATTTCTAGTAGTTCCTGACTTTGGCTCCTGATATTCCCAGTAAGCCTGTCTTTCATGCTAATCTTTATCGGAACAGAGCTGGAACTATCCACAGTTGTTCATGAACAATGCAGAAAACAATGCCCCAAACATATACCCCCTTTTTTGCCATCACCTTTGGGAAGGTGTTTGCATATTAATTTACGTTGCTGTCAGGTGCTTTCACTTCTTCAGTTGCATCATCACATGGCTGAGTCTGATTGGCTCCGTGGCACTGCAGGGTTGTCCTGTAAGGTACAAACGGGTTGGGGGGGGGGAGGAAGGGGGCACATGAAGAGGTGATGAACAATTTGGAAATCTCACCTTATCCTAAAATCTAAGTTGTGCCAATACACTTGGGTGTACCGGTCTTAGGTGCAGTCTGCATGTGCACCTAATTCAGCAACATTGGTGGGTTCTGTTGAAGCCTTCTTCTGCATGTAGAACTCTCTCACTGGATTTGGGTCACTGTCTTCACTAGAATTAGGATTCTGCTTCCTTTTAAAGCAACAAACCGTAGCTTCTGTGTACACATAATCCCAAATCTGCTTTACACCACACATTATTTTCCTTTTGTCATGCACAGCCTTCTCAATGCTTTTTCCTCTCCATAGTAAATGGTGTTTCTGACAATCGATATAACTGACAGGGGAGGAAGAGGGAGGCATAGAGCAATTTGTCCAGCTTCTGAAGTCCTGAAGACAAATAGCTTCAAAAGCAGGTTGACTGTTATTAAGTTGAAGCCAAGCGAGAGCAGCATTTAATGTGGGTCCTGGATTGGGTGTTATCCTCAGAGACAGACACACAGCTTGACAGAGAAGTGACTGCAAAACTGCTGGTTGCAATTAACCAGAGAGATCATGGGGATGAACATAAAATAAAGGCTAAGAGTATATTTTTGCCAAAGCTTTGAGAGAAGGATTACTCACTATTCTTATCAAGGGAAAAACAAACAAACAAATGATAGCTGCCTGGGGATTTTTGCGTATAGGTATCAAGGCGACTTGTAGAAATCAAGGACAACTACTTCTGTGCCTGGGCCTGTGTGTGGTGTTTGTGTGTGTTCTGAGGCAAGGCTTAGCTGCCTTGTAAAATTCAATGTATATTCTTTGCTACTAGTACAATGCCAAGTTCACCAGATGTTCTAAACTGTTAATTGCCTGTGTCTCTGGTTCTTCTTTTTTCTTCTTTCAGACGAAGGGAAATCAATGTATGTGAGTCTCAGTCAACCAAAATGTCTTCTCATGCAAATTACTGTGTCTCTCTTTTAGATTTATGGCTGAGATTCTGAGGAAGAAGTTCCAGAGGGACTATCACAGCAAAAATAAACATAAATTTTGTGATATCAAGTAAGCTTTCGAGGACTAGAGCCCACTTTTTAGATGCAATGCAGTGGCTCCTCTTTAGGCAATCTCTTTATGTAGAGGCTGTTCATGAGAGTTCTAGTTGTAATGTAGTTCCAGTTGCTGATGCTATGTGGGGGGTCACGGCATTCCATATGAAGAGCTGGATTCTAGGCTATAAATGTTTAAGCCAGAATACAATTTTATTTGTCTTTATGGTACCACTAGACTCTTGTTTATTCTGAAGAAGAGTAAATCTCAATGATCTCCATTGTGTCCGTTATAATTGATCCACTAATTGTCTTGGACAACTAAATGAGGATTGGATGTGGTAGACAAACATATTGCTATACAGCAAGCTATAGAAACAGCCATAGCTTCATAACCAAGGTCTTCAACTGGTCTTCCAAAGGCCCACAAGTGAGATAGGACCCAGACTAAAGTGAATTGCAACCAGTGAGAAAGATAAGAGAGAAAAGTAGAGAGGGGAAGGAGAAAGATGGACTTCCAAACCAAAAGAAAGATGGACTTCCAACATGCACTTTAAGTTGAGCAGTACTTTCTGGATCTGAAAAGTTTGGAATCTACTAATTTTGCACACAGTTCTACCAAAAGAAAGCCTGCAGCTGTGAGCAAATATTGGAATGTGATCTGCTAATGCAGTTCCTTAACAAGGGCTAACAAGGGCTGTGTAATGCTGGTTGTAGCTTTAACCACTCTGTAGATTGCAGAAGGAACCTCTTGTGGACTGTTTCTCTATTACAGCAGAATGAATTGATATGGGCCTCTCAAATCACATTGCTGGGCTTTACGGACGAGCTTTCTTGTTGTGTCATTATTTACCTACCAAGGTTACGCACCTTACAAAAAGACACATCTCAGGTCCACAGTCCTGATAGTGCTGGTGCATGTGCATCCACTTGGTCTTGAGCATTAGCGTCACTTCCCTTTGATATGTGGTTTCATTTCTTGCTCCTGTAAGTTTAACAGGCATTCTTCCACCAGGCGGCAGCAGAGCTTGCCTCATATTAGCTCTGCAAAATCAGCTACTCCTGCATGTGAAGGAGGGAGAAGGGGCAGATAGAGCACTATAAATCTCTAAGGCTTCTTTGACATATACAGGTGTGCCTGGAACTGGCAAAAATTTCATCCACCAGGACCCCACACACCTGCAAAGGCTTCCAACTGCGGAGTTGCTTTTTATTGTTTAAGATGCCAGTTGTACATATGTACAATTGTACATTTAACAGTTATTTTAAAATGTTTAGAGAAAAATCGAGGTGGAGCTGGGTAAAAACTCCATAGAGGGGTTCCTTGGAGACAGCATGTGCACCATCCAATTAGTGCTGTATGCAGCCAGTTTCTGCCAGCAGCACCAGTTTCCCCTGAGCATGAAGGAAGTATAATACACCCAAACAAAATGCTTTGCAATCTCATACCTAGTGGCTCACTCCTGTTTTTAGGTACATCCTCTGTCACAAGAAAGATACCATAGAGACAAGACAGTCAAAACTTCTTCTGTTCTACAGTAGTTACAGGAAGATTACAGTAGCAGGAAGATTGTCTTCCCTATTAGAACAGCTAGATTTGAATCAGTAGCACCCCAGAAATCAACAAGATTTTTGGGGGGTGGGTGGGGAGGTGAGCTTTTGAGAGTATCTGGCACAGAGGACTTTGACTCTGGAAAGCTTCAAAACCTTGTTGGTCTCTTATGTGTTACTGGACTCAACTCAAGCTGTTTTACCACAGGCCAACATGACTACCCTCCACAACAATTCCTGTCAGAGACTCTGATTACTCTGCACCATGAACTTTGTCACCATCTCCCCTTTTTCACGGGCAAAGGGGCATTTAACCCATTCTTACTGGGTGGAAACCGAAGGGCCATTTTTGTGAATCTCACGTACCCCATAAAATATGACAAAACAGGCCAAGGAAGGCCAGTGGTGAGACCAGGAAGAGTCCTGGAGTGAATGTACTCCAGTGAGGTCTGCAGATATGGGCTCAAGCCTGCCTCCTGCAACCAAATTCTGAGGATAGGCTGTGGCTGAGAGGCAAAGGATCAGCTTTGCATGCAAAAGGTACCTTGTATCTCTCATTAAAAAGGTCAGGCAGTCGATGACAGGGAAGATGTCTGCTTGAGACCACAGAGAACCACTACCAGTCCTTTTTAATGGTAGACTTTGGTAGAGTTATAGTCTGACATAGTATGAGGCAGCTTCTTATGTTCAAACCCAGTCCTTTAGGGTGGTCTCCCAAGTGATATATCAGACTTCCTTTCAAACCTTCTTATCTAAGCCCATTCTATACGAATGACCATTGAAGTCACTTTATATAACACCCTAACATTTTATCTGATTAATGCCTTTAAAATTTCCAGACCAAGAAACACCACCAGGTGCTCATTTTCAGTACCTATGTTTATCCTCCACCCCCCCCCTACTAATATTTCAACAATTCCTTCATCCCAGTCATTCTTTCTATTGCAGCCTGTATGACTCTATGATCTACTGCAAGGAGTGCCTGCTGGGATTAATTTCACTGTATTTTATTTCATATGGAGCGTCTGAGTGAAAGGCATTGAGAGCTCATTTCTTTGTTCTAGTTTACTCAGGGTTGGAAGAAAGTCACTAGACTGAAGGTCACAACTACCTTCCTAGAACTTGGGGTCCAACGGTAGAATTAGGAAGACTGAGTGTGGGAATAAGGCATGTTCTTAAAAAAAATTATGTTGTATGTATGCATGTACTCATGTATGCTAGTAAATGTACATGTGTTTGTATTTAATAAAACATATGCATGAGAAGAGATGCATGTGTGTGAATGTATATATGCACTTAAATATAATAGCAATATCTACACTTCATATGTAGGCTTTACATAACTTTCAGAGTCAGGGTGCCCTCCTCCCAAATAATTCTAGCAAGGGGCTAAAAAGCTCACCACACAAAACTACAATTCCCAGTGTTTACGCAGGGCTGGATTAAGACATGCCAAGGCTCTAAGCTATGTCAAGTTTAAGAGGTCCCATAGAATGACTCCCCCAAATGGTACTTTAGCAACTTAAATAGTTTAAAAAATATATATATTTAGAGGCCCCTCATAATCGGAGGCCCTAAAGTATATTTAACTGGATTCTCATTACATGAGATGTTCCTCCAACTCAACTCAAATTTCATGTCTGACAGAGGCTCACCTTCAAAATAGTCATAGGGAGTCAAATTGGCTGCTGAGCATGACTGCCAATTCCTCATGTCTGCTCAAATGTTTTCACATGTCTTGGGCAGACACCTGGGCCTGGCAGCGTAACAAACAGACACCCTCTTGGGCCATTTTTTTGCTTTTGAATGTGGCATGGGGTGGAAGTAGGGTTGCCAGGTCCCCCTTGGCCACTGGCAAGACTTGTGAGGTAGGGTTCTCAGTTCCTGGTTGAGAAAGTCCTAGAGAATCAGAGGTAGAGCCTAGGGAGGATAGGGACCTCAGTGAGGTACAATGCCATAGAGTTGGACCCTCCAAAGCATCCTTTTCTCCACTCTCTGTAGTCTGGAGATGAGCTGTAATTCTGGGAAATCCTCAGGTCTCACCTGGAGGCTGGCATCTCTAGGTGGGAGGAAAGGAAGGCTGAAGCTACACCTGCCACCCTGCTTTGCTCTGCAGCCAATTTGACACCCCCCCCAAAAAAAAACTATTTTGAAGGTGAGTCCTGGTCAGACATGAAGAGACTTTCATTTCATGGCAGCAAAACAAGCAGACACCACCCTGAGCAACCACCACCTGAGGGCCTTTATTTTGAAGGAGAGTCCAGAAGGCGAGGTGTGAAACACAACTTGTGTAAAGAGACCTTTAGTTTGTGCATAAATCCAGCTCTGGGCAGTGAGAAACAGGTTTTAGTAAGCAACCAGGATTGAGAAGAAGAGAAGGAAGTGGCATAGCTAAAGAATTTTAAGGTTCTTTCCCAGTTTTTTTCTTAAACTGCAATATGTTATATCAGAATGCCAAGATACCATCTAAATAAGTGCAAACTCTTTGAAATAATTAGTATGTGAAAGTTGCAAATATTTACAGCACAAGTAGTTTGGGTGTTTCCTTTAATGTTTGACAGGCATGCTGTATTTTTCCCACCACTGGTGCATATGGTATACAGGTATGTACCTGCTAATTTCCATAAATGTTGGACTGTGTCAGAAGTCAGAGGCATGTTCCTCCAAGATTGAAATCCTCACACTGCCATGAAGATCCCTGGGTGATAGAGATTCCATTCTCGATTTTATAATTTTTATTAATTTTAACTACAAAAAGAAAAAGCATTAGCACAAGTACAGAAACATCAAGAGGGAGGGGGAAATACAGAGTGGGAGATCAGAAACAAAGAAAGCTGCAAATATATCAGTTACATTTTTACCTCAAGACAAAATACCTCATCCTTTCTACCTGCAAGTATTGAGTTTTCCCCTTATATTCTACCGTCTTCATTTTCCATTGAACACTTTTTACTAAACTATTACTTAAAATACAAGTCTGAACTATTCTTCTTCAGCAAACATAGATATATAAAAAAAGAAAATCACCAAGGTCTCAACACAGAACTAACTGGATAAGCTTAACCATATTAAAAATACAAACTGACTTGTTATTTTAACAATGCCATCATTTAGATAGGCATAAAAAACAAATATTTCTTTATCCTTCTAATTTACATATTTCAAACGGATTGAGAAAAAGATCAAATTTAAAATAACATAAAAAGTGGAGAGATAAGAAAAATGGTAAACAAGGAGCATATTAGTTTATCTCAATATAAGCAATTTCTCCAAATAAACATATTAAGAGCATATCTACCAGATTACAATTGTGTTGTCTGTCTTCCCAAAAAAATTAATCCAAGTTAACTGTTTATTTATCTAAATTTCTTTTCAGAACTTTTCAATCCTATAGCTCTTATGTCCATATTAATCAGAGAGGAACAAACCTATTATGTCCCAAAGATCTCACTTTGCCTTTTAAAATCACATATCTTGCTGAAAGTTCCATATTATCCAGTTACCTACAGAGAGGGAAAACAATTTAAAATCCATTCTTCCTGCAAGTTTTCCACATTTTGATTTTTTTGATGAAATGTGCATCCTTTCTCCTTAATGCAAGCACCCCTCTCAATAACGATAGTAAAAATCCCACGCCATTAGATACTCTCAAAAAAACTTCAAACAGCCTTAACTTCCAGTTCTTCTTAGTAACTGTGCCATAAGGTTCCATTTTAGTTTTCTTTTCATTTCCCGACGAATCTTTTTCTATTTCCAACTCCACAGACATCACCAAGATCTCTTTATCACTCTGCCCATGAAGAGTCAAGTTTTCGCTAGCTTTCAACATAAAAGCTCCCATTTGCTTTTTTATCAACTCTGTTAATAAACCAAGGTCCTGCTTTTGAGAAAATATGATATCCATTGTATCTTTTTTATGAAACATTTCGCTTTGTGATGCCATTTTACTCCACAGAATAACTCGGTCTAATAATCAAAATTGAAAAGTAACTCAGAGATCCAGTTAGTCTATCCTTCCAAATCTCCACCAGCCATATATCTTGATTGCTGCCATTTCAGTTGCACTCGGACGACAAATACCAATCTCTTTGGAATATATTTCATTTGTTCAGACCAAATTATAACCAAATAATAGTCTCTTTATCACTTATTCAATCATAATCCATGTTGATTTAAGTATCTATATTCAGTCAAATTCAGATTGTTGCTGGCATTCAAAGTTTTATCTTTTGGAAGCCGGATTCACGGGAAAGGGGGGGGGGAATTCACCTCTCTCCCTTCCTTTGAACTGACCCGTTTGTTGTTATGTAAAACAACCAATTAGCCGATGGTATGAAAAGCAAACTTACTTGCAGAGTAGAATTGCCATGTTTGAGGTAGGAAAGCAATGCATCAAAGGCTTGTTAGCAGAAAAGAAAGCAAGCGGTCGGGTGTTCACCTCTTTCTGCCGTAATGGCAATCATGGCCGTGGAGAACTGGAGCACACAAGAAGGACAGGAACAGCCGCCACTGTATCCCTGTCTTCCTGCAAAAGGCCCATGCCTAAAGGAAACCCCTCCAGGGTCTCCCCTAGAGGTACCACATCTATGGCACCTCTCCAACAGCCCGATTCAGGGGGGGCGCAAGAGACAAGCTCCGCGGACCCCCACTGAGCTCAAGGCAACGGAACCTGGAAAAGCGAGATTCCATTCTCTAAGTGGTGGCAGCAGATGCCACATCTCTCCTCCCATTGCCCAACATCCTGTGTAGCAAAGGCAGAATATATTTTTTTTAAATCTCAGTACTGACTACAGTGCTGGCTACTGTGCCATTGTTTTTTACTGGAGGTGGCACAGGATAGCTCTAGGAAGTGATGGAAACTCTGTGGTTTTAGCATAGTGTTTTTGGCAATTCTTACAGCTACCTATGTTATTTCCAGTAAAAAAAAAAACCCATGACACTATAGCCAGCATCACATGCCCCCTCATATCTGGGCCCACAGCTCTCCTGCTAGTTGCTAGGCACTACCTAGCAACCCTTTGTGGGTGACCTTCAGCCAGTCACTCTCTTTCTATCTCTCTTCCTTTCACTTGCTTCACAGAATTGCTGTGTGGATAAAATGGAGAACTGAATATGCTACCCTGAGTTCTTTGGAGGATGGGTAGGATAAAAATTAGATATCTATGTATAAAGTGCCCCCTCAGAAACCTATATATGGTTTGTATGAAACTTATGTATGGCTTGTATGAACTCTCACCAACAGGGTCCTCATCTCCAAACAATGGTCCAGAATAGCTGCTAGACTATTCCCAGCTCAAGTTGCACACACAACTCATTCTAATGTTAGCATATTCTTTCTGACACAGGACTGATTTATAGGAGCTGCACCAACTCCAGGCTTGTATGAATCTTCAGCAACAGAGTCCTAGTATCCTTGGAAGAACATGCCTCTGACTTCTCTAAGCCTTACTGCTTCCAGCTCATCTTCAGAACCCTGAGAGAGGGGGCTGTGCCATCCTCTGCAAAATGGGTTCTTCAGGAATCTATTGGCTGGGAAATTTCCTGAACTGGCCCAAGTACAGGAATATTGTGATTCGCAGTAGACAGCTAATTCAACCGTAACACTAGAAGCAGCTCCAAAGATATCAGGCCCAGATCATGGTTGTTAGAATTGTACACAAAATAGTTAAAAGTGACTATTCTCAGATCTGGTTTTTTTTTCTCTTTTAAATGGATCAGAATCAGTGAATTGCTGAAAAGAAAAGTAAGTTCTTGTTTGGAATGAGAATGACTGACAAAGTAAACATGTCTGCACTTAATCAGAAGGAGGAGGCTGTGGGTGATGATAAACTATAGGATGACATTTCTAAAAAAAATGGCAATTTAGGAATAGGATGGATAGCTTGAAATCATAACAGCTAACAATAATAAGCAAAATACTCCTGAGCCTCCTGAACCTATTGCTCCGTGCTCTGGACATGTCTTCCATGATATGCCATGCCAGCACTATTCTTCCTCCAGCAACAAACTTCTCATGTCTTAGTAAATCACAACATTCTTGGGGGCAGAAATTAAAGCTTTTTTTTTTTTTCTTTTACCATCCCCTGAAAACCACTAGGCTTGGCTTCAAAAATGAGGAGGCTTCAAAGTGTTAGAATGAAACTGTGCGCACTCTGGCCCAGCCAAGCGGCCAGCTGGCCAACCCTACTGAAGTTACCATTTGTGGCTGTCTGATCATTTCAGAACTGCCATGCTGATGACTCCCCCTTTCCTGAACTGATGCCATCACTCTGTAGATTTGGAGAAAGCTCACAGAGTGTATGCTGCATGCTCAGGGTGTTTTCCAGGACTGTTGGCCCTTGCTTTTGAAGTTAACTGTTGGGAAGAGGGAAGGAATAATGAAGAAGAATAAGCCTTGCTTGCAACCCACAGAAACTTTCTAATGTTCCACAGCAATGGCAGAATTGTGAAGAATCTAGGGATGCTCAGACACCCGCTGGGTCAACTCACATCCTGCTTGCAGGTTGCAAGAAGGGAACTGATTGTTTAGCAAAGTGCTTAGCTTTGATTAAATGTCCATTTGTGGGATCACACTGGTTTTCTTGCAGAACTAAACTTTGTTGTTGCTGCCATCCAGCCATCACTTCTGCTGCTGGCACCACATTTTAAACAGGCACATAGTAATTTTTTTATATATAAAAATCAGCTTGAGGGGTTTTTTTTAGTTGAAACATATTGCAATTCTAATATGAGCCAAACTCTTCTATGCCCACTGACTTCAGAGAACTTAAAAAGGTGTATCTCTGCTCAGGCAGACTCTATTAGTGACTTCGTGAACTTAGGTAATTGTTCTTGCAGTCACTTCTCAAGCAGATAGTTTCAGAGGATAGCTGTATTGGTCTGCAGTAGAACAGTTAGATTTTAGTCCAGTAGCACCTTAGAGACCAACCATGAATGTTAGGATGGAAGCTTTCAAAAGGCAAAGTAGAGGGTGGACACATGGGAAAGAAGCACTGGAGAAATTTACCAGGCCTCCAGCAGCTTCTACTCCACCATCAACCTAGCCATAAAATAATCCAGGAAAGAAAAATACTTTCTAGACACCCCTATATAAATACATAATGGAAGCAACAAAACCCATCTTATGCTGGAAACCAGCTGATCACTAAACATATCTAAAGTGCTACAGGTCTCAATTCTAACTATTCTCAAACAGATGTCACTGACGGTGAAGACACAAAAAGCATGTAATGCATCCCAACAAGTGTCTTGTGTAAACTGAAATACATTTTCTAGACCCTACAGTGCAAATACATGATGGACACATAAACACCACTTGGAAACTGAATACTGGCCAAACTTATCTACATACCTCCAGTTACCACCCTATACTCACCAAACAATCCATTTTCTACACTACAGTTATATCTGTTCCAATCCCTTTGGCAGAGATCATCAGGGGCGTGTGGCCTAATATGCAAATGAGTTCCTGCTACAAAAAAAAGAGAGGAAAAAAGGTCCAATTCTTCCAAGCTGCAATTGGAACCACTGAACCAAGTTCCTTGAGATTTTTTGGATGGATGTTGAAAAGTGCTGACCCTGTATTAATTCAGGTGAAATCAGGACAGTCTCCCCCTTCAGAGCTTCAGTAGTGACTCTCCCAGGAGGCAGAGGACAGCTTAGCTCCTGTAATAGAATCCCTTCTCCAGCAAGGAGACCTAATTGAAACCCGCTCTCCTTGTAACACTCTGATTCTGCCCGTCAAAAAACCTGGCAAAGTTACTGAGGATGGGAAGCTCATATATCATTTTGTTCAAGATCTTCAAATGACTATGTAATTCCTTTGCATCCTGTAGTTCCCAACCCAGTGACTATACTTACTCTCACAGCCGGCACACCCATTAGCAGTATAATGCAGCTGCCTGGAGGACAGCCCTGGGGAGAAGGTGCCAATTTTGGCTCTCCTGCCCCTCCTCGCCTCCAAGGCAAGGGAAATAGCGAGCTTGGCACCCGTCACCACAGGGCTTTTGGGCTCGGCGTACACACATACTGCTTGCTCACCATCGCTCCGCTCCTCATGTCTGTGCTTCCAAGCACAGATGCAAGGGATGGAGTGACGGCATGTGCACACTGAACCCGGAAGCCCTGTGATGACCGGCACCAAGCTCACCCTCATTTAGGAAGCAAGGGGGGGGGCAAAGGCACCTGGACTGGGGCACCGGCTTCGTGCCAACTCCCCAGTGCCAGTGTTGCTTACTCTGATCCCACACTCAACTAAAGGGGTCCTAGTGCATACACCTTTCTAATGCATTCTTTTTTATTAGACTACACTCCTAACAGTTATCACTTGTTTGCTTTTACTTTATAAAGGATGGCAATATACCTTTACTCACCTTCCCAAAGATTTTTGAGATTCCCTGACCACATACTTAAAGATAGACTTAGATGATTTCTATCTTGATGATCTTCTGATTGCTTCCGATACTAGGGAAGCCAGCATTACTGATACCATTTATATACTGAAAGCCCTGCATGGAAAAGGCCACTGGGGTTCTCATTCTAAACCGCAATTTTGTCAAACCACAGTTCTCTATTTAGGTCACAGTATTTCTCAGGGGCACAACCACTTCTTCCTTGAATTTTGGATGATATCTTGTCTCTCCCTCACGCTGTTACCAAGCAACTGCTGCAGAGTTTTTTGGGAGCAGCAAATTATGCATGTCAGAGCAATGCCAATTATGCTGTGATTTCTAAGCCCTTTCTCCTCCTCACTCATGATTGTTCTCCAGATCCACTACCATGGGAGGAGGAGCACACATCTGGCCTTTACCTCCTTGAAAGTCACTCTTGCTTCCTCCCCTGTCCTGGGTCTGCCTGATTATGGTAAACCATTCACTCAATTTTGTCCTGAATCCTCAGGTAAGGCTGCTGGAGTCCTTGCACTGCCTTTTGGCAATACTTATAATGCTATTTCCTACATCAGCTCTGCACTGGACCCAATGGCCGCTGGCTACTATCCTTGCTTAATGGCTGTGGCAGCCACGGCTGAACTTACTCTTAACATTTTTTCTTAGGCACCTTTTAGCCATAGCTGTCCTACATGCCATATTAGCTCTTCCTAAGTGAGGCAAAACCCAACATCTTTCCTCCACCTGCCTACCTCATTATGAAAAGCAGCTGACAACCTCTCCTTTATTTGCTATAATATTTTAAACCCTTCTTGTTTCTTCAACTTCCTTCTAACGGGAAACCCCATGAGATAGGAAGGGCTAGTGTGTGGGAGTTGGCAAGGTAGGTGGCCACCTCGAGTGTTACCTCACCTACAGTGCACCTTCAGGCGCCCTCTCCCACCACTTCGCTGCTCTCAGCTTCCCCAGTCACAGGCTCCAGAAGTTGAGAGTGGCAGAACTGCACACCAGTTTGTGCTCTCCTCCAAGCCCAGCTTCCTAGCTGGCTCAGAGGAGAGTGGCCTTGCTCTGAAGCTGCCTCCCCTGCAAAGGGAGACAGCATCAGAGTGAGGTACAGCAGTCCCGTGGTCCTTTCCCCCACCCAGCAGCCAGGCAAAGGAACAAGGAGGCACAGCGTCGCTCTGAAGCTACCTCCCCTGCAAAGGGAGACAGTCTTTTTGTAAAGTTGCACTTCTTTATAATATAATACTTACAACAGATTAACATGACTTCTAAAGTTAATAAACATTGTAGTCTGTTTATCACAGTGTTTGTTCTTTGTATTGCCTTTCCCCTGCCTGGCAGCCAAGCCGACGAAAGGAACCATGCAGCCGCACTCAGACCCCCCATGGGATTCACAGCCATGCAGGCGGCCTAGGGCAGCAAAAACCCCAGCAATGCCCCTGGATCGGTCCTCATGACTGCTCTGAACTTCTCACTCACACTGCCTCTGTTAGTCCTGATCTCTACAATACTCCTCTGTTTAACCCTGATCATATTTTCTATGTAGATGGCTCTTGCCTCAGTGATTCCACTGGTCTGCTTTGTGTGGGACACACTGGTTGCAATAACCAGAGTTGTGGAAACAGCATTCATCCCTGTCTGCAGTGCTCAGGCTGGTGAGTTAACTGTCCTTACCCATGTTTGTCAATCAGCAACCTCCCTTTCTGCTAATATTTATACAGACAGTAGATATGCTTTTGGCACTTGTCACTCCTTTGGCACCATTTGGCAAGAGTGGGGATTCTTCACGTCTTCAAGTTCCCCTATTTGCCGCCATGTTCTCATCACCAGTCTCTTCACTGCCCTCCTGTTGCTGACTGCTGTCTCTGTAGTCTGGTGTAAAGCTCACTATCATTTCTGATTAGGACAGTTATGAAAATAATTGCACTTATGCAATCCCCAAGATGGCTGCACAAGCTGAACCTGTGGCAAGTGCCTGTGAGGCTGTCCTTTCTGCTCCCTCTCCCCCCACCCTCAATTCCCTTGAGCAAGCTATTTTATAGGGCAAAACAACAGATTCTAAGAAGCTTGTCTGGCAAACTAGAATTATGTTTACATGTTAAAAAGTAAATTAGGTGGACAAGAGCATCACTATCCAATGTATTTCTCTTTTAGCTGTATTGACACACTCAAACAGGGACTTTGGTTGCTTATCCCATTACATATATTGAACCCATCTCCCATCGTTGTTGACAGACAATCTCACATTTTGACATAATACTGTTTTGTTGCTTTCGCATGCTCATGCTACTCAGATCAAAGGTTTGCTCAATTTGTTAATTTTACTGCATACTGCTGTTTTGTTGCTTTCGCATGCTCATGCTACTCAGATCAAAGGTTTGCTCAATTTGTTAATTTTACTATTCTGTCATTGTACCATTTTACATTCTAAACCACTGCCAACCAGATAATTTTACTTCACTGTCATTGGTTCTTAAATCTGTACCATGTTGCATTCTGGGCCACTGCCTACCAGCTATGTATGGCTCTGCTCAGCTATGTATGGCTTTGCTCACTGTGCTGGATTCCTCGTCTGATGAAGTGTGCTTAAGGGCACACGAAAGCTTACGTTCTAAATAAAAATTGGTTGCTCTTAAAGGTGCAACTTGACTCCTGCTTTGTTCAAAGTTTTATTCAGAATGTAAGCTTTTGTGTGAAGGAAAGGGGGCAGATAAGACCCAGAGGTACCAAGAGTGCCTTGCATATTTTACACCCTGTAAGACATTCCTGACCCCAGGGAACCAGCTGTAAACAACCCTTATCTTGTCTTTCTCTGGAGCAATAAACAAGATATAGTTCTATTAATTTACACCCTTTAGATGTGTTTCCCTTTAGGTGTCTGCGTATATGTATTCAGGTCTCTTTGATGTAGGTCCATTTAAGCTGCTGGTTTCTGTACCAAGGCAAGATCCTCTCCTAGAGGGTCTACCTATGGCCATAGCTCTGTTTTGTTTTCTGGAATAAACTTTCTAACTTGTATTTTTGTTTCAGTGACATTTATTTCCCCATATCAATAGTTAAAAAAAGAACAACACCACAAAACAAAGGATGTTCAGTCAGGAAGCTTTACAGTGTTGTGCTAAGCAACGTTGTAGCTAAGCAAATTCAAATCAATTGGCTTAAACTGAAGTAACAAACAACATTCTAAACCAAAGTTTTCTTGTTTTTGGAAATGTTCACTCTCTGAAAAATATCTAGGAAGAGAAACACCTTCCTCTTTGTACTTATGCAAGTTAGTGCACCCATAGAAACACAAAATGCCCACACGTAACAGCTTCCCCTCCCCCCAAATGCCTCAATGTGCTGCACCCGTTTTACAGTCAGGTATTAAGAGACCCATCCTAAATCCTGGCACATGGATAGTGACTGCTTGATGTCAGAAGACTGTGGTTACATCTAGGGGAATGCAAGAAAAAACATGGGTTTTTTTATTCAGGTATATTGGACCAAAAAAAAGTTGGTATTTACCAATATTTCCAAATCCCAATCTTGGTATGGTATTCAGATTCAGGAAATATTCAGGAATACCAAATTATTCAGGTCCATTATATCCTATGGAGACCATTAAAGTCAATGGCAAGTGATATATTCAGTGATCTGGGGGAGAGTGTGTGTGTTTTAAGGCAGAGGCACCAAATTTGCCTCTCCTCGAAATAAACCCCAAGTTTAGAACAAAAACAAAAACAGAGGGTAGTGCTAGGGGAGTGGATGTCCCTGTGATACCCACTTGAATGTGGGGTGCCATGGGGGTAATCCTTTCCCCAAAGTTGTTTAACATCTGCATGCACCCCCCTCACCCAATTGGTTTGAAAGTATGAGCTGGGTTGTCATCAATATGCAGATGACACTAAGCTCTATCACTTGATGGATGGATGGACTCTGCCCCAGATGTTTCAGACAGGGCACTAGAAACCATGGCTGGATAGCTGAAGTTGAATCCAATGAAGATGGAAGTCCTGTACTTGAATCATGAGGATCTGGGATTGGGAATCAAACTCCCAGCCTTGGGTGGGGAAACATTGGTTCCAGCAGTAAGGGTAAGGAGTCTCAGGGTGATATTGGATTCCTCACTTTCTATGGAAGTCCAGATCACTTCGGTTGCCAGATCAGTCTTTTATTATCTTTGGCAGATCAGGCAACTGGCTCCCTATCTCACTCCCCAGTACTTAGCTACAGTGATCCAGGCAATGATCACTTCTAGCTGGATTACTGTAACTCAGTCTACAAAGGGTTACCCTTGAGCCTGATCTGGAAATTGCAGTTACTGCAGAATGACAGTGACGCCTGCATGGGCAACATATTCAGCTGGTGTTTCACCAACTGCACAGGCTGCCAATTGAATACCAGATCTGGTTCAAGGGTATGGTTTTGACCTTTAAAGCCCTACGTGGCCTGGGAGCCATCATACCTGTGAGAGTGCCTCTTCCTATATCAGCCCCAGAGAGCTCTATGCAATTCTGACCAATATCTTTTGGTGGTCCCTGACCCATCCACTTAGCTTCAACCAGGTGAGGGCTTTTTTGGACCCACCCTGACCTGGTAAAACGGGCTCCCACTTGAGATCAAGGCCCTAAAGACTTACTAACATTCCACAGAGCCTGTAAAACAGCAGTTCCACCAGGCTTTTGGCTGAGGTGACAGACACCCAAATTACTTCGGGCTCCCCTGTCTATAGCCACTGCCTTGCTGTCTTATGATATTTCTGGACAATGGAGTTTTTGGGGTTGCTTATTTTATATGAATGTTTTCTCCTGACAATAAGGCATGGGTTCTTTGATGTTATTCATTGTTGGCCCTATTTATTGTTTTATCCTGCTAGTTTTTATGATATAAGCTGCCCTGAGCCCATTTTTGGAGTGGGACAGGGGATAAATTGAATAAATGAAATGAAAAATATTGGGCCAGGGGGTCCAATTCTATGGGCACCCAAATAAGGTGCCCTCATCCTCCATGGTTTCCAATGGGAGGAAATAGCAAGGCAATACATGTTCAGCAGAGTGTCCCAGAGAATTTCTGCAATAGAAAGTGAGGGGGCATTTTTGCAAGGGTCAGCAGCAGAACCAGTGCAATGTGCCCGGCAGAACCAGTGCCACTGCCAAAACCCAACAGGACTAAGGTCAAATCTGAAAATCTCTGAAGTACAAACTGGAGGGGGCGGTGGCATTTCTGCAAGGACAGCAGAACCAGTGCAATGTACTAGTGCTCAGAAGCTAAATGCCAACCTACTAGTGACCAGGAGCAGAACCCAGTGCCATAGTGGCAAATGCCAGCTCAACAGGTCGGATGTAAAATACAGAATCACAATTCAAGCAAGGGGAGGGGTTTTTTTTACAAAGATAGCAGAACCAGTGCTGTAGTGCCCAGAAGCACAACCCAGTGCCAACCTACTAGTGCCCAGCAGCAGTACCAGCAGAACTTTTAAAAAGTTTAATACTATTTATTAAATTTCTCCTGACTATATTCTATTGGAATATTTCCTGTATGGAAATGCAGGCGTTCCCTCCTTAAAATTGAAAAACCACAGGACAACTTAAGGGGAAATAATTTGTCTAAAAGCCCCTGCTTTCCCTGAAGCTCAGAGCAACACACAGCACAGTGCTTTTAAAACAGTTAATCTAGGCTATTATACCACTATTTTGAAGACATACAAAACCTTGCCTCTCTTAATATCCTCCTAGCACTGGCCTAGTTAGGAAGGAACTAAAGTGCTATACTGTAATTTATTTAGAAGTGTTTAAAAGTTAATTCCTAAAACAGACCCTTATTACTAAAAGCCTATCTAGCAGCACCTAAGTATCGTACTCAAGTCAGGAGTCCTAAATTGAAACCAGAAGCGCATTCACAGAAGAGTGAAACACTCCCCTCCCTCCTCAAAAAAGCATCTTCTAGAAATTAAAAAGAAGAAATAACCAGAGGTGGGGCCACTACTGGAGGAAAAGGCAGGGGAAAGATAGGGGGAAAAAGCAAGAGGAATCTGAACAAAAATCTGGTCAACATACACACCTCAGATCAAAAAAAGGAAGGGGGGGAGCACAGGAAACAAGCAACAAAACCTCACTTCCACAACTCTGAAAAAAATGAGGAACAGAAGAAAAGAAGGGTAAGGATGGTAAAGGATACACACACACACACACACAAGTAAAATAATAGATTTTTTAAAAACCAAGCAGACCCCCCCCCCAAAAAAAAACAAGAACCAAAAATGAATAATTTAACCAAATTTTAAATCAACTCCAACAAGGGTCGCCAAGTCCGATTCAAGAAATATCTGGGAACTTTGGGGATGGGGCCAGGAGACTTTGGGGGTGGAGCCAGGAGACATTGGGGGCGGAGCCAGGAGCACGGGTGTGACAAGCAGAATTGAACTCCAAGGGAGTTCTGGACATCACATTTAAAGGGACGGCACACCTTTTAGAATGCCTTCCTTCCATAGAAAATAATGAAGGATAGGGGCACCTTCTTTTGGGGCTTGTAGAATTGGACCCCCTGGTCCAATACTTTTGAAACTTGAGGGGTATTTTGGGAAGAGGCACTAGATGCTATACTGAAAAATTGGCATTTCTACCTCAAAAAACAGCCCCCCCAGAGCCCCCGATACCCGCGGATCAATTTCCCATCATTCCTTATGGGAATTGTTCATGGAGGTGCATAATGGCTGTGGGGGTGGGGCTTCCCCCGCCGGCCAGCTGGCTGGGGGAGGGGGGAAGCCTGTAAACCCGGAGGATCCCCCGCTGGGACCTGGGGATTGGGAAGCCTAACTCCAACCAAAGTCAAGAACCAAAGCAAAAGTAACCCTTGGCCTGGCTTCCCCACCTACCACCAGGCCTCAACAACAACAAAACTCCACAAAAAAAGCTGCAAGCCACAAAAAACAGAAGGAGTAAAACCTAAGAATAAAGCCAAAGAAAACAACAACAACAATAAAAAATGCCTGAGGCCCTTGCTCTCACCCTCCCCCCACAATCACCAGGACCAAACAACAAGACAAAAACTCCAAACTTAAGCCACAAAACCAGAAGGAACCAAAACATACGAATAAAACCAAATGGAACCAGCAGGGCCCTTGCCAGGCTTTTTGGTGCCCTAGGCTCTTATGCACTCCTGTCAGGGAGGCACCCCCACTCCCCTCCCCCCGTGTCCAAGCTCTGTGGCAGCGGTGCACCCTTACCAGAAGGTGTGGGCACCTCACACATCACACCAGCCACTGTGCTCCACCTCCTCCTCAGCCCAGCAGTGCTGGGTTCAGCCAGGGTGGCGGTGGCTGCCGCCGCCACTGCTGCCTGGAACAGCCAGGGATCCTGTGACGCACGCATGCTCCAGACTTCCCACAGCTGCCCTCTGCACACACTCAGAGGCACCCTTGCCGGACCACAGAGGACTCAACGGAGCAGTTGCCGAGCCACACCACCAGGGCTGGGCAGGATGGAAGAGCCTCGAGCCCCACACTCAGATCCCGGGCTAGCTACAGGGCCAGCAGGCACTTCCACACACCCCTGGCAACAGCTGCCACCCTCAGCTAGCATGAGGAGCACAAAAACCAGCACCAGTGAGCCCAAACACTCCTTCTGCACCAGCGGCCTACTCAGAGAAGGCCCTAATGCATGTGCACACAGCTCATGGGCGTCTCCTATACCTTTTCCTGCAGTCAATTCCCTCTGCCTGCCTCTGGGTCCTCTGCCGTTTCACCCATTCTGCTTTCTGCTCCACAGAAGGCACCCAGCTGGTGGGGTGGGCTTTGTTCCCTGGGGAGGGAGAGGTTACTGCTGCTTATGAGGCCAGTTCATGATTGCAAGAAAGTGAATGCGATGGAAGAGGAGGTCCCAATGCCAAATAAGGCACACGTGCACCCAGCTCAGCTTGGCGACTCTGCTGGCGGTGGTGGTGCGGTTCACCGGGGAAGCCACACTGCTGCTGCTCTGGGCCCATCCAAGCAGCCCCCTGGTAAGCAGCAGAGCCACTGGATGCGCACATGCCTGGCCCTTCACTGCCAGGCCTGTTGCACTGCTGCTGCACAGGAGGCACGAAGGGAGGGAGGGCAGGCTTCTCCTCAGGTGGCATGTGCAGGGAGGGGGTGCCAAATGGAGCCCTAGGTGGTGGCCTACCTGACCTACTGGGTAGAGTCAGCCCTAAGAACCAGAACAAGTTTTGGCGTCTTTTGGCCTGACTTCCCCACAACCTACCACCCATCAAGCCCAAAGAACAATTAACCGTAAAAGTATAAAACTTTTAAAACTATGTTGTTAAGTCAAACCAGTTGCTGTCTTCAGTCTTCTCCAGGAAGGCAGGCAGGATCTGTTCTGAAGTCCACAGTTTCCCATGCAGCAGGCTCAGAGCAGCAGCTGAAGCCAAAGCCAGCAACACCCGCTCCAAACCTCTCTCATCAATGCAATTAGCTCAGTCAGACCCTTGCTTTTATGTTCTTTGCCCATGCACAGAAGAATTGGAGGGAGGGGGAGACAAACTTCTGTGATTGGCTGAAGAAAGTGTTTCCCCCTAACCTGAAATCCTATTTGCCAAATTGCTCCTGCTGTTTCCCACCACCACCTCCTGTTCCCTAGGGAATGGGTGGGGAAAGCAAGGTAGTTAGCTGGACTTCACATTTGAAACCAACAACAGCCTTACAAAGTTGCAAGCCTGTAATGCAATGCCATTTGCAAACACATTGCAGAGATTGGCTCTAAGGTACTACAACTCCCCTTAAAGTGCTTTTGCCATTTGGGCTGCTGCGATGCCCCTTCCCCCTCGATCCTGTTGGCCTGGAAACCAGAGCAAAAGGTGGGAAAGAGCCCTAGAGGACAGAAATAAAGTAAAAGATAACTTTGTAGTTCTTTAAAGTTTAAACATCTCCAGCAGCAGAATAAAAGCCTCATAATTTGATATCATCTATATTGGTAGCCAAATCTGATTCTCTAAACTAAATACAGGTAAGGTCTTTTTTGGTATTTATTCAGTTCAGTTTATACCGAATGCACACACCTACCGTAGTTACATCATCCAGCACTAGTTGTCTGTGTCTGTGTCTGCCAGTCACAGGGAGAATAGTGGCTCCTCTGTGATATTTGCAGGATTGCTATGAACTATGGTGTGATCACTATGCAGTTGTAGTATCTGCACAGAGTGTTACATGTCACTTTTTTCCTCCCAAAAATAGCCAGTATACTAGCTAGCAGCTCTTCACTAGCATTGCTGTCTTAGGATGGGGCAGTTAGTATTCTATTAAAAGGTTAGTAGGTTATAATAAAACTAAAGTGCTTCACTGAGCATAGAGCAAGCATAGAGGAGACCTCAGACCCTTGATGAGACAATGGGTTTGTTGTATGCAGGTTTTCCCATATCAAATGGACAGGCAGGTGTTTCTAACACCTCAGGTACTGAATTTGCTCTCAACATAGTGTTAGTTGGAATCAGAGAGATTTGATCTGCAAAATACCACCAAAAACATTAGAGCTAGTGCCAAATTAACATTATTAATTGGGTTGGACTTATCTGTAATCAGGACACAAACCACTTGAAACAACCGAGGTAGATGAGATAGAGCTGAGACAAGGGAGTCACAGCATAAAACCTTTCTTGCTGTCTCATTGGCCTGCAAATAGGCTCCACCTTTCAAACAATTTTGCAAGGACAGAATTTGTAGAGTAAGGAGCAAAGTCTGGTTTGAATCAGGGAAACCAGGGCAGAGCCTGAGCAAAAAATGACAACAATGATCATTTACATTTTTATTGCACTCTCCCTTCCTGGCTTTTTATACCCTAGTATTAGTTTAAATGGAACATTAAGAGCACTTTCAGAGGTGATCTTCATCCTTATTAAGTTTCTCCTCAGAAGCCACATTGTATGTACCTCTACTCTCAAAAAAATAATTCCAGAGGGGCAGTCATGTTAATCTGTTGAAGCAAAAATAAACAGAGGCCTTGTGCGATTTTAAAGACTGAAAAATGTTATTCCAGCATAAGCTTTTGTGGATCTGAAGAAATCCATCTGGGTTTATACTGCAATAAAATTTTTACGGTGCTAGAAGACTTCTGTTTCTATTTCTATTTTATCTGAAATGGCCACTAGAGAGAGGGCCTTCTTTTTCTGGCACTTGTATTGTAGAAACTCCTTTACTGGGCTATTTATCTGGCATTGAAACTGCAAGTTTTCAGTGACACCTATTTGTTTATTTGGTATATTTACATATCACTGGCTGCAGAACAGCTAAAACCCATTTGTTTACCCAGGTTTCTTTGTTGTGTTTTCTTCTATTTTTGTTCTTATGGGGGTGGGTGGGTTAAACCCCATCTCTGCATTACTCATCTTTTAAGGTGGTTTATTCTGCTGCTAAAGTTTATGTTCTGTTCAGTACTTTTTTCCTTTTGAAAACTGTTGGGTTGGCTGCAGTTTCTTCTATTTAAACTATTACTGTTATTTTTACAATTTTATATTTACTGCTCATCATGGATGGTATTGCAGATTTTGACAGCGGTCCTAAACAGTTCTACTTAGACTCCTACTCAGATGTACTCAATGGGGCTGACTCCTAAGAAAGTGTTCTTAGGATATTAGTTTAATTTGCCAGCGGTCCTAAACAGTTCTACTTAGACTCCTACTCAGATGTACTCAATGGGGCTGACTCCTAAGAAAGTGTTCTTAGAATATTAGTTTAATTCCTTCAATATTGTTTTAAATTGTTTTATCAAAATAAGCCACCCTAGCAACCTGCTAGGTTGACAATGCAGAATAGAAGTCATTTCAGTAAATAAATAAATACATCAACCATTACTGTTGAACCTAGGGCTGCCACCTCTGAGTTGAAAAATGCCTGGAGATTTGGGGGTGGAGCCTGGAGAGGGGAAAGACTTCAAGCTGATATGATGCCAAAGAGTCCACTCCCCAGCACAGCCATTTTCTCCAGGAGAACTGATCTCTGTTGTAATTCTGGGAGATCCCCAGGCCCCATATGGAGGTTGGCAACCACAGTTGAACCAGCAATGTGCAGACTGGTGAGCAACCCTGTAGCAATCCTAGTCAAACTCCAAGATAATCCATTCATCTCTACCACCCCATCTGATGTGCATGGCAATTTGCATCTTTTTAAGATAAATGAACTGGGGAGGAAGAAGTTGGCATAAGCAATCACTTTGCTTCAATGGATGATTCCACTAGCAAAATGTAGCACATATAAGTGGGGAGGAATTTGTTATAAATCATCCACAAGTTGAAAGCCTACTTTTGAAATTCTGTCTCTTTGCTCACTGCAGTCGCTGGAGCTGTAGGACACCAGTTTCTCCACATTTTGTTTGTTAGTAATTACATTATTCATATTTTATTTACTTCCTCTAAAAAACAAAGTAATTGTTACACAATCCCGCCCCCAATACCAATTTAGAAAATATATCAATTATAATCCAGGAAATTGTCCGCCAAGTAAGAATGTAACTGTGTCTCATTACAGATATATTTTTTAAGGAAGTCGGTGTAAAAAACAAAGAACTGCTGTGCTGTTGTCTTTGACTTCTCTTTAATGTTGTTTTCTGAAGTAATGATGGTGGGAACAATCAGCATTCAGGTCTCTGTTTTCCTATGTTTACTCATTAAACATGAGAACCAGGTGCTCTCATGGGGAGAAAGCGCATGGTAACACTGGCTTTAGATATCAAAAAAGTCTCTCACCTTTCACTAACAAGCCTTACTTTGCAAGCAAGGGACTGAGATAAATAACAGAATAAACAAAGGAAGGCCCTGTTTTAAAATGAAATGGCAGGGTCCCAATCCAGTAAACAAATGCTTTGAGAGAAAAAAAGCTTTCCTTCCTGAGGAGAGGCCTTTTACTGAATGCAATGGAATAAAGCATATCTAAAGGGGGACTTATTACCATTTTTTTTCTTTTGCACATATCAGGATTCAGATGGTATTTTATTTTTTTCTATTGCACGAGTTATTAGTGAAACACAATTTACAGAACTGGGTCAACCATTACTGGGATTAATTAGGCCTAGGGTTTAGAAGGGTTATTAATAGGCCTGTAGAAAATGTCCTGTCCCTTTACTAGGCTTAATGTGTAGAAATGGGTATTGGAAGCTTTTTATCACATGGAGGTTAATAACATCACCTGGTAAATAAAATCCCATGAAGCCTCTATTAAAAGGGAAATGCTTTTTTCTCCAGGCCTGGTGGCAAGTCTAGGAACATCATAACAGATAACAGAATGACATGAGCATGACTGGGATGGTTTTCTCTTGAGATTGTCAGATGCACAAGTAACAAAGTAAATAACCTGAAATTTTAATAAATATTTAGAAGAGGGAAGTAGCCTGTAGAAGCCAATGTCTTCAACCACGGAGAAGGGGCAGCCATCGAGAGCAATCGTCTCACCAATGAGTTGAGTGACCCTCTTCCCAGCCTGCTGTCCCACCCCCACCCCCAGATACACTTGTGTCAACCTCACCAAACATCTCTGCCAGAGATGCTTGGAATCCCTTCCCTATTGGAGACTGTTCAGGGACAGCACTAGAGGTGGCTGCAGGACAACACACCTCTTGGTTGGTGGCTCCATGGGCACTGGTGGTGGCTCCATGGGCACTGTAGCAGCAGCCTCTCTTTCCCCCTGAAGAAGCATCACCTGGTGCTGCTTCTTCAGATGGTTCCATAGTAGGGTCCCCAAATCCCCCGCTAGGCCTGGAGACTCCCGATTTGGAGCCTCCTCCCCCCGCTGGCCATAAAAGGGAAAGCGGGGGGAGGGGAGGGGGGAGAACGGCAGCCCTTCCCACCCAGCCCCGATCGCAGCAGCCAGAGCTCTTCCGTTTTCTCAGGCTGCTTCCTGCCCCCAGTCAGCTGGCCGGTGAAGGGAGGGGAGCCCAGCCACGCCCCCAAAGGACCATGTGCCTTTGCACCTCCGGAGGTGAGTGAGTTCTGTCCCCTGCATCAGATTTCCCAGAAAGGGGGGGGGGGCGGGGGGAGGGGGTGGAGAGGGAAACGTCTTCTCATAGGGTATAATGGGGAATTGATCTGGAGGTTTCGGGGGCTCTGGGGGAGCTGTTTTTTGAGGTAGAGGCACCAAATTTTCAATATAGTATCTAGTGCCTCTCCCCAAAGTATCCCCCAAATTTCAAAACAATTGGACCAAAGGGTCCAATTCTATGAGCCCCAAAAGAAGGTGCCCTTATCCTTCATTATTTCCTATGGAAGGAAGACATTTAAAAAGGTGTGCTGTCCCTTTAAATGCGATGGCCAGAACTCTCTTGGAGTTCAGTTATGCTTGTCACACTCTTGTTCCTGGCTCCGCCCCAATGTCTCCTGGCTCCACCCCCAAAGTCTCCTGGCTCCACCCCCAAAGTCCCCAGATATTTCTTGAATTGGACTTGGCAACCCTATTCCATAGTCTGGTAGCTGAAACATAAGCCAGGTCTCTCCCTCAACTGATCTGGGCCTTACACAGCTGGCACTGTGCAAAGCAGGGATACACCATGTGCACTGACTAGCAGCTGCAGCCTAGGCTTTTTTTGTAGCAGAAACTCCTTTGCATATTAGGCCACACATCCCCAATGTAGTCAATCCTCCAAGAGCTTATAGGGCTCTTAGTACAGGGCCTACTGTAAACTCCAGGAGGATTGGCTACATCAGGTGGATTTGGCCTAAAAATACAAAGGAGTTCCTGCTACAGAAGAAGCCCTAGCTGCAACAATCCATGGAGTCACCTCCTGTGAGGAGCTTCGGGCAGACTCACTGTCCTCCCCCGCCCCTTTATCACTGGAATCCCCATCCTGGACATGCCCTCCCCTGCCAGATGTTACTGGCCCAAAGTAGGGTCTACTAAGCATCTGACAATGGTGTTTAGAGGCAGAAAATACAACCCAACAATATATAAACAGTAAAATCTCAAACCCAACCCTCTCCCTCCCTCAACCTAGCAGACTACACGCTCTACCAAATACCAAAAAAACACAGAAATTAATTAATAGACTATAAACAATATAGAATCCCTACAAAATCAAGGACCAGTTAATCAATTTAACAATCCTATTCCAAATTCCATCCACGTCAATCCAAATCAATTAGAAAAATATTCAAAATGTAATTTTGGATCAATTAAATAGACCAGAGAGGGACAATCTAAGGGGGAATCCATCTAATTAGTCAGGAAGAAACCAACAGTGAGAGTGATAAATATCCACCAAACGTCCATAAGCATCAGCACTCAGTACTAGTCCAGAGTCAAAGCACCATATCCTCTTGAGCACAGCAAGAATCCAAGGTCCTGGGTAGATAACCAAAGAAGGCCAAAGTTCAAGGGGCCTACACCTTTATCCTGTATAGTTCAAGCACCCTGCCAATCCCCGGGATGGAGCAACTCTCATGTCCCATCACAGGGTCATCCACAAAAATGACCTTTGACTGGAAGTCTCCAAGGCATTTAGTATCATCCATGAGGCTGGTGAAACACGTCCTTTGTGAGACAAAGGCCTGGGTTGCAAGAGAAGACACCAAGGAGCTATTATTCTCTCACTCTTCAGCTGGCTACCTGTTGACTGCTGGGAGGGTGGAGACTACCATGGTAGTAACAATGGAATCATCTAAGCTGCAATTAAAGGGGCTACAGCAGGAAGACTGGCACTTGAGTCGCTTACTCCGTCTGCTGCCGAGTTCATGGAGAGGCAGGGCTTACCCATGGTGTCCAACTCCCCAGTGGCTGTTCGGAGATGAAAGTTACAAATGCAGCAGAACAATTGCTATGATGAGGCCAGGGCTCAAACCATTTGCGACTCGCTCTGCAGGTCTTCAGTGGTGGATACAAGAAGAATGAGAGACACCATAAGAGCAACAAGGAGAACCATGACAACAAGGCTCAGTTTTGACCATTCACAATTGGTTCTCCAGCAGTGGTTGCTGGAGAGATAGCGTCCACAAAGGGGTGGGAGGTGCTGATTGCACTAGGGGTGGGAACTAAATGGGTGGGAAGTAATTGCACTAAAGCAAAATTTATCTACAGGCACCTGCCTTCAAGTACTGAAACTCAAAGTGGAAATTTAAAAGATTTTTTAAAAAGTTAATCTAGGCCAATTACACTACTGTTTAACACACACAACCTTGCTTCTTTTAATAGCCTAGTGTTGATCTAATTAGGAAGGAACTGAAGCCCTATGCTGAAATTTAATTAGAACTGTTTTAAACAATTCCTAACAGACCCTTATTAGTAAAAGCCTCTATTTAAAACCCATTACCAGAACAAGTATTTAAAAATTAAATGGCCTCCTTGCATCAGAATTACACACCACACCAAACAGAACTTTTAGTGAACCTTAACCACTGATTGAACTTCCAAACATCCCCAAACCAACCTGCTAGAAATTTAAGGGAGGGGGGAAAGGAGAAAAAGAGGACCCCAACTCAACTAAAAAGCAGAACGTATCTTTTAACAAATTGAATCTCTAGAAAATGAATTGAGGGGGAGGCAGGGAAAAAGAAAACAGATAAAGCAAGAAGTAGAGCCAAAAGCCTCTCCATACACACACCAGGCCCCAAAAAAGAAAAGGAAAAAGAACAGAGAGCAAGCACCAAAACCTCAAAGCCTTCCCCACCACCAGACCCAAAAAAGAAAGGATGCTAAAGGAGAAAGAGAAAAACAACAAAGTAAACCTACCTACCACAAGGTCCAAAGAACTGAACTACTATAACAATAAGAAACGTCTACAAAGATGTTAGTCTCAAACCGGTCACTGTCTTCTCCAGGCAGGCAGGTCAGGATCCAAAGCTCCACAGCAGAGTCACTCTCAGGAGCAGCAGCAGGACTCAAGCTCAGAGCATCTGAAGCCAAACCCAGCAGTACATACAATCCATACCTCTCTCTGAAACAGAGTCAAGCTCAGCCAGGTCCTGCTTTTATGCATTTTGCCCATGTGCAGAAGAATTTCAGCCATGAAATAGCTCCTGTGATTGGGAGCACTGTTTCCCCTAATGTGCCATGCTATTTGCCACTGTTCCTTCCACTCTCCCTCCTTTTCCCTGGGAAACCTGGCATGTGATGGGGACAAAGTTATTGGAATCCACATTTGAAACCAACAGTCTCACAAATCCATTGCAGCGATTGGCCAAAAAACACTATAGCTCCCCCAAAGTTGCTTTCCCAATTTTCTGGCAGAGATGCTTCATCCCACCTCCCTCTGGAAGTCCTGGAAACCAGACAGATGGTGGGGAAAGGGTAGAGGACAACTCTGCAGCCCTTTGACTGCAGCTGTTTGGAATTCCCAAATATTTTTCAAAAACTGGAAAAATTCAGGTCCCCCCCGAATTGAGAATGCTGACCAGAGATCAGATTCTCTGTTGTGTATTTGGTGGGGAAAATACCTGAAAATAGTGATAAGGTATTTCTATGGTATTTTTTTCAGCTCAGATATACCAGAATGCACCTCCCTATTTAGGACACCTCAAGGCTTATTAGTTCCTAGAAAGGTGTGTGAGTAAATGGGTGTGTGCTGCCCCACCTGAATTTGCTCAAACTGTTGAGTGTCTCCTCAGCAGCTAGTGACACTAGTGACATAACCCCATGTTTTGTTACTTCCCTTCTTGGTTTTCTCCTCTCATCCCATATAATGTTAGGAGAGAGTTTGTTGTTGTTAATATGTACCAATGACAACATTGGGATGCCTACTATCCTGCTGTTTCTGCACCACTCTCCCTTCCATGGTGTTCTCTCATCTCTGATAGGGATAACTATGTGGAAGAGGATGTCTCCCCCAAATATTTCCTGCAATATCTTTTGCCCCCCCCTCTTTTGATCACAGTACATCAAACTCCTATAGCATGAACTATAAATGAAGAGAGACACAAGTAATCAAATTAGCCTCATTTACTCACACTCAGGACTCATCATCTAACTGCCTCTGCAGCATGAGGCAGGCCAGAAGCTTTAGCAGCTGACAATGAAGGGGGATGAGGTGAAGGGAAGTAAGAGATGTTATGGGACCAAAAAATGGGCAGTCTCTCTTGGTCTGAAGAAATCTCTTGGCAGATATTCCAGCTCTTACAACATCTAGCTTTATTAACAAGATAAATAAATTATTAACGTTACTTGCATCCATTCTATAAGTATGCATTTAATGTGGAAAGCAAAGTTGTGACTCCCCTAAGAGTCTTTCCACCTCTTTACCCGCAAACTAATTTTTTCCCTGATCCCTAGGAAAAAGGCTATTAATGTCAGCATATATTGGGAGATCTAAAAGAATATGGCCGGCATGTCATGTTCTTAGACTGCGCTTTCTTGAGACTTCACTCTTTTCCCCAGCAGTTTTATTTTACTTCTGGGTTTACACTTGACCTTGTTCCTGTTAGTACAGAGGGGCTGTTTTTTCCTTCCTCCAGCATGGTAACTTCTGTGCTGTTTTTGTTCTCTGTTCTAGTTCAGTCTCCCTTTGAGGTTCCCTCTGATGTTGATTCAGCATGTATTTTTGATACATTCTTCCTGGGAATGTGCATCCTCCCTCCAGGTATCAGAACCCTCAGCACTGGCTATTGGAGGGGCACTTGTTAGAGCAATGTCTGAGCCATTCTACCATCACTGCAGTGACCACCTGAGTCAACAAATGACCAGTATTTGAACAAAGAAGAGAAACAATAACATCTATGCTTTCAAGGCTTTGCATTTTCAGTTTGGCTGGAGTACACACAAGGGCTCTGTGCACCAGGCTTTGAGGAACAGGTGTGGGACCAGGAAAGAACTTAAAAGGCATTCTGCAGTGTATCATTCGGACAAACACCTATGACTCAATAAAAGGGATTTTTGCCATTGTCTTTTAAGGTCAGAGTTCTAAGAACAAACATAAAAATGGACTCTGGCCATTCTAAGCACACACCCCACACACACCCCCACAGAGGTTCTGAGTCCCAAAAAGTCTAAACCTCACCAAGTAATGGTCAGTCCATCATAAGGGAACTGGAAATATGAAAAATAAGCATACCACATGTCTGGGGAATAAGATATTTTAAAATAGTCCATATTTGTCATGGCAGCCCTGAAGTTTTGGGCAGCACCTGATAAAGTATCCTTGGCACTAAGTCCCAAAGAAGTAACAACCCAAGGCCCTCAAAAACAGATCCAAGACCATCCCCAGCAGTTCAAGAAGGCAGGGGAGCAGGATAGGAACACACTAACAGAATCTCCAGTCTGTCCCATGTCAGCATCATCTAGTACATGCACTCAAAATCACAATTTGGCAGACAAACCTCCTAGTGAGGATGATGTTAGCATGATAGACTACATTCAGTTCTTCCACCACAACTATCAAGCCCAGGTCTCAGTCTGCTAGGTGAACTTTTTTTCATCCAGAGTGGCTGTTTTACTAGGGACGGGCATGAACCAGGGAAATCAAAAGGGTTCCCTTTAAACAGCTTTTGTATGCAGTGTGTGCACCCATAAGTGAATGCACACGGGCAACTGTGTTTTTGTGTATGCGGGGGAAATCCTGAAGGCTGGTTGGAGTATTCATGGTCTCACTTTTGGGTGCCTACAAAAACCATTTAAATTGAACCCTTTTGATTTCCCTGGTTCATGCTCATCTCTACTAGGGACTCTCCTGGGATTCAGCAGCATGCTTTTAGACCTGCTAGTATATTAACAGTGCTACCTGAGTAATATTGACTGAGAGGGACTGGAATTGGAAAAAAGATGCAGACTGTCTCCCACTCCTTACCCTCTTCTCCCTCTCATATCTCCCCTGACCACAACAGGAGTGTCTCCCAATCACCAAAGGAACACTCTAGTAAACCTTTATAAGAATTGTCCAGATATTAAGATTTTCTTCAGGACTTAAGAATTTGAGTCATGGACACTGAACTATAAAGTATTCAAGAACCCCGAGGACAAAGAAGTTCCAAAAGCCACAGCAGATCTTATCCATGATTAAGCAAAATCACACGGATTCTCCAACTATAGACTGCTGGTTGAGGCATGTGCTGTATTTTTGAATGCTCTTCTGTTTAAACCACAAGAGAACAAATGACACATCAGGGAAAAGGCTAGGCTAGATTCATACAAATGTATGAAGTTGCCTTAGTTTGAGTCAGAACTTTGATCCCTGAAGCCCAGTACCACCTACTTGAGTACCAAATCTTCAGGATTCATCAGAGAACGCCATTAAGACTGTCAGCCAAAATCCTTGGAACAAGTGAAGCTGTGGATCAACCACTGGATCTTCCTCATGTAATGCTGTACAATACCACTGAGCACTGGCCCTCGCCATCTTTCTTCCAGGTAGATAGGCTACATTTCTTTTAGCTAGGAAGTTTTTTGCATAAGGGAAAACATTCAGTCATGTTTCAGCCTGGAGTAACAGAGAATTTTGCCAAATGATCTGCTGCATTATGTCACACAACTTGCACAAGTTCCATGTGGGGAAAAAGAAAGTCCGGAAGTTGATTCAGTGCTGCCTCATCTCTAATACTTATTAAAGTGGTGTAGAAGCCTGGCAGCAAGTTTATAAAAGGGGGTGGGGAGATACCTAATATGATCACAGTAATAATAAGAGCTGTTTATTACTGTATTTGAAAAATTCAGACTGCTTGCTGGGAGCATTCCACTTGCCGTAGCTTGCCACGGCTTGACAGAACAAACATGCCATTCAGAACATGCTTGACCTTGGTTCATCCTTGGTAAACACACCCTCTTTAAATTGCCAGTAGCATTCTCTGTTAATGAACGTATGCACCACTTGCAGCACGGAGCTTCAGAGCTGAATTCTTTGCCTGGTTGCTTTAAGAGCAGGTTGGCACAACCAAACACTTTGCAAAGAACAAATTCAACTAGTGCCCCCTCCCCGGTTTTGAAAAGCAATGCAAAATAGGAGGTTTGGCCCACTCTGGTGAGAATCTTCAAAGCAGGACTTCCCCTCTGTGATCTGAAGGATTTTCAAGGAGGAATCCCCTCCAGCACTCACAACTCTCAGAAGGGATGCCAGCACCCTGTAGAACAAAAGCTTTGAAGATGGGGCCTCCCCATTGATAGAAGTCTTTGCAGAAGCTTCATCCCTACCTTCCCTGTTGGAAAGGCTTTCAAGTGTCAAGAAGGTAGAGGCTTTCAAAGGCTTTAGTCAGAATAAGGACAGAAAGAGAGCACTTAGTTTGGATCCTGGTTTGGAGGCCTGCGGTAGGGTCTGTTGGAAGCACTAGCATGAAGACAGAAAAAGGTCTTCAGTCTTTTCTCCAGCATATTCACATATTCTGCAAAATTATCAGTGGCGAAAGAGACAGTCGGATACATCCTTATGTCACTCATGTCACTTTTGCAGAAAGCCAGGTCTGTTACTCTCCTTCTGCTTCCTTATAAAGCCAGGGATGCAATCAACTCTTCATTGGCAGATATCAGCTCTTCTGGCAATGCACCCACTTTTGTTCCTTTTCAGGTGGACACAAATGAGCATTATCAATTGTGAGTACCTTCTGGGGCACCTGACAATAAGCCGGTTGCCTGTATTGCCTTGCCAATTCCTGAAGATAATTTTTCCACACCCTTTCCAGCTGACTGGGCTGCCTTTTAAATGTTACATTTGTGCTGTGGGAGGTAGATTATAGATATTATTCTGTTAAAGGTTCACCAGGATTTTATCATAGATGCAGATATGTCATAAGGTGTGGGATAAAAGTAACTGCACCCTTTGGTGCATGCACAGATTGCCCAGCTGGGTGGTCTTCCAGAGGTAGCGTGTGAACTTTCAGATGTCACTGGTTTGCTAGCTGTTGCAAGGTAGCTCATGCATCCCTCAGCAGACCCAAGAAAAGATCTGCTCTAGGCTCCTTTTAAAAGCTTTTATTTCCTAGGGTTCCCCCCCCCCCCTTTGATAGTTTAATTTCTGGTGCTCTTCCTAGTCCATGTTCTGTTTCTTGGTTAGAACAAAACTTGTCAATATGCTGGGTGCTGGTGAGGGAGGGTAAAAAGCTCAGTACATTTTTTATTACTCAGAAATAGCTCTCAATACATTCATTTATATCCAGCCCTTCTCTACAATGTGGACCAAAAGTAGCTTGCATCTTTTCCCCCTCCAATTTATCCTGTGAGTCAGGTTAGGCTGAGAGTGATTAATCTTACACCACCCAATAGACTTCTATGGTAGAGTGGGGATTTGAACCCGGGTATCCCAAATTCTAATCTATGGCTCCAACCATCACACTGCTTGCCCTAATTGTTTGTGTGTGTGTGTGTGGAACATAATTAGAAATATATCTGTTTGGGGTTTTTTGCTTTTGCCTTCATCTTCCTTTACCTAATTTAGTTCAGCATCCTTTTCCTTGCCTGATGACAGCATGGATCCATTGGGTAGAGGAGTCAATGATGTCAAGATAGAATTAATAGGGCAGGTGTCTCAGAATTGCTGGGACCAGACATGTGACATAGTTGAGGCACAACGTGTCTGGGGAGATATGGAGGGTTGAAAAGCCAAAGGGGTGGGAAGGGGACACTGAATGAAGGGAAATACTTTTGTTGGATGAAGGAAGTGGAGCAGAAGTAGCATAGACCGGTGTTCAGTAATTAAATAGGTGGGGGGGGGTTAAATCCATCGTTGGGTTTAAGGATAATTGGACCAGGTATGGAGAGCTAGGAGGGAAAAGTTTGAACATCTTTTTTTTTTTTTAATGGAAACTATCTAGCACCCATGAAATGGGATGGGATGTAGAGAGGAATATAATATGAAAGAGCAAGACAGAATAAAACTGGTGTAATGTGGCTCAGTTACAAATAAGGCTTGGATCTCATCACTCCTGTAACTCACTAGGTGGCCTTTCACAAGCCATTCTTTTAGCCTCAGTGATATGGGGATAATCCACACATTGATAGAGCACCCACTTTGCATGTAGAAGGTCCCAGGTTCAGTCTGTGGTGCCAGTAATATTTCCCTCTGCCCCTGCTGGTAGAATACATGCATTGCATACATAAGGCCACAGATTCGATTCCTTCTACATGGAAAGACTTTTCATTTCTATTTAAACAAAATTTGTATTGATTTTTCCAAACTTGCAACTGGGCTTAATGTACTGTTTGAATTTGATCTGAAAATCACAGTTGCATTCAAAGAGAGAAGTTGAAAGTTACATAGTACTGTATGTTCAAACAGTCATTTTTACCTTAAAAAAAACTTTCCTGGGTTTGGACTAAAACTGTGGTCTTCAGCTCTGGTATCAAGACCTTCAGGTGAGTCATGGAGCCCCACCTGTTGAGTTGTAAATGTGCCATACTTTTGCTTCTTTTGGAAGCACCTGCTGCTAGTGCAAATGCATAGAGTGACTTTTGCCTTTCTCCCTCTGAGAGAAGCAGCAGAATAGGAAAGTAAGGTCTCTCAGAAACCAACAATGCAATCCTGTGCCAAGTGACGCCAGTTGAAGCCCACCGATTTCAAGAGGCAGCAGCCTAACTTCTAAGGTTGCTAACAGAACTTTTGTCCTGTATTTTTAATAGAGGTTTAATAAGCAGGACAGCTGAGAGATTCCATGCCATCACCTGATAATTGTATGCAGACCAAATGGATTTTAAAGGGACAGCTGAAGGGACCATTTTAAACACTGGCAACCTTACTAGCTGCATGTTACATTTTCCTAACATCCTATTTCTTGGCAATCAGATGTACACTGCAAGTTATGTGTTCGGAACTCACTTCCCAGTAGGGTTGCTGTAATTCAGCCAATCACTGGCACCCAGAGGGAGGTGGGGGAAAGGTCATGGGGGCACCAACATCACATCTGGTATGATGTCACTTTTACTTAAGTGATGTCACATTGCCGCAGAAATAATCAGAAACTCTATGGCAAAAAATAAATGGTTAAAAAATGTAAAGATGATGAGATATCTTCTCTGTAGATCTTTCATGTGTTATCTGCTTTTGCCTGAAGTCCATCTATCTATTTCTTTTATATTATGAACACTGATTGCAGTGCACATATATTTCTTAGAGAAGAGGCATCTGGATGCAGGTGTTACTGCCTCTATCACACACATCCTGCCTTGGTCTGCCTGCGACTACAAGTCAAAAAGAAAAACATTTGACTGTGTTAGCCCTAGCAGCAACGCTGCCTCTCAGGCAACAGAATTTGCCTCTTTTCTCCCAGCACCTGCAGCAATGCCTGCTTATTTGCCAGCATGCATAAGCAAAATCTCTGCTTCTGTGTCTAGCCATTAAATCCCCATAGAAAACAGGATAGCAAACAAACAAGAACCACTGCTTAGAATCAAACTGAAGCTCTTTCTCTAGCCAGTGAACAAGCAGACATAACTGGTGTAAACAGGCATAGTGCACCTTGTTCCCCCATGTTCCTCTCTGTTTTTGCAGTTCCATCTGGCTTCTGAAAGTATAATTCCCAGTGCTGTAGGACCACATGGGCAAGCAGCTCCATGAGTTGGAACAGTCTGGAGCAGGGGCGGTCAAACTGCAGTTTATGGCTCTTTCACACATATTATGTGGCTCTCGCCCCCACCACCTGATCAGCTGGCTTGGAGAAGGCATGTGTCTCTTTAAATCACTTTTCCAAGACAAGCCAGCTGGCAGCTTGGAGAATGAATTTAAAGTTGCTTTTTTCCTACCTCTACCTCCCCTCCCTCCCCCATCTATCGTCCTTCCTTCCTTCCTTCCTTCCTTCCTTCCTTCCTTCCTTCCTTCCTTCCTTCCTTCCTTCCTTCCGGCTCTCAAACATCTGATGTTCATGTCTTGCAGCTCTCAAACATCTAGTATTTATTCTATGTGCCTCTTTTATTAAGCAAGTTTGGACACCCCTGGTCTGGAGGAGGAGAAGACGTAATCTCTCCTGCAAGTGCAGTTCTCCTGAGGAAAGGGGTCGATTGCATTGCCTTGTCCTTCATCGCCAGCAGCTAACTGACCTTCAGGGAAAGATAATTATGTGGTTAGCACAGCTGCAGGAGAGGAGAGGATTGTAGGAAAACTCCATGTGCCTTCTGCACACCAGGATATAGTCCTGTATTCTGGAAAGACATACCCATCTCTGCCATCAGCTTCCCATTACAGAGGGATGCATGCTTTTCTCACAGAGCTGTATGCAGCATTTATTCGCTTTGCAATAGCCTACCCTGTACAGTTTTGTATGCCAAGAGACAGTTTGTACTTTAGGTTCAAAATATGCTAGTAAATAAAATTTGTCTATATTAACAACCTGTTATCAACAGTTCAAAGTGAACTTCTTTACTGTGTGAAATGGCAAGATGCACACTATATGACACCTGCACAATTTGCATTTATCTGCATGCACATCAGAGAGAAGACTAATTCAGTCTCAGAAATTTAACTTCTAGAGACCGTGAAGAAGGTGAACCTTGAAGAATGACAACTCAAGTAACACACTAAAAGTAGGAGGTGGAGGATGGAGAAAAATGAGAATGATTTCCTAGGAAAAGCTTCCAGAACCATGGCCATGTCCCTGGTAGATGGGACAGGTGGAACATATACCTTTAACTCATTATGAGGTTCAAAAGGGTAGTGTGTGATATGCTGTCAAGATGCTTCCAATGTATAGAAACCCTATGAATTAATGACCTCCAAAAAGTCCTATAATTAATGGCCTTATGTAGTTCTTGCAAACTGAAGGTCATGGCTTCCTTTATTGTCTCAATCTTCATCTTTGTCTATTGTTTTCAGCTTTTCCTAGCAAAAGGGCTACTCAAAGATGGTGTCTAAAGTCATTCTAGACTTCCAACACTATATGGCAGAATCAGATCACTTCTGGCCAGATATGTTCTCAAGAGGACGTAATTTCAATTGTCTAAATATCTTCTGACCCAAGACAAACCACTGTTCAGAGTCTAAGTCTGGCACCCTGGATGATTCCATACACATTTAAATGATGCATATTCTTCTCTGCTGCTGGTCCTGTGATGCTGGATTTCAGTGCTTTGTTAAGAGAAGGTTTCTTTGTGACAGGCTCACAAAATGAATATTCAAATTAACAGGTATGCGAAGGGGGGGGGCTGATGTCTCATTTGATCACTAATCTTCTCCTGACATTGATAATTTTAGCAAAGACTCACTCCAGTGATAGTCAGAGATAGCTACCTTTCTCTAATCACTGAAAAGAAATTTGAAAACCCTACTGAAAAAATTGCTTTAAATACATGGTCCCAGAAGGTATGGGATCAAACACATATATGTTGGCCTATGAAATTGTCATCCATTAGAAAGAATAAATATTAAAGATGCTATATTTCAGCTGAGAAGGGCTTTGTGTGAGTTTTACATTATTTTTAATTTACACTTAACAAGGTAGAGCACCCAGTCTACTCGATGTGCACTGCAAACTCCTCTGAAGTCAAACCACAAGGGGTGTTACACTTTTTTTAAACAAAAGCATGAACTTCTTTTAAAAAGAGAACTGTATCCCAGTGAAATATCCTCTATTCCTTTTTCTTGCTGAAACTGCAGATATACATTATGCTACTGTGGGGAAAAAAAAGCTAATTAAACTGCATAGGCACTGCAGGAGGCAGCGAAGGCCTGCAGTGCGCAGGGAATGATTGATTTGGACTGTCACACGGCTCTGCTGGGTGTCATAATTTAGTGACAAATAAAGGATTAGAGTGTCCCAGAGTAGCTCTCTCCCTTTTATTGTTCACCAGACATCAAAGCACAAAAGCATATTAGCATTTTTAATAAGTAGTTAGGTCAGTCTGTGGCTTACAGTTTGGAATTACTTTATGGAAAGCTAAAAGAAAAAATTAAAAAAAAAACAAGAAACAAAAAAACAAACTTCTTGGTAGATTAAAACACTGAATGCCCACAAGGCAGGAATGATCCTGCCAACGTTTCCAATTGAGATTGTGTTATTTGTATAAAGCACACAGGCAGCAATATTGTTCATTGTCTAGTAGGCTAGATCAGTAGCTGTTAAAAACAGAGACAAAAATAGAGGGAGAGAGAAGAGTTGAAAGAGCATCATCAAAGGAGCAATAAGTGACAATGAGATTAGTGTGGAATGTTGTACATTTTTTGTTCATGGGGAGTGGCTTGTTTTTCTTCTTACAATTAGTGGCTTGATTTTTTTTTTGCCAAAAGGACAGCGTGTCTCCAATAAATATATATTCCTAAAAATAAAACTGTTGGCCTAGCAGGGGAGGGAAATGGGGGGGGGGGACAGACAATGTTTACCCAGAGTAAACAGAAATAGGCTATAGAAATGTGAACTAGGATAGAATAATGAAGTTCACTTCCTTATCAGTAATAGTATTAGCTCACCAGAACTGTTAACATTTTTCTTTGAAGTGGGCACAGTCCTTTTTCCCCCTTTATTTGATCGTGCTGCTCTGTAATGACAGAACCTGAGGAAATGACATGATTGTAACTTCATTTGCATATCAGATGTCAAATCTATATTGCTCTTTTGAAGCTCACAGATCTATACACATTCATATGCAGGAATGCTCCTGCACATCATTACTGGGAGCATAAAACTCATCTGCCCATATAGCACATCGAGCTATAGCAGTGCTCTACTCAGAACGGCATTCCATTCTGATAGACAGGTGATCACAGTTTCTAGGAAAACTGCTAAAAAGGCACACTTGCCTTTGTGCTGTAAACCACTGTTTCGAACAATCCTTATTTCACTTAATAAACCTGATATCTATGGTTAGTGAAGCAATGTCCTTTCCAGAAAAATAAGTAAACTCTTACTTCTTAGGAACAGATTCACAACTGGAGGTCAGGTGTTGGTGACTGGCAGCCACATCCTATTTACTTGGAACAGAGTCTGCTTAAGATCACAGCTTGGGCCATGTTTTCTTGATGAAGAGTTCCATGGAACTGTATTTAAAAATGGCAGCATCTGTCCACACCAGAACTGCAGGTCTAGGTAGGCGAATGAAACCTCAATAGTCACATTTGCTGGTCATGGTCCCAAAGCTTGGGCTCTTTCCACAACTCATATCTGCACACGTATTTTCTTGAGCCGATGACAAAGTTTGCCTTGTGATATAAATATGATCGTTTGAGTCACCTCTGAATGTGGCTGCTGCCAATAGCCCTTTCCCCCCCCTATTCTTGAGAAACAGGAACAATATCATACAACCAGGTAATTATTTGCTTAGCTTTAGTAATGGCTCCCTACCTAACCTCCATAAATTGGCTTCCTAGCCTAAACTGCCCACAGTGATCCATGCCACAGTAACATCAGGGTTAGGCTGTTTTATCACATTCCACAAGGGACTATACTTGAAGACAGTTCAGAAGCCAATTCAATTAGTTAAAAATGTAGCAGCTTGTTTATCATTTGTGGGTAAGTGTAAGTTGTAGTTCACTAGTTGTCTGTTTATTTCCAAGCTCAGTTCAAGGTGTTGGTTACTTACTACGTATTACATTTTTTTGTGGCCTAGGATCCAAGTATCTGCAGGACCACCTCTCCCACCCATCTCTGCTGTGTCACTTCAGCTCAGCCTTTTAAAGATTCCGTCAAACTGACAAAACCATTGGCAGCTCAGTCCTGAGCTTTTTCCAGTGATGGCCCCTAGTGAATGGAATAGTCTCCCTGAGGCAGGTCGCCATGTCTTCGGTCTTTTGGAGGTGTTGTAAAGTAGAATTTTGGCCTGCATCTCTCTGCAGTTTGGTCATGTCATTGGGTCAGTTTATAGGGATTTTTTTAATGAATGGATCCTTGAGAGTTTGCTATTAGTAATGAGATTTTAGTGTGACAGTTTTCATTGTTTGATTGGGATTATAAATTGCATTGTAACCCACTTTAATTCCTTTAGGGAAAGGTGGACAGAAAGTACTGTAAAATAATTAAAGCTGAACACTGCCAAATCTTTTATCTGCATCTAAAATCTGTTGTTTTTGCAGGACAAGATGGCATCTTCAGATCATCTTGCCTCTTTAAGAACTTCTAAAATTCGCTCTTTCTTGGTGAGACGTGAACAGAGTTAGGCAGACATCAGTTTGACAGGCACTAAACAGTGATTAAATTTAAAACAAGTTAAACCAGCATGAGCCTAGATATATAAATCTACATGCATTCCATATTATATTGTTAAAAGAGTTTTTTGGAAATTCAGTCTTGTGAGGATAAAATGGAGGGGAGAACATTTATACCAACCTGAGCTCTTTTAATAGTACAGTGAGATAAAAATGCCTCAAATAAATAAATTGATAAAGATCAAATTGTTTCTTTAACACCTGAACTAGTACCATTATGGTTGATTGCAGGGCTTTTTTTTTTTAACAGGAACACAGTTCTGGCTGGCTGGGCATCAGGGGGAGTGGCCTAACATGTTCATGAATTCTTGCTGGGCTTTTTCTACAAAAAAGCCCTGTGAAACAATTATGTCAGGGGATATGGCCTAATATGCAAATGAGTTCCTGCTGGGCTTTTTTTGCCTTTAAAAATACCCTGGTTGGTTGTATAGATATTTCAGTAATATCAAGAATTTCGGGTGGGGGGGGATGGCTCAGTGGTAGAGCATCTGCTTAGCACACAAAAGGTTCCAGGTTTACTCCCTGACATCTCCAGCTGAAAGGATAAGGCAGTCAGTGATGCGAAAAACCCTGCAGAGTGGCTGCCAGTCTGAGTACAAAATCCTGACCTTGATGGACCAATAATCTGATTCAGTATAAGGCAGCTTCATGTGTTTGTGTATCATCAGGTGCCACAGTTCTTTAATACATTAATGAAAAAAAAAAAAAAACACCTGGAGACCTTTTAAAAAAAATTTCCCCAATAAGTCTAACTTCATCTCTCATAATCTCAATTTGGCTCAGTTCGTCAGACTCCCTTCCTGAAAAGAATGACTGTGGCGTGGGTACATGACCCACTTTTCACAGTGAACACAGAAGGAAAGAAGTCATTGAGCTTCTTTGCATCTCACCATCTTCTTTTAGCAATCTCTTTATTCCTTGATCATCCAAGGTCCCAACCACTTCCGTGGCTGGTTTCCTGCTCTGGATATATTTTTAAAAAATGTTTATTGTTTGTCTTTGTTTTTAGCAACCTGCTCGTCAAAATCTCTTTTTGCATGCTAAATTTTTGACTTACATTTCTTTTGCCAAAGCCTGTGGATTGCTCCTGTTCAATTTATTGGGGCAGACCTTCTACATTTTAGAAGAAGCCTCTTTACTTTTAATAGCTTCCTTGACTTGCATTGTTAACCATGCAGGCACTCTTTTAGACTTAGTAGTGACTTTCCTAACCTGTGGAATGCATACTATCTGGGCTTCAGTCGTTGTGATTTTAAAAAGCTTCTAAGCATCTTTGAGGGATTTGACAATATTTTGTTGCCCTTTCAGCTTCCTTTTAATTATTCCCTTCCTTTTTATAAAATTCCCACTTTTGAAATGAAATGTTACAATTTTGGACTTTTGTGGTAACTTTCCATTGACCTGAATATTGAACTTAATAGCACTGTGGTCACTGTTCCCAGTTAGTGCAGTGGCCTCTACATCTCTCACCAGGTCTTGAGATCCACTCAGAACCAAGTCCAAGATCACTACCCCTCTGGTTGGCTTTGTAACTAACTATTTTCATGCTGTTGTAAAGTAGCAACAAAGCTTCCTCTCTGAGGATTTTTTGTACATGTGGAAGTCCCCCAATACTATTGAATTTCCAGCATCTATGTGGCGGTTCAGAAGAGAGAATAATCACTGAGGGAATCACAGCAAGTGCCATTTTTATCATATACAAACAAAATATTGGAGAACCACAATATTTGAAAAGTATTTCCAATGCTAGTACAAATGATATACAGCATTGTACATGTATCCTGGGATAGTTACTGTCCATAGGAACATGGCACTAGAGGCCAACTTTAATTTAAGCAGACCCTAATGCTAAACCATGTATGGGCTTGAGGTGTATGCTTCCTCTTCCCCATGTGTTGCTCTGCAATTCTTGCCTCTTGCATACTTTTGCAGTATCAATCTGTCATTGCTACTTTGTATAATTCAAAAAACACTTCAGATTTGGTAAGTCAGGGTTACTTTCAATTTGTGTCCTCAGACGTTTTTGGGATGCTGTGATAAGATGGAGGGGGCGGGGTTAAGGGCTTCTTTGGCAATTACAGTGACAGAAAGTGGTCCAGGTGTCTTTATGGCTAGGAAGAAGAGGAAAAGATGCTCTTTGCTAGATACAGAGCATCTGCTCCAGCTGAGAGGGAATAACACACCAGCCCTTTGATGTGTTAACACTTTTTGATTGGAGGATTCAAGTTTGGCAGGCTGGAGTTCCAGGATTAGCACCCACATTGGCTGAAGATCCAAGAGCACACATGGGGTAGGGTGTGACTAGGAGAGCTGTTCCTTTGTTTGGGGCTTCTCCTTGGTTCAAGCTGGAGGGGGACTCCTCACTGGATCTCCTTGGAGCAGGTGTTTTGCCATAATGGATGACAGAGAGGAATGATGCTAAAGAGAGATGCAGATGTACCAGGGTGGGGGCATCCTGCAACTTGGATTGTAAGTACTTTAGCTAGCACTTGTCTTTTTGTTTATTTCCCTTAGTGTGCTTAGATCTTAATATTTACGACACCTTTAGTTTTTGCCTTGCAGAAATAAAGTTTCATTTTATTTGAGAGAATCTGCACAAATCTTTACCTGTCTGTCTAGTTGCTTGGCACACTGCTGAACAACATCCCTGTGACTTTCGGCAACCACATGGGGGGAGGGAACTGGATTTTATACAAAGTCACAACAGTGATGAAGGGGAGGGCAAAGTAATGGATTAGTCTTGCCCCACATTATGGCAGAGACCACAACCGATGCAAAAGTGGTTCTTTCGGAGAAAGGAATAAAGCTACCTCAAGCTGTCCTGCCTTTTTTCAAGGTTATGTGCAGTTCCTTAAAGCCACTGATCACAGCCAGTCAGGAATAGCAGTCACAATGATGTCACAGAACAATCACATCCAGATATGTGGTAACGGGCTATGTGGCAATATAGAGAAATGACACTGCATTACCTTCATGCTGAATGGGAGTGGGAGTATTGAGCTATTTGGTTAATATAGCAAAGTTTTGCCCTGTCATACAAGCATGATTCTGAGTGCAATAAATAAATCTCCCACGAAGTATATTGGGAAAAAGAGGTAAACTTACATTATTTAAGTAGATCCAGTTCACATTCATGATGCAGTCAAAAGAAGAGAAAGAAGCTTAATCTAAAGAGTCCTTTCCCTATCACAAGTGGCCAGCTTGTCCAGCGTCATGTGTGTGGGAGAATAAGGGCATTGTATCTACAGGAGAGACCTGCAGAGACGTGTGTCTCATGGAAGGCCATGTAAAGTGAGAGGACAAAAGAGAGAGAAAGAAGAAGGGTCAGAGGTCAGCTTCCAGATTAAGACAAAGAGAGGCATCCTATTCAAGGAGATAACAACTATACGCCCTTAGAGTGATGTAGAGCCCCTCCAATGTCCAGGCATGCTGAGTTGCTAACTCCAACAGGGGTTTCAAAGGTGTTGCCTGCCTCCCTCATGCCCCAAGCAGCCATCACTGAAAACACTTTTGCTCCTTTTAACAATAACCCATGTAAGAATGGAGACACTTTCCCTGGCTTGCAGAAGCTTCAGTTAAAAAAATGGCAAAGGTGGGTTTCTTGAAAAGCAGTAAAAGTGGTACATCCTAGAACACAAGATAGATGTGGCTATTGTCTCCTGAAAGAATCTCACTAAGGAATTAAAAGCAGTTGCTGCTTAGGAGTTAAGTTTGCAGTTATTTAGAAGGAAAATCAACATGTAGCTCATTGTAAGACACCTGAGTAAAAATAAGCTCACCAATCTAGCATTCTGGTCGGAAGCAGACCTCCCCCATGTGGAATAACCTTTGTTATATCAAGTGGTCTCTTAATGTAACCTTTTGAATATGGAAAAATATAATTTTTCACTAAAATTAAGACGAACTTCAGTGTATATAAAAGATTAATGTGCACAGTAGGGATGTATAATTGGATATATCCAGTATATGTGTATGTGTGTGTGTGTGTGTGTGTGTGTATGTGTATATATATATATATATATATATATACACACACATACACCCAGATACCCAAATATAACAAAAAAAATACTGCTAAGGTATTTTGTGTGTATATACACACACACACACACAAAATACCTTAGCAGTATTTTTTTTTTGTTATATTTGGGTATCTGGATGGTAGTTGGAGTTTTTTTGGATATGGATTAACCAGGTCCTGAAAAATCCAGAAATATTTGACTATATCCAGGAATATTTGGGGACACCATATGGAATAATGGAACCCAAATGCCACAATAGTATCACAAGATCAAAATACCTCCAAATACCAATATTTATGCCTGTTCCAAAATCCAAATCTGAAAAATACTATTTTGCAGGGGGGGTGGTCCCTGGTCTATAGTACTCCATTTACACAAAATACCCTTCAAATTTGGGAATTAACAGATGCATCTGTACCTTTGTGTATCAAACTTGTTTTTGCCATGTGCTTTATAAAGTACTTAAATTATGGCATGGATTGTGTGAGATACAGTAGGATATTCAGGCTACATCTTGCTCATAAATTGAAAATGTCACTATGTTTTGGATGTCAATGCAAGCCATTCTTCAGCTTCACAGGAGTCAGCTAGTCGATCTGTGTTTGCAGTACAGAAAGTGTATTTACATGATGATTGGCACACATTCCAAGTCTCCATTTCCTCACAGATTTATAAGCACCAGCAACAACAACAACAAATGAAATAGTGGCCAGAGGCAAAAGTAAATGGTTTCTTTTATCTTTTGGAAATGTTGGCATTAATTCATGAAGTTTTTCTCTCTCTCAAAAAAAGCTTTCCTTGCAGTTTGGCATTCATATTCTGATGTGAATAATGTACAGTGGCTTACCATTATGAATCTGGAGGCTCCTGTGTGTTTGGAAATAATGGGCCTAATCTTTTTCCCAAGTTCAAGTCACTTGTTAGTGTGCGTCTAACATTCCATGTGTGGGATGAATCAAAATGCCTTTCTTTTCTCTCACAATCCTTTTACGTCATGAAGTTCCCTGGGTTCAGCACAACTTCCACTTATCTGATTGATATATGTAGACATCACAAATGAAACTGGTCTTTATTCATGTATAAACTCAAACTCCTTTTAAATAAATAAATAAAGACAGCTGTGTGAGAACAAACTCAGAGATTCAAGAGCAATCAAGTTGTCTTTTCGCCAAAATTTATAAGAGAAACAGATACAGGAGAGTCATGGACGCATCATTGGAAGGACTAGGGCTTTCTTTGTAGAAAAAGCCCAGCAGGGACTCATTTGCATATTAGGTCATACCCCCTGACATCACCATTGTTTCACACAGGGCTTTTGTGTAGAGAAAATCCAGCAGGAGCTCATTTGCATATTAGGCCACACCCCAATGCCTAGCCAGCCAGAACTGCGTTCCTGCTCGAAAAATGCCCTGGGAAGGACAGATTTGGAAGAAGCCAGCCCATACAGAACACCAGTCACACGGAGGCAACATGAATTCTTCCTCTGTGAGCTCTCTGTGCAGGAAACATTACATATGCAGAAGCTTACTATGAACAGCTATGGAGAACTATACCCCTTGTGTTGTAAGGTTAAAGAAATTATTCCTTAACCCCTGGTAACCTGCAGAAGCTTTACCTTTTTACCTTCTCAGGCAATCAGTCAGTCTTCATGTTATGAGTGAATAAGCCATAGCAACCATGATTCCATCAATATAAAAACACGAAATTTCCAAACATTTTCATAGGAGAAGTTAAAATATCCCAAAATAAAAACACCTTACAGTTCAGAGTGCAACAACTGGCATGTAGGTTGACCATACTTAACATCAGCATGGCTCATTGTCATCTTTATCTTCACGGTGATGGCAATGAACCTTGATATTTAGAAAATAACTCTTATCTTCCAAGGACTAATTTATCCTGATCTGACCTTCCTGGGAAATGAGATACAATTCCTGCCTTGGGGCAAGGAAACTGCTGTTTGGTTACTCTCCAGTTCTGAAATAAGGACATGGCCTTTTGATGCGGAGACTTGGCTGATTAATTGCCCAGCTAATCACTGAGGGCATTTGCAGACTACATTAAGCCCTTCTTGGTGGCCATGCACCATCCTCCTTACCAGGCAGCAGTTGGGGTGGGGGAGGCTTTCTCTAATCAGTTTTCAGAAAGACCTTTCACAACGAGGCAACACCTTGCACATCAACCAAGAGATGCTGGCCATCAAGGCCATTTGCCCTATACCAGTCAGCATGAGAGTTCAGACACTGATGACCAGTATGAAAAATAGTTCCCTCCCCAAGCTCCAGGTGGGCCTGGAGATCTCTTGCTTTTACAACTTATCTCCAGATGACAGAGATCAGTTCCCCTGGAGAAAATGACTGGAGAAAATAGATTGGACTCTATGGTATTGTACCATGCTGAGGCCCCTTCCCACCAAACTGCTATCACATCCTAGCACTTGCCCTATGGCTAAGGCATAGAGCTTTGGGCAAATGCTAACATATCACCTCAATACAATGATATCACTTCTTGGTTGCACTAGAAGTGACAGATTTGCAGTGGTGGTGATGTCAAAACATTTCTGTCATGGTAAGTCTCCTGCTGGTTGTCTTGCCTCAGGCTGGCAACCCTAGTCAGAACTTTGGTCTACCTAATACAACATCATCGATTCTGATTGGCAGCATTTCTCAGGCACTGAAAGGTCCTTCCCAATATCTGCTACTTGATCTATTTATGTTGGAGTTACTGAGGACTGAACCTGGAACTTCCTGCATGCAAAGTATGTGTTGTACCTCTGATCTACAGCCTTTTTCACATGCCTATGTGTACCATGGCTATATATGCAAAGGATGTATGTATCTTTTCTCCTTTTTGAAGGGAGACTGCAAGTTAGCCATGTTGCAGGGGAAGTCACATGTTATAACTATCTAGTGCATTTTTATTCTGTCCTTCTTCCAAGGAGCTCAGAGCAACTCACATGGTTCTTCCTTCCTCCATTTTTTCTTCACAGCAGCCCTGAGAGATAATATGACTAGACCAGAGTCACCCAGCAAGCTTCATGTCAAAATGGCAATCTGAAACCAGGACTCCCAGATCTTACTCTACCACTCTAACTACTACAATGGTTCTCAGCTGTTCTATTGTAGGCACGGTGGGTGTGCACAAATATTAATGTTTCTTCACCACACTCACCCTCAAGCCATGCACGAACCAGGTGTAAGAAACATGTACTTGTCTTTGATGTTTAGATTAAAAGAACAGGCTTTAAAAATATGTGAAGTTTAACTGGATTTACACAATCCTCTTGCCACCCATAAAACATACTATGCTGATAAGACAGGTTTCCATATTGCAGATCTGGGACTGTTTAATGATCATATTATGCAAATTCTTTGCTAATGATTCAGACCAAGTGCATTAATTATGCCATTATCTGGCAGTTGTATGTGTTTGCTCCTGGCAACTACCACAGAAAGCTGATAAAGGATAACAGGGAGCATTTTTTTACCTGACCATTTACTAATGCTTGGATTTGCTAATGCGTTCTTCTCAGGCAACAGCTGAGGCTGCCAAGGAAAGGCATAACAAACATGTCAATCATAGTTGTGACTTCCCTCAATGGCTAGAAGTATGGAAGGTGGAAGCAGGCTTATTTTTTGATACATGGTTGGGCAGTTTACTGCCTGGCAGTGCCTGCATGTTTTGCCTTGTCTTTTTGGATCTATGAGGTCTAGAGACTTATTGAGAATCTGGGTCAACTAATGGTATAAAACAGGTATTGGAATGTAAGCCTAAAATCTGAGTCATTAGAGGCAAAGAGGAGGCAAATAAATAGCCCAGCTTTTCTGGAAGGAAATAAACTCTTAGGGAAGGGACAATGGGTGCAAACAGGTGAGATTTTTGGCCCACCATAACCAAACCCACCCCCAGATTAAAGAGACATGATCACATGTCCACACCGGTCCCCTGCAGTGCAATCACACCTACCTCGTGCTGCAACAGCTCAACAATGCATTAAATAGCCACCGGGAACTTGCTAGTGACAAACTCCTTGCTGTGCCTCCATGGTGCATTTACAGATGTCTGAATAGTTTGGTGTGGAGAGCCAGTTTGGTGTAGTGGTTAAGTGTGCGGACTCTTATCTGGGAGAACCGGGTTTGATTCCCCACTCCTCCACTTGCACCTGCTGAGATGGCCTTGGGTCAGCCATAGCTCTGGCAGAGGTTGTCCTTGAAAGGGCAGCTGCTGTGAGAGCCCTCTCAGCCCCACCCACCTCACAGGGTGTCTGTTGTGGGGGAGGAAGATAAAGGAGATTGTGAGCCGCTCTGAGACTCTTCGGAGTGGAGGGCGGGATATAAATCCAATATCTTCATCTTCTATCTTCTGAACAGCCTGGGCGTGCCATGCACATTCCGTGGACATACGGGAATTATGTGAATGCTCTTCTGGCTCATACATGGTCTGAGCCTATCTTGGCAGCTGAGCAGGAACCATCTGATTGCTGCTGTGTGCCTCAAACAGCATTGGCTTTTTGAAAGCCAGGAGACCACCACAGCAATCGCCTCATCTGATCCCAGCCAATGTCTAGAGGAGGGATGTAGAACTCATTTGCTATGAGGGTTGGATCTGACATAAATGTTATTTTGTGGGATCAGGCCACTTGTGCCATAAAATGTAATGCCAGATACCATAAAATGTAATGCTAGATACTTTATAAAATACACAGACAAACCCAATTAACAATATTATCTTCTCAAACTACAAACAAAAGCAATTGATTCCTAGTAGTGAAAGCATTTTGTTTACTGGGGAATAAAAAAAAAGCCCTAATGAATGTATTCATTCATATCCAAGACAAGTTTTTTCCCTAAGGAATGCCATAAAAAGGGGGATATCTTACTTTTAGGGGGTGTCATCATCCTTTCAGCCAAGCACAGCTACAATCAATCTCACTTTTTGATTCCCCTCTCCCCTATCCTACCTCTGAGGACCTTGAGGAAGCACACCAGACTCCCCTCTCCACTGCCCTATCCTTGACAACAAAGCCCTGTGAAGTGGACCAGGCTTAGCAACCAGCCCAGAGTAACAAAGATATCAGGGTCCTGCCTCAGTAGGAGAGAGAGGTCTGCACCTGGATCTCACAGATCCCCCCCCCCCAAGATCTCATCCCTCCTGCATTTTCCACAGAAGCAGATGGGCTGAGGGAAGGCTTGATGGAAAGGCTGTATCTGAAACCTCCAGGAGGCTTGTTTTGTCCTCCTGCAACCCCTTTTCCCTCACCACCTGAGAAGAAGTGGGGGGTGGTGGGGGACAGTGGTCAACATTCACTCCCCAACATTCACTGCCCCAACATTCACTCTGTCTCCTGGCTCTGCAACTGTTCAGACATGCAGCGGCTACATCAGTGCCTTTTTCCTCTTTGCTCCTGCACTTGCTTCTGAGAGTGGGAAGTTTTCCCCCTCAGAGCAGCAAGCATGAAACAGGCTATTTGCCTCTCAATCCATGTGCTAGCTGTCCTCCTCTTCTCTTCCTCACTAGCCCTGTTCCTTCCTCAGCTAACTGTAGCTGTACACACCTGCTTTTGCCAAGCTGCCTTGTGCTCACCATTTGAAAAAATGTGAGGCTGGCTGGTGCAGCAATGGCACTACCATCCCAATGTAGCGGCTTCACCAATTTTTGCTGAGCTGCTGTCGGAGGAGGTTAGAGGGGAAAAAGACACCACACCTCCTCTTTCTCTACCTTTGCTTTCATTCCCTCCAGTCTATTTCATCTTAGACCCAGCCCTAGCCATTTCCTTTCTATTTCTTGTCAGCTTCAAGCACACACACACACACACACACACATCACTGCCTGTGTCCACTCACCTCGCCCAAGCAGCCTCCTACCTTCCCTCCTTTGCACCAGTTCCTTGTGGGCCAGGGAAGAGCCCTGGACAGGCCAGTTCCATCCCCTAGACCTTATGTTTAATTCCCTTGGTCTAGAGGTGAATTTGGATTGACGGTAGCTCCTAGTAATTACGGTATATTCCCTTTAGCAGGAAGATGGTCTTATGCATGAACCCTGAAACCTACCCTGAAACCCTTGTGAAATGAAGGAGGAAGACACTGCTGTAAAAAAATCTTATTCAGAGTTCTCTAGTTATGAATAATCTCTATGCTCTATCGCTAATCTGTCTGCTTATAGTTGTTTCCTTTGCCTTGCTGTTGCCTAATCTTTGGCCCCTTTCATATTACTGTTCTCAGCTGGATGTTATCTGTCATTGGCTCAATGCCAAGCAGGGCTGGCACAAAGGAGCAGGCAAAGTAGGCCGCTGTCTAGAGTGGCCTACTTGCTACAGGGGTGGGCTTCCACCACCCACAAGCCAGAGGATGAGGAAGAAGCACTGGCCAGAAGAAGCCCAGTGGGATGCTGTGGCTGGACTGGCTGCTGCTGTTCCAAGTCTTGAAGAGCCAGGCCAGGCCAGGTCACACTGTGCCGGGCGTGGGGTGGAGGAGCACAGCAGTGGTGCTGCCCAGGCAGGGGTCAAAGGGAAGAAGGAGTTTCCTCAGCAGGTGCCCATATGCAGTCACCACTATGATCTGCAGACACAACTGATTGGGAAAGTTGGTGGCTAGGGGCCCTGGGTGAGAGAGCCAAGGGGCTACCAATGTTTCTGGCAACTCTCCCTCACAGAAAGGGTGGGTGAAGTGAGGCAAGACTTGCCAAGGGTGGGGGGAAGGAGGACTGTGCTGCTCCTTCTGTCTCTGCACTGCAATTTCCTGCAGCTGGACCCAGAAGTGCAGCCTGTGTTGGGAAAACTGCTTCATGAGAGAAGAGATGGGCTACAGTAAGAGACTTTCTGTTCATCCCACCAGGCCCCTGAATGCTCGTTGGAGTGACATATGACTACAAAGCAGCTGTGGGGGAGGAAAAATAAATGAGGACAAGAAAGAGATGGAAGAACCCACCTCCATTATGCCCCCCCCCCACCTGATGACATCTAAGCAGCAGCAATGTGACCCAAAGGCAGAGCTCAGAAACTAACCACAAGTTGGTGCAATCTCCCTTTCCATTGGCTTCCTCTCTTTCCTCCCTCCTTCTCTGCCATATTACTCAGAGGCAACTGGAATCCAGCAGGGGAGGCTGGCTGGAGAGATCCCCCAGCTCTGGTCAGGGGCAGCACCCCACAGCCAAGATCTTGCCCCCTGCTGGGCTCTGATCTCCAGATAGGCCAGTAACCACATCCGTCCCACAGCTTGCAAGTGAAGTGAAAGGGTGCTGGGCATCGAGGAGGAGGGGGTGCGAGATGAGAGCTGGCTGGATTTGCACTGTAAGGCAGAGAGGAGGGAAGATCTCTGTGGAAAGACTGGCTTGCAGCTGCCGTTGCCTCACGAGGCTTGATGAGCCTCTGTGTGTCCAGCCAGGAGTGCTGCGGGCAAGTGGCAGCTGCGGGGAAAGGGCTGAACGGGGGCGATGGGGCAGCCTAGGCCACTGAAAAACCTGGTGCCAGCCCTGATTCCGAGTAAAGCAATACAGGAACAGGGTTTTCATACAACAAATTTCATTCTGTTAATGAACCATCTCTGAAGTGCTCTGACCGTTTCAAACAGTGCTGCTTTCCCCTCCTGCCCTTTTTCACCATGCAGTCTTTCTTGAGGTTTTTTTTTAATTGTTCTAAGTTAAGCACTATAGACTCTGTGGCAAAAAAGGGCAGGGGGAAAGCAGCACTATTGGATGCACTGCAGACATTTTAGAAAGCGGACTACAACAATTCAGAAGCTCAAAGAAGAGGTGAAAATGGAGAAGAGCAGTTTACCTCAAATACTACTCAACCTCACTCTGCCGATTGGATGTAAGTGGCTCTGTATGCAAAGGTAAAGAAAATCCATTAGCAGCCAGTCGCTAAAATGGTTGTGTCTGCAGTGACACAAAAAATACATTAGCAACTGTATACTAAAACAGATGACAAAGGCTGATGGTTGGCTGCCTCCCTCACCTTGCTTAGGGCTCAACTGGGTCAAGATGAACATCACCCTTTGCCTTGTGTGGGGTTCATCCAGGTACCATCCTCTGCTTGCCTCACCTTCTGGATGGCTCAGCTGAGTGAGGCATCAGTCAGTCACTGCCTTGCTTTATGTGGGGCTCTGACAGGTGGGATACTACCCATTGCCTTGAACTGCACAGAGTTGGTTGGGCCGGCACTGTCCTTTGCCTCACCTCATGCGGGGTTTGCCGAAGCCCAGCACTGTTATCTGTTTTGCGTCATGCTGGGCTCAGTGGGGCTGAGTGCCACTGTCTGCCTTCTCTTACTCTTGTAGGGCTGGGTGGGATGCCTCCATCTCATCACCTCACCTTTTAGGGGCTTGAATAGGTGCCATCACTATCTGCTTCACATGGGGCTTAGCCAGGCTTGGTGCCATTGCCCATATGCCTTGCCTCACACATGTACTGGCCAGGCCAGGCACTGACATCTGCCTCTCCTTGTGCAGTGTTCAGTGGGCCACAAGCCACTGTCTGCTGTATCTCACCTTGTGTGAGACTTAACAGGGCACCAGCACCTGCCTCACCTTGCCTCATGCAGGGCTTGGCTGAGTACCACCATCTGTCTCACCTCACACAGGGCTTTGCTGGGCCAGGTGCCACCATCTACTCTATTCTGTGCTGGGCCAGCCTTGCCTTGCCTTGAATGGGGCTTGGCATCACCCTCTGGCTCACCTTGCCTCATGTGAAGTTTGGTTGAGCCAGGATCTGCCTTGCCTCACATGGGGCTCAGCCAAGTGGGACGGTGCTGCCTGCCTTGCCATGTGTCATATGGGGCATTACCATTTGCTTCACTTTATGCAGGGTTCAGCCAGCTGCTACCAGCTGCCTCCCTTGGCTTGTGCAAGGCTCAGGTGCCAGTGTCTATTTTGTCTTGTGTGGGGCTTTCTGGACACCACTGTCTGTCTCATCTCAAGCTGGCTGAACCAGGTGCTACCACCTCCCAGGGTATCCTAGGCAGACTCGCTGCCTGGTGCCCCCCCCAAGCACCCCCTCACTTCCCCCCCGTGGCTCCGTGCCACCCCCTTCCCCACCGCGCCTCCTCCTCCTCCCTCCCTTCAGACCCTTCCCCACCCCATGTCAATTTCAATGCCGGAACCGGCTCTAGCTCCGCGTTCCGGCTATCTAAAGCCCCCCCCCCCCTATCATTCAATTACGAGTAAAACCGCACTGTGGGGCTGGAACGCACTTACAGTCTGTCAGGACCATCATCCTGAAAGGGCGACCCCACTGCCGCTGACTCCTCCCCTCTCCACTTCCTGGATGGGAGAGAAGTCAGTGGCAGTGGGGTTGCCCTTTCAGGACACTGGTCCTGACAGACTGTAAGCGCGTCCCACCCCCGTGGAACAGTTTTACCTATGACTGAGTGATCAACCAGGGAAGGGGGGGGCTTTAGATAGCCAGAAGGTGATACTAGAGTTGGTTCTGGCATTGAAATTGACATGGGGTGAGGAAGGCTCCAAAGGGAGGGAGAAGGAGGCGCATCAGGAAGGGGGGGAGGCGTAGGGGGTGCAGAGCTGCAGCGGGGAAGCGAAGAAAAGAGAATGGAGGGGCGGGCGGCAGCAGCAGTGATGGTGGGTGGTGGCCTGCAGGTGGGGGAGGCAGGCAAACTAGATGCTTGCTTGGGGCACCGGGAGGGGAATGGGGAACCCCATTTGGTGCCCCCACCCTCCTGGTGCCCTAGGCAATTGCCTAGTTTGCCTAGTGGACAAGCTGGCTCTGCCACTTCCCCTGTCTTGCTTCTCATGCAGGGCTCCTGTGGGCTGGGCTCTATCTGCCCGCATCTCAGGCTGGCTGGGCGCTGCGTCTCCTGATTTGCACAGGGCTTGGGTGAGTCAGCCTCAGAGGACTGGCTAGCCCAGGTATGGGTGAGAGGCTATTGGTGCTCTTAATAATCAACCTGAAAATGTATGCCTTACCCAAGGTCAACCAATGATTTTCCAGGGCAGAATGGGAATTTGAGGTCTTAGTGTGAAACTCTAACCACTACACCACACTAACTTTAGTGGGGTGCCTGCTGTCAAGTGCTAGCAAGTTGTTCAGTTATTGTTGCCAGGTCTTGGAGCTCAAACTGAGCTTCTATGGCCTCTCTAAACAGTTTCTGATGCTATAGCCTTGTCAAACTGTTTTTAAAACAAAGAATTTTGGATATAGAGAGACGGCACAACCTATCTCAGATTAAATGTTACCTTCTAAGCATGGATCATTTAAACCAAGTTATGATGCCATACCTACAGAATCTTGATAAAGCTGACTATAGAAGAGCATTTACTCTTTTGAGAGTGGATATGCTACCCTCAGTGGTCACAGAGGGCAAATACAAAAAGCGCCAATATGAAGAAAGATTGTGCAACTGTGGGGAGGGGAAGATAGAGACAAGGGAACATGCACTATTTGAGTGCAAACTTTATCAGAATATTTGGATGGCCTATATATCCCTGATCTGTAGTCAGCTTCCTGGGAAGAATACCAGATCTTATTTAGAGAAGTTTTTAGAGAAGGCACCTGCAACCAACCATAATGGTTCTAGTTCAGGTGGCGACATTTACTATTCAAGCTATAAGACACCAGAAAAAGTTGTTAGGCAAAAATATTTAATGATTTTATCAATGTTAAGTCTAAAATTTTAGAATTGGAATGCTGAAATTTGTTTGTCTAGGTTTTAAATTGTGTCTGCCTTGAATTGTATATTTTGTTATTTGGTTATACTGCATATTTTGTTATGCTATGTTATGCTACTTGATGGATCTCTGACTGTATTAAACAGATTGATTGTTGCTAAGGAGTCCTCCCTCAGAGGCCAAAACAGTTGAGGAAAGCACCCCCAACACATTACCTCTGAGGTGGCTTTAGACTACAGGGATTCTTTTATCATTTGGGGTTTTTAACCCCTTTTTTAAGGTTCCACATTTTTCTGTTGTGGCATTTTTCAGGTTTATAGAAAGTTCTGTCTTGTTGGATCATGGCTCCATTCACTGTATTTAAGGTTTCACATTTTTCTGCAAACCTGTGGCATTTTTCAGATTTATAGAAAGTTATGTCTTGTCGTTCCTTCTAAGCTGCAGAGTCTTGTGACCAAAAATTCTACTATGTGAGCCGCTAACATTAAGGTTGTGAGCTACTGCATAACTTAAATGTGCTCTGGGGCCATTTTTCCTGATCTAAGACAAAAAATTGTGAGCTAGAGGCTAAAAATCTGTGAGCTAGCTCACACTAACTCAGCTTAGAGGGAACGCTGGTCATGACTCCATTCACTGGATTTAAGTATCCTCAGACTTGTCTGATTTCATTATTAGATAGATTAGAAAGATATATTAGCTCTATGCCTAGTGATGTCTATTAAATGAACATTTCCCCAGAATGCCCTTATGTTGAGCTGATCTATGGCTAATGGCATCCTTATCAGTCCCAATCAGTATGTTGATGAAAGCAGTAGCTGCTGATGGTCCTCATAACACTGATAATGCAAAGCATGCTCTTCTAAAGTTAGAAACAAAAGCTGATTCTGACCACTCCTGTATCTCGATCAGTACAGAACTTCTGCTGTTCAATCTGTACATTGTGTGAGTGGAATTCTTGAAATCATGACATAAATGTCAGCTGGTATTATCTACTGAAGAATGAAAGGGCAGAATTTGTTTGACCTCAGGAATCATCTTTAGAGGAACTCCTTTAACTTGCAACAGAACTGTTTCATCTTTTACACAGCATGGAGCAGAGAAAGAAGCATGCAGTGAATTGCCATCAAAAGAGAGAGCTAGCCCACAGCAAAGGAAACAGCACTTCAGTGGCATCATTGCAAGTTGGCTTGCCCTAATATCTAGACTCATTTATGTTCACCCTCTTGACCAATCACCTGTATGGTACCTTTGCTTACTGCATGAGCCTCTAAGTATGCCCAATTACACGTATGCCTTTCATACGCTTAGATTCATTTTATTTCATATCTGTATGACAGTAATGCCCAGTAGCAATCTGTGGCATACTTTTCATATTCAGTCTAATTCTAAATGAAAGAATGTGAAAGATCCAAGATTCCACTCTCTCACAGTAAAAGTAGAGGCAGCTTTACTGTCTTCCATAATCAGAAGGAGGGTTATAAGGGTGAGTAAAACTAACTAGACAGCTAAAAATTAAGTGGATGAAACTAACAAGGTGGCTCAGCTTTGAAGAAAGCCTAGAAGGCGCTTACCTTCTTAAGTTAAAAACTACTGGGGGAGCAGGGGGAGGAAGTTTGCTATTTATATTACACCAGAACACCTAATTCACCACTCTGGGGAGGCAAGATTAAAAGCAGCACTTTGTGGTAAAAATAACTAGCAAAATGTTATGACAGCAGCTGAAGCACATAGAGAAGAGAGTCAGGAAAGATATACTTGGGTGTAATGGCTGTGGGGTAGGAGCCATATAGCTAAGGTCTAGTTCCACCATTAAGAATATGAAAAACAAGTGGGAACCCATAATGACTTGCAGGGGGCATCTTATTTCCACCTCTCCCACTATATTTTCTTTATTTTCTCTGAAAGTCCCCATAGCCTCTCCCTTTTTACTGCCTCTTTCTCTCCTTCCCATCCATTCTGTCCCTTCTTCCTAGGCCCTGGCAGCCTCTACCTAGGAAAACTATGGCCCAGTTGCAAAATGTTGATTACCAAGCGCAGTTGCACAGTAGGCCATTTGCCAGGACATGACTTGAAAGGGAGCACCTCATTTCCCCCTGTACCACCTTCCCCACACTAATTCCTCTTTCCCTCTTCCTGACAACCTAATAATAATAATAATAATAATAATAATAATAATAATAATAATAATAATAATAATAATAATAATAATAATAATACTTTTTATTTGTATCCCGCCCTCCCCGCAAGAGCATATCTTCACTCTTTTCTGCTTCCTTCTCTCCTTTACACCCATACACCAACCAAATTGTATCTGCCCTCCCATCTACAGCTATATTTATTATTTATTTATGTCATGTATAATCCACCATTCTCCACAATGGGAATCTAAAGCAGCTCATATCATTATCATCTCCTTCCCCATTTTGTGAGGAGGGGGAGACAGAGAGAAAAACCCTAGGGAAGAGACTTCTACTGCCTGTGTCTGGCCTACCATGGCTGCTATCAATCCCACTGTTGGAGCTGTTGCCAGAAGAGGTAAGTTCATTGTCTGCGCATGCACCAACAATGAAAGTGTTTGGAGGGACTTTAAACACCCAAAGTATTTCTTTTTTTAATTCTGATTTTTCTGCAAACCCTGGATAGGTGTAGCCCCAATCTGTGGATTAACCTAGCCACCAATGGGGTCACATCTTCACTATTAGATACAGAGATGATATGATAATGATTACTATTTGATGTAGACCAGAGTGTTGAATTTCCCGTGGAGAAACTATTTAAGAATAGCATGTGTGTTCTGCCTTGATAAGAAGGAGGTCACCAATAGACTGAAACTCTGTAAGAACTTATCAAAATAAAACTAAAGTATTACTAACAAAGTGCATAGATGGCCCATTGTTCTACATATGGAGGAGAGAGAGACTGGCATAAGCATGCAATCACCCAGTTGGTACAGCCCATTTTCCCCAATGTGCCACTCATGTGATCCTCTTCTTATATATGCAGGATGCTATGAACATATATAGCCTGATGAAGGTCAGGCACATAGAGTAGCAGGGACTGTGCATTCAGTTAATAAATATTGATGCTTGAACACCCACCGGTTGAGCTCATGTCCTGCTGACTGATCACAAACAGAAAGCTGATCATTCAATGAGTCAGTTTGGATGCATGCATTTGAATCTGGATGCATCCAGTTAGTGTGATCACGCTACAGATGTGATCAGACAGGCAAGTTGCTGCAGCAGGATCTCGGCTTTTTAAAAGCCGCTTGATTTTTCACTGCTTTGCATCAATTAAACAATGGCTGCTAAGCTGGCATCAAAGCAGCATGGGCCCATGGTCGGCTAGTCACATAGCTAACATGCCACAACTACAGACCCGTGGCTGGGTTGGTTGTTTTTTTTTTTAATCTCACTGTGCATGAACATAAGCAGACAAGCACACACACAGTCCTAGCTGGTTCTATGGGGACACTGAAGCACACCTCAGAGTAGGGTGGGGGGGGAAAGGGAAATGCCAGTAATGGAGCTGGAGACCTGCCATGGAAGTGCTTCACCAGGGAAGCCACCGAAATTTGCCAGTGGCTATTTAATTTGAGTGGAAGTCATTTTTGCACAAGACAAGGATGAGTGGGGCAGGAGGGCCGAATGTGCACATGTGATAGCACCCATTTAATCCAGAGTGGAAGGGTGGTTATCATGGGCAAAACTGCTCATCTGATCACACTCTATGATATTGCACAGTTATGTGGCCTTCTTGGAGCTGCTACCTCATGTTCATTTGCTGTCCCATTACTTTTATATAGTAGACAAAAAAATCACAGTTAAGCTTGAGGCTTACATCTTAAGTATCTCTGTGTGCCTTTGGTTTCTGCCCACAGACCCAGATAATCTTTTTTGTATTCAGCTTCAGCGATCAGTTCTCAAATAGATTCCATTGAGTAATGCATTTTATCCAATTGTTGGTCATTTAAAGGGTGCTGCTTACTGTGCAGGCACAAAGAGGATATGAACGACAATCTACTTTTTTTTTGTATGTTAGTCAAATGACCTGAATGGCCATGACCTTACATGATTCTAACTGCTACATCATCTCAGTTACCAGAGATCTTGTGAGTCAGCATGGTGCGGTGGTTAAGAGTGGTGGACTCTGCTCTGGAAAACTGGGTTTAACTCCCTACACCTTACATGAAGCTTGCAGGTTCTAGGGCCAGTCATAGTTATCTCAGAAGTCACTTAAGATGACTGTTGTGGGGAGAGGAAGGGAAGAGGATTGTAAGCTGCTTTGAGACTTCTTAGGGGAGAGAATAGCAGAGGTATAAAAACCTTTTCTTCTGTTCTTGGCACAGGCAAAAACAGTCACTCTGGGCGTTTTCGCACAGACCTTAATCAGCAGCAACGCCCCTCTTCACCACGCAGGATCGGCGCGGATTTTGCACTAATTGCCGCAGAGCACCCGGAAGAGCCGGAAAGTCCCGCGGCTTTTGCGGTGCAAACGGAAACCGCCAAAAACCAGTTTCCATTTGCGCCGCAAAAGCCGCGGGACTTTCCGGCTCTTCCGGGTGCTCCACGGCAATTAGTGCGAAATCCGCGCCGATCCTGCGCGGTGAAGAGGGGCATCGCTGCTGATTAAGGTCTGTGTGAAAACGCCCCAAGAGACTTGCTGCTGTGAAGGTGCAAAACCACTTGGCACAGTGCTGCGCTAGAGATGAACTTCACCAAAAGAATATTGAGGAGATTTCATTGTGTGAAATTGAGGGAGGTCAGGCAAAATAACTTCATGCAATTTTGATGTCCACGTTGAAATTCACAGCATGCCTTATGATAAGTGTGCCAGTCCTCACATCCCTCCTCCTGACCGCACAAAAGGTGAGATGTGATTATCAAGGGACTTCAAACCCACATGTACCATATTATGTAGCCATATGAACATCGTTCAAGTATTCTAGAAAAGATATTCCCATCACCATCCTTGTCACATCAGCTATGCAGAGACCCATCTTTTGCTGAAGTAGCATTCACATATGGTAGAAAGACACTGTACATATGCACTCCTGTATTTTCTCATCTCTCTCACACACACAGGGAGGGGCGTTTCAGCCATATCCTCATGTGGAACACGTGTCACTTCTCAAGGACATACTTTGCTGTATGTTGCACCTGCTTTGGGCATTAGACAGTGTGAAAAGAGCAATTATGAGTGACTCATCTTTCTCCTCCCTTCTGTGAAACATCCACAGATGTCCTGATATTTCCTGTACAGCATAACACAGTGAACAAACTTATCAGTTGTGACTTCAAGCAAGAGGCCCAAGAGGGTTCTGACCTCCCAGAATAATAATATGAAAATCTATACATTAAAGTATTCCTTTAAGAGACCACAATGGCTTCAGAAACTCCTTTTGATCTTCTTGTAGCCCCCTCCTTTTTTCTCATGTCTTGTTGTTTGGCCCATATGTTGCTAATTTTCTGTCTTTTCAAAGTGCTCTGTTTCATTTAAACTCCAAATACATTTTGTTCATCACTCACAAATACTAGTGGGGTGAGGGGGGGAAGCTATCATAAAGGTCAGTGTTCCCCTTAATATATAAAATAAATAAGCAAAGCACTATGCTTCTTTTTCTTTAGCTTATTACTTTTTATTAATCCACTTTTTAGCTCTACTGTGCAAGATCACAGGAGGGTCTTAAGCAATCATGCCAAGAAAGGCTTTTTTATGTACACTGCAAAAATTTTTTTAAAAAACCAACCTAAAAATGCATGCCTTTGTAGTGAGAGCTGCTATATGGAACTTTAGCAAAGTTAGTTACTGGTAAGCAAGCTGCTGTTTTGCAGAAGAAGTAGTGGAAGCGCCTCAGAGGACTCCCAGAGGATAACTTCTCACATACTGTCTACTCTCTTAATCTGTTTTTATGGCTGCAGTCCTACAAATATTGCCAATGGAGAATGCCCCCTTTGAACATGATGAGACTTATGGAGAAGCAAATGTACATTTGATCATGCTGCACAAGATTGTTGTTTCTGTTGTTGTTTTTTGAAGAAGCTACAGTACCTCTGCTGTGAACTGGATGGTCCAGGCTAGCCCAGTCTCATCAGGTCTCAGAGGCTAAACAAGGTTGGCCCTGGTTAGTGCTTGAATGGCATACTACCAAGGAAGTCCAGGGTCACTGTGCAGAGGCATGCAGTGCTTAACCTCCTCTGATTCTTGCACTGAAAACCTTAAGGGATTGCCATAAGTCAGCTGTGACCTGACAGCTCTTTTCACTACATCCCCTCTTCAAGAATTATGCATGTGGACATAACTTGCAACACTTCAGATAAGTCAGAATCAACCCACAGGCCTACTTACACATTACAGTGTTTATGGGCTTAGCCTGTATCTACCTGTGCCCTGTTAAGGAGATGTGCTCCAGCAGGGCCCTAGCACATGGGGGCCTTATTTGTATTGAGACAAATAGGGTTGCCAGGTCTGACTCAAGAAATATCTGGGGACTTTGGGGGTAAAGCCAGGATCAAGGGTGTGACAAGTATAAATGAACTCTGAAGGGAGTTCTGGGAATCACAGTTAAAGGGACCACACAGCTTTTAAATGCCTTCCCTCCGTTTGGAAATAATGAAGAATAGAGTTACCTTCTTTTAGGTTTCATAGAATTTGATCCCCCAATCCAACCTTTTTGACATTTGGGGGATCTTTTAAGGAAAGGCACTAGAAACTATGCTGAAAATTTGGTGCCTCTACCTTAAACAACAGCGTCCCCAAGCCCCAGATACCCACCAATCAATTCTCCATTATACCTTGTGGGAATTGGTCTCCATAGTGTATAATGGGGTGCCCAGCAGACACTTCCCTCCCCTGCTTTCTGATAACCCTGAAGTGGGGGGAGAGCTTCCAAACCAGGGGTTCCCCTGCCCCCAATTGGAGATTGGCAGCACTACCTATCATGCACAGAGCAACCTATTTATATGTGTAGTTGGATCTCCAACCTTGTAAAGAATGAAAGTGGCTAAAAATCATTCCTTTGAATAGGTGCAGTAGGACTTTATCTTTGTGCTATGTAACCATATCCCTCCCACCCCGGCATATGGCAGAGGCTACAGGTTACACTTCAGCAAAGCCTTGAGTTCTCCTTCATAGCTCTATTAATTCTACCAGAATGTAATTATTTTTATCTTTTGCTTTATCATTCTACTCCTGACTCAAACTACTACAGGGCTACTGCAGTCACCTTACACCAAAGAAACAAAAGCACTTTTTATAAAGCACATATTTCAAAAACTAACTCTTTCTCATCTTCTGCTATATTCTATATATATACAATTTATTTAACCCCCAGCTGGCAGTAAAATTAGGTGCTTCCTGAGCATTATGCTGTTTAAATTGCTTTTTAAATGCTAGCCACCATATCAGAGCTATCCTGCTGAGGATGGGGCTAATATCTTCTCCAAAATTCAACCATACTCTGCATAGCTGCATGAGGGAGAACAAAGTCCCAGTTGTAAATGTTATATTATATCCATAATTCCAGCAGTTTCTTCTGAATATAAATCTTCCACATCCCAAGGAGGTTTAAGATTCCCAGTTCTCAGATTCATTAAGCCCTGCATTCTAGTACTGTGACAAGAAACCTGTGAAGGCTAAATAAGAAATTTGACTGACCACTTCATTCCCTCTACAAATGCTAAAGCAGAGAGAGAGAGAGAGAGAGATTATATGTATCTGACATCTTCAAATACATGTTAAATCATTTTTAATTATGCCTTTTTCCTCAAGCCTCTTAAAAATAATTTTCTTTGTGATATGTTGATTTCAAAAAACTTTCATTTTTAGATAACTAGTTCTTAGCACTGATAAACAAAATGGGATAAACTTCCCCCGAGTTAATACAAATTATCTTTTTTCTTTTAGAAAGGTTCCAGGAGAATGTTTTGTTTTGTTTCTGACACTTCAGAGTTACATTTTCAAACCATTTTGGGAATGCAAAACAAATACATTTTAAAAACAAAATCTTACACAGACACAAAATGAAAACAAAAAAAAACAACACCACAAAAAAGAGTAGCAGGTTCCTTTTGAACAGTACTCTAGGTAAAACAGCTTCAGCAAAACTTTCAGCAAAAATAAAATTTGAATTGCAAGTCAAGGGGCATGGAAGAGGGTAGCTGGCCAGAGCTCCCCTGGAGCAGTTCTAAAGGGAGTATGTCATAAATGATAATAAAACTTGCTTTGTTCTGTGAAAGACCTTGCTACATTGAAGGACAGGATATTTAGCTGCAATGGCCTGTTGCTCCTAAGGAGCAGTTTGGGGTGTGCTACATGAAAGGAGGTGATCCCAAAAGATGCAGGGCACAAGGCATTAAGGCCTTTAAAATACAAGGCACAAGTTCACTAGATATCAACTGGTATTTGGGACTGTATTCGGTTTGACTAAACCGAATGCACACACTTAGTTCAGCAGTAATATGTACCCATAATAAGATCCAATACGCTTAAATTAGAGTGCCTGGCAATCAGCAGGAGACTGAAGGACAAAAGCAAGAGACTCAGGTGTGTGGAGGCATGGAGGTTTTACCATAGAGTTTCCAGTGGTTCCTAAAGAGGTATGATATTACTTACAGGTTTCCCCAGAAGTGGTCACATTATCATCTATCTATCTATCTATCTATCTATCTATCTATCTATCTATCTATCTATCTATCTATCTATCTATCTATCTATCTATCTATCTATCTATCTATCTATCTATCTATCATCTGTCTGTCTGTCTGTCATCCATCCATCTTTTATTGCTATCCCGCCCTCCCCCACAAGCAGGCTCAGAGTGGGGTTATAACAGAATAAAACAATTAAAGACATCATAGCTTACTTCGTTACAATGAAGAAACCCCCACATAACATAATTTGCAAGATGGCAATTATAGTTTGACAGAGGGCTGCCAAGTTCCCACCAGGGCAGGGGATCCCCCCAGTTTGGCAGGCCCCAACCTGCCAGCAGGGAGGAAGCCACTGTGGGGATCCCTGCCCTTGAAGAATTCCACTGCCACACAGCATGTGTGGTGTGATGATGTTACCTGGAAGTGACATTGTGCCAGGCATGTCACGCAGGGATGCTCTAGGAAATCACAGAAAATTCGATGATTTCAAGTGGGGATGCTCTAGCAATTTGAGGGACAACTCAGGAAGCTCTCATACTGTGACGCAGAGTCTCTTATAACTAGCTACCAAAAAACCAAGATTGTTGCTTCTGGACCGGCACAGAGGAATTGGTCCTGGATTATTAATGGCCAACATATTGAGCAAGTGACCAATTTTAAATATTTTGGGGTAGTCTTTCAGGCAACAGGCTCTAGATTTCAACACAGCATTTATGCTGCAGACCAAGGTGAAACAAACAGCATTGTAAAATTCCATTATTCACAAGGGGGAGCATATGTTCCTGCCGCTTTGGAATTATACAAAGCCAAGACGTTAGCCCAACTGTTAAATGGCTCATTTCTGGAGCCACCCAGTTCACATTTCAATCTCCAAGAATGAGTTCAATCTAAATTTTTAAGAACTATCCTACAGGTCCCCAAATGTATGTCAACTTCTAGGGTAAGTTTAGAGACAGGATGCTTAAAAGTTGAGGTGTGTGCCTGTATCCTATTTATACATGGTTAAGGAGACAGCTTAACCCACAAGGTCTATTCCCTCTGATTTACATTGATAATTTTCAATCAAACTGGTGCAAAGCAGTTCAAAGCTACCTTTTTAGGATTGGCCTTTCCCCTCAGGTGCTTCTTTCATGTGGAATAGATCGGGCAAAAAAAAAAAAAACTAGTGAAGCAAAGAATTAAGAATATCAAACACCAAAATGATATTGCCAGTTTACAAACTGCTATGAGGGCAAATATTAAAAACATAGTTGAGCCAGTGGATTATTTAACATCCTTGGAGGTAAAAGGGCTCAGAAAAGCCTTCACCTTAGGAAGGTGCTCTGCCCTCCCTTTTGCTGTACTTGATGTGAAATATAAGAACATTCTCTATGCGGCACCTGCCCACTTAGGGAGATAGATACTATAGAACATATGTTTTTAATATGCCCACACTATGAGGTGGTGTGTGGGGAGATTATTACACCTCTTATTGGAAAAATCTCTGGCCTGTCAGAAAAAGCTAAACTTGAATTCCTTCTAAACAACAGACATCCTAAGATCACCCACCAAGTAGCCAGCTTCTGTATGGTGATACTCAGGTCACGGAAACTGTTCAACGGTTAGCTATTAGATTTTAGCTGAAATTGTAAATTTTTATTCTAGTTTTAATCTTTGGAAATGTCTTATCTGTAATATATAACGCATATATATCTGCGAGAGCTTTATATGTATAACTGGTCTAAGGACTGTAATATCAATAAAATAAACATAGGCAACATTGCACAACATCAGTGTCAGGTATGACTTTCTAGTCCCGCTACCAACATATCTCAAGATGGGCAAAGGTTGGAAGGAGACTGAGTATGTCCATATCTCTGTCTTCCCTCACTCACACCTGAGTTCCAGAAGCCTCAACCAATTCTGAGCTCATTATCACCTACAGCAATTATCACCAACACCAACACCATCACCAACAGCATTTTTTAAAAAAATTCTCCCACTGGCTACTGGAGTGTCAGCTGGCACATGGGAACCCTAGGTGTAGTGGTTAAAATGTTAAACTAGTAGCAGAAAGTCTTGGATTCAAATCCCCACTCACCCACAAAGCTAAGTGGTAACTGAATACCAATCACCCTCTCTTAGCTTATCCTCCCTCACAGGATTTTTGAGAGGGTAAAATGAAGAAGGGGAGAACCATGCACAACTCTTTGGAGGAAGGGCTGAATGAAAACGGATAGACAGGTGGCTGTCTTTCTTTTGAGCATGTCAATCCATTTCTAGCAAAGAACAACTGTGCATGAAAACCTAAACCAATTACAGGTGTCAAAATAAACAGGGAGGTAACAACCCAACAGGGGCCTTCCCAAGCTACATGGAAGTACAGCAAAAGCTCAACAACATTAATTCCATGTATGATTTCATTCTGAGCATCCATGACTATTGAGTCACTGCAGTTCTCCTGTTTGAGATTCAGCTGAAACATCCCATTTGTTCTAAGAAGATATGCAAAGTCTCCCTGGTGTTCAGGTTCATTTAGAGATTTACATTTTGTATTGCCTTGCTCTGTTTCTGACTGCATACATAAAACAGAATTGTAAATGTTTAGCAAAATCAAAGCTACTCTTAGATGCCTACAGTTCCACTAAATTTGTATTTTCTAATCCAGGCAATGAAAGGAAAAGGGTATTTTGGAGCACAAGCTTAAATCTTAGGCTTTTTATAAGCTCCCCCCTCCCCCTGGCCTCATACTGCTTCCATTGAAACATGAAGAGCAAAAATTCTACTTCATAAGCTACTGGCATTAAAGTTGTGAGCTGTTGCATAAATTAATTTGCTCAGGGGCCATCCTTCCTGAGCTAAGACAAAAATGTGTTAGCCAGAGGCTAAAAAAATTGAGCTAGCTCACACTAACTCAGTTTACAGGGAACACTGAGAGTCAGGGATAATCTAACTAGCTAGGATGGATGCAGATGAAGCATGCATATCCTGCGTCCATGATGCAAAAGATGCATTTTCTGCAGAGAGAGAGAGAGAGATTGAGATCTAAATCTATGGTGCTGTCTCTGAAGTCTGAGGCAGAAGACAGCATATTTCCAACACCCCTTCTTGATGTCTCATGTATCAGATCATAAGATTCATCTTTTCTCTTAGATCTTCAAAATGAACTTTAAGGAGTGGCTTAGTGAGAGCATCTGAAATAATTCCATTTGTAGGACAGTAAATCAGCTCAATAATGTCTTCCTTTTGCAGGTCTCTCACTAGGTGAATCTTTATGCCAATACGCTTGGCTAAACATTCTCTTGTTTAGACGGTTGAATGCAATTTTGGCTGACTTCATGCACTTATATGGATTGTGATACACCTATCAGTACACTTACACCTGTCAGTAACTGTGCTTGTTGATGTGTATTCTGCTTCTGTAGTAGATGCTGTTACCGTATCATGTCTGTGAGCCGCCCTGAGCCTGCCTCGGCGGGGAGGGTGGGATATAAATAAAAGTTATTGTTGTTGTTGTTGTTGTTGTTGTTGTTGTTGTTATTATTATTATTATTATTATTATTATTATTATTATTATTATTATTATTATTATCTTTCTTCTTACTTTACCAGCTTATGACTTTACCAGCTTATGACTCCTTCTCCAAAGAACAGTATGTGGCCACTAGTGGATTTCTTATCTTCTAGGTCTCCTCCTCAGTTATAACCTACATATGCCATGAGTTTAGGCTGTCATTGGCTGGTATTTTTAGCTTAAGGTCTCCTTTAGGTTTCTTACAAGTCGCTTAGTTGCATTGCAGTCTTTTGTTGTTGGTTTCTCAGTTTTTCTGCACAGTAATCCTACTGCAGTACTTCTATCTGGTCTAGTTAGTGTGCTAATGTTAAAGAAGTTTACTAGAATTTCATACCTATTGTTGGAAGGTAGCTCTTGGGTGTCATCTCATTACTTAATGTATCTTACTTCTATTGGTGTTGGTCAGGGCTTTTTTTGTAGAAAAAGCCCAGCAGGAACTCATTTGCAAATTAGGCCACACCACCTGATGTCACTATTGTTTCATACAGGGCTTTTTTGTAAAAAAAAAAAAAAGGCCAGCAGAAATTCATTTGCATTTTAGGCCACACACCCTGATGCCAAGCCAGTCGGAACTACATTCCCGTGCGTTCCTGCTTAAAAATAATAATAATTAAAAAAAGCCCTGGTGTTGGTGCATAATTGGCTTCAGGAGTTTTTTTTTTTAGCAGGAACTCCCTGTATTTTAGGCCACACAACCCTGATGTAGCCAATCCTCCAAGAGCTTACAAGGCTCTTATTACAGGGCCTACTGTAAGCTCTTGAAGGATTGGCTATATCAGTGGGATGTAGCCTAATATGCAAAGGAGTTCCTGCTACAAAAAAAGCCCTGATTGGCTTTCCTTTTTCAGGGGTTTGATTGGTTCTTTGATCTTTTGCTCTTGGTTGACGAGAAAATTTACATCTTCCTCTCTTTATACTTGAATTTCTAGATAACATGTGATGTTTCCCAATTGTTTTAATTCATCTTGCTGGTTCAGATTATGCAATATTTGTTTGCTGTCATCTGGCTCTTCTTATGCTAGGATCAGATCTTCTACGCAAACTAAAATGTAGGTCCACTTGCCATCTTTGTGTCTGGTGTACAGGCAAAGATCAGACTTGCTTTTCTTGAAGTCTGCTTGGAGTATGCAGGAATGCAGTCTTCATGTCAAGGTGCTTAACTTGCATTCCCTTACTTGCAGCAATGCTTAAGAGTGTTTGCACTGTTGTATGTTTAACAAAAGTCTTGTCATAGTCCTCACCATATTTCTTTGAGAATCCTTTCATTACTACCGTAGCTACGTAGTGCTGAATTTCACCTTTCATGTTGTGTTTCAATTTGTGTTTCAATTTCACCTTTTCATGTTGTGTTTCAATTTTAATATCCTATAGCTTTCCTTCCTTGAAGTAGCTCTGTATGTGCTATTATTGTGTAGAGCTGCAAACTCTTCATGTGCAACGTGCTTCCACTTCTGAGCCTCTTGTGGTGGCAGGTGGGATATTGGATCCCATTATGAAGGCTCAGGTACTTCTGCCATTTCTGCAAGGCAGGATAGTCTTGAGGCTGGAATACCTTTGTTATTGATTGCCTCAGTGCAATTTCTGTAGTCTCATCTTCTTGGTCAGAATCATCTGGTGAAGCACTGGATGCTGTCACATCAATCAGGATAATCTCAGCATCCCTTGTCTCTTCTTTAATAGTAGGAACATCAGGATACACAATTTGGCTGTCTACTTCAGCATTGGCCCCCTCTGAAGCTTGAGTTCTCTCACTTTCCTCAAAGTACACAGAACTGCTGATACTTACCTTCAAGGCCGTTTTTGTAGAAAAAGCCCAGCAGGAACTCATTTTCATATTAGGCCACACCCGCTGACATCACCATTGTTTAACATAGGGCTTTTTTGTAGAAAATGCCCAGCAGAAGCTCATTTGCATATAAGGCCACACCCCCTGATGCCGAGCATTCCTGTGCGTTCCTGCTCAAAAAAAGCACTGCTTACCTTGATTGTGCTTGGCTCTAGAATCCTGTACAATTTGCATTTGGCTAAATATCCTACCATAATGCCTTTTGAGGCCCTGCCATCTAACATGGGCTCTTTTGAGGGACATATGCATAGGTCTTCCTCTCAAATACCCTTAAGTGTCCCATGCTTGGCTTGTCACCATGCCACAGTGCAGATAGTCATGTCTGCAGTTTATTGAGTAGTCTGCTTTGTATATATGTCGCAGTTACAATGCTTTCCCATCAGAACTTGTATGGAAGGGCCACATCCCTAAGCATGCATCTCACTAAGTCTAGAGGAGTCCAATTTTTCCTCTCTGCAATACCATTCTGCTCAGGGTTGTAGGAAGCTGCTCTCTGGTGCTTGATCCTTTGCTCTCTCAGGAACTCCTGTGTTGCACTGGACAGGTTGTCTGTTTTCAGAATTCGTGGTTTTATTCCAAACCTATTACTGACTAGTGCCACCTAGTATTTCAGACTGTCCAACATCTTCAATTTTTCATTAAGCAAATAGACAATTGAGTATCTTGAAAAATCATCAATGAATAAAAGAAAATACCTGTAACCTCCATTTGATAGGGTAGGTAGGGATCCACAAATGTCACTGTGAATCACTTTCTTGATTTTCCTCTTGCTCTGTTTTGTGAAGGCTTTATTTGTGACTTTTGACTGTATACAGCAAATGCATGTATGGTTAATACCACATTCTATAGTCAATGTTATTGGTAAGACCCTTTTTCAACATGTCCAGAATAGTCTGGTAGTTTCTGTGATCCAGCCTCCAATGCCAGAGGCATACACATGCTTCATGAGAACATGACTTTGTAAGAGTGGTTTTCTGATACATTTCATCTGTATTTTCATCATATTCACAGGATTCAGTTTCACTGTCTGACATTGAAACATTACCGTCTTCCACATTGTAAAGCCCTTTATATCTGGTGCCTAAAATATACACTTGTCCACTTCATGAAACTGTTCACTTCCCACTGTCAATATTTATTTGATAACCTTCTGAGTCAAATTGACTGATTGAGATCAGATAGCTTGTGAAGTTTTAAATGGACAGTATGTTTCTCGAGATAAATTCATGGGTGCCATCTAGTGGCTGAAGTAGAACGTCACCTTTCAGAAATGTAGACACCAAATTTCCTTTTTCAAGAAAATTATTTAAAGGAGTTGGATTTTCTTTCAAATTAATGCATAATTTGAATTGCATAAATGTGTCATAGTCCCTGAACTGAGAATAAAATCTAAAAATGCAGTGAAATTCTAGTGCTTATGTTCATGCTTTGTGGGGTTTGAGTGGCTTTTATGACCCCTCTCCCATTTGGCACTGGAGCACTCAATCGCCTTATGGCTGATTCTCCAGAAGAGAAACATCAAATTTCTTGCCAGACACAGGAAGAGCTTCCTCCCATCCTCTTTCACTCAGCATGGTTCCCTTGGAAACAAATGGCTCTCTGGATTGCTCTAACTTCCCTGCATTGCTAACCCTTCTGATCTTCCTCTTGTTGTCCAATCAGGAGCCTTGCAGCAGGTTCTCTTTTAAATAAGACTTATGAGCAAACATTTCTGGCAAGCCATTAACATTTCTGCCCAAAGTTTTACAGTGTTCAACTTCCTGCATTATTGTTGTGACAGCTTTATCAAATGTCAGATTCTCTTTCATTTCTAAATAGGTTACAACATGGCCACAGCTTGCAGGCAAAACCAGAAACAGAGTAGCTACCATTCTCTGCTTATCCCAAAACTTCCCCATAGTCCTGCAGTTTCTGCACATAAATTTGTCAATTTACTGAAATGAGTTCTAAAGTAATCCTCCTCTTTGAACTGCATAGCCATTAGCTTTTGATGCAGAGTGTATCAGAAGGTCCATCCCTTTCATTGATAGAAAAGAAAAGATCCTCTGTGCAAGCACCAGTAGTTTCCGATTCTGGAATGACATTGCTTTCACGTTTTCACAGCAGACTTTTTATGGGGTGGTTTGCCATTGCATTCCCCAGTCATCTATGCTTTCCCCCCAGCAAGCTGGATAGTCATTTTATCGACCTCGGAAGGATGGAAGGCTGAGTCAACCTCAAGCTGGCTACCTGAAAACACAGCTACCACTGGGGATCGAACTCATGTCGTGAGCAGAGCTTAGGACTGCAGTACTGCAGCTTTAACACTCTGTGCCACAGGGCTCTTTTTTCATTGGTGAGACGTGACTAAATATAAATACATTTGCTTAGCTGTTTGCAAATCTCTAATTTGAGCTAAAAAGTATGGACTTACAGAAGACATCAGAAGTCCTTGTGCTTTTTGAACTTCCTTCCTTCAAACTCTTTTGTTTGCTTCCTCTTCATTGTCCCCAGGAGGATTCTGCTCGAGGAATTATTCAGGTACATTTACATGAAGGGACATTTGCAAATGAGTGCACCACTCAGAGAAAGTTCCTGGAGTCAGGATAACTAATCATAGCTTCCCTTCCATGTACACTGATTGGGCCATGGTCTCTTTTCTATCTCTCTTTCTAATCTGCTTCGTTTAGCAAGCACACACTTTCCTTTCTTTGTTAAATTGTATAAGAGCTGACCTCTTTGTTTTGGTTGCTGGAGGTGAATTAAACTCTTTCTGGGCCCATAACCTCTTAGATTCACTGGTATGGTATAACCAGGAATCTCTATTGGGTAGCAGGGTGCACTAGGCTTACATGCAGCAGCAGTTTCTTGGTACTGTGTGTACTAGCAAAGGTACGAAGTTACACTGAGCTTCTTTCAGTTTCAAACTAATAAGAATCCTTTATTTAAGGAGCGTCATTCTAGACAGTATAAATGAGAGACAGAGATAGGATCTAATCTAACTAGCTGCATCCATGATGCCAAAGATGGAGATTGTGCCCCTTCTGTGTGTGAGAGAGAGGGAGAGGGGAAGAAGGAGGGAGGGGAGAGGGGGAAGGGGAGGGGGAGGGGGAGAGAGAGTGGGGCTGTGTCTTGTCCCTAAGCATTCTACTTCAAAGGGATGCTATCAGAGAGCAGGAAGGAAAGGAGGTCTATCTAAATCTATGGTGCTGTCTCTGAAGTCTGAGGAAGGAGACAGCGTACACTCCTCCACTTCCAATACCCAATAGGGCTTGGTCCCCAGAACCCTGATCATTCTCATTGCTCTTTTCTGAACCTGCTCCATTCTGTCCACATTCTTTTGAAGTAAGGCCTTCAGAAATGCACACAGTGCTCCAGGTGCAGCTTGATGAATGCATTGCACAGCAGGACTATGATATCCTGTGATTTGAATGTTATGCCTCTGTGGATATACCCCAAGACCACATTAGGCTTTTTTAAGCATTGCATCACACTGACTACCTTACAGTTTGCCCATACCCCAAGATCTTGTTCACAAACACTGCTACCCAGAAGTGTGTCCCCAATCCAGTATGCATGCTTCTCATTTTTGTTACCCAGATGTAGAACTCTGCGCTTATTGAATTGTATTTTATCCATATCTCCCCATTTCCCCAGTGTGTTCATATCTCATTGAATTCTATGTCTATTTTCCAGTGTATTTGCTACTCCTCCTAATTTGGTGTCATCTACAAATGTAATTAGTACTCCCTCCACTACCACCACCCTGCCCTTTTTATGGAACAGGGCAGAAGAAGGGTGGTTTACCTTCTCCCTTTCTGTGTAAAACCATCAACCTAATGATTTCTGTGAAGTTTTGGAACTGTCCAGATATACTACTATTATTTGAAAAGGCAGTCTACCAGATCAGACTGGGCAGGCATCTATGCAGTACAGCAGCCTCCTGCACTCCCCCTAAGCTGGAATCCAGAGGTTTGCATCAGACAGCACAGGAAAACTAAGCCTGATGAAGACTGAATCCATCTTCATCCCTGCCTGTTTCACAGCTGCACATTTAAAGTCACAGTGGACCAGTGGGAAATTTCATAATGGTATTCACACATGACAGGACTTCACAGTGATCAAGGAACCCCCACCGTCATCTTCTAGAGGCCTTTTAGGATTCAAAAACAAACCTCAATCTCTGACTGCTACCATTGTTTGCATAAGACCATGATTCTCCGTGGTTGGCCAGCCCCCCCCCCCACCTACCAAAAGAGCGACCTTGGAAGTAGACTCAAAAAGGCATTGCCTCAGGCACCTCCTTTTCCCTTGTTGACGGAGGCTACGGTCCCTCCCCATCCTGACTCCCCTGGGTGAAGGGGAGAGAATATGAGTCCCACAACATAACACTCCAGCTGTTAATTAGTAACCCATCAATCAGAAACACTATGGGGCTCCTTTTACCAAGTCCCTCTGAAGTGCCTGGTTGTAGATAGCTTGCACTGGCAGCAGTGTTGCCTTGGCAATGGCTGCTTTGAGGCACACATGAAGTTCAACTTCAGTCTCCTTCCAGTGGGTCAGAAAAGTGCACATGCATGTATGTGCTTTGCACACGAGGAGGCTGTGTCAATCATCATATTGACCAGCAGAGACACTAACTGGACATATAGCTTTCTGCTATGTGACATATATATATATATATATATATATATATATATATATATATATATATATATATAGAGAGAGAGAGAGAGAGAGAGAGAGAGAGAGAGAGAGAGAGAGAGAGAGAGAGAGAGGGGGGGTGGGCAAAGAGTGGGTCCACCAGCATGTCTGCCAATGGGGAGGTGCAAGTCAATGTGTAGGCTGTGCTTGTTGTCAGGCAAAGGTGGCACTGGCAGCTGCTCGGGTACAGCTTGAATCTGAGTTGGACTTGCCTGAGCAGCTGGTAGAGACCAACAAGATTTTTGTGGAGAGGGTATGGGCTTTCAAGGATCAAAGCTCATCTGTTCATCAGATACAGATAGGAGTGGAGATCCCTGAGTCCTTATATCTCAGTCTGAAGATGGGCAAGGTGTTGCAAATAAGACAGTCAGAATGCAGAAGTATATTGCAAAATGTAATTAGCTTGATTAAAGCAGGGGGCAAATGGTTAGAGGCAGAAAATTAACATCTGTATTGAGATAAGAATCAACCCTGAAGGATCCATTGTTCTAATTTTGTGAATGAACTCAAGTTAAGCAAGCTCACATTGTAATCCTCCCTTAAAGTTTTTCTGTTTGAAGTCTGACTAAGGTCAGCAATGGAATGTTCAGGAATATTAAAATGTTCTCCCACTGGCTTTTGAATAGTGTGATTTTTTAATGTATGCCCATTTATTCTTTTACACAGGGACTGACCCATTAGTTCAATGTAGAAAGTAGAAAGGCATTGTTTGGCTTTCAATGGCGTATATAGTGTTAGAGGATGAACAAGTGAATAAACCTGAACCAGTATTGCTGGAGTTGTCACATTCAGTGATTATGTTGACAGAGAATATGGGGACAGAGTTGGCATCTTGGTATTTTGAAGGCCAGAGTCTGTGTCTGTGTTGGGAAGTGCATTATTGTGGGGGAGAAGTTCTTTAAGGCAGGGATGTTAAACATGCAGCACGGGGGCTAGATCAGGCCCCTAGAGGAGTTCTATCAGGCCCACAAGCAAATCAAAACTAGGTTTGCAGCTTACAGATACACACCTGAATAACACCTGAACAGCATACTCAAAATTTTTACAGCACAGACATTGTCTCCAGATTTTGATGAAATAACTCAGAACAAGAGGTGTCAGTTATTAGACTGTTAAATAAACAAAATATTGCAAGAGTGCTGATGTTTTAAGCATGCTTTATTTTAACTTTTTAAAAAATCTTTATTTGTGTTTGTCTGTCCACTATCATTACATTTCATGACACATGGCCTGGTCTGACAAGGTCTCATTTATGTCAGATCTGGCCCTCATAACAAATTAGTTTGACATCTCTAAGGTTAGGAGGCTGTCTTTGGGCCAGAAAAGGTTTGCCTCCCAATGCTGTTGTGAGAGGAGTATCCTTGTCCAGCATAGGTTGCAAGTCATTAATGATGCACTGAAACTGTTTGAACTGAGAGCTGGATGTGACCACCAGTGGTGTGCTATTGTTGTTTTGTTTGGGCCTTTCTGAACAGTTCTTGGTATCATTTTGACTTTGTTGATCTGTTTATTTGCTACATCAAATTGGTATTGTAATTACAGAAATGTCTGTTACAGATCCTGCAGATGAGAATCTGTTTCATGCATGTTGGAACAGATGCAGCTATAGGGTAGAGCTTGGTTGAAGACATTTGATGTGTTTAGGATAATGGCTGGAGGCATGTCGATAAGTTTGGCCATCTGTAGGTTTCCATTTCAAGGTGGTTTTTATGCTTCCATTATATATTTGTACAGTGGTGTCAAGAAAATATACTTCTTGTGTGGATTGATTCATGGTCTGGTTGATGGTGGGGTAGAAGTTGCTGAAAGTCTGATGAAATTTCTCCAGTGCTTCATTCCCATGTGTTCATATGATTAAAATGTCATTAATAAATCGCAGGGAAAAGACAGGTATTAATGGACAGGAGCGAGAAAGCACTGTTTCAGGTCAGCCATGAAAATGTTGGCATATTCTGGTGCCACATGAGTGTCCAATGGCTATGTCATTGATCTGAAAGAATAAATCATCGCCAAATCCAAAGTAGTTGTGGATGAGGACAAATTGGCTGAGCTTGGTGATGAGGACAGCTGTGATATTTCAATGATGGTATTCCTGGTGTTTGTTGGTGTAAGCTTAATATGAGCAGTCAGTGTCATACAGCAGCAAAAAAAAAAAGGCTAATGGGGTCTTGCAGTGTTATGGGCAGAGACATAACATCCAAACAACAAGAATGGAGCAGGTGCAGTTGAATGAATGAATGCATTCATTTATTACAGTCACTAGACCAGCCATATACATATCGTTATAATTTTAAAAATTGTAGACGGAATATAAGGTATACAAGATAAAACGTTAACATTTTGAACCTAGTTATAATATAGTTTCCATATCTAAGTATCAGTACAGAAAATCTAGTTTGTTGATAAGTAATCTTGGGATTCTTATCAGATGAAAGGTAATCAAGCCTGGCTTTATTTGCTCAACCAGGAATCTTATCCAGCAGTGGGGTAATAATCTCCAAATGAGTCTCCTTATAATATGGGCAACTAAAAAGCATAAGCTGCATGGACTCGACCTCCCTTAATGGGCAGGCACATAACCTTTCTAGATGGGATTTTCTTATACCTGCCTTCAAGTACTGCAGAGGGGAGTGTGGAAGCAGGTGCAGAGACAGGCAACAAATGATTAGGCACTTAGAGACCAAGCCCTATGACGAAAAGCTAAGGACTTGGGAACATTCAGTCTGGAGGAGAGGAGAGGAGAGGAGGGACATGCTTGCTCTCTTTAAGTATTTGAAGGTTGTCACTTAGAGGAGTGCAGGGAGCTGTCGCTGTTGGGAGCAGAGGATTAAAATATGGGCAACAAGGTACTGGATTTTTTTTTTTACAGTAAGCGTAGGGTTGTTTTTATAGTAGGAGTAGTTCAGCAGTGGAATTGGCTGCTTAAGGAGGTGGTGAGCTTCCCCTCACTGGTAGTCATCAAGTAGGCTGGACAAACACTTGTGAGGGATATAATAATAATAATAATAATAATAATAATAATAATAATAATAATAATAATAATAATAATAATAATACTTTTTATTTGTATCCCGCCCTCCCCGCCAGGGCAGGCTCAGGGCGGCTCACAGCATAAAAATATAATATACATCAACAATTATAATTATAAAATCATCATTAAAACAATTTACAAGTTATATTAAAATTAACATTAACATAGTGGTGCTATAACATTAGGTCTTCAGTAAGGTTCAGTAGCTAAAAAACATATCCGGCGGTACTTTCTTGGCTTGGCATTAGTTGAAGGCTATTTTGAAGAGGTAGGTCTTACAGGCTCTGCGGAATTGATCTAAACACCGTAGGGCCCGTACCTCTTCTGGGAGTTGATTCCACAGCAGTGGAGCTGCAATGGAGAAGGCCCGATCCCAAGTGGCCTTCAATCTGGCCTCCCTTGGCCCAGGGATATTCAGCTGGTTCTTTCCAGCTGACCTCAGCACTCTCTGGGGCTCATATGGGGAGAGACGGTCCCTCAGGTAGGCAGGTCCTCGGCCATATAGGGCTTTAAAGGTAATAACCAGCACTTTGTAACGGACTCGGTATACCACTGGCAGCCAGTGCAGTCCACGCAGCCCTGGCCGTATGTGCTCCCATCTTGGGAGCCCCAACAACAGCCTAGCCGCCACGTTCTGCACCAGCTGCAGTCGCTGAGTCCGGCACAAGGGCAGCCCCATGTAGAGGGCATTGCAGTAATCCAGTCTCGAGGTGACTGTAGCATGGATCACCGTTGCTAGGTCCCGGCGCTCCAGGAAGGGGGCCAACTGCTTCGCCCGTCGGAGATGAAAAAACGCGGACTTGGCAGTGGCCACTATCTGTGCCTCCATTGATAATGAAGGCTCCAGAAGAACCCCCAAGCTCTTGACCCTATGGGCTGCTTTCAGCAGCACACCGTCAAAACCCGGTAAGGGGATTTCCCTTCCCAGGGCACCACGGCCCAAACAAAGGACCTCTGTCTTCGTTGGATTTAACTTCAACCCACTCAGCCTAAGCCAACCTGCCACGGCCTGCAATGCTAGGTCCAGATTTTCTGGGACGCAGTCAGGTCGGCCGTCCATTAGTAGATAGAGCTGGGTGTCATCTGCATATTGATTGCACCCAAGCCCAAACCTCCGAGCAATCTAGGCAAGGGGGCGCATGTAGATGTTAAACAACATCGGAGAGAGAACTGCCCCTTGTGGCACCCCACACACTAGTGGGCACTTCCGGGACAGCTCTCCCCCAATTGCCACCCTTTGTCCCCGTCCATCAAGGAAGGAGGAAAGCCACTGTAAGGCCGACCCCCTTAATCCCTGCGTCGGTGAGCCGGCGGGCCAGTAGCCGATGATCGACCGTGTTGAACGCAGCCGACAGGTCTAACAACATCAGCACCGCCATGCCGCCTCGATCCAGATGCTTTAGACTGATCCACATTGAGCAGGGGGTTGATGCCCCCTTCAAACTTTTTGATTCTATGATTCTATGAAACTTCTGCAAGTGGCTCCTACAAGCAGAAAGGCAGCTCAAAGTTCAAGCCTACATATTGTTCTTGTTGTCAGCTCTTGCTGGTTGGTAGCAGCAGTTGTCTGTCCAGGTTCTCCCACACAAGTCTTTCCCAGTTCTTCTCATTAAGATCTTCCAACTGCAGCTGCTAGGACTTGAACCAGAGACCTCATAAATACAAGATATATTCTGTGAATGAATGATGATCCTTCTTTCCGATGCCCTTGACCTCAATTAAAATCCAAGTCTTAAACACACTAACCCTTAGGCTTTGTTTGGTGACAAGTGCAACCAACAAATGTAATGAGGCAACTATATTGACACAACACAAATGTGGGCCTTTGTAAGATTGGCATGTGTCAACTAAGAGTTGATGTGCCATTTACAGCAGAAATCTTTGTATCGAAGTTTAGGATCCTTAAATGACTTACCATTTCAGAACATAAATAATCAGTTTGGGTCAAGACACAGAGACACAAGGTAGGTTCACCTTGAAGATTAGAGATAATCATTATGATTTCTCATAAACGGGGGGGGGGGCATGGTTTTAGGTAGGAATGTGCATTTGGACATATCTGATCAGAAAATATATTTGGAAAACACCTTGTTGATCTTTTCTGGATATATTCAGGTCTCCAGATGGTATCTGGGATTTTTTCAGGATACCTATAAATGAGTCCTGAATGAGTTATATTATTTATAGTCCACTTTTCTCACAACGACTCAAGGCAGACTATACATAGTGAGTCAGTCAATACAGTCAACAAAATAGTGCATTCAATAACCAATGCATTAGGATTTTAGGAGTATGGAACAACCAGAAAAAAAATGAAACATAGCATAATTATTCACATGACACATTAAATTGTTGTTGGTCTTGCAACAATGCATTCTTAACTTAACTTGCTTTGAGTAATGTTTCTTTCTGTGGTGGGTTCTCAACTTTGACAGTGGTGTTTCTCAGATTGCATATTGACTCAGATTCTCTGATTTTACATTTGGTCTTATGTGGTTTGGCTTGGACAATTCTATGGTTCGACATTGGGTTCTTGGGTTGTACATCGCCCCATTACCCCATGATTCTACAGGGATCCCCTGATTCTGCACTGGTTCTTTGACCTTGCTGGTTCTGCTGGCTTTGAGAGGATTTTGGCCAGGGATTGCTTTGCTTAGTTTTGGGTCTTTGCCCAGGAGAAAGCATGGAATTTCCCTTCTCACATAGCAAACAATGGAGGATGGTTGGATACCTTGTTCAGGGGTCCATACAACTGGCCCTCTTGGTCCAATTCACTTGAAATTTTGGGGTTACTCAAAGAGGGTACTTAAACTGCCTTCTAGAAAGATTCCCACTATGGAATAATTGAGCTAATTAATATTGGAATTCCCCTCCCCTTGCAAAAAAAAAAAAAACCAGATCTGAGAATCAAAATGGTATTTGAAACCTGGAAAACTGGGAATACCAATATTTTTGGGCTCCCTGGTATCTGAATCCCCCCAAAAAGATTTTTTTTCCCAAGCTGCTCTTCCCTAGTTACAGGTGGTAGGGGTTCTTTCCAGAACTGTGCAAGATGAGAGAATCCTGTTCACAGTTAGGTTGCTTAAATCCCATTGACTTCAGTAGGATTTAAGCAATCTGTGCACAGCATAACAGCCAACAAGCCTGATGGACTCTTATTCTTAGCTGGATAAGATCTGATTTGTGCCTTCTGATATCTCTGTAAGGGTCATGCCAATGTGCCTATATTGTCTGTAGGAGGAATTGCTCTGTTGTAGTTAGCAATGGAGACTGGAGGCCTTGGAAGGGGGGATGTGGTCATGTTGGCCATGTTTAAGATGCTCAGATGCTGAATGCCACCTAAGCCTAGCCAAGGGGAAGTTTCAGGACACATCTTAGTGTATTTAGTGGAATTTGGTATGGAGCTTTGCCTTTGCAGGTCACCATTAGAAGAATGCTTTGCACATATGAACTATCTCAAGTGCACCAAGCAGCCTATTAGTTTCAGGCCATGACCCCCATCCTTTTATGCCCTTGATAACTTTATTAAACACAGCCCTGCTTATTCATCTGATGGAGCAGCCTTTACCTATTTGTAGATAGTTTGAAGTAGCCATCCTTGGGCTGTGATGGTTTCCAGACCTCACCAAGAGGAGCACATGTGTTTGAAATGCCTGCTCTCCTTCTCCATTTCACCATAAAGTAGCCAATTTAATTTTGCACAATACTCCTTGATAACAACCATGTGTGGATGTGTCTTCTGCATTTAGACACTTCAGAGACGACCCTGCTTGGTCAGTGTGGGAGATAATTTCACAAGCAAAACAGAACCAGATGTCTCTCCTTTTATTCTCCTTTCTCCATCAGATTCATTCCTAGTGTCAATCACTCTGCAAAGAATTCTCTGCCACCAGAGGTGGCCACATGCTGCATCTCTGTGTGAATCAGTGCCCTGGGTATGCCTCCATCAAGTCTTCTGGGATAACAATGAAATGGATTTTACTTTCAACTAAGAATAGTCTGCTTCACCTCTCTGAAGTATAAGGAAGATTTCGGGCATGCTAAACTTCATGCTCCAGCTAAGGAAACAGGGGACAGCTGAGTAAACATTTGTTCACATTTCTGATAGATCTGGTAGATTTAGTATCAGTTAGTAATTTACCCCAAGGCTTTCCAACCTTTTTGAGCCTGTGGGCACATTTAGAATTCTGACACCGCATGAAAGATGCAGCAACAAAATGGCTGCCACAAAATGGCAGCTGCAGGAAGAAGAGTTAGCCACAACATGCTTTCCACAGCTTGACTTCAGAAACATAGTATAGATCCTTTTGCTGTGTGGTAGCTGCTGCCAAAGCACCACTAAAAAGCACTTTGTAGAGCCAATCAAATATTCAGTGCTCAATCAAAAGCCTTGCTAGGCAAAAGCCCTACCTGGCCCCTCCTGTGTCCTAAAAACACTTGGCAGGCACCATGGCACCCACAGGCATCACACTGGGGATCCCAGATTTACCCAGTCAGGTTCCCCAGAGAACATCTCAACTCACTAGAAATTTGGGCACTTGCCTACACATTGTCAATGAGCCTTCCCTGACCCATGATGACTAGAATTTTTTTAATGAAATATATATTTGGGCTTCTGGTTATGCAGCTGGAACCACAAGCTATGAGGAAAGCATATGGTTCCTTCCCCAAGTTGTTCTTCATAAAGAGGGGTGAGACATTTAGAAGGGAGGATCAGTGGGCTGAGGGGACGGCTGCTTAACTCATCCCCTGTAGCCAGATTCTCCCCAGCAAATATATTCCTTGACCTGGCTATTTCCTGCAGCCAAAAACCAAAAGTAAACCCAGATATGGAGAAAACAGCCTTTGTAGGGAAGAACTGTCAAGTGCTGGAGGAGTTAAGCATCTTATCAGTCTGCTAATTATCCTTTGCAAACACCTCTAGACTCTTACATTTAGATTGTCTTTGCAATTGTAGGCATGTGACAATGGCCTGAATTCTATACAGCATTTATGGAAATGGGTTTTCATTAGTGCTAATCTGTTTGTGCTGTCTCAATGAAGAAGAAAAATGGCAGATTTATACCCCACCCTCCTCTCTGAATCAGAGCCTCAGAGCGGCTTACAATCTCCTATATCTTCTCCCCCCACAACAGACACCCTGTGAGATGGGTGGGGCTGAGAGGGCTCTCAGAGCAGCTGCCCTTTCAAGGACAACCTCTGCGAGAGCTATGGCTAACCCAAGGCCATTCCAGCAGGTGCAAGTGGAGGAGTGGGGAATCAAACCTGGTTCTCCCAGATAAGAGTCCACGCACTTAACCACTACACCAAACTGGCTCTCTTTGAATCTTTGAATTCTAACTTATCCTTCTCAGGTGAGAGCCAAAGCACTTTGGACTGTGGATCTTAGCCTGTGGATCAGGCCTATGGATCCTGCAAGAAGCTAAGAAGCTTTTACATTCCTATATGTGTGTTATGTATTGTGTTAATGGTTCTGTTCAGTTGCCAGAGCTTGAGGCAGGTGCTCATCGCAACCCAGGATCCTTAAGCCTGCATCCCGATTGGCTGCTCTATTGGAACTGGCCTGCTGGGATGCTAGGCGTGTAACAAAGTCATGCAAATGAATAATCCTGGTGAGCAGCACAGGATTGGTCAGTGCCTGGGGTGTGGTTTCCCTTGTTCCAAATGTATATGGTTCATTGTTGTTGCCTTTTTCTCTTGTGGCTGTTCTTGATAATAAATGAGTTGTGTTGAGGTAAGAGCTGTCTGGACTCACTATTTAACAATGGGCGTTTTCGCACTGACCTTCAAGTAGCGCGACCACCCTCTTCACACCGGAGGATCTGCCCGGATTTCGCACAAGAAGCGCCGGCACACCCAAAAGAGCCGGCTACTTCCGTCGCGAAACCCGCTCAAACAGAAACCGCCAAGAAGCAGGAAAACGTTTGAGCGGGTTTCGCGACGGAAGTAGCCGGCTCTTTTGGGTGCGCCGGCGCTTCTTGTGCGAAATCCGGGCAGATCCTCCGGTGTGAAGAGGTGGTCGCGCCACTTGAAGGTCAGTGCGAAAACGCCCAATGTGTTGTTGTTTTTGTCTTCTGCAGACACTAGGTCAGGCCTGTAAGTTCCAAGTTACAGTAACACACAAAAGAAATCCTAGGGTGAAAGAATCTGCTTGGATGATGACAATGAATGCTCATGACCCATTTCCAGTCACTTGGGGGGAAATGTGCCATGTTTGTTTTCCTCCCTGAGGACAAGATGGACTTCACATGTCAAAAGTGTAAGCTGATAGGGTTTTAGAAGAGAAGGTCAGAGTCTGGAAGATGACATTGTTATGCTTCATGAGATCAATGAAGATTTCATTTAGAGAAGCCATGAGGCCCTGCATAGAGGTAGGGAGATGGGTCAAAGGGACAAAAGAGTGGTTGACTTCCCTAATTAGCTTCCATTTATAACTACAGCAATAACCCAAAGGCATCAAACAAGATGGTAGTCAGTGCCATTGGAACTCAGGAATTGATTCCAGGCCCTTGTGGAGTTGACAGATATTAGAAATGAAGGGTTTTTCTGCTGTCTCTTGCCTCAGACTACAGAGGAAGACTTACAAGACAGTCAGAGAGATAGACAAGCTAGGAAAATAAGCAATGTTTCCTTCTGTCTCTGATAATATCTCTTTGAAGTGTAGATTGCTACTCTTAGGGAAACCTTCCCTTCCTTCCAGTTTCTCCCTAACTCTCAATATGATGCCATGTTTCTCCAACTTGACACCATGTATGCATCTCCATCCATCCTGCATCTCCATCCATCCAGTTCATTAGACTAGAGAAGCTATCTTTCCTTTATCCTATCTAGAATGGAGTTCCTTAAATAAAATTGGGAGGAGTAATGAATGCCCAAGAAAACAGAGATACAGTTCAATGAGATCTGAACACACTGGAAAAGTGAGAAGATATAAATAAGATACAATTCAATAATGATGTGCAGAGTTCCATATCTGGGTAACAAAACCGAGAAGCATGCATACTGGACATTCAGTCTGGAGAAGAGGAGGTTGAGAGGGGACATGATTGCTTACTTTAAATATTGTGTGTGTGTGCATGCAGGTGCATGCCTGGAAATCATAGTTGACTTCTGGTGACCCCTAGTGGGTTTGAACATAGAGAGGCGGTTTACTATTGCCTGCCTCTGTATCCCAGACCTGGTATTCCTTGAAAGTCTCCTATCCAAGTATTTGCCAGAGTTGGCCCTGGTTAGCTTCCAAGATCTGACAGGATCGAATTTGCATGGGCTAGCCAGGTCAGGGTGCTCTCTTTACATATTTGAAAGGCTGTCACTTGGAGGAGGATAGAGAGCTGTTGCTGTTGGAAGCAGGTCACAGAACTCTCAATAGGTTTAATTTATGGGTAGAAAGGTATTGTCTGGATATTAGGATAAATGTTTTTACAGTAAGGATAGTTCAGCAGTAGAATTGGCTGCCTATGGTGGTGGTGAGCTCCCCTTCCCTTTAAGACTTCAAGTAGCAGCTGGAGGAACACTTGTCAGGGATGCTTAAACTGATCCTGCATTGAGCAGAAGGGGATTAGACTAGATGGCCTGTATGGCCCCTTCCATCTCTGTGATCATTTGATTCTATTACTCTAGTGGTATTGCTTGTGTTAAAAGATCAACTTTCTAATTAAAAGTCAGGATGGATAGAAATATTTTGGCCTGATCCCTAAAAGAAAGCAGCATAGGTGCCTGATGAGCCACAAGGAGAAGGTAACATTTAAGTGCCTTAAGCATAAAAAGTAATTAAAACAAAAGTGGAATGTATTTTTTCATTAATTAAAATGTGGAATTTGCAGCAAAATCCACATTTTAATCACTCTCTATGTAAATAAGAATTTCCTTCTGTTCATCCTGAATCTACTATATATCCGCTTTATTGGATGCTTGAGTTCTAGAATTTTTGGAGAAAGAGAAAAACTTCTGCTTGTCAATGGTTTCCACCCACTGCATAATTTTATAGACATGTCATGTCCCCCCATTAGTTGTCTCTTTTCTAAACTGAAAAGCCCCAGACTCATCAGCCTTTCTTCTTAGGGAAGGTGCTCTAATCACCTAATCATCTTGGTCACACTCCCTTGTACATTTTCCAGTTCTGCAGTGACTTTTTTGAGATATGATGACCAGAACTGTACACAGTATTCTAAATGAGGCTGCACCTAAAATACAACATTGGAGGGAGGGGGGATTGAAATGTCATACGGATTAATATTGAGATAATTAAGAAATAACTAAGTTGTGTAACCATATGATATCAATAAATTGTTAAAACCCCTAAATGAGGCTGCACCATATATCTACCCAGGGAAATTATAATATCAGCCATTTTATTTTAGTCCCTTTCTTAATAATCCATAACATAGAGTTTGCCTTTTTTCACTGCCGCAGCATACTAAGTTGACACTTCCATTGAACTATTCACTATGCTTGATCTTTTTCCCTTATAGACTCAGCAAGTTCAAACCCCATTACTCTATACTTGAAACTGGGATTTTTTGCCCCAATGTGCATCACCTTACACTTACCACCATTGGATTTCCTTTGCCACATTGTCACCCACTCACCTAATTTGTGAAGATCATTTTGGAGCTCTTCATAGTCAGCCTTGGGTTTTACTATCCTAAATAATTTTGTGTCATCTGAAACTTGGCTGCTACACGAGTTCCAGAACATTTGTGAATAAATTAAATAATATCAGCCCCAATACTAACCCTTGTGGTACCCCATTGCTTACTTCCCTCCATTGTGAGAACTGTTCATTTGTTCCTATTCTTTGCTTCCTATAATTCAGCTCTATAATGGTAGCTCTCCAGATGTTTTTTGCCTACAACTCCGATCAGCCCCAGCCATTGGCCATGCTGGCTATAATTTAACCAATTTTTAATCCATAAGAGAACTCATCCTCTTATCCCATGACTGCTAAGTTTACCCAACAGTCTTTGGTGAGATACCTCATCAAAAGCCTTTTGAAAACTCAAGTATATAATGTCTACCAGGTCACCATTGTCTACATGCTTGTGTGCTTTCCCAAAGAACTCCAAAAGGTTGGTGAGGCAGGCCTTCCCTTTGTAGAAGCCATACTGATTTTTCCTCAGTAGGCTTTTGTCCCTTTATCTGCCTAACAATTCTTTGATTACAGTTTTTCTACTAATTTGCCTGGTACAGAGATTAGGCCTGTAATTTTTTTTTATTTCCCTCTGGATCCCTTTTTAAAATTGGTGCCACATTTGCTACTCTTCAGTCTTCTGGTACAGCAGCTGAATTTAGCCATTTTAGTAGATCTATCTCTCATTTGAGTTACATTAGAACTCTTGGGTGTATGCTCTCAAGACCTGGAGACTTATAGTTTTTTAATTTCCCCAGTAGGTCTAGAACTTCATCTCTGATCACCTGAATTTGGCTCAGTTCTTCAGACTCCCTTTCTGAAAACAGAGGCTGTGGCATGGGTACATGTCCCAAACTTTTGCTTATATATATATTTTAACGCTTGTTTGTCTTGATGCTTTTAGCAACCTGCTCCTCAAAATCTCTTTTTGCATGCCTACTTATTGCCTTACATTTCTTTTGCCAGAACCTGTGGTCCCTGGCTGAAGTAATTGCATGTGGGCTCTGTCTTATAAACTGATGTGAACTAATACACTGATGTTCACTGTAACATGTTACCAGCGAAACAGTGAGCAGTGACTCATGAAAGCTCATACCCTGTCACAAATTTTGTTAGTCGTGCTCTTTTCTACTGCTACAGATAGAATAACACAGCTACCCATCTTGATCCAGGGTTCGAGATGTGCATGCCCATGGGAACTGATATCTAGATTCCATTTGGAAAAACATTATCTGCCATGCAGCTGTCTCTACTCATATGTAGTTAGGGATGAATGCACATGACTATTATATAGCAACAAGATGTCAGTTACAGTTTGCCCTTGTCAGAAACTGATTTTTTGCTTATTATGATCAACCACCACAACTTGTGATGGTGTGCACAATTCCAGTTTCTCTGCTAACTACAGAACCTGGTCAAAGGACCTGGTCACCATCAACAGCTATTTATTTATTTATTCTATTTATATCCTGCCCTCCCCACCGAGACGGGCTCAGAGCGGCTACAGTAGAGCTCAGGTAACAAGCATCCAACATAATCAGGACAGATGTGAGCAGGGGCCCTTTATTTAGGCCTCAAGAGACTGATTTTAACAGTGCAGAATAATGTCCTTCAGTGTCAACTGACTTCAAAGCACTTAGAGGAGCATAATTCAGTTTAGGACTGCGGTATAAATGAATTAATAACTGCAGCTCAGTCAGGAAAAAACAAACCCAGGAGTGCATTCCATCTATGAGGAGGCTGAGTTGGCTTCATTCTTCATATAATGTGGTACTGCTACCTTTTTTTTGCTATTTCAAAGATCCAGCTGAAATAGCTGATGTATTAGAATCCACTATTTATGCCTATTCACCCATGGTATTTAAGCCCCACTACAGAAACCATGTTTTCATGGTTTCTAAAACTACCTTGTGAAGTGAGGGTACCTTTTAAACACTTGATTCACTTCCTAGTCTAGTCTTTTGGTTGTAGCCTAGAAGGCACCATTGTCAAAGGCTCCACTTAGAAGGTTAAAATGTTCCCCCTTCCAGAACATTCAGTTGCTGACCTAAGAGTAGCAGTTCTCTTTCAAAGGAATGTCAAAGGGAGATCAGAAAGACAGATTGCTGAATTGCAACTAATGATGAAGCTCAAAACAATGCACCCCCCTGGACTGAATCAAGACCTGGGTTTCCTGTCTCATTACCAATGCTGATTTCTCCATGCCTACTATCCTTCTGCATATCAAACCTAATCCAATCATGCCTTCTATTGTCATTTGCCTCTTATTGTCATTTGCCTGCTATATTATCATTTGGCCTTTGAGATCTCTGCACCATAGCTCAGACTAAACTCAGACTGAAAAGGATCCAACAAAGATGAATTATCCAAAGAGATCTGGAATTGGTCTACCATTGCTCTCTCAATCACCTGAAAGGGCAAATTAGAGACAGGATGTAACTGACCGCATTGTTTTTTTCTGTAGGGATGGTTTTTAAAGTAGTGGGGAGATTAGCACCTCTTCAGGTTCTTTCTTCTTGCTCTCTAGCAGTCCTTCCATTTAGTCACACAGGGAGCAACTAGATTTGGATAAGATTGCAGAATGCTTCTGCTATTGGTGGCTGCTCATGGTGCAGCAACACTATCTATTCTACTGCAGTGCTGCTGACTCCATAAATTAATTGATGGCCTTAAGGAAGGAAGGATCATTTGGTTTCTCTTTGTCAATATATTATAGAACATCATTCAATGTGCAAAAAAAATGAACTAATAAATAAATAAAAATTCCCCACAGATCAAGTAAATTTTGATAAATTTAATCTGAATTGAGGTGCTACAAATCTCTTGCACAGCTTGGCTGATTTTGCTTACGTAGCTTCCATAGCTGGTGTCTGTGTGCTTACATTTAGCATCTTAAATTCTGCAAAATTACTTAATTTGCTAAGAAGCAACTATAGCTAACACATATGGGGCACCTCTTTGAGCAGTGATATAGGCAGATGTGCTTTAACTAAATCTTTGGTTTTCATCCCCCCCCTCCTTTTTGTGGTCAAGTTGCAGCTGTCTTATGGTAACTCCACAGAGTTTTCAAGGCAAGAGATGTACAAAGGTGGTATGCCTTTGCCTGCCTCTGTGTAGCAATCCTAGACTTCCTTGACAGTCTCCCATCCAAATAGTTAGCAGGGCTGACCCTGCTTAGCTTCCAAAATCTGATGAGATCACGCTCCTCTGGCTATCCCAATGAACTAATTTAAACCAAAGGCCTCATCTTACTAGCACTGACTCCAGTCCCCCAACTTCCTCTTCTCCTAAGTGCTATTGATGAGGATGGGGGTTATGTATTTTTTTGTGGATTGAGTTTCATGAGTACATTGAAGGTCTTGCTCATAATACAAATTGAGTATACAATATAACTTCACTGCAAATGTTCATAATTAACCATCTAGTCAATAGTGCACCAAGCACCTGTCAAAGCTTATGAATTAAGCCTGCCAGCACCATCTAAACTTGGTGAAGCCAAATGAACCAGCCCTTTCTGCCACTCATTAACCAAGGCAACATGCACTTAAAATACCATGATCAATTAAATTATGGAGAGCATTAAACAGCCTGGAAAAGCCTTTTTAAAAGGTGGTCAGAGAAAGTCCCCTCCCCCCCCCCAGAAATCTCTGAAGTATTAAATCCTCATTAATACAAGCTCAATGCATTTATGGTGTCAAAATGTGTTTTATAAAAGCCAAAAGCAGAGTTGCACAAGTTGCCTCATTATCAATAATCTAGCAAGGTCCCTTTTATGTGTCATTTCTTTACACAATATACTATCATTTATGACTTTTAGCAAATACATCATGGCGAAGGATTACTCTCATCAGAGGCAGTCTTTGAAAAGGATATGCTAATATCTAGAGAGCAAGAAAACATCAAAACATTGCCA